>NC_140918.1:18946784-19676784 GCF_045865225.1 Trachurus japonicus
GTTGCTGCAAAATTCAGGCGTGATCAAGCCTCATTTGTGGAAAATGAATATGAATATCTGTTCCTACCTGCCTTTAAAAATCATGTTTTGTCTCCCTCATTTGAATCTCTAGCACATTTTTCTTTTTCTTTGTTTCATATGAGACATCTGAAGACACAACAAATCAAATGAAATATCAAAGCTGGAATACTGTAAATTGTTTTTGATATTTTATGCATTTGCTGGCATGATATCACATGTGCTGAAACACTGCACCATATTCTACCATGTTTAAAACCTCTTACCATGTTGGACTGTTGGAAACCATTGACCTGTTGGTTTAATCTGTCTGAACAAGGCAGTGCTATGTGTTTTTATTATTATTATTATCTCAACTAAATGATGTATTCAAGTTGATATTAACAAAATGGTTGACGTTATTTACGCACAACCCAACATTAACAATGTGTCACAACTGCACAGTTTGACATCAGATGCTCCATCATTTTAAATGTGCAGGAAGTCATGAATTGCAGCTATTTTTAGAGTAAAAGGCTAGCATCAACATTCAAAGAGTGTTGGCATTTTATTTTGAAAGGACCATGTAATTAAGGTAATGGCAAGGTGACACAAATTGGGTCCTGCCATTTGCCCACAGTGTAGTACTTTCCATTTATTCTCCTCTCTGCATGAGTGCAAATAGGCCGCAGGCAGCTGAAAATGTGTTTTTATACTGCCATCAAATCGTCGATGCATTTTAAGAGCCTTCAAAGACACACTCACAGGTGTGGAAGTACACACCTGTACATGCACACCTGCTGAAACACGTAGCGGGAAGACCTCTGAAGTGGAAACGCACAGAAGCTGAGTGAACAGGCTCTGACTAAAACAGACTGTTGGCTAGATGATGCAAACCAGTGAAACCAGCAGGCTTTAGTTAGTGTAGAATCAGGCAGGCTGATGGTGCGAGCTGTCCTCAAGGTGTCTTTAGTTAGGCTGCGCAAAGTGTGGCATCCCTTTAAATGTATGATGACTTTACACTTCGGTACCAGCTGTGAGTTTGAGATGGGACGGAGGGAGAGAGACAGAGAGGGAAAGCAAGAGAGGCAGCAACGCACAGAGGAGAGAACGCCAAACGCATACAGCTCTGATCGCAGCATTGATCCCGACCTTGACGGATACCGGTTGCTTTAGCTTAGTGAGGGACATCAATCCCGCCTGTATCACCTCTAACTCCGCATCTCTTGCCAACCACCTGCCAGTTCCTCGTCTTCCCCCATCCTTCTGAACATCTTGGCACTTTCATCTTCCCCCATCTTTACATCCCTCCATTCAAATCTATCCTCTCCGTCTCTTGAGATTCACTCCAACCCCTCTGCATCCATGTTCCTATGCTGTGTAGCACTTCAAAAGCAGCAGAAACATGAAGCGAGTCACCAGGGAAGAGAGAAGAGGAGGAGGAGGATGTACTGTACAGGATATTTAAACTGCAGGTTGGCAATTAATACAGAACATGTTTTTTTTTTTCCACAGATACCTATTTAATGAACTAAAATGAATAATCACAGTGTAAACTACTTATGTAGATGTTATTTACAGCTGCAATAATTCTTTTAAAGAGCAGGTGGAGGGAAAGGGATTATTACCTGCTACTATATCATGAAATGTATAGAGGGGCCAGATCATGTTATTAATGGCAGAGGATGTGACAAACATAAAGCCTGCATCTGTTTTGTCTGTGGTGTGTGTGTCTGTGGTGTGTGTGTCTGCCTAAATCCTTCCATCTGTTGAGCAATAACAGACCCCACATTAGATCAGGCTGAATGGAGAACATAACAAACAACAATATTCCAGCTCACTGGTTTTCCGAACTCTAGGTAACATCGGTTATCCTTTTGTTCACAACAAACAGGTGCCTCTCTTTATATAATGTTCACTCTATCTACTTTCACTCACTTCAAGTGGCCTAATCCTACATTTGCCTTTTTCTTAAGACTGATGACTTCACTCTTCTGCAACTCTGACTTTACGTGGTTTTTGTGATAACCAGTATGAGTTTGTGCCATTGTTCTTGTATGCAAACAGTAACACACATGGATCTACCAGTCAAATTGCACATTACATCTGAAAAACACTTGGGATGTTGCAGAAACTCGCACCTAATTTCATCATTCAAAACGTTTTTTTCTCCTTAAAAGTTAGTTTGAAAACTATAAGGTTTTTTTTCTCTACCTACGTTTAAAACTGTGCAAAAGGTCAAATACTGCGTGACATAAAATGTACTGACAGTTTTAAAGCTTTATTTTACGAATGCTGTTAAGATCTATGTTTGTCTCTGATGTGTTGTACTGTTTGCATTCAAACTTCAGTAGTTTCAGCAAATACAAACAAATGACTCAGACGTAAATAGTTTGTGGCTGCAGTGTGCACTTTACGGGCAAAAGTACTCAAACGCTGCACCTCATAAACCTCTGTGTGTGTTGATATCTTTATCCTGCTGCTTATTCTCTAAACAGAAATGTTCCCTGTTCAGTATAAAAATTCAAGCCATATATTTGATACCAGCTGTATAGGAGCCAATGGTTTGGCAGAACATTTACATTTATATTGGTACCATCATGTTTGTTCAGTATGGTGTAGTGTGTCAGAACAAGAATCATGAAGAGGATATGTGAAGCAACACTGTGTCGACCACACATCCAAATAAAAAGGGAAGTAAAGGGGTGGATTGCACTTTGACCGCCACTGTATTCATCTTTAGACCACCAGCTACTTTGCAGATTCAGCTTCATATAAATAATGCTCGATTTGCAAAACTGTACATGAAGCACTAATCAAGATTTAACTTCCTAAAATAATATTGTCTTTGCCACATTTAAACAATGATCTCACAATAATACATCACAATGGTAAAGTGATGACACTGTGAAAGGAACAATTCAATTCAAAGTCATTTTAGTTTTGAGTGTAAAACATATTGTTAAGAATGTAAGACTAACATCACTACTAGTGATCAGTACTACAGTGCTGTGTCATCATGATAGCAACCAGATCCCTAGAACTAAAAATTCTGTACATATGATAATAGACATTATGTACAAACTAGCACCGTGCAGAGTAACCATATTGACGCTGCTACTTAAAAGAAGTGCAAAACTAACACATTAACATCCAATTACTATCCCTGAACTTAGAGTTGCTGTTGATTCTTGCCAAGCATTATCTCAACCGTGTGTGTATGCGCACATTTCTGATGTCTGATAACTGCTGTGTGTGTATGAGTGTGTATTTTACAGTGGGATATTACAGTAAGAGCAATGTAAATCCCTCGGGCTTAGATTCAAAGGAGTTATGTGTGATTGACACATCTCTGTTTGTAACACCCGCTCTTTACTCAACTCCTTTCCTCTTTCATATTAACTCTCTGCTTGTTTCCAACCGTCTCACTCAAAAACATTTGCATTTACGCTTCTGCCCTCCCATCTCCCTAATGATGGCTCAGGCTCTGGATTCTGGATACCATGATGAAAATGAGCGCAGGATATTTACATCTTTGCGGTTAATCCACTTTTAATGTGTCCCAGTCCCTTAATCTGCCTCTTTTATTTATGAGTCCGGCATGTTGGGTTTAAAGGTGTTAATTACAGTTCAGTTTTAGAGAGGCAGCTGTCTGCTCCTCCCTCGAGAACAAACACACAGCATAGGGAAATACAGCATGTGTGCGTGTGCCTGTATATCAGTAGATGGATGGAGTAACCACAGTTTAAATACGCATGTATGAAAATGCTTAGCTGAAATCATGCAACAAAATATTTGCTTTTTTCCCCTCCACACACACACACACTTGCCTCTTGGATATACTTAATGCATGCAGGGAGGTGTGTAAACAAACACACTCCCACAAATACCGCTGAAATCTTCTTACTGCTTTTCATTACCCTGTCACTCAAGATAATTTCCTCTCTGCTGGGGAATAGTTTATGGTTTCAAATGCAGGGGGACCTTTGGCTGCTTTGAGTGAAAGTTTGAAATTGAATTGAATAGTAACATCTTCACTCCTACAATGAAAGAAATATGATTAAATATGGCACATAAGGAACCATTCTCCTCATGGCCTGACAAAAAGGACCGATATGAACTGAACCGCTAGATGGATTAATAGTGGGGAAAGACATTTTGATAAATAAAGAATCTCCACATTGTGAACAGATGTCTCACGAGTCAGATCATTTTGGTCTTGGTCTGTGTACTCTGTCAATGGCGTTAGCAGCTCAGCCCACTTGTGATTTACACCCGAAACTAGAGACATATAAAAAGCAGTTGTAGTTCAAATGTAGATAATGCAATAGTTTGATTCAAAACATGCTCATCAATCACAAAGAAGGTTGATAAAAAAAAATCCAAACCTGTCCTCATTGTGATATTGAAAGGAAAATGTTTTTAATTTTGTGTAAAAATGTTCTGTAATCAGTGATCAACTCTCATTAGTTTCTCTTTAGCATATCAGTGTGTGTATGAGATATTAGTAAAGCATGTCAGACTGTAGCTTGTGAAATTTGATTTATTAAAATAAAAAAAACAAGAAAATGATTTTTTTTTTCCTTTTTTAACAAGCAGCATGTGTGTGGAGTCTTATTCAGGTGGTTTAACATGTAAATGTGTTTGTTTGCTCGAGAGAGAGAGAGAGATCGAAGACAAAAGAAGGAAAAAATGAAGACAGCTTTCTAGAAGAAAATATGTCACAGTTGTATGTAAAGTTGGTGTGTATGTGTGTGTGTTTAGTCATCTGCCTCTGATCTGCAGGCTGAGGCTAGAGTCACACCTGCTGAAGAATTTCTCTTTCTCAGACACTCAGAGATCTGTCACCTCATCTCCTTGATTCTCCCTCACTGTCAGATTTTCAACAATCTCTCTTTGCCACCCTCCTTCTCGTCTGTTTTTCCTCCTCTTCAACTCTTACATTCATTTATTTCTCTATTCTGCATCGGGTTTTAGGGCACGCATTCCTTTCCCCACAGACATGTGCTCCTTCTCTTTTTATAACCCTCTTACACCTTTTGATCTGTCTCTCCTCATCTCATTATTCCTTCCTTTCTCAGTCTCACACTCACCTTTTGTTCGTGCCTCCGTCTTCCTTTTATTCCTCCTAGTGCAATTTCAGAATAATGGCTGATGCATGGTCATGAAATTATCCATGCTGCTAAACAAAAAAAGAGAATGAAGTGCATTGATAATGTAAGAAGTGAAAGGTGGACTCCACGTATTGTGTCAGATGCCAGTCCCTCAGCTGTGAGCTCCTTCCTGTGTGGTCTCCAACATTTTTCTGCTGGTACAACAGAACCTTCATTTACGCTCCCTCTACTGCAAATATGGCGAATGAGATCTTATTTCTTAGCAGTCTATTATGCACACACACACACACACAAGCACACACTTGTCAACAATGCCATAGTGCGTTGGTGCTGACAGTTGTTGCTCAGCTAAAGAAAAGAAACATGTGAGCAATGAGGTCAAGATGTTTCGGTATTTCTGTCATGCTAACCACTGTTGTTTGTGGAGTACATGTCAGTGGTCAGATATGTGTGAGGGCTCAAAGAGAAAAAAAAAAACAGTTAAGAGGAGCGGGTGTTTGGTTCTGTAAGTGAGACCATTCAATTTCTTCACGCAAACAACTACTTTAGTTCTGCCATGCTTGGCATAGTAGAGAGTAGGCCTCAGTAAATAGGCTGCATAAAATAGGCCTTGGCATTTCCTCTTGCAGAACACAATGACGTTGATTAACAGTGAGATAAATTACAAGTAAGGGGAACATATTAACGCTAACAATGCAGTGAAAGTATTTATAGAGTTTTGGGTAAAGCAATAAGAACCCAACCACCTGTTCCTCTAACTATTTACTGAGATGGACCACCATGTCTGTGACTGCGAGTGTATGTGTGAGAGAAGAACAACTTCCGAGCGTAATATTCAGTGAACTCTTTGTCCACCATGCTATGCAGTATGAGCCAACCATAAAAATATCATGGCATAAATGTTCAACAATCAAGATTAATTTAAAACTTCATCCGAAAAGCAAAAATTAGGGCAATAATAACCGGGGCATGAGGTTTCCCTCAGGACATTGCTTATCTGATGTGGTAAGCCACCTCACCCCGGGTGCTCGTTGTCTCATTATAAATCAGTTAGTCGATGACAGTCAAAACATCCACTACACTCTTCAAATACATAGAGCTTTGTTGTGTCAAGTAGCACATGATCTTTTATCCCTTAGGCTGGTGTTTTAATTTATTAAAAATAAATCTGAATGGTGAAAACATATCAATATTTAAAGTATAATACGGTAGTTCAAATGTGAAGGATGTACTGTAAGAGTTCTGTAATTGTTTTTCGTAACTCCTGCTGAGAGCTGCTAATAAATCCATGCTCATTATATGTAAGTAATCAATGATCATGTTTATTGATCTTTAGCCCCAAGGAATGGGAGGTCACTAGGGACGGCCCACATAATTGACTCCAATCAATGCACTCACACTAATTGGGTTGGGAGCCAATGGTAGGCTGAGCTTTCCTCAGAAACGGTGGTCTCGGGTGAGGTCACCCATCTGTGGCCAAATTGAAAAACTGATCCGAGACGAGCAGAGAAGCAGCTTATCTGTAACCTTCACCTGAACCTGGGCTGACCCCCCGAGGAAGGGAAGCTGCTACAAACAGGTTTACACTCTTATATTTATTACATAAGATGAGAGGAGCACAGTGAATCCATCCAATGTGGTATGCAGTGTTGGTATGGAATCATGCGCTCAATACTGAGCGCTGGGCAACAGCCTGAGGTGTCTAATGCTGGCTATATCCACTCTGAATTTAGCACAAGTTGGGATCAATCAATCCATTAATCTATTAAATATAAAATACACAATGCAACACTGCCTCCAGAACAATACAATATGCTGCAGAAAGAGACAGAATCATACATTACACCGCCTAAAAATATGCAATAACGCAGTCTCCAATTAGTGCACACAATAAAGGTTATTGCATTCTCTGTCAACTACAAAGTTGTGAGGAGCATAGACAGACAGATAGATGGCACTGGGAACATGCTATCATCTCCAAATTAGAGTGACATGCCCTGTACTATTACACACCCTGGAAAACAATAACATTTGAGTTCTCCATAAAATATAACCTAGAAAACAAACCTTACAAGACTTAATGGGATTGAGACCTGACCGTAAATTGTGTTTATCTGACTTGGAAACAGAAAATAGAAAATACTAATGTTATTATAAAATTTAAACCCATTTTAAAAACAAATTAGCAGGTATAAGCAGGTTGTACCTTTAATGCCAACTCACAGCTTCTGCACTGCCAGTCAATTCCGTCTTTCTGTTCAGACTTTATCTACAAAGAGCCATGTCAATTGGATGCATTTGTAGACAACCTGCAGAAATAACTGAGAGAGTGAGCTGTGTCTCATCCCTGCATTAATGCTCCTGTAAAAGTGTTGGAGACTGCATGTGAGATGCTTTGATCGGCAATTGTATGTTTTAAAAACTTATTTTGGGGCTGCGCTCACTTTTTCCTCAAGTTGCAGTGTAGCAATTGTGTTTCTGGTTTAACAGCACAGTGCTAGGTGGCAATAGGAGCCTAAGCCGATAAAAACCTGGGTGTACTGTAGAGTTATTTGACCTGGGTGTGAATACCAATTAGACACTTGATGTTAATGAGGCTAAGTGGGTTTTTGACCTGTGGAAAAGGAGCTCTAGTTAAAACAATACTCGCTTCAGTTACTATAGCTTTTGTCCATCTTTGACTGAGAACCATGTGTCCAGCCTAGAATTACAAAAATCATTTTATTTGCGAAGCAAAACACAGTTTGTGACACAAGCCTTTCACTAGAGGTGAAAGAAAGATCATTTTATAAAAATGATAGGGGGTGGCAAGGATTTTTTTTCCTATTTGCACCAGATGCTTGTGCTTTATGAGCATCACCGTCTTTTTTTCTCTTCCTCCCTGTTAACTATCTGTCCATCCAATCTTGATAGCTTTACTAGGTTCAAAGGTATTTTCTTCCTTTATTGTTCCCAGATGAACGAGATTCATTCAAGTGTCTTTCACAGCAGAGGATCTGACTTGTCGTAGAAAGCAAAGTACAGACGCAGCAGACAACATTAATGATGGCTCCACACAATAACAACATAGCTATGTATGTAATATTTACTTGCACATTTCACCTGTGTTTGAAAAATCAAATAGCTGTGTGGAAAAGGGGCTATTCAACCCAAGAGTCACTCTGCATTTTTTCCAGTTTTTAAGTTTTTTTCCTGATAGGATTCAATAACAGCACAATGGATATTATTCATCATAGCTCAAGATTGTGTTTGGTTATTTTTGACATTGTGAAGGGAAGCGCTGATGGAGTGTGAAGTGAGAGGCTAACAAGACAGCCAACAACTTGTCTGTGCCTGCTCATTATACTCAAATGGAGGTTGTGTGTGGGTTGTGTGCATGTGCGCCTTTGTACATGTGTTTGTGTGTTTCCTAGGGATATTTTAGTAATGGTTATCGTTCCAGGCGATTTCTTTTAACCCGTCACAATCCTTTGGGAATGAAAAGGAAAAGAAGAAAAGAAAAAAAATTCAAGCAAAGATAAAAAATGCACCGTTCTGTTCTGAGCAAAATCTTAAAATCACGAAGAAGATCACCTATTCCCAAGTGTTCTCTCGTACGAGGCGAGCCGCTCAATCTTTGAGTACTTGCAGGGATTTGTCTTGTCAGGCTGTTGTGTCGCAGTGCAATAAACAATAATTGATATAAAGGAGCAAGTTAGAAGGAAGAGGGAGAGAAATTACTCAGTGCTGCAGACTGCAGGGTGTTTTGTGTGTGAGACGACTCATGTTAACATTCCTCAAGAGAGAGAGAGAATACGTACGGAAAATTGCAAAAATGTGAGAAACAAGATTCAGCGAGACATAAGGAAGTTTAAGTAGGAATAATAACCGAGTTAAAAATCCCCCTTTCTTTCTTCACAAGGCGTCAACACGGTATATGCTGACAAATAGACAAATAATATTGAATATGAATCAGAGCTGTCACTCCAGCCAAATAAAACAAGACGGTCCACTGATCTGTGAATTTGATTTGGCTTCATTTAATCTTCTGATTTATTTGTCCCATGTGAGTGAAAGGGACTCAAGCTGCATCTCTTTACGTAATTGTATTGTGATGTTGTTTACACCCACCATGAAGTTATTATAGCCTATTTTAGCTTGAAGGAGCTATTAGTAGCTTTAGCCAACGCTAGCATTACCGAACAGCATAAATCAGTATTTTCCATCCTTGGAATTCAAATGGGGTCACCTGAAATGTCTACAACTTGATAAAAAAAAAATTACTGATAAAAAATATTCTTTTAACTAAGATTGTGTGTGGTGTTCTTAATCACAAATTTAAAAAGAATAATAATTAGACAAATGTATTCTATACTTCACTTTCTCAAATATAGATTGAGTTCAAATAAAATGCAGCATATAAAAAGATCACATGTGCACGTGAAATGTGTGATGTCAAAATGGGGTCACGAGCCAAAAAAGGTTGGGAACCACACACACACTCGACAGCACTACTGTACAGTAACTAGACACTCTACATAGTGGCCCTGAGAGTTCAACCCTTGCAACTTCAGAAAATGCAGGCAAACACAAATTCAGAAAACATCTTGATCAATTTGACAACTCATGCATTGCAAAACTCAAAACAAAACAAAAGTGTTTCTGTGGACACAAAAAAGCGATGGACCCGGTTTGGGCATAGGCTATATCTGTATCTGTTCAATCATATGGCAACAGCTCTTGACTAGATGGCTACCTTTTAGTGGTGTGAAGGAATACGTTGAGTGCGTTTGCTTTATTCTAATGTCAATATCGCATGATTCAGATAACCTATTGTCTTTAGCCGAGTCCGTCACATTTTTTGTGTCCCTGGAAACAATTCCATTGTTGACATTGTTTACTCCACTTAGCGTGAGGCTAGCATGCCTTACACAGAAAGTGGTAGAAATCACAACAATGGGTTCTTTTCCATCGCAGCTCTTGGTGATCACACTGTAGCAACGGTATACCTAGTTCTTTCAAGGATTTTTGTCCTGATTTAGTTTTGTGTTCTCTGCCATGTACAGTAGGTACCATAATGTTTTCATAGAGAAGTAAGGGCAGGAAGTGTAACTGAATTTGAAATGAAAAATTACAGGTAGGTGGGGGAAACTCCACATGTGAAAGGAGGGAAAATTGGAGAGAAAAATAGCATACAGTACATGTGGAAATGAGATTGTGTGTTGTGGGAGAAACGTGGCCTCGGGTTAACAAAGGGAGCAGTGCAGAGAAAGGAGGAGGAAGCTGGAGATGGGGGTGGGGGTGGGGTGCCTGGGGAGGGAGAGACAAGGAGAAGTGAAGGATCAGCAGGCTTTTCTAGGAAACCAAACACCTGAGACCCCGCTACCTCTGCCCTTCTCTTCTCCTGTGAGCTGGGAGCAGAACAGCAGGGTGATGGCAGGATTCATTTTATTGAAGCCCAGATGGATCAGTGATAAAGCTGTGTGTGTGTGTGTGTGTGTGTGTGTGTGTGTGTGTGTGTGTGCTATTGATTTCATGCCAATATATTCATTAAAAATAAATGAATCCTACAGAGAAAAAGAATAATGTTCAGATTTTCCCTACAGGGTCAAAATGCTGGCTGGCTGCTAATAATATATGGCAGACATGTTGTCTGATGTAAGGTACTCCAGTGCGCGTTTTGATTGGTCAAAGGTGTTTACACTGGTTAAAATTCTGCAGACTTGCAGAAATAATGTAGCTGAAGTAAGGCGCAAAAACAACAAAGCGCTCATTTTAATATGGGTCGTATTTATTCATGATGCATGTTTGCAAATGAACATGGATTTGTGGGCAGACATAATATGACAGCGAGATCAAGTAGTGCATCAAGTCACTTATTGGGGCTGCACACACTGTTTAGCAGGCATGCAGCTGGAGCATCATTAGAGAAAGCTGCCCCCACTATCAGCACTGCAAATGCTCCCTGTTCTGAAGTGATAGCCAAATTGGGAAAAGGCTCAAGAAAAGACTTTTCTAAAGCAAATCAGGATGAGAGGTTAAGAGAAGGGCAGAAGCATGTGCAGAGATTATGTATTTATAAAATACTCTTGCTGGCTATCTCTGTACCATCCCCTACTTTTTTCTTCTTTTTTTTTAACTGTTGTTATTATCATCAATATCCGGCACAGGATATTGATGAATAGGACAGTATGAAGCTGGCATTCATTATAGGGTGAAAGATTTTTCTGTAGGCTACTCTAAATATATTCATTAAATAAGGAGGAGGAATTACTAAATATTCAAATTTCCCATTAGAATTTCTCAACACTAAACAACAACACAGCAACACAACTGTGCTCCCTGGTGTAAGTGTGTGAGTGTGTGGATGTGTGGATTTGCATGATCAAACATGTCACGTATGTAGGCTATTTTGCTGATCCTCCATACTACAGGGGGATCAAACACAGTCACGTACTGTATTGCTGCCATCAGCAAATCATGGGAACACATACACACACACACGCACACAGAGGTCAGGGTGTAATCCCGATCTCCCCCCCCCTCCCTGTCATTCACAGATCAGGGTCAATGTCGATGGTTTTGTAGCAGTGAAAAAAGACAAACTGTGATATTTACATGGTAACAACCGGTAATTTAAGGTAATTTATTATAGAATTTTGATATTTTTTAGTATGAACACAAACACTAAGCCTAGATGCCTTGGCATAGAAAACATTTTTAAAGATCACCTTTCAAAACAACTGTTTGTGATGTGTTCCAGACTCACAGACAGCTGTTTACTTTATTCACTGCACTTCCCCTCCTGACACTACACTACCTTTTAACATTTGTTGGAGCATTACACCGCGAAGAGATAAAGAGAAAGGGCATGCCACTGAGGAGAGGCTGTTATTGTTGCTGGTTATATTTTCACAGTGTGGAAAAGCTTCAGTGGAGAGATTCATCAACTTCATTGCACATCCCCAAAGACTATAAACTGTAGTGGGCTTGAACATATCTTCTCAGATGGGAAAATAAACTCTTCACATTATGTATGTAAGTAATCTGCTGACATTGTAGGTAACATTTTAGATGTACGGCTCACAAAATACTGCATAATTCTTAAATTCACAAGGAATCAATCTATGTAGATACCTATACTTCTATAGAAGAGTGTACATTCAACAGGGGCAACTAGAAGGGCACTCAGAGAGGACAGATCTCCTCAAAGCCCAATGTAAAACAATGTACACGAGGTTAGAGAGAGAAAAATTCTATTAATGATAGTTAATAATCTGGGTTTGCACCAAAATTGAAGTGGTTCTACTCTGATCCACATCCCATGTCTCCACCATGTTCTGTTGGACACCTGTGTGTAACCTACAGTACAGTATGGATAATATAGAAATGATCAACAAATCTATAGGTCCTCCCCGTGAACTACATTTACACAACAGTTGCTTTGCATGCCCACAGTCAATCTTTCAAACACCACCAAGCCGAGATAACACCTCTTCCTCGTTAGTGAGCTGAAAAGTTGACAGACAAAAAGACGAGTGCTGATGTGAAGGCTTTTGTAGGATAATGTCAGATAAGGATGCTAGACTGTTTCACTGGCCCTCATTTATCAAACTTGCGCAGGATCTGGTGTAGATTCTGGTGTAAATATCAGTGTAAGCCAAGTGTCACGTGTGATTTACTAAAAGTGTGTACGCTGCTGATTTCGGCGTAGAACCGGCGTGGTGGTGATAAATCCGGCGGCTGAAAACGAGCGTAATTTAAATGTCACGCCCCGATATATTCCTGCTTTAGAGGCGTCGCCCTGCCCCTTTTACGACATGGAGACACGGAAGACGGCCAAGAAGAGGGACTTTACTGGCGTTACCGCGTTGAACAGGGAGAGGGCGGCAACATTAAATATCTGGACATTGATTGATTGATAGATTTTGTGATTGATAAGCGTCATCCCGGTGGATGGAGGCTGCAGACACACGTGTCACCGACCACGTCAGGAAACCCAGCGATCTAATGAAATGCTCCTGCAGTTTAAACACAAGTGACTGAGGAGAAATCATAGGCATATTACTGCTGCGAACGCGACTTTATGACCATCAGCACCACTGGCATGGTTCGGCTGATGGAGGGATGTGAAACACCGGCCTGATGGCCCGCTGACAGGCAGAGGCGATTTTAGAGTCTGCTGGGGCCCTAAGCAAAAATCCCCAGGGGGCCCTCCAACCAGTGTTTATCACCGTCATTTTATAAATAATCGAACACCAACAAAAAATGTATGAAATTTAAACTTTTTTTATTCAAAATGTCCAGTTATGGTGTAAGCAGGTGACATGTTGTCTTCATGATGGGCAGGTGTTGCTGTCTCACTGGAGGTGGACGTTCAACTGATAGGCTATATGACAAAAAAACAAAAGACAGTTTTACTTTAATTGATAATATACCATGCCCTCTAAAGATTCTTTATGACAATATAGGCCTACACTTACAGTTTTCACTGTCAGCACTGGGAGGGGGCACTTTGTCCCTTTGTTTTGCTGCTGTCAGAAAATCAAATAATAATCCTGAGGAGAGATAAGAGAGTGATTTTTAAATGTTTTCCTTGGGCATAGCTTTCATAGCACCAATAGCTTGTTAACTTTTACACTTTCATATTATTATTATAATAATAGGCTACTCACTTCAATACTGTAACATAACTTTACTATGTCACCCTGCTACCTAGCAAGTTAATAGTGTTGTTACTTGCTGCCAAGGAGACCACGTTAAGTTAACTTGCTTTTTTTTTTTTTTTTTTGTCACTTAACGACCGTAACCGAGTGGAGCACCAGAACCGCCCGCACCAAGTCCCTCAGTCAGGTGCAGTCCCACTGACTGACTGACTGACCGTAAACGTGAAGTAGCCTGGTCACCACTGGTCTGAAGCTAACATTAGCTGCTATTCAAGTGTCTCCCAGTTAGACTATTAGCATTTGTTCAACAGTTATTTACTGTTCACGTTACACTCTGCTCCACTTACCACCACTGTCTTGCATTCTTTTTTTACTTCAGCCTCTTTTTTCTTCTCGTCTTGCTCCCAGGTGGACTCTTCTTTTTCCCTCGGCTTCATTAGAAACTCCCAGTGATAAGGTGCATCATACAGGTTGACGTTAGCTGGGATCAGGTCCGGCGGAATGACATGGGGCCCCGTTAGGGGGGTTTCCCACTGAGATGTAATTGCAAATCGACGCTATACGACGATACGGGGAGGGGGGTGCGGTCACTGCGGGTAGCGCATTTTGAGATATTTCTGTCGATAAAACTGCCCTCGAGCCCCGACCCTCGGGGGCCCCCTAATGGCTCGGGGCCCCAAGCAGTTGCCTGCCTTGCCTGTTCACAAACAGCGCCTCTGCTGACAGGTCCCGGTGACGGGGAAAAAAAAAAAAACACTCCGCCGCGGAGATCAGCTGCACATGGACAGGTAGCGGAGCCCCGAGCCCCCCCCCCCCCCCCCCCCCCCCCCCCTCCGGTGTCCGGCAGAGAGAGAGACTGAGGAGCCGTCCGGTCATGCTCTGGTGCAGCCGGAGATGTTGGAAGTTTGTGTGTGTGATCTACAATAACAGGTCTGTCTGTCATTGACTGTTTCTGTTCACACAGCTGATTAACGAGCATCTGTCACGTCGTGGTTTTTAATTCATCTCAGTTGCTCAAAATAAAAGTCGAGTTAAATTTTCAACACGGACTTGGTTGTAGCGTTTCTCCTTTTTGGCTACTTTTTAACTTTTTATCAATATAAACAACAACAACATGTGGTCCACATCCCTGCGTTATGGTTTAATAATCGTTCTGACACAGCAGCACTCGATGTTCTACGCTGGTTCCAAATGTGCGTACACCTGGTCAGAGCTGGCGTGAGATTTGTGCGTACAGTACGCTCACGCTCAGATTAATAAATGCCGATCCTTGCGGTGAATTTGGTGTACACCCATTTTTTTGGTGTACGCAAGTTTCATAAATGAGGGCCATTGTGATGCCAGTTCATTCACATGTACTATAAGAGCCTGCAATTCCCCAACTCTCATAGCTGATATAGCCAGACTCAGACCCTGTCCAGCCACTCTGCCCTAGAGCCCCTGTGAGGAACAGAGCAGCAAAACAGCCCTGTCAGCTTATTTCTCTCACATGTCCTGCTGTGATTTCCATAACTCTGAAGGTGACTGAAGACTGCAGCACCGCTATGATCCCTTTCAAAGTGCTATAGAGTGAAGTCATACTGTCAGTCAATAGAAATGCATTTATAGGTGATAGGCTCCAGCGCTAAGACCAACTCGATGTAGCCTATGCTTGTCTTTTGAGTGTGCTCAAAAAAATCCAAACCCAATTTTTCAACAGTCACTAGTTTAGGTTTAAAAACTCCTGGAACTTTCCCTGATTGAAAGTTTCCACTTTAAGTAAAATGTCATTAGCATCATTGGCTGTCCTCTTCTTTCATGTCCTCCTGCTCTCTAACTAATGAAGTTGTTTTAATCTGGTCTTAATAAAACTCTTCCAGGGTCTGACCTGAAGAGTCTTTGAGCTTTCTTTGATGTTTGCAATGCCTGCATTAATACTGCGGGGGAAGATGGTGATGAGATGCTGCTGCCAGCCCAAGGTGGATGTGATTTGTGATGCTTCAGGCATTAAAAGATTACATCAGAAAAACATAACAGCAACATGTTTTTGCAGAATCAACATCCCAGATGATGACTCAGGAGAGGTTTAGCCTTTTTCTGTCAAACATAATTGAAGTCTTTGGTTTTTTTGGATTTCCCTAAATATGCACAAAATTCCATTCATCATCTCTGAATCTGAGCACAGGGAGAGGTCTCAGCAGACATCTCAAAACCTCAGCAAACATATTGCCTATGTGGTAAATTATTTGCATGTCTAGATATTGTTGGGGGGAAAGTGAACATTTGTTACATGTTGATTTAAAGCTGCACTACCTGAGGATTATGGGCACTCAGGGGGAGAGAGGAAAAAACATCGCATTAGTTGAGCAACAGAAGCTAGCAGAGGGGCGGGATGTAACTCCAAGACATCGGCTTTTTGTGGCTAACTTGTAAGCAGTTGCAGAAAAATCTAGTAGAGAAAGAGCAACATTACATTCAACTGGAGTTGTGTTTGAGTCCACCCATGGAGTGGAGGACAAATATTCACCCTTCTTTAAAGTTTTAAAACTGAGAAAAATATTTGGCTCATCACTTGCCAAATGGTCCACTAGCTAATCGCTAACTCTGCTTGTCATCAGTGTCAGGTCTCTGTGGGTTTATGACTACAAGCACACTCACTGTCAAGTAGTGCATGTGAACAATACACAATTTAAACTCCTATTGTTCATTAGCTATGCTACTGAACACTCTTGGGAACTTAGCATCTCATCAACACTGCCAAAGTATGTTCAAGTGAGGCACAGTGGGCTAATGGGGAGGTTATGAAATATTAGGCTCAAAATTTGAGCTCATTCTAGTGATTGCAGATTTGAATAAATGATCTGCCTGGTTTTGAGATGTGAGTTCTAGCTCAACGGGCTACTTATTGTTCATCACTTAATTAGCATCCTGAATGGAGTAAATCAGCTGTAACACTAAATTATTTAAAATAAAGCTAGAAAAATGTGTTTCATCTTCTTTTTTTTGCACAAGTCAGTTGAACTAGTTTTAGATTCTTGGAAGAAGAAAAAACCATTTAATTGGTAATAGTCATATACTTCTGTCATATCACAGAGCGAAACCTTGTTACAATTGAGATAGAGCGTCTAATCACAGAAACAGGACAATAGAACAGAGAAAATAGTCTTTTGAAGAGCCAATTACAAGACTATTTATCGGCGCTTTAGAGAAAGAGGATTCATTTAGTTTGCTTTGTATGAACGCCACTTGAGCTGTCAGTGCATTCACACATGAGTAGACATAAAAATACTGTTAATGAGGTGCTGGAAAGCTCCTGAAATCACCCCACAAATCAGATAAGTATGCAAATATGGACTGTTGCATACCTAACAAACAAAAAGGATCTCAGCGTGTCTCAGACAGTGTATTTGTGCACTTGGACAGGTACGTATGTGTTTGTGACTTCAAAGTCTGACAGTCGCGTCTGATGAAACTTGAAAATACACAGAATCTGTAGAAGAAAACAGCATCAATGGACTGTATAACTGCAAAAGAACACACAAGTTTCAACTGGGGTAAAAACCAAAATATTAAATCCCAAGTCTTCAGATTTTGGGGTTACATTTGGGAGCAGAGGAGAGACAAGACAATGAAGATAGATATAGCATAGATAATGTATGTATAACACTGAATTGCATGAATTGCAAATCTGATTTTGCAGTAATAAGGAGCAGAGCAGAGACTGATAGAGCCGTGCTTCTTTTAGACACTGCAGTGTTTCACCATCACCATTCAATGCAAATGCTCTTTCAGATGTATGCACACATACACATACACACACATACACGTGCTCCTATGGATAAACAGACTGATGCATCATGTAGTATAATTACAGCAATCTGCTTAAAATGCACTTAAAAATACAGGCTCCACACACAGTTCTTGCATATATATTTGAAACTAAGGGATACAAACAGATATCCAGGCATAATTTTCACATTATAATGAGTTGTGACGTCGCAGCAAACAGAGACTGTCTATCTGTCAGTGCGCTCGCTGCCCCTCTAAACTCCTGCCTCTTATTAGATTTCATCCATAAATAATTGATGACTTTGCACCTCCCCCATCTCCCTCAATCTCGCTCTTTCTGTCTCACCCTCTCAATCAGCTGTGGAGAAGGACACTCAAGGTTGAACAATGTGATTTTGCGTTTACAGGCATGTGTGTGTCGATGACAACAGAGAGATACAAAAGTGACGAAATGCAGATGGTTTTATACAAAACCAAATGCACAGTTATGTACAGTAAAGGGAAGTTCATTAACAAAATAACATATGATGGAGTAGCTTATTAGAGTAGATGAAACATTTATGATCTGCTTGGCAGAAACTGGGTCATAGTGCAGGATACAAGCTAGATAATCATAATTAGACAAATGGAGTGTGTTAGAGGCATCATAATAAATGATTCTGAAGGTCTGGACCACACAAAAATAATGAAATTAAAGTTTCTTGTCGGCCTGTTATACAGAATAATATCAATGTACATTGTTAGCTCCTGGCATATCTCAAAAATGTCAAAACAAATATTTAACCAGAGACGTTCTATATTTTAACTGATCATTTGCCATGATGCTGCTAGCGAGTTAAACCGCTGGTGTGACTACAGCATATGTGACATCTTGGAAATGGATTAAATGGTTTTTATTTGTATAAGAATGAGAAGTGCAAGGCACAGAACTCTTTAAGTAAACTGATTAAAAGCCACTTATTACTGTTAACCAGGAGAGTAAGTGAAACAGCAGCTGGTAAAACAGCCTCACTATAAAAAGGTCCATTAGCAGCTGTTCTAGAGCTGGCTGGTTTTACTACATGATGGAGTTGCCTGGTTGTTGTACTATTGTAGACATTCAAATCTTCATTTTGTGAAGCATTGAAATGGTTCTGATCTTTTCTAACACATTTCATCGGGGAGCTATTCAAAAAATAGAGATGGAGATGAGCCTCATTTCAAACAGGCCTTGTACCAGGACAAAGAAATCTCAATTCAATGACAGAACAACATCACTTGACTAAACATTAACAAGGGAAAATATGTTATATTGTTGAGATAGTTCAAGAACTCTGCCAGCAGAATGGATGCAGAGAGAATAAGAGCAGATTTTGATTAGGCTGTGAGTGTTTGTGTGCGAGGGGAAGAAAAGAAAATAGGAAATACTTTCATTTTATACCCACAATGAGTGTCCTCATACATACTGCTGAACATTTATTATTCTGAGCAATTCGATTTGTACTTAAATACGGTTATCTGGGACCTGTGGGGTTGCTTTTAGAGAGCAGTATGTTATAAATATTTCCTTGTAGGGCATTAAGTGAGCTATTAGAAGCAGTGGATAAGACACAATTAAATATTTAAAAAGGGATTTCTTTCACTGGGATGTCTTAAAAAATACATATCTATTCACTTCTTTAGGCCTTGGCAATGGTAATTTATGGTGTGACCACCACTGGGGTGAAAAGTATCATGTCTTTGTAGTCGGGCGTGATTACACTTGCACTTAATGGTACCTTGTTGCAGCCTCTGCTCATCTCTTCTTCATCTTCCTTTCCTCCTCCTGCATATGCGCAGAGGTGAGTTTGCATGTCTGCGTGAGGGCTAATCTGTCAGGTTCCTCTGAGAGCTGAATGATAAGGAGCTGGGAAGCTCTGCGCGATGATTCTGCCGGGATCTCGTCAGGAGTGCTTCCGGCCATAAAAACAGGAATTCATTAAATTAGAAATACAGTGATAAAGGCGGTGAAAGAGCTGTTTTGTTTCCTGTCTTTAAAATAGCTCTGACAGAACTTCCTTGTGTAACTGCAAAGATGCACAGCAGCTCGGCACTGTATGAAACATGCAGCTGTAAATTCAATGTCATCATTTCTCTCTTGGGACAAGAATTCCCCCCCCACCCCACCCTTCTTATTATCTCTGCCCCAGTTTTTTAGAAACACTGATTCATTTTCCTACAACAGTTGCTATGGTTTTATAGTCTAAATAATAAAACCATACATAAAACAAAACCATAATAAAATCATGATATTAATGTGAGGCTCCCCACACCACTGAGCTTCAAACCCACTATCAGACTGTCAGACTGATTTTCAGGATGAGCTAGACAACAACTAATGCTGTTAATGCTATTATATTTGAATAATACCAACACTACTACTAATCATGTTATTTTCAGGTATGAACCAATGAAAACACAATATGTTAACGCTGCAGTTTAACCCCAAAAATGGACAACTGAACTACCTGGAAAATGGTGATGATGTGCCTGCCCTCTCTCTACTACATCTACAGTATGTGGACTGACCTTCCCCTGGGATGTTTCACCAGGAAATATCCTATTACATAAGAGAGAACGCTATTCCATGGAGAATTTTATTATTTTTTTTAGATTTTTAATTTATTTCACTACATTTTCAGTACATGCGTTTCTCTCTGGGCCACTGTCCATGCTACTGTTCATTCAATTCAGAGTTTTTACTCTGTGTTTTGCCCTTTTTTAGTCGTTTGCGTAACGTCTTTTTGAAAGTCCGGTCAGTCTCTGCTTTAGCAAACCTCTGTGAGTTTGGGTTAAAAACCATTGCAAACTTGCGTGTTTCGTCTCTGCTGATGAGGTCGGGGATTTAAGCTAAAATCAAGCACACAGCATGTGATGGTGACCCCACGCCCAGAATTTGATCCAGATTATTCTTTTGTCCTTGCATGTTTTGACTGATTTTGATAATCTTTCCTCATTCGATATGCAAGAGCATCATCAGACAAGGGCAAGAAACAGGACCTGCATCTGGTTCCACTCAGCCAGGGTACCATCTGCTTTAAAACTTCCCCTTTGGGAGACCAATCTCAGTAATCACAGAGATCCTTTTGGAGCTCAAGAGTGTCTGTCAAAGAATTATTATTGTACTCAACCAGCTCTCCTGAGATTTAGCCCTCACAGAGAGTCATTCTCTCTACAGTTTAACCATCCACTGCATGGTTTAAACTCATTTGAACCATTTCTGATGTTTTTGTGAACACATAAAAGGTGCAACTGTGTGTGAGCAGAGTTGATATTATAAATGCTCTGCCGTGCTCGTAATTCATCTCATAAATCACATTCTGTAGTTTATCTTATATCATGACTGAGACCAAAACGCTACTACACAGCCAATGCAGCTCCATCTTCAGTGGCAGTCATACATTCACACTGGCTCAAGAGCACACAAATATAATTTGAGTGGCTTAAAATTGAATCAAGCGCTCAAATTTGAATTGATTTCTTCCATGACCTCAGTTATTTGCAGTCCTCTAGTGGTCGAAGACTGACATCACATGATGGAAAAGCACTAAGACATCTTTATTGTCTTTTTTTTTATAAGCACCCTAATGTATAATAGTGCTGTGTTGCTTGTGGATTCTGTTGAATATGTTTCCTAACAATCTGAATTAAAAGAAAGAAGTAGTACCAGCCTAATAATTTTAGGAGATAAGTGTATGTGGACTGAATCCTCAGGATGCCAGAAGATCAGGCAGGGATCTTTTTTGGCATAAGGAAGGAAGCAAGAGCTCCTCCATCCTTCAGCAACTCTCACTGAAATGCCCTTAAGTACTTAATCCTCAACTGCTCCACTGAACTTCTTCAGGTGCCAAAAGTAGAAGTGAGATGACCCTGAACAGAGTTAGTGCTGCATGTATATATATAATGTAGAGCTGTGACCTGCAGAAGCTCCCACTACTGTCATAGTCAAGAAAATTGCACTTGTTTTCACATTATGTTGTTGTTATCACATTAACACATGGTGTGATATATGAATGCAACTCAGAATGCATACAATAATACAAAGAAATACACACTGTAAAGAATCATGGACAGTGGGTCTCATTCATGAAACGTGAGCAGAACAAATTTGTGTGTAAACTGTGTATGTGTGTGTTTTTAGCCACGGCCCACAGCCACTTTCCAGCAGTAGAATGCTGACCGGCTTATCCCAGCGATCCATCAGCCACATCCTACCTGCTGTAGCCTACTCATCGGCATAGTTTAATTAATACGGTTCCCCTATGAAGAGCACCCTCCTGTGGCTGTTTGTGCATGTTTGCTTTTTTGTTTTTTTTCCATCTGGTGTCCAATGTTGAACTATTTTCGCTTTATTTCTTCAATGGTTCTTTCAACCGAGGACACTTTATTCACTCCATTTGTTACCCCCTTCCAGGCCTTCAATTTATCTGTCCCAGTCACAACACTTCTATCAGAAGAAAATAAAAGATTTTTCTTAACCCCAGTTCACCCAAAATGACTTTGATCTCTCTTTTTTCCCCCTTTCTCTCTATTCTTGTTTGCGCCAGGTCGCAGGTGGACAGAATGCACCTATCTCCTTATATGGTGGTCAGTCTCCTTATATTCATGGGCGGGGAACTATGCGCTGTTACGATGGTTGCCTTTCATGATCTTACATGCGTGCTTACAATCAAATCTGAGTTTCCCACAGTGTAGTTTTTTTTGTAGCGTGCAAATCCATACAGATTTACTAATTTTTCATTGAATGAGACACAGTGTGTGTGTGTGTGTCTGTGGTAGCTTATAATAACCAGAGCTCACTTCAAATACACTGCATTTTTCATTGAGGAGTGTTTACTCCTCGTGATTTAACACCAACAAAGAACAGTGTTACTATGAGAGCAACACCTAGTGCAGATGAGTCACCTTCAGCTGGACTCATTACAGAGTTGGACACACACACGCACACACGCACACACACACACACACACTGTATTCCTTATTACTAAGCTGGCCTCTTGACTTCCCTCCTAAATCACAGAGGGGATGACACAGAAACTGATAGAGGCAGATCAACAGCAGATTGTTGGGTAATCGTGCGTGTCCATATGTCTGTCTATGCAATTGTGCACGCTTATCATTTAGCTGATAATGGACATCAAACACCACTCTTAATATCTCACTTTTGTATTAACCACATTCACTACACTGTTAATTATATTCTGGATTTTTTGTATTCAGTTTGTATTCAGAGGACACAACACATTAATTTTAAACTAAAGCTTATTTAAATTGCTTCGCACAATCTATTCACCTATTAGTTATTAACATTACATTATTCTAATTGTGTACGACATGATCACTGAAGGCAGCACCTGATAACAGTATCTTACGTTCCTTCCTTACTTCTTTTGTTCAGCCTATAATTAATTAACTTTTCGTCTACCCACTCCCGACACAAGAGCAGATTATCCAGCAGTGTAATGCTTGTAACAGCTTTTTAATAGAAAAAAGGTTAGGCTATTTCAAAAATCTAAATGTTTCTATCACTTTCAGTTTGACTAAGTCTGGTAAAACAGAAAAGGAACAGTGGCTGGTAAACTGTTATCTTTGTCCTGATAAAGCCAATCAGTTTTAAAGCCTGTTATAAAAGATCAAAGATAATCTGTATAGGCTAACTGTCCTGGTCAGAAGTCAAGGCAATCTGGGTCAACAAGTGCCAATTAAATACTTGTGTCTCCATCATGTGCCTTCCATATATCTCTTTATTGAGTGTCCATGGTTAAAATAATTTATGTACAGCTTTCAGATAATGCTGCCAGGAATTTAGAGCTGGAACTATTCCAACTGAGCTTTTCTTAGGTTTAAAAAAAAAAAAAAAAAAAAAAAAATTCAGCACAAACTCACTCAATGAATGTGTTAGGCTATTAGGAGACAACTCCAACATCTACAGAAACATGGTCGTCACTCACTAATCCTCACACATCTTCTGTTAATCTTCTCCCTCTGGATGACATCCAAACCACATACCCACAGTCACACACAGTTCATTCCCCCATGTGTAGCTACTTTGTGACCGATTAGGAGAGTCTGTGCTACAGTGTTGATGATAAATTAACTCTATGCATTTCTATGTATCATTACAACCACTGACATTAATCTGCACATAATTACTTCAAAAGCTTTTATGCCTAATTAATGGTTTAATGTCTTGTTTGATCCAATGAACTGTAAAGTATTAGGCTACATTCAAAACCCCAATCCCAGGATAGGCTACTTTTATTGTGAAAGTCCACACAAATTTCAACAATATAAAAATAACACGGGCCAGTCCTCCCTTTCTGAGTATTAATTTGCTAGTGTGTAGTTTAGTCAACATACAATGAAACCAAAAGCAGAACTTTAAAACGTGTTATGCTACACTTAGCCTACCTGCATGGCTGAGACTCCTACTTCCGGTGTCAATCAAGCGTGGCCGATATAATTCCGTTACCTGTGAGAGGAGGAGAGGGGGTCAGAGGGAGAGTAGCCGACTAACCACAGCAGCAAGACCTAAAAACTGAATACTGTAGCAGCAGAAAGCAGTCACCTGTGCTAATTTAGCATGAGCAGGAAGCATGGCCTACTTGAAACAAAAAGGCGTCTACCTGTCTATGTAGACTACGCGTTGGTCGGCGATAGTTAAGTTGAGACACCCGCCATTTTTGATTTGACAACAGAAAACATCATGGCCACAGCGCTTCGTCCTTGGCCCAGTGTGTCTGCGGTCACTCAGTAAATTAATCGAATTTCTGTTTCTTCAAGGTTCTTACGCTCGGCGAAAAGATGAGTTAACTTTCTTATCACCAATGCCATATATTTATTTGATTTTGAAGAAGATTTTGAGTTTATAAAGATAGGCCTAAACAAATAATTTCTGTGTTTGTAAAAATGAATAGTAGGCCTAGTTAGAAATTCAAGTCCTTGGATGTGAACGTTGTTAAATAAGATTCAGGTGTAAAAACAGTGCTATTGGGCCTATTCAAGTTTAACTTACTTTGCTGATAAAAAGCTTTAAGTAAATTTAAATACATTCTAGGCTATGATATGTTTTTTTAAATGCAAAATCAATCTACCAATTCATGCAATCAAATCAGACAATTATTAATTCAAGCAATAGGATTATGCAAAAGCCATGAATGCAAACAATTTAATTTTCTGCTGTTACCTCAATCTCCAGTGCTGCCCCAACTCCTTGACACAGCTAGGGCTGTGGACAGCAGGCACTTGGACAAAAATACCATCAGAGAGAGCTTGAAAACAAAGAACAGGCAACAGAGTGTGATTCGCCTGATTGTAGGGGAGATCCTAACCATCATCATTTTTGTGAAACTGCCAGGCATTCTGAGATGTTATTGAACACCAAGCTGTAGGTAGTGGTTTTGACTCTCTTACAAAGAAACTGCAGAGAGGAGCTGACAACATGATGATGGGGAAAACCAATGCTTTATCCAAAAAGACAGCAATCCTGCACAGGTGAGGCAGAAGACTTTCCTCCTGGGAGATGAGACTGTGTACATAGGCTAAAAGTATTAAATTAGCTTACATTTGAAACCATGGAGACTCACACATGTAAAAAAAAAATTAATTAAACAACACGCACAAGAACAGAAAGTAGGAGACCAATACAACATAACAAGTGGAATGGATAGGCCTTGTTCTCCTAAGAGAGTGGCCGTATCTGTTTGAGATGTGTGGTAATATGATGGCTTATTCAAATAACCTTCAGGTATGGATGTTGGTTCCCCTCCCACATGTGGAAGAGTCATTTCATACCTCATGTCCCATGAGAGAAAACACAAAATAAAGGAAGGGACCCTCCTAGTAGCCATGGAAATCAGCATCAAGACAGCAAACTGCCTAGATGCTGCTGATTTTACAGGGTGTCTTGTAATACTTTAGAGCCATTTGAATAAAGGGTAGTGCAAAATGTTCCTGATGGTTGATGAAACGATTCTTTAGTCTGAAATTGCTGATATGACAAGCAATCAGTGACTACCGGTATAGAAATAAATAACTGAAACATCAAGTACACCAAGTACTCTATAGCATTTCATCATTTCCACAGTTTTGTAGGACAATTTTGAGATGTGTAAAATTAAGCTGATGTAAAATGGATGTAGCTATATGTTATCAGGATATGAATCTTTCATGATGTTAGACTGATCTTTTTATAACTTCAACTGTGCCCTTGTCCTCCTGTTGTGTGCTGTAGAGTCCTTCCGTGACAGCTGGATGATGCCAGTGGATTCCAGTGGACCAGACCATCATGAATGGCCATGCCTTTGTACAGATGTGTGCTACATGCTACTGCCCAAACCAGAAGGAGCAACTCTGGGATTCTTGCAGAGGAAAGGTAGAACGTCAGGTTTACTCATAAGTTTCATATTATAATAATTAAATCCTCAAAAAAAAAAAAAGTACTTAAAAGTTGTTTTTATCAGGTTTGTCAAATGTATTATTTTAAATGGAACATATGCTGTAGCCATATATAGTTATTTTAATCAGTAGTATCGGTATTGTAGTTTTTTCTTTTACTGCTTTACAAGGCTGATGTCTGTCTGAGATGTAACTGTCTCTGGCGCCCCCCACAGTCAGAAACCCAGGATGACACCTTCTTAACTAGGCTACTGTATTTAAATTCACCATGGTGCAACACAAGTACACTGGATTCTGGAAACATGCACAGAGAATATAATAATACTTGTTTGCAGGAGCAGATTGCTCACATACCAGTGAACCATGGTTGTACTCACACACCACCACTGCTAATATACTTTTGCTGTGTAGGGCTGTAGACACTGCTGGAGGAGTTGTTTTTTGCTGCTCTGTTGCAGCCGGATCACAAATGAAACATTTGATACGAACTAATGCAAATCTGGGCAGACATGTTTTTTTAAGCATCAAACTTCCTGGAAACATCAATTTTGGAAAAGATATGAAAACAGGTCAGGTCAGACAAGGTGTCCAGAAATGTGTAAGCAGATATCACATACTGTACATACCATCTGCTGTGTACACATAAACCAAGAAGAACTCTTTAAAGTCATTTAATTACTGTAACATGTCCATATCTGAGTAATTCAACTCCCCTTTGAAGAAAGTCAATAGTACCTGATTTGCATTACGTCAGACCTTAAGTTTTCATTTTGGAGGTGATGTTGCTACATAACGTTATGTATGAGAGGTCTAAGTTATTTGAGGCCACCCTCTTGACATTACCAAAGTAAAATAACTGTACTGATAATGTTAACATACATCATTTTTCATACAACATCTTTTTTCAACACAAAAGATAATAAAATCTTCATGGCTCAACTGTTTCATAACAAATTACATTTTTTACATGCCTTTTTGAAACTTCACCATCAAGACAAGGTCCTCACAAATACAGCAAAGGACGCATGCCAGGGTGAATGTGTGTGCTTGTACGTGCGTGCTGCTTTAATTTCACCTTGATGACAAACAGCCTTCAGCCTCCCTTGTGTTGTGACAAATAGACGCCAGGTCAATACAAAGTGCCAGAATCTGATGACAACACAATCTGAAACACTGCCGTCTTGACCTTTTCCTCTCTCGCCTTCGCTTCATTTTACGATTATTGTTTTTTTTTTGCAGCATTCCTCTTTTATTGGACAGTATACAATAATAAGAGGCATGCTTAAAAGGGAAAGGAGATGCCGTGACACGGAGGAGGAGGGATATAAAGTGTACAGACGAGGTTGCATGCCCACAGAACACGCATAAAGAGCTTAGAATAAACAAAGACAAACTGTTGGGGAGATTTGACCTGAAGGGAGGGAACATGGGGAAAAAACTGTAAACATTTCCTCTCAGTGCTTTATGCCACAAAAGAAAAAAATATGTGCACACTGCTCAGGTATCAAGCCGCTCTGACACGCTCTTTGGCCTTGACCTTTTCTCTACTCCTGTTGTGTTTCAGTTTTTCATTTATCGAACAACTATACATCTCAAATGATGACTGTAGTTTATTAAAAAGAATAAGTAGACACTAATCAGTAAAGTGCAAAAAAAAAAATCCCCAAAGCAGCCAGAGTTGTATAATAATGAGAATTTTTTTTTCTTAAAGAACATTTTACTGATAAGATGTGCATATTTGTACTGCCACTGCAGCTGATTACACTGTGTGGTCATCCAATCATGTTCTAATGAACACAGGATATTCAGCATTTAGCATAGTCGACTTTGTCAATGCACTGTAACAGGATACACCCATTGCATTGCATTGCTCAGCAGATACAGCACATTACGTTTCTATTTCACACAGCACAGTACAGAGTAGATAATCTGAAACTTTTCTTTCAGGTTGTGAAAACCTTTTTTTTTATATACCAGTGTTATATTACCAGTGTGTATAATAAAAGCATTTCACCAGTGGCAGGACTCAGACAATCATATATTTTAAATGCTATACTGTACAGTAGGACTTCTCTGTTTGTCTGTTCTTAAACTGTCTTAAATATTAATAGACGTTAACTTTTCATCCATCAGATATTTATTACCAAACTTCTGCTTCCTCTATTTCTTCGATTCATAGATAACCAATGAGCTCTAAAACTGTTAATACACTGAACTTGCACAGTTGTGTTGTGTACACAAATGTGAAATGGTTCAGTAGTATTTGGTGTTATAATTACTTATAAGAAAAATATAAAAAGATGGGAATTGTCTCGATATTTACACTTTACTAAACTACATATGAGGTTGACGAAATGAAATCAAATGAAATGCAAACAAAACCTGGGAGGGACCTCAGTCAGGACCACAGTGTTTCTGCTTTTGTCTGCTGAAGGTTTCACTTCTGTGAGTTTTTCTCACAGGGTGCAGAGTATCATTGTGGCCTTGGGTCACAGTGACCGATATTTTGTCATCACTCTAGGAGGGGGAGAGCTGAATTATTGAAGGCTTGTTTTTTCATCAAGGTGAAATTAAAGCAGCACACACACACACACACACAAAGGGACACAAAGACTAAAATGAAAGCCCAGCCTGTAACCGCAGGCTGTTCTTGCACGCGTTCATGTGTGAATGTTTACCACTCTACATTGGGCACCTTTCACACATTACTGAATATACCCTCATAGTATATTGCAAAGCGATGAGCAGCAGTGATGAACACAGGGTTCAGTCTACAGGCTGTGCTCAGGGGATTTTAGTGTTTCACTTTGACCTGAGTGCCTGAGGAGAACAGGTCTCTGATAGGGAGAGTGAGACACTGAAACATTCTGCATTAGAAGATAGAAAAATCATTAGCAGCATATATGATAGGATAAAATGAACCATTAGGTCAGCAATTAGGCAACAAATTCAACTTGAACTATTATGAAAATAGTCCTAATGACTCCTAATTGGAAATGTACATGGCTAATTTATCAGCTATAGCTAAAATATGTGAGTATTTACAGTGATCTGTCAAGTGCATATGGGATAGGAGGGTGGAAGTGCGGCTGTAGACAGTTAACTAGAAATGACATGAAGTGACCACAGTGGCTCTTTCTGTGATGCTGAGACGTTTACCGAGTCAGTTTACACTGAGACTTACAGCAGCGGCCCATGAAGGGAACAGCTTGTACGCTGAAAAGCCTCTTGGCTGAGGATGCATGTGTGCTTTCAAAGAGCCTTTTGTCCCTGGATTAAGGAGCTGAAAGTGATTTTTCAGTTTTGTTGACACAATCAAACCAGAAAACGTGTTGATGAAACAACTGAGCAGTGAACTGTGGCAAGGAAATGAACAACAGACCCTTGTTGCCTTTGACAATAGGATGACAAATATGTTAAAGTGATTGTTTTATGCTCTGATTCAGTAAATGCCTTTAATAAAGGAGCTGTTTCTCTGTTTCTGCGTTGGCCCTGAAATCAGGACACCTTAGTGAATTCGACACGTGCTGTAAATTCATATTTTGTTCAAGTTTCCAGACACTAAAACAGTAGAACCTGACACTAAAAACTGATGAACCTGGCTGGGACTTGTTTATTATCCACCTTTTGACTTTTGAAATAATTGAATAATAAGTGCATCCCATTTTTGCCTTAATTCTAATATCAGGAGTGGGGAAGAGAGAAGAAAGGAAAGACAGAGAGAGGATGATGTGGTGGAAAAGGCTGCTATACGGTTAAGATGATGCCTTCATGGTTGGCTTGTGTCCACTCACTGAAAACACTTCCGTTGTGTTTAAGACTGTATTTGCAGCTCTTTAATTTATTTACATTTCTTGTGGTTTTGTTGCAGCTGTAAAGCTGAGAAGGTGTTTTCCGTAATTGCAGTGCATTTTTTTGTTTTTGCATGTGTTTTGCAGTGCATTGAGCTCTCTGGGCCACCGTCAGTTTCAGATGTGCTGCTGTTTCATTTTGTTGCTGTGCAGTAGATTTCAATCCGTTTTCTGCTTTCACAGTTTCAAAACTACACTTATTGGTGTGGTACATATTGACAGGAAGACAAATATGTCTTTGCAGAAGCCACACGCCTCAACAGGAAGTGAGAATTCTCGCAGAAATGGCACACGCTGATCACCACAGACACTTGCATATACTAACGCTACTATAGTAGAATGATCATTATCCATTTGTGCGCTACCGTAGCAGCCTGACTGATGTTGTCTGAACTGACATTTTAAACAAGGATGCATGTTTTAAAGAAACAAATACACATACAGTGTTGGCAAAAATTATTAGAGCACTTGGCCATTAATAATTGTTATGCTCAATAAACCATAGAATAGAGCCATCATAAGTCACACAATCATGTTCCCATCACAGAAGAAGTCAAATTATTTACAAAGTCTGGACCTCAAATTCAGGGCGAGTCGGAACATCAAATGGACAGATCTATTGTACGTTCAAAGGGAAACCTTTGACTGGAGTAGCAGAAGGTATGGGATGATTTTAGTGTTGAAGTATATTGACACCATGCCAGAGAGATGTGCTGCTGTAATTGGTAGACATACCAAATATTAAAGTTAAAAGTGGATAAATACAGTAGGACTCACTTGGTGTGATGCTTGGTGCTCAGAGCAACCATCTGCATGTTTCATGAACATTATGAAATGACATCATGTTTTGGAGACAAAATAAGGTCAGGTATTTTCAGATCTGTCAACTGCTCTAACGTGGCCACCAATGTGAGTAAAATGTAGAACTAAAATTGTGCATTCGTGGAGATTCTTATATAGTCTCAAAAGATAGATTAATAAGATATTTCCGTAAATAAATGAACAGGAAAAAGGGTTCCATTTGTTTTAAAGCAATATTCAAAATACTATAGAAAGTATAGAAAGTATAGTATATTAAATAAAGTAAGCTGCAAAAATGAATGATAATTATGTGGTTTAACTGTTTGCCTCTTACTGTATGAAGTTCTCACTTAATAAAAAAAAAAAAGATGTGACATTTGTGAGGCTTTCCTGGAATGAATGCATAATGTATAGGATGTGAAATATGACAAGAAACCAAAACCCCTCCCACATAAAACAACCAGTATAAGGCTGTTTGGAAGTCCCTGCCATTTGACAGTTTAAAATAAAAACAAAAACCAAATGACAAAGTATACCTCTCTGTTTAAGACTGCTCAACGGACTGTGGTCATGTTTACAAGAAGTGTTGATGGGAGATAAGATACGTACCCTGTTACCCTGCTAACCTTCCAGTTCTAAAGCCACATCATTTTGCAGTCTCAGAATTAAAAACAACCTCTATGAAGTTACTCTGTCTCAAGCGTTTCATTTTTCAAGATGCAATTTCCTTTTTTGCTTCACATATCCGTTCAAGTATCTTTTTGATTAGAAAAAATATCCCACAGTATCTGACATGATCAGTATCTTCTGTGTCAGTACATCAACTCTAAGGCTCTCTGGTTTGTAAAGTTGTAATATCCCATCAACTTGATCTTCTTCACCATTTTATGTAGCCTCCCTACATCCAAATAACAACTTGAAATGTTTGGGATCTTTTGAAATATTGTGACTTCCTACAGAGTGTAATCAAACGCAACTGATTGGCAAGTTTCCATTTGATAGTACCAAATGACTGATAAACTCTCACTCCCGATTCATATGTTAGAAACCTAAAATATCTGAAATGGGTGTAGCTACATCTTTTTGGAGGAAGAAATGCCATACTGCTGCCTTTCATTTCAAATGAATCAAATGTCAATTCTAGGTGCACTGACTGCAAGATGTGCTTAGATATACAGGCTTTCATACAAACAGCAACTTGTCCCAGTTACTGGATAAATATGGTTTAATTCTTGAAGTTTGGTTTAACTAATCTTCATTAGCAGAAAGCTCTGACAGCATCACAGCAGATTGAGAATCAGTTCCCTTATCAAACATTAACCATGTAAACTAGCTGCATTGGACTTGTAGCCTATTATTACCTCCTCCTTGATGAACCACTTGTGTTTACACCCTTGTTAGTTTCCGTGACCACTCACTCACTCATTCTCTCAGCACTCTTTCATCCTGGCCAGATCATATTTTTATCTTCCCCTGTCAATGCCATTTCATCTCATTTTGTCTTTTCATTTCCCCTCACCATTGGTCCTCTGAGCTTCACACAGGAAGTGTCTGCCCTGCCTCTGTCACTACCGCTCATCTCTCGGTTTTCTTCTCCCTCCCATATGCGAATTCTGTGCAGTGTCTCACCCGCAGAGAGGAACTGTGGTTCTTACTCATGTTTCTCTTCCACAGCTAGAACCTATCCACCCTGCCCGACTGCATCCTCTCTCAGATGATCCATCTGTCACCCACCTGCAGCTGATCGCTTTTTGCCACACTGCTGCCACAACATGAGCATGCGGAAACTGAGTGAGTATTTGTGTGTTGTTTGTGTGAGTAGAGTGGCCACGCTATGTTCGTCTGTTTACACATGGCGAGAAGTGTAAGTAGGTTTGGTTCACCAGAGCCTATAGTGGAGACAATGTCATAACAGCTTTGCAGTATTTTTGTGAAGGTGATGACACATGAGAAACAACCCGCTTTTTTTTTTTTTTTTCTTTTTTTAAAAAATAAGACTTGTTGACATTGAATAGAGGCTGTTTGTTCTGTTCGGTTTCACCCACCTGCAGTTACTGTATTGTTTAGGGTTTATCATCTCATCTCATCTCATCTCAATACTGTATATGACTTAAGTGACATACACTCTATGTTTATATAACCATGTTGTGTGTATATTTATTCTGCATTCAAAGAACAGGTTGCCTGTAACATCTGGCCAGGGAAAACAGATTAGAGTTTACAGATTATTAGACTAGCAGTTTTTCTGTTGATTAGTGTTGCACTGTCCCTCTCAAATAAACCAATAAATTAAATTAAATTAAAAACAGTGTAGAAATAATGCAAAGTCAAGAAAAAAAGACAGTATTTTCATGTCTACTGGTGTTATCATACAGTACACTTGCATGCACATATCACATGAATGTATATACAGGTCAACCAAGTGACTATTTGTGACCATTGTCAGCCAGTGGGTGTGGCTGATAATGGTCACAAATAGTCACTTGGTTGACCTGCAGGGAAGTGAGCTCTAAGAAAACTGTCAGTGGGTTTTGTCACCCCTTCACGGCTGGCTTTGAACCATCACTGATGTTTTGCAACTTTAATTAACTCTCTTCTCTTCCTCTTTTTGGACTTGATCATCCATTTTGCATTTTACAAGCCAAGGTGTCCACACTGTCTGCTCATCACTCTCAGTTTTTTCACACCTTGCTTATTTCATCACAGTGACTTCTTTTCTTCAGCTGTGAAATGGTAATGAGTGGTTTGAAATGTATAGAAAAACTGACAAATGAGGAAAAGATTCAGACGTCATGTTCTCACATTCCTTCTTATTTTCAATCCGTCCTCCTCTCAAGGTTTCAAGTGGTTCGGCAGCCTCACCAACCTCTCCTTTCGCCGCTCCAGTGACAAATCTGACAAATCAAAGTCTGGAGATGGTGGCGATTGTGCTGCCTCCCCCTCAAAGATCCTGTCTCCGGTTACTGAGACAACGGTGGACGACCTGGAAGCCATGCGTCCTCGCACGGCCAGCTACGTCCGCTCCAGTGAGAGCTACACGCACATGGGCACGCTGCCACGGCTGCTGATGAAGAGGAGGGAGAAGAGTCAGAAGGGTAAAAGCAGCAGAAGTTATGATTAACATTTAAAGTGATAGTTCACCCAAAATTCAAATTTCACTCATTATCTACTCACCCTCATGTCGACTAAGGGCTGGGAGAATTTTCAGAGTCCTCCATGCCTTCTCTGAGTTACGGGGGGGTCCGCTCAGCAGTATTTGTCCATATAAAGGTTGTGAATGGATATCACTTTACTTCGTCCAAAAAGACACACCAAAAAACATCCAAATACCTCCATACTGCTCGTCTGTAATGTCCCTCTTGTATTGAAGCCCCGACATGAGAAATTCTTCCTGTGTCAGTGCAAATCTCGCGTGATTTGCACTGACACAGGAAGAGCAGTGAACTGAGACACTGGGAGCTTCCGCTACATACAAGCTTAAAACATATACTTTTTTTTTTTTTTTCGGAACAATTTCTCATGTTGGGGCTTCAATACAAGAGGGACATTACAGACGAGCAGTATGGAGGTATTTCGATGGTTTTTGGTGTATCTTTTTGGACGAAGAAAAGTGAGCACCATTCACAACCATTATATGGACAAATACTGCTGCACGGACCCCCCCGTAACTCCGAGAAGCCACGGAGGACTCTGAAAATTCTCCCAGCCCTTAGTCGACATGAGGGTGAGTAGATAATGAGTGAAATTTGAATTTTGGGTGAACTATTCCTTTAAGTGATCAATGTCGCAACATGAGAATGAGTTTTGATTTTGTCTTGTTCACTATCAGCCCCCAGCAGCAGTAAGAAGAGTAAAGACAAGAGCATCAGCAGAAGTCAAAGCCAGAGACCTGCAGGGGACCGAGACAGAGAGCTACTGAGAGTGGCAGCGGTCGCACCCACAGTAACCAAGGATAAAGCTGCAGTTAAAGATGACACAGGACTCAACCAAGAATCTCTGAAAGATGACAAGGCACAACTCAAACCTGCAGGTGAGACAACTATCACAAACACCCAAAACGTCCCCTCTGGACCCTCGGATGTCTGTGAAGATGTGCCGCCATCTGGTGGCTCAAGCGCTGCACTTCAACCAGAGGCTTGTGACAAGAGAGAAACCACCCAGGCAGGTGGAGACTTGCACCCCGAAAAAACTGAATCAGCTCCACTCAGCCAGGATTATGAGGATGATGGGCTACAGTCCGGGCTTGTATCTAAAACAGCGGAGTTCGCCCCTGAAGGAAACAAAAACTCTGACAGCATTTATTGGTGAGTTTTTACTTTGAAAGATTATAGCATGTATTTTGTTGCATTTATTTAATCAAAGGCTGATTCCTTTTACAGTTTTACAGGTGTTTTTGTTGTGCCTTGTAGGATATTATCTAATGCAGCAATATAAGCTTTACTGACACTTTATGAGGGCTATAAAGAAAACAAATATCTAAGCTTGTTATTAATCATAAATTTGTGAACTGATGATTGCCAGCTTTTATGCAGTCAGACAGTAAAGACGCTCAGATGTCCCACCTGAACGCTCTGGGCTAACAGTGTTGTTGTTGTTGTTGTTGCTGCTGCTGTATAACTGTAGTTTATTGATCAGGGAAAAAGGCCCATCCATCCACTGTGTGTAGAGCTGCAGGGTCCCAGGTGACCTAGGATGAGGACAGGTCGCCAGTCCACCACAGGGCCGACATATAGAGATGAACAGGGCACACACACACATTCACATTCACATCCATGGACCTAGTGTGTGCATGTCTTAGAAGCCAGAGAGAATCCACACAGGCAGCCCTGGGAATTGAACCTATAACACTGAGGCGACACAGTTCTAACCACTTTACCCCACTGAGCAGAATTACTGTCTTTACTCAAATGTCAAACTTGCACTTCTGCTACTTTTACCATCATATCTTATTTGATATTTTAGTGGAATTTGAATCAGTTGTTTATATTTGTGTTTTAAAGTACGTCTTAATTTGGAATCCTTACATTTTCTCATTTATGCTGTACAACCTGGTTATTTATTTCAACATGAAAACTGTACATGTTGCTCAGAGACAATTGGGACCAGGGGCCCAGCAGCACATTTGTGCCCCGGACCTGTAATAACCCAGTATGTCTCTAGTCTGCAGACCCGGAGACTGCAGGTTCAGGCCCCTAGTTCTGGGACAAAGGGTCGAGGCCCCGAACCGGGTCCAGTCAGATGTTACAGTAGCATAATAGGTAGATGAATCTGGCCATTTTATTTAAACTTGACAACACAGAGTTGCTAACAGGCATCATTGTGTGTGTGGTACGTACAACAAGGGGCCTAGAACTGTGGGCCTGGACAGGGCCGTTGCTAGGAATTTTGGGCCCCCTTACAGAATACTAAAGTGGGCCCCTCCCCCTAACTTTTCCTTTTTTTTTCTTAGACTACGTATGTATTATCGTTTTTTATTTAGCCTTCTTTGTTTTGATGCTAATGCAGCATTACACTGCAAAAACTCAAGTATCTTAGCAAGAATATTTGTCTTATTTCTAGTCAAAATGTAATTTCTAGTCAAAACAAATTTCATTATACTTAAAATAAGACACATCTAAAAGTAGCTTGTTTTTAGACACTTTTTTCTTCTTTCAAGCATATTTTCACTTGGAATAAGTAGAACAAATCTGATAGTGGAGCAAGTTTTTCTTCCTTATTACAAGCACAAAAAACTTACTTTCACTGGCAGATTTTTCTATTTATTGTGAATTTAAGTGAAAATGATTGGTTTTGACTAGAAATGAGACATTTGGACAAGAAATAAGACAAATATTCTTGGAAAGATGTTGTACTATAGTCAGGGTCTTACGCAGAATAAATCAGTCAGTCATACAAAGATTAGACTACTGGGGTTTTTTATGGGCCCCACTGGGCGCTGGGCCCCTAGAATTATCATCACCTTTCTCCCCTATACAACAGCCCTGGGCCTGGATCTGCAGCCTGCGGGTCTGCAGAGTGCAGACACATGCTCCTCACCGGCCGTAGGCCTACTCGGTTCCTCAGCCAGGGGGCGTAGATCTGCGGTTTCACTAAACCTGCCGACTGAAAGTTGTTGAAATGAGTTAGCGGTGTGTGTTTGCTGCCGCGCGCTGGACTCGTCTCTGGCGATGGATACGAGGCGAGAAAACAACACCTATCGCTGAGTGTTTTTAAAGACAGCAGGTAACATTGATCAGAAGCTGGTGGAAAGCTGCCGCGGGTTTGATGTTTTTTTTTCTCATTTTGCGTGGATTTGTTCTGAGACGCAGGAGACCGGCAGGAATGAGCTTTATTATTGCCTATTGTGCGGCAGTGTGTGAAAACAAAGTATCAGAAAACAAAGTGAGAACTTTATGCAAGAGTTTGAGGGGAAATGGTAACTCCTGGATGGTGCCCCCCACCCCCACTCCTCCTCCTCCTCCTCCTCCTCCTCTCGGCCGAACAGATTGCATTTTCTCGCTGCTTTCCCATGACATGCCAAGGTCTCCCAGCCTTACAATATTCAATGCATGATAGCCGGGTGCGCGTATCGTGTTACAGTGGGGGATTTGAGCTGCATGTGTGCGTGCGTGTGTGTGTGCATGCCCGGTTTACAGGGCCGGAGCTGTGCTGGCATCCACCAGGCTGGCATGTGTGAGAGCGTGCAACATCAGCCCATTAGGTCAGCCCCAGGGACCGTGGGAAATAGAGTTCTGTAGTGTGCTGCGAGTCCAGTCTGTGCACATCAAAGAGTTCCCTCTCTCTCTCCTCTCGTCCTCTCTCTCTCCTCTGTCAGTCTGTCCATCCCTCTTCTCCTGCTCTTCTCCTGTCCAACGTGTCAGCGCCTCACTTCTTCACCTGCTCCTCTGGAAAAAGCTTTTGTCCATTTGTTGTTGTCAGACAGTGTTGGCGCTGCTCTCGGTGACTGGTAAGATTTTGGCTCAGGAATCAAATGCAGTCATGGTGATTTACAGATTGTCAGCTCAGCTCAGCTCAGCTTATGGGTTTTGTTCTTTGGTCTCACTGTCTCTTAGGGAGCTGAGTATAAGGCTAGTCAAGGTGTTTGGTGCTAATTTGCAAAGGGGAGGGAGAGGAACCCCCCAAATGTTGACTAAAGTCAGAGCTAGAGTTGAGAAGATTAGATAAAATGAACATTCAATCATTAGCACATTAATCAGCTTTGATGCTTTTATTCTCCTATGCCAGTAAACTGACTGTAACTGTGGAGTTGCTGTGTTGCATGAGCTGAATCTGTTATAATTCATTGCCAAAATTGATTGGCTCTTTTGATAATTGATTAACTGCTCAAATTGGTCTTTCAAGCAAAAAAAAACAAAAAAAAAACACACCAAACATTAGCTATTCCCTGCTTTTCTTATATCTGATGTGATAGTTGATTAATTGATTATTTGGGGCTTTTGTGACTATAATTGATGGGGACACACACACGCTGTTTAAACATGTTGCTTTGAGCTCCAGGAAACAGCTCCAAACATTTCCCCCTGTTACATTTTAAAGACCAAACAATTAATCAATTAATCCAGAAAACAAACCATATAGTAATTGCTTGTGAAAGTAATACTTTGAATCCGCTTACACAGTCATAGCTATTTCAAATTAATTCAGTCAGCTAAGAGCTAACGCTTGACATCGACTGTGTACTTGGTGTGGTTTTGCTTTCATGCTTCATTCATGATCTGTATGTTTTTATATTCACAGCTCAAGTCACATTCTTTCATCTCATTCCTTCTGAATAAATGCGGATCTTATCAGAGTGAATGATGTAGGCAAATATTTCACATTTGTACAATTTTTTTTTTAGTGAGATCCAGCACAGGAGCAGTTTGGGAGGGGAATGTAGAGCTCCTCTGCCGTGGGACCCATTAACATTCCCCAGCCCAATGCCACGATGTGTGCCTTTGATCTGGCCTCTCTGTGGTCATGTGTAAAACAGCGTTGCTCTGGGCCTTATGAGACCCATCATGCAACTGGGAACTGTGCTGATTGATCTTAAAACTTGTCTGGGAGTGTAATTGCCCCCTTTTGCTCGCGCCCGCTCCGTATCACAAAGCCGCACAGCAGTACCCACAGTATGGCTCCCAAGACTACAGCACAGCAGGGTTTTTGACACATGATCCGAATCCATCATGAGAGTAAAAGGGTGAGTTATCGTCCCCGAGAGATTTGAGAGGCCAGCTCCATATTCAGCAACCTTAGACGCTCAGTGGGGTTTGTTATCTATCCATTTTCCATGAAGCTGCAACTACATTTTTACTCACTGGAGAGGCCGCTGCAAAAGTGGGTCATGGGAATACAGGCATGTTTTTTTTTTTGTCTGCACCTGTTACAAGACCAGATCAAACACAAAAGGCCAAGTGTGTGTTTATGTGTGTTGATACACACACCTTTTGACAGAGGTTTACAGCCCTTTTCCTGTTATGACAATGCTTAACATTTCCTCTACTTTGTCTTCTTTTTTTACACTTACTCTCTCTTCGTTTTTCTCCCTTCAGCCACATGGAGCCAGCAGAAAGCCAGGCTGTGTATGTCCAGGTAAGTCCAGATGTTTGAGCATCTGTATCTTGTTTTTTTTTGTTTTTTTTGCCTCCTGTCAAGTTGTTTGCTCTAAAATATGTGGTAGTATCCAGTGTGTGCATGAAATTAAAGATTCCCCTACTCATAGAAACAAAATCGACACAATTAAAGCTGAAATGATCACCAATGCTTCAAATAGATATGATTATTACTAATAATTATTCTCAGTGTATCTGTACGTCCAACTCTGTGAAATGTTAGATGCTAAAGATCACAGGTTATCTTAAAAAAACAAGAAAAAAACAAAGTAACTCCACAAATTTTTCACCTTTTCCTCTACTTAAGCTAAATGTCAATCGATAGACTGTACTGATGCTTGATTAAATCTCTACAGCTCTCCATCCCCTAGTGGTATTGATGATGAATGTGAGAACACTGCTGGTAGGACAATGATGAGACAAAAACGGCAACTTCTCAGTTTCTCTCGGCTCATAATAATCCCACCTATCACAGTGTTCCTTTCTCTCAGTGACACATGCATGCACACACATTCAATGCCTGACTTGCCGAGAGATATGAATTGTCGTTTTCAGCTTAAATGAGCAACGCAGTTTGAAATTTTCCCTCTCCTTCCCACATTATTGAATTAGACTTTTTTCTAACGTGAGCGCTCAGATGTAATTGCGGCTGATTATTAGCCCTTAGTCCTCAACAGTTATTCTCATTTCAGCGGGCTCACTCTGCATTTAGCCTAATTCGGTCTGCCATTTAGCTAATTGAATTTGGAGTGAGGCAATGCTCGTGTCAGCACTGTGCAGCCAGGCTGGTAGTCTGTGCTGCAGCCAGTAGGTGGGGCCATATGCTTGAGTCGAGGTTCGCCTTAAAGATCAGAGAGCATGTGAAGCTTCTATCCTGACCTGGGAGATGGATGATAGGGAGTCGTGCATCCTGTAAACTACAAACACGCATAAGTTCAAATATTGGACTTCAAACCGAGAGCAAAACTGGGAAGGGAAAGCAAGGAAGTGAGGCTGAAAAAGGAAGGAGGGAAGGAAGAGGTGAGAGAGAGGGAAGGAAAGACTGAAGTGAACTGTTGGGCTCTCGGGATCTGTTTTTCTATTGATTATACATCACAGGTGAGCGGGTAAAAGCCTTCTCCTATGACCCTGAGCTGCCTTCCCTTTGTAAAACAAATATATCCAGCTTCCCCTAGCCACCACAGATTGACTACAGTGAAATCCCACTCCTCTCCCTCCCCTGTTAGGATTTTAACAGCATGTAAATACTACGCTTGCATTAATTTCTCATAAATGAGGAGATTTGTTTTACTGCTGGTTTAACAAGCACAACAGTTGTAAAAAGAAATCATGAAAAACTATTTATGAACTACAGCTGAGCATTAGTTTAACCAACTTAACAATTACATAGCTGAGTAGGAAAAAACACCTCATTAGATAAGTGGCATCTCTCTTCTCTGCATATTTATGTTTTACTTGATAGGCTTTTTTGTAATGTAAGTGATCTTGTCATTATCTCAGGCTAGGTAGCCCATGTTCATCATAAAACAAGAACATTAGTACATTAGTATTATAGTATTATTATTATGGTGGAGACTCTCCCACAACTGGGGCTTAGTCACACTGGCAAGATGTCACCTGACTTGCTTTTTCAATTTTGAATAAGGCTGACATATGCGTGACTGAGAGCTCTTAACATGGATTTTCAACATATTTCTTGCATGTGACACTAGAAACAAACCATTCAGATTTTAAAAAAGGTCACTGTTTTCTGCTTTTAACCCCATCTCATCTTCTTATTTTTTCAAATCCCTGGACATGTTTTGTCACCCAGATACCCCCCCACACACACACACACACACACACACACTCTCACACATCACAACAGCCCCTCCCACCACCGCCCCACTCGTCCCCCCCCCCCAAAGCAGCCAGCAGCAGGCCCTCCATCTCCTTCCATTTATCTGAAACATTTATGACAGCTGATGTTTAAATCAGGAGTTGGCCTCAGTGTTCACTGTTATAATGGGACAGACCAGGCCGGTGACTCTCCCCTCAGTTTATCACATGTCCATGCTTCACATACATTGCACACATACGCCCACACACGGCACGGCACGTAATATAGGAAGAAGAAAAAAACAGAGAAAAGCAGACAAAGTAATCTGGTTGGAATATGCTCAAAGAAAATAAGCAATCGGGAAGAAAAAGCCCCAAAGCATTCAGGACAAGCTCTTCATCTTTTTGGCTTTATCATAAAATATCCATCATCATTTATTTTTCATGGGGAGGCACGGCTGGTCAAGCAATATTTACTGTTTTTGTTTTTGTGACTTTCATTGAAAGATGTAAAAAGCAGCTTTGGAAATGTTTACAGCTGGGTGGGAAAGATAGGCCTGGCCAAACTGTGGCTCTACTGTAGGTAACTAATGAAAAAAGTGGAAGTGTGAGCTTGTATTTTGTTTTACCAGTGTTTTTTGTGTACAGTCTGTGGCTGTGTGTGTGTGCTGCTTTTTGCCTGTGGCCCAGCCCGGCTTTGTCTCCTGCCCTATTTAGTGGTTTGGTGCTAGATTGATGGGAGGGGCAGGGAGAGGGGGGGGGGGGGGGTGTCATATGAGGTATATTAACATACGTCTGGCACGTGACTCACACTGGTGCTTTGGGAAAAAAAAAAGTGTGTACACGCGCGTTATTGTGTGTGGGGGGACTCAGCTGTGTATCTGTGCGTTACCGCATGTTTGATTATGCAAATGATTTGAATTTCCAAAATCTGTACGTCTCTGTGCCACCTGATTAAATGAAGTCGGTGCCCTGTGGGTGCATGTATGGGGTGTGCGTGTGTGTGTGACTGTTACAGTATTTTGAATTAATGTGGCGCCTCTGTAAATGAGAGGGGGTGTAAACTGTCAGGGCTGGTGCTCCGTTACACACCCCTGGAAAATCTTCAGTTATTGTTCCTGCGATGCGCGCACAGACCAACAAAGACACAGTTGCAGACACATGCTGACACACAAAGCCACACACACCACATAACTATGTTTACTCTGGGAAAGGCCATGGATGTCTTGGATTATTGCACAAATGTTAATTAGTTCATATAGGTCACCAAATATAAAAAAAGCTCCCTGATAAAGACTGCACCATTTATGGCACATAGTCATCTGCAAGACCTGACGGTGAAAACGGGAACAGAATACCAAAGACACCATACAGTGCCCTGCAGCTGACGCACCCTTATTTCAAGCAGCTGTCTGGGTTTGCCCTCTTTGTATCTTATGGTATTTTACAGAGTTAAATGCTAATGTGCAGATGACATTAGCTGTACTGCTCTTACTGGGTTGCAGGGGGCTGGAGCCAAGCTGATATTGGTTGAGGGTGGGTATTCCTTCTGGACATGTCACCAGTCCATCACTGGGCTAACATATAGAGACAACCTCCGCTCAGCACCAGGCCCAGAACCTTTGCACCCTGAGGCTATAATGCAACCCACTGTTTCACTGTGCCGTCCACCAGAAACATCTTCTCCACACACATTTCAGTCTATAGACCAAGTGGTGGACTTACTGGCCAGACCGGAACATCCCCATGAACAAAGCCAATTAAAAATGTGCTCTATGCAATTTGGCTTTAACTTAAAAGGAGCCATTGTCTTGTTTTCTTTGTAATTATGGAGTGTACATAAAAATCTGATGTAGTAAAGGGAAGAGTCTCAAACGGATGCAAAATACAGAAACAAAGAGGACCAGTGGTCACAACTAACCTCAGCAACACAGTGACAGTAAAAAAAGACACATTTGCTTCACAAACACTAACGATTGTATGAATCAACACATCTGAGGGTCTCATTAAGCCCTGCAGGGCTATTGTATTCTCAGACACTTGTGTTATTTTGTCTACCTTCTTCAAGGTCAGCGCGCTCAAACCACCAAGCAGCGCACGAGACGCAGAACAATGACACATTGATCTCTCCAAGACAGCATTACACACTTCTTTATTCACGCTAAAGACGTGTCTCGTTGCTACAGCAACACGTTTATGTAGGATTTAGTCATTTTAATGCAATTAAAGCAAGACAGCAGATTTTTAATGGTGCTATTTCACACCTAATGAATGTTTTTCTACATGTTTGTGGCAGCGTTTCCAGCAGGCCTCTCTCTTCCCCTCCCTGCATCATTACTGCAGCCTGATGTTTCAAACGGGCTTTGAAACACATATCTGATGGTTCAATACGGATTAACCAGTTTGTGAGGAGGGTCCGCCCTGTGAAAACACACTGATGACAATCAGACACACACACACATCATTAGCTGTACCCCCCCTAACCCCCAGCGGAGCCCAGGCCTTTGTTTTTAGGCGTGCACGTGTGCACACATGGACATTCATAATGATATGTGTGTGCACATATAATCTTGATCTGCCCTCGGCGCGCCTCTTTTCATCTTTCACACACGTGCACACACACACATTCTCCTCTCTCCCCTCTCACACACACTCTCTCTCTCACTATCTGTAGTCCCTCTCCTTCTGTCTGTGCGTCTCACGCACACACACACTCCTTTCATTAGTGGGATGCTTGCAGGCACATGCAGGGATTCTCCATTGTGCTCCCTATCAGCCTGCGGGATGGGGCTTACTAATTAATATATAACTGAAGACCGCCTCCAAGCAGGGGAGGAGATGGAGAGATAGAGGACTAGAGGGAGGGGTGAAGGGATGGCCATGGAGGAGAAGGGAAGGACAGAGGAGAACAGAGGGGTAAAGACAGGAATCACAGACAGGAGGAGGCTGGACAGACGATGAAGGGAGGGAGAGATGAGGGAGGTGCACGGTGATAAAAAGGGTTGGATTCCACAGAGCATAGGAAGAGTGAGCACTGGGATACAGGAATGCTAAAAGGAGAAAAAGGATTGGTCCAATGAATGGATGTGAGAAAAAGCTGACGTGAAAGGGAAAGTGTAGAAAAATGGAAGAGCGAGTACCTGTACACATGTCCTGACAAGAAGGACTTGTTGTAGATTCACAGAATAAAATAAAGATAAATAAAAGGATTTAAAGGGGAACAATAGTGGAAGCAAAGTGCAGACAAGGCAAGAGAAGAGAAAGAAGAAAGAGGATTGAGGGTAATGAAGTGTACAAGACACTAAAGTAAGAGTGAGACTCTCTTTAGTCTTCCCAAAGGCACTGAGTGGGTCTAAGTTGCATCCATTTTTCTTTCAGCCTGCGTCTGTGGAGGGTTCAGTCTATTACAATAAAAGATGTGAAATGATGTGGAATAGTGAAGGATAGAGCTTGATGAGATCCCACAGAACACTGCATGATACGATAAACTGTTACCATTTATCTCCGTGATAACATATGTAACGACAAAAGGTTCTTAATACGTTGCCGCACAAGACTGGATTTCTTATGAGGACTCGTGTCTTGTGTTTGTCTTGATAAACTGCAGTAAGAACATTTTGGATTGTGTGGTTGGTTGCGCTGCTGGATTGTTGCCATTGGTGTCTTTTTTTGTGGGATTCAGACCAGGGTTGTCGCTGAATAACGGTATTGATTAAAAACCTTGATATTTAAGAAATAAATCCTCATCTTTATGATGGAATAGCGTGGTGGCAGGTGTGGGAACTCCCTGGATTTGTCAGGGTGGGGGAAAGGAGAGGGATGTTGTGCAGCAAGGAGCCATTGGTCAGATTTAAACCTTGGCCACTGTGGTTCGGACTAAGGTGCTCTGCAGGTGAGCCACAAAAGCTAATTCACTTAATCCGTCCATTTCGTTTGCCAAGAGACTACAAGATGCACAGTAAACAAATGAAAAGAGGAATTTGACTAATAGCACTGTGTGTGTCAGCTCTAATTCACAAATTGAAAATTGTCTGTATGAGATTCATAACATTGGTCTTTCAATACGTATGGTTCATTGTGACCCCATAGTTTTCCTTGGCTGCGTGAGAAAAGTTAGCAAGATAAAAGAGCATGTTACCCATGCACCAGAATATCCACCCCTGAGTGTTATGTCATAGCGCAATATCTTTTTCTCTGTGTCAGATATTTTCAGAGAACACTGACTCAGTGACTCAGTTGTGGTGGATGTGTTGCTTTGCTTTAATATCACAGCTCCCCATGGCAGCTATTTGATATCTGTTTGACTTGAGCTAATTCATGTGAGGATGCAGATTGACACGCGGAAGCACTAGCTGGAGCTTCCCCCCAATGCATTTGGCATCAAAACAATGCGAGGAGTAGGACTCTTCTCACGTGTGTGCGCACTTTAGACGGGATTAGGAGGTGTAGTGTAGAAAGTGTTTTGTTTTAAGGAGCATCATTTTAAGGAGCGCCTTTTAGCTAATGCACCTTACACTGCAATACGTTTTCATTATGACCTGTCTGAGTGGGAATTACACCCATAACATTGGCAATTCCAATGCTAAAATCAGAGCACGGCAGACCATCTATGTTTTTAAACTCAGCATCCATCATATTGTCAAGAGTTTTTTTGTGTTTTTTTTCCCCCCACAGCTTCTGAGCGTGTGTGTGGCACCGCAGCCAGATGTAACATGCTGTATGTTGTGATTGTTTTGGCATGGTATTACAGAGGATGGAAGGGAGGAGAGAAGGAAAGCACAGGGCCCCTCTTATGAGATTATTTGTGTCCCCACTGTGTAATCTGTCTAATCCAGCGCTGGATGGTTTGAGATTACATTAAGAGGAGACGCTGCAGTTAATGAATCCATCCTGTGTCTTGTAGCTCCTTATCTGTCCGCCTTTTTTTTTCACTCCTTGCCTCTGACCCACTAGCATGCATTCAAGAGGCAGATTAGCAAAGTGATTACTGGCATCATCTGATGCTGTGTATGTGTGCGTGCCTGTATGTGTGTGTTAGATGACCTCAAAGACAAAGTAAGAAAAGGAGAAAAAAAAAACAAAGATCATAGAGCTTGTGTGTGACCCCCGCTGTGTTGCACATCTTCTCTCCGTCTCTGCCGATGTGTCTCTCTCTTTCTCTCTTGCGCGCGCGTTCCGCTTCCCTGCAGTGGTGCAGGCCCAACTAAATGCAGTGTCAGAATTTTGGATGCTGTCAAGGCTCTCGCAGTGTTGCCATGGTGAAGCGTCCTCAATGATGTCACTCACTTGGGCCTCCAGAGACAGAGCCCCACCCCTCCTGACATCTCCCTGCCGGCATGTGTGCGTATATATGTGTGTGTGTGTGTGTGTGTGTGTGTGTGTGTGAAATGGGCCGGTGAAAATCACACCGTGTTATCCTTGAAACACCTGCCTGTGTGTTTCAGCTTATAATGAGCTGTCTAGCTGCAGTCTGCATGGCTGTTTTAGAGACACATCATTATATTCTGCTACAGACACACACACATATTCATTGCCACCTCTAGTAATGTAGAGTAGTGTGTGAATGTGTCGAGATGTAGGTGGAATAAAAAAAGGTGTGAATATGCATATGTGTGTGTGTGAGAGTGATGGGGGGCATCTCTGTTGGGTTCCTTTCTTGGTGAAAGAAAAGCTTAGATTCCTCTGGGAGGCTGCATTCCTCCTCCCCCCTCCTCCTTTCTCTCCTTGTACCTGCATCTTCTTCATTCATCATCTCATCTTTTAATTATCCTTTCTTTCCCTCCTCCCATCTTCTCCTCACTTTGTTTCCTGTTTTCCACCCTGCGTGCCCCCCCCACTCCTCCCTCCCTCCATCTCCACCCTCCACCTCCGTCACCCCCGTGTCAGCATTGTCTCAGCGCTGGAGCGGGGGTCGTCGGGTGGCTGGGTTTGGGTGGGTGGGTGGGTGGGGTTTCTGCCTGCAATTCGACAGCACTCCTCTCTGCTTGTGCCTTCTAGCATTCACCCCCTCCCTCCTCTCCCTCCCTCCCTCCCTCCCTCCATCCATCCATCCCTCCCACCCTCTCTCTCTCTCTCTCTCTCTCTCCCTCTGGTCCGCCCTCCCCCCACCCACACTCCTTTCATCAGCAAGCAATGAGGTAATCCCTAGCAGCCGCGTGAAGTGCAGCAAGTGCAGTGAGAGAGAGAGAGAGAGAGGGAGAGCAGAAGCGACAGAAGCCGGCGCAGGGCAGAAGCAGCGGAGAGATGTCAGGAGCTGTAACATCACTCGCCGTTATCAGTACCAGCTGTTAGCGGCTCGCTCGTAGCTTTAATAGCTTGATGTGGTTATACCAGCGAAGCAGTGAGCTGTGGTGTTAGCTGGTTTTAGCTCGTATAGCCCCGGTCCTGGAGTGGTGGCACTATGTTGAGGGGTTGTTAGCCAGGCAGAGAGGCAGAGAGGCAGGCAGGCAGGGGTGGGACAGGCTTAGTCCAGGGGCTGGGGTTTTAGAGTCGGACACCCTGGGAGAGAGAGAAAGAGGACAGGGAAGAGAAGAAGCGGGAGAGGTGAAGTAGAGGCAAAGAAGAAGGGATCGGGGGGGGGAAGGTCTGAGGAAAGGTAGCAGAGGAAGGTGTGTACCTACCATGACGGAGAGGTGTAGTCTGTGGAGTGCCCTGTCGGCTGCAGCATGCTGCTTCTACCGGGGATCCTTCATGCAGGTGCAGGTGAGTGAGCATGTATATATGTGTGTGTGTGTATCTGTGTGTGTGTTTCTGTTTGTTTCCATGTGTTACTACAGAAACACGCAGCCTGTGCTTCCTGCTGTGCAGCAAAGTGCTTTCAGTACACGGTATGTTATCACAGGACATATGCGTGCTCTGTTTTTATATACCGTCCAAGTTCCCTTATATTTGGCGCATTTATCTGTGCACGTGTGTGTCTGTTTGTAAGGTTTCATGCCTGTGTGTGTGTATGTGTGTGTGTTTGCAGGAGGTGTGCTCACTGTTGGCTCCTCTCCTGTCCCGGCAGCCGGTAATGTCAGCCTGCCTGCGAGCTGGCAGACTGATGATATCATAGATGCTGAACAGTACTTGGGTGTCAGATGGACTGTGTGAAATCACAGCGTGGAGAGAGTGATAGAGAGGGAGGAGAGCGTGTATGAGAAGGAGAGAAAGGGGGTATACGTATATGTGTCTGATTTGTGCATTTGTGTGTGAGATTGAGAGAAAGTGTGCAAAGGGTACAGTAGAGTGACGCGTACAGTAGCCCGCGGTATCAGTTTTACTTTGGTCTAATTCTGGCTCAGTGCTTGAAACCCAATATCCGACCTTATAGCCGCGAGAGAATGACATCCAAAAAATGTTTTGTATGTGTTTACTTCTGGATATAGTCTATTTTCTGTGTCCTGTTCTGCTTGAGAGTTGATTTTTTTGTAAATGACAACTTTTCAGGCTCCTCAGGAAATCAGGTTGGTTTTCACTGGACCAAAGTGCTGTAGTGTCTTTCATCTGACAAGAGTTGGTTTGTAAAGGATTTCTTTCAAACATTTGACTCTTCAGAGTGGTATAGTGTCAAGGATTTCACATGACAGCAGGGATAAAAGCGGAGAGTACATAAAGAGTATTGGTTAATAGATGAGATGCTGTGATGAGAAATAGTAGTAGACTATGAGGAACCAGGAGATGTGATTGCCTGGGGTTATGATACTGTCAAGTGGTTGTAGTAGATTCTCTTCTCTTCTCTTCTCTTCTCTTCTCTTCTCTTCTCTTCTCTTCTCTTCTCTTCTCTTCTCTTCTCTTCTCTTCTCTTCTCTTCTCTTCTCTTCTCTTCTCTTCTCTTCCTCTCCTCTTCTCTTCCTCTCCTCTCTGCCACGTTGTTTGTAGCCGAGTAGACTGTGTTGCTATAATTATGGCTTTACTTTAAAAGACTTGTGTTAGTGTGTGTGTGTGTGGTTTAGCTGTGTTTTCAGGGCAGTAATCCTGGCGTTAGGTGTTGGCGTGTCCCACCTTGTCTCTGGATGCAGGACATTGCATCGGTGTGACAACTGGCTGACACAGTCGTTGTTTTCATCTTGGATTACTTTAGTTGTTGCGCCTGACCATGGAGGGAAAGATTCACGGGTGTCTTTATTTCTTTCTTTTTTTAGAATGTATTTATTTATTTATTTTTAGTGGCATCTGCTTTTGTTTAGAGTGAAGTGTTTCGAAGCTCCGACTAATGAAGTTATTTTAATTAAATCTGTCATGGGGTTCCTGTGTAGTGGTGGTTGTGGTAAGAGGATGTGTGCGTGAGTGGGGGGTAAATTAATTAGCACTCAGTGAATGGTTGGAGTTAAGTGGGAGCCTTTCTGTTGTTAAAAAAGAATAATAATAAATAATTACTTAATTCTCTGCAACTTGTTTTGTTTACAAACACTGTGATTTTTGTCTGCAGACCAATATTGATTCCCCCCAATCCATTCTAATTAAACACAGCCTGACGAGCACAATACTGTGTGTCATGTAACCCAAACACTGTCTGCTACCCGAGGCAAGTAATGCTTTAATCATTGGTTGTTTCTGCACATTCAATGTCATGTGGCAGCTTTTTCCCTACCTCTCGGGGATAATCATTAGTTACAATATTTACTACTTTTCTCTCAGACACCCGCGATCGGTGTTTGCATCTTCTTTTATCTGAATAAATGAGGATTACTCGCCGGCTCACTGGCGTGTGTGTGAGCCAGTCACTTATTTTTCATCACTAAAGTGTCTTTTATTTACTTCTCAGCATAAATCCTCAATGATTTGTCATCTATCTATGATAAAAACAGGATGATAACGATGCCTCCCCCACCGAGATAAACCCAGAGGTTAACATCTGGCTGCCGTGTGTCAGTGGGTGTCTTTTTTTTTATTATTCCGGTGAAAACAGAAATGGACATTTGAAAACATCAAGTGTTTTTCAGAATGCTATACGCGAGCAATTAAGCTCTGTGTATCTCTTTGCTGTTTTTGCGCACCACTAATGACTGCGGACCGTCTTGTTCATGCTGGCTTTTTTGCTTCATGAGTGTTCATTAGTGGTCAGTAACCACAGCAGGAAAATCTGCTTCCTCTACAGAAAAATGTGGCCATTATATTTTCCCTTTTTTGAACCTGAAACAAACACATGTAACAAGTTTTTACAGCCAAAGAGGGTGATGCAAAGTTAAAATTACATATTTTGGGCCAATTTGATAGTCAAACATAGTTTTTATGATTAATTAATTAAGCGATTAATAGCACAGTTGTGTTTCACAAGTGTTTCACATGCAGCGACGACGTTGATGCGGTGATAGTGGTGTGTGACCTCTGTTCATCAGCTGTATCAGTGGAGGGAGATTACACTTGATCCCCTGGTCTAGACTGCAGTATGCTAACTATGAGCAGAGACACACACAGACGCATGCACGCACACACATATATTACAGACACGCAGCTTAACCATTGTGTCTGCATTATGCCCAGGGCTTCCAGCATGTAAAAACTGGGACAATGTAACTGCCCACTGGACTCCTACAGTGGTAACCCCCGCACCCCCACCCATCTCTCCCCTGTCAGCCCCTAGAAAAGATAGACACACACACACACAAATAGACCGCACTACAAATACATAAACAGATGCGCAGACACAAATATACACAGAACTAGACTTTGATTGTTTTTGAAGTTAATCCTTTTTCCTGCCAGCCACTTTCCCTCTCCTTCCCTCTCTCACTCTCTCTCTCTCTCTTTCTCTCTGTGCTTGTGTGTGTGTGTGTGTGTGTGTGAGTGTGTGTGTGTGTGTGTGCGTCTCCCACTCCAAATCTGTAGTCTCATTCCCTGCTGACCTGACCAGCATGTAGCGGCCATCATGCCAGCGAGCAGCCGGTCCCTCTGTCCTTTAGCGTTCCTGCAGCCCAACTGTATCTGGAACATTGCTGTCGACCCCATAACCCCACAACATGGCACCTCTCTGCCATGCAGTCCCATACACCGTGAACCAAGTTTCTGTTTGTGCAAACACATTCTCCGAGATAGCTCGTAATGACTTTGGAAAGTAATTATGTTTTTGAATTTCTACAGAAAAATGCCCACAGCACCCAAGAATTGTTGTGTGTCATGCTGCAAGATGACCACAGTCAAAGGAGTGCATGGCAGATGAGGGAAGCTGGTACATATGGGGAATAAGTGCAAATCACAAGTTGTTGTTGATGAACCAACCATTCTCTCAGTCGTGCTGTTGCAGTGTGAAATTCAAACTTACCTGTGTGGGTTTTATATTTACATTTTACACCGATTTTTTTTAAAGTTTAGTTTTCAAGTAGTTGTTAAAGATTAAAAAAACATGAATAAATGAAAAGATTAGAAAATAAAAACTGAAAATATTGAGCTCTGGTTATATAAAAGAGATCGTTGGAGTCAATTAAATTCACACAGCAGGAGGCTTTTTCCAAGATATGGCACGACAAATACATCATACATATTAAACTGGGCAGCTTTATTACACTGATGTCCCCTCTGTACGTCTCATGTATGCTTTATCTTTATTCTCAAGAGCAAGTCGCAGTTTAATAAGAGAAATTGAACCTGGTAGCACTGGCGTTATACGCTCTTCCTCTGTCCTCTATATGATGTTTTTATATCCCGACGCAGCGCTGCTGTGATGTTATTAGTTTTACAGTAACAAAGAAACATTCACATCCTGTCCTTTTGCATGTCAGATAGATGTTGGATCTATTTCCTGTTATATGCTCTCTTCAGATATATATTTTTTTCCCCTTTCGTTAAGATAATGTAGCCTGACAAGACAGAAGAGGAGCTCGGCTGGTTTTTTGGTCCACTCAGTCAGTCACAGCAGGTTAACCAGCAATCAGCTTGTCAGTCAGTTCCCTGGGGGGTCCCAGTGGTTTTGTATTAGCGCTACCCATCACCCCGCTCACTGTATAGTCAGTGCTAAGCTAGCTCTGGAAGATATGGCCCTGTTAATGCCTTTATGTGGGTGTGTGTGTGTGCGTCTGTGTCTGTGTGTGTCTGTCCGAGCCAGAAAAGGAGCCCAAGCCAATTGGTATGTTTTAGTATTGAAATATTCACCATGTAATCCCCTCTTCTCCACTCCTCCTATCTCTCGCTCCCTCTTGCCCTCCTCCCCAAAGCTTTTCACCACAAATCCTCTTTTGGCGTGCCTGCCTGTCACACCCTGCAGGCTCATAGTGTGAAGGGCAGCTGTGCATATATGTGTGTGAGTGTCTGTGTGTGTGCACGCGTGCTTAAATTGCCTTGTTCCAGAGTCCATATCCCCATTAGAGCGCTGTGATGTTTTTTGGCAGTAATGAGGAACAAGCCTGCCTGTGTTTGTATGTCTCAGTTATGTGCGTTTCATGCGTGTATGACTATGTGTGTGTGTGTGTGTGTGTGTGTGTGTGTGTGAGGTGCAGATCTTCTTCCACATTTCCAAGTTCCCAGCTCCACTGCGGTTTGTTATATCTATGCATCTAAGCGTATAGAAACATGTCAAGATATGGATTTCAGTATGTTAAAGGCGCCTTCGGAACCAACTGAATAGGAGAATTAAAGTTGTCCAAAGATGGATGAAAACCTGACATCATTTAAAAGCTGCAGTAACACCTAGTGATTACACTCAGAGCCTTCAGCAGCCGCTTCACAGTAAAAGCCACCAAAGTCGTAAAGAGTCTTCGCTCAGAGGCTTTTACTGTGAAGCAGTCACAGGAAGTATTGAGTTTGCCGCAACAGCATACTAAAGAGTCCTCTGCTACCTCATTCTCCAGCAGTGCTTTGTCCCTCTGATACATTGTGCTCAGGCTCTCCTTTAATCTTCATCTTGGCTTAAGAGGTCAGAGAAAACACTGAGAGTTTAAGTGGTGCTTCAGCTGCGGGTCACTATTTGGCAGGTTACTCTAAACGGCAGAAAGAGCGCCGTGACTCCTAAAGAGATAAAATGTGGATTAACAGATGTGTTGACATATGGCTCATTGAGCCTCTTATCAAATAATGCTAACTTGTACGCGAGGTTAATTGTACACATTAAAAGCTCGGCTCCGAATGCGATCAGCGTTTTAGACCTAAGAGCAATCAGGGGATGAGGACAGAGAAAGAGTTGTAAATACTCTAATATAAATAAATGTGGCAGTAGGAAGTAGGAAGATGTCTTCAGGCACTTTATGGTTCAGCAAACTCAAGTGTATGACGCGCTCGCCGCTCAAACAAGTGAAAAAAAATGCAAGAACCCGAATTGGTCTCTTCATATCATGGTTTGTAGCTGCAGGCCAGGATCAAGGAGCTTTCCAGCTCACTGCTTCATGTAATCATCTGCTCCCTCTCCTGACATGATAGAGGAAAGCTTTAGAATGGCATGACATAAGAGAATAAACCTATGGCGAACACGACTGTGCATTTAATCACAGTCTGGATTGTTTAAACAGAGGTTGGTGGAGGAGGGAGATTAGTCTGAAGAATATCTGCCTGCAGGTTGGAGATGAAAGTGGCCTTTAACTCTGTGTTATAATTATGATCCTCTCTCTCGCCATTTAAGGTGCCGGGTTTAAGGCAATTACTTTGCTGAATATTTACATTTTTCATCTTTTAGCGCCTTTGCCTCTATAGACTCTGCAATCACATTCGACAGTGTGTTGTACTTAACCGTACTTTGTTCTGTGTACTGGATCGAAACGGCCAATAGCTGGTTTGCCGTGTTTGAATCTGCGGATTGAGAACTGGCTAAATTATACCAAATAATAGCGGCCCACGTCTCCACAGGGCTGCGAATGTTAAAAGCTTCTTCTTTTTCTTTTTCTTGGACATGAATGGAGGAATGGACACTGAAAAGCAGAGCCGCTGCTTTTAATGAAGAGAAATTACCTGTAGATGGTCCCAAGTAATGAAAGAGGTCTTGATAACTGCACATAAAGGTGTAATTTCACACTGAATGTAGTTGCCGTTTTAGCACCGTTTATGTACCACGTCCCTCTGTGTTCGCCATTGATCCATGGTGAAAATAATAGTCTCATCTCCTCGCTCGGAGTCGTCTTTTACTGCGAGATCGTTCATTCACAGATTCTAATGTGAAATGTTTTAAGATGAATGAAGTCAAGTGTCTGTGTGTGCCTCTGTGCTGACACAGAGGGGTGAACAGTGTGTGTGTGTGTGATATGTGTGTGAATCAGTCCTCTGAAGTCTCTCCACCAGTCTCTCGCTGAAGAAATCGCACTAGCCTGTGGATCCACACACACACACACACACACACACACATACACACACACACTATGCTCACATATGCTGGGAAAGACGCAGCTGAGAGGGAGGGTGGCATAGTGAAGGGATTTTGAGCAGGAGGTTGGCAATTGTTTGCTCCCTTCATCTTTGACCTCTCGTGACCCCAGAGCACGCAGAGGCTTTTGGGAAGGCAGGCGGCTGCAGCTTTAAAGGTCCAGTTCTCCCAAATGAAACAAATAGCTGTCCAGGCACGGGCAGGCAGTCATGCTCTCTCATGCTTTTAAAGCCCATTGTCTGGATACAAAAAAAAGTAGAGCCTTCTGGTGCAAGATGATGCACAATGAGTTGCACTTTCTCCCTCACTTAGATTTTAGAGAATTGTGTTGGCGATGGTGTGTTTTGTATTTCTGTTTTGCCATAATTCATTCATTTATTTGGGCTGAATGTCTTGCATTATGTCTGGGAGATTGTATAGGAGCATTTATCTCCGGGTTGAGATTTTCCAGCTCTCCATGCATGCCAGTGTTGCTTTTTGTTGTAATTTCTAATAAATCCCACTGGGTAAAGTGTGTTTGAGTTACGGAAGGCCCTGGACCTCTGTGGAGTTTTTAATGCATCATTTTCCTTTATGAAAAGACCTGGGGCTGTTAAAGCGTCTCTGGGTGATTTGCAGAGAGCAGCTGAGAATGGCAATGAACACACACACACTTGCTCATGCTCTTTCTCTCCCTCACACACACACACACACAAACACACACACCCATAGACGTTCATTTATGTATGTGCAAATGCCTACACATTTGGGTGAGCATGGGTCCACACAGACTGGGCAGCAACAAATGCTCCCGTTTTTCTTTGCAATCTATCTTAATCTGGTGATTGTTTTTTTTCACATGGATGAATTGTTTTGTCTCCGAGTTGTCAGACAATTAGCATTTCATTTGCATGAGTTGTTGTTTCAGCAGCCTAAATTATTAATCGATTATTAAAAACATCAATTTCCTGTCAATTCGGTCACTGACTAATTGCCTCGGCTCTACCGCAGATGCACAAGTGGAACACAGAGATGGAGAGGACTTGGCGGATCGAGTGGCATTTTGCTAAAGGTGCTGATAATGTTTTTTGGTTAATTAATGAAGCAGATTGGGGGTTTTAATGTGAACCAGATACAGATACTGATTAGACACTGAACAGATTTAATTGAGTGAAATTTGATAGCTTTGTTGGACATAATTCAATTCAAATTAGATTAACACTTCTCCTAATAAGATAGAATTCATGCAGCGTGGACGCGCAGCTCGCGTTCTGCAACATGATATCACTCATGCATGCACATAGTCACTGGGTTTTAGTGGAAGTGATTAGTTTTAGTAGACAGACGCAGATGAGGACACTGTGTCGATAGAAAAGCAGATAGCAGTTGTTCTGTCCATGCGTAATGAGTTACCAATGGAAGTGTCCAGATATAAAAGAATAATGGACGAGGCCCAGGCGGAGAACATCCTCCAGCAAGGCAACTATTTTCGATATCAGGACATCTCAAATTGCATTATCATGGTTGCTCTCTCTCTCTCTCTGTGTGGTATCTTGGATTTTTATCTATCTATAGTGCGCTTTGCTGGATTTTTTCATATAAACTCACCGCTACAGTGCTGCACAATTGAGATTCAGGGCTGGTTTGCATCTTGTGTTCACATGTGAAGTCTTGGAAGAAATCCCTACTAGCTATGCTGGCAATTACAAGCCTGAAAGTGACATCATACTCTAAAAAAAGGGGGTGCCGGGGTGAGGTGTGGGAGGTGTGGGTAGTGAGAGGGGGGAGGGGAGTGTAAAACATGTAAGGAGGAAGAGAAGAAGGAGAGTGAAGGCGCAGCAGTTTGTAACAGGCTATCACAGGCTAATTTCCCATGAGCTTCTTTTAGAGAAATGTGTCTAGTGTCTCTCATGGGAGTGTTTACTCTCACACCTTCACACACACACACAAAGACAATGAAAGCATGGCCCTTTTTCTGTTTCATTCCCATTTTCTGTTACTTGAAAGCACTTGCAAGGGCAAGGCTGCTCTCAAAAGGTGTGCATGTGTAGGTGACAGTGAAAAGAGAGTGAGAGAGAGAGTGTGTGTTGGTGCCTGCATGTGTGTGTGTGTGTGTGTATAGCTCGTTGCAAAGTGAGAGTCCCAGCTAGCAGTAAAAGCTCCATCTGCATCGCCATGACAACAGCCCAGTAACAACAGAGAGACAACACCCATCTCAGCCCTCCTAACCCCCATCAGCTGTGTGTGTGCAACTGTGCGAGTGCATGCTTGATTACTTGCATATTTGATAGTGTGCATTTGAGCGAAATTCCTCTGTGTGTGTGTGTGCGTGTGTGTGTGTTGGTGCGTGCATGCGTGTGTGTGTGTGTGTGAGTGAGACACAGCATCCATTAGGGAGCATCTCAGCAGGTACTGTCTGTGTGTCTGAATGATGGACATGGCCCTAATAGCTCTGCCTGTATGCCCCAATGGGGAGTGGTCGCACACACACACACACACACGCAGCAAACATAAGCATACACACACACACACTCCATCGCTCCCTCCGTATGAATGGAATTGATACCTCAGCGCCGCTCTCCTACAGTCTGCCTCCGCCAGCCAATTGTACAGCTCGCTGCTCATCCTCCAGGAAGAGATGACATCATTGCTGGCCAATGGCATCGCAGCTCTAGGGCGTGCTTCTTTCTGCCGGTCTGCATGATCAGAGGTGCCGAGGAAGGGTGTGTGTGTGTGTATGTGCTTGTAATAGGAATATAAAACTGATTTAAATGCATCCGTGGTCCATCTGTCTATGGGATCAAACTGCTCCTCATTTCCATCACATCCTGTATGGGCTCTTCTTTCTCTTCTCTCTCAGTCTCTCTTGCTCTGCAACTTTTTGCCTCTATTTCTCTCATAACATCTTTTTTTCAGTTCCTCTTATCTCTTCCTTGCTATGTCCTTTCTGTCATGTGTTTATTTTCACCTCTGTGGTTGCATCTTGAACTGCGTTATCATCATCATCATCATCTCTTCCTGTGCATGTGCTGTGTTTGTGTGTCAGGTTCCAAGGCCTTGTCCATAGGTCATTGTTTGTTCTGTGACTAGGCAAAATTTGTCTGTGTGTGTTTGTGTGCGCGCGCACTGACACAGCAGGGAGTAGGATGTCACTGTGACCGAGCTACAGATAAACTTGTTTATGATACACTTCCCTGCAGTGACTTTCCATCTAAAGTAACTGTTTGCATCATGAATTTCAGACATGGCACACTTTGTATCTGTAATGTGTTTATTGTGGAAAAATACCTTGTTGGGGGGTCTCTCAAAATTGTGACCAGAATATCCTGAAATCATATTGAAAAGGGTTTTTTTTTTACTTGTTTTCTGGCAACTTCAAGTCCTGTTGCCTCCAGTCTTTTTCTAGGCTAAGCTAACCTTCCCTGGCTAAATAATGTTGCTTTAAATCAGAGCACACAGATACCTGAAAGACATACAGTATTTATGTCCACACATCATCTTCCAACAACTGCTGGAATTGCTGGAAGGTAAATTTCTTTTAAGTTTTGGGCAGATGCTAACTACCATAGCTAAGTCAAGCCAGAGCGATAGATATAACATGTTAAATAAATGTTAAATGTTATATCTATCGCTCTGAGTCAAGCTAACGAACTATCGGCGGGAGTGATATAACTGCTTATGCAAGAGTAACATGAGAAAAGATATACTGTTTATATTCTCATGTTACTCTTGTTTAAGCAAGTAGAGAAAACATAGAAGATTCAGGGATTTCCCAAAACTTTCCTAAAATGTCTTCTGGGAAACACAACATCCAAAAAGAGTGGTTTGCTAAGCTACTCCACATGCAGTCACAAAGTATTTGTGTGCAGACTGCAGACTTGCAGCAGATTTTGGAAACAGTCACCTCCTCAGGCTCTGCATAGACTGTTGGTGGTAAAATCTACTTGCTGTCAGAGGCCATTGAATCCTGACTTGGTCCCAGTTGACTTTCACTGACAGCTTAAAGTTGAACCTTAGCAATTTGCTCTTCAGTGCAGAATATTCGGTCATAAATTGGGACTATATCACAGTTGAATTAATTTTGTGTGTAAAGGAAAAGTGGAACAAAAAAAACATCAAAAGATATGATTGTGTTTGTCTGAGAGCGGCCTTGTTTGTATTTACATCCTGTCTCTTGGCTGCGTAACAGCCAGTAAAGCTGATTAATTCTCTGCTGTCACTCATTGATTAATTAATTAGATGCTGTGTCACCATATGACTTTGTATCCATAGTAACAAGGCTGCATTTTAGGCCTCAGCCTTTGTTCAAGTAAAATATTAATAGAATTAATGCTATATTATATGCACAGTACAATTTTAATTCAATGTAGACAATACAATTTGCTACATTTGAACTTTTATAGTGGTATTTTATTGTTATCATCAAAACAAAGACCCAGTCCGATTTGCTCAGTTTGTCATTTGGTCAAACAATGGAAGATACTCACTGCTGCCTGTTATAGCATCACTCCTAAAATCATCGGCCATTGAGAGAGATAGATGACTATTATAATTTTAACCAACCAGAGGCCTCTTCTCCCTCTTCACCAACCCCCACCTCTCATTTTGCCTCTCTCTGCTGCCTGTCCTTCAACTGCTGCCTCCCTTTTTGTCCCGATCCTGTTTAACTGCATGGGAGAAATGCATTGTGGGTTTGTGGTTTTCCCTTCACACCTGTCACTGTCAAGATAGATGGTACTAGTATGGATGGTAATGGTAGTGGCTCGCAGTGAAATGGCAAGTAAGGAATGGATGTGTGTGCGTGGGTGTGTGCAGCGTGCTGTAGCTTATATGTAGGTATATACAGAGGAAGCTTTGAAGTATTGACGACTCCTTAGACCTTCCATCCATCAGGGTGATGACCTTTTACCCCCAAAAGCCTACAAATTAACCATTAATGATTCAACCCAGAGAGGTGAGGATGACAGCGAGTGCCACAGCCCTTAGGGATTGTGCGTGTGTGTGTGTAGTTGATAGTATTCTGTCTTTTTAAAAGAAATATTGACATCAAGCTGAAAAAAGGTGTGTTATTGTGACTGGACACTGAGTTAACACACCATAATTACCCTGTTAGTCACAATGAAGTCATATTTAGAAATAGTACTTTTTCAGTTTGCTGACAGTCATGACACTTTCACTTTCAACCCCCTCGCAAGCATCTCTCTGAGCTGCCAAAATGAAACGTTAGATATGTATTTCCAGCCGAGTGAATAAACCCCCTAAAGCATCTTTCAGCTGTCCCAGCTGGTCCTGGGTGTCATGGACACCAACAGCTCCAGTTTCAATTAAAGACAAGAAGAAAAAAAAAACTTTACCATGAGGGAAATGGAGCCAAGATTGAGGAAGGGCAGTTAAGAGACTACATGTATAATAGTAGAATACTGGGATTATTTATGGAGCCGATTTCAAAACAATAGGAACAGACAATTATGTGATGACAGATTGAGCTGCTGTTATATGAATAGAGCAGAGAGAAGGCCAGTATGTATTGTAAACAGAGATAACATACTTATTCAGTTAACAACTACAGAAAAACAATCATTTATATACCATGTGTTTGAGTAAATGCTTAATTTCCATTTCCTTCCCTCTCCTCCGCCTCTCTGCTGTGTCTGTCTATCAGCGTTTTGCTGATGGAACAAGGTGATGCCTCTGCTGTTGTGCGGCGTCAACACACACTGGCGCACGCAAACAACTACACACTGACAGAACGGCTGAGTGGATCGGTGAGGGAATGTGCACACAGTGGGGGAATGATATGATATGTGGTTGAGAGATGGCAGGTTAGAGCGCGAGGAGGGATGGAGCGAGAGATGAACTGACAGTGAAGAGAAGAGAGGCTGAGATGATTAGGGATAAAAGAATGGAGGCGGAGAACGTGAAAATGCGATGTAATGAATCGGCGTTGTAAACAAGTACAAATGAGGAAAGAGAGTAAAGAGGTAAGACAGACAGATCAGCTGTGATGCTGGTTAGAAAAGAGGAAATGAGACAACCCACCTCCCTCCACCCATTTTCTTATCTTATCTCAAACCTTCTCAGCGCTACCTGGAAAAAACAGGTGGATGTGTCAAAGGCTGAGGAGGTGAACGAGAAAACCAGAGAACATGACGAGTAACCACTCAAATAAAGAAGACAACACGTCAAGAGGAAAGCTAAGAGGTGGAGAGAATAGCTTTGGTGTTTGGATAGTGAATGAAAAGCAGTGGGAAAAAATAAAGCAGTGAGGTAAAGGAAAGCCATATGATGAGTCAGGCGTGTGCGTGTGCGTGTGTGTATACACATCATAGCGGTCTATAAATTGCTCTGCGGTGAGGGAGGTGAAGGATGCGAGGCACAGAGAGGCAGAATTGCAGTGATTGAACAGCAAAACTTAATCTGAGCTCGGACCAGCCAGTAGCAGTTAAAGATGTGCAGGGTCGGGCCAGGTTAATGCAGTCATTATACTGTTTTTGGAAAAGTTTCCAGAATATAAGACAGTGCCAGAGATATACTCTATAATATAATTACTTAGTGTGCACAAGTAATGAAAGATAGCCACTGTGTGTATTGATGCTTGTTGGTCTCACACCCAGTTTAGGTGTTTGGTCACATGGTGCATGAAAAGTGTCAAACTTCTCACACTGTTTGCTGCCTTTAAGAAACAATGACAGGGACCCAGCTACATGCAGTTGCAGAGCCAGAAACACTGAGATCAACATTTCTTAATGCTTTCTGAGTACCCCATGCAACTTGGCTCTCGGTAGTGTGGCACTACCAGAGTTTGAATTATCCTCTGTGGTTTGGTTTCTGGCTGGTTTAACATGTAGCTGTGATGATTGTCAATTGTCAGGTTCAAATGTCCTGAAGGAAATTTGATAAACAAAGGAAGTATTTGAAAAGATTTTATGACTAGTAATGCTACAGATGTTGTACTGTGTGGGTAGTACCTGTTTTATTTGTGTTCTTCCATTTGCGTACAATGTTGTTGAGTTCATGTCTTTGTCAGTCTAATGTTCTCATATCAAACATGCTTTTTCCTGTGATTCAACATAGACAGAAAACGACACAATACCACATAATCGCACAATGGTGAGTTAGCTATTGGCAGACCTGTGACGGAACCATAATTATGTTAGACATTCATACAAGTCTATAAACCCCTTGGTTCTGTGTTGGCTGAATGTTTTCTGTTGAAGTTCCTGTGCCGAGTGATGCTCCAGTCAACAAAACGGAACAGCTGGAGACACGACTGCTAAATGTTGTGCTTGTCCCAAATCCTCTCAGCCACGCTGGCAGGAACCCAGGTCACCACACACTGTAATGTGTGTAAATTTAAAGCATGAGTCATTGCAAATAAAATGGCAAAAAGCTGTGTTTTTGAGTGGGCCGCGCTTGTAAACTCTGGTGGGGCTCCATGACTTTGTTTTCAGCTATTGTTGTGGTTTTTACTATCAGATTGTGATTAATTTGGACGGAGTTCACATTCTGGCTTTAGATTCTTGGCAGAGTAAAGGATGTAAAGGGTTTTGTGTTTCTTTATCTCCATTCATTTGTTGTGTGTATCGTCTGTGCCTTTTGTTTTTAAATGAGTCCTGAGGTGAACTACTCTACCACCCAACTGGCCCATAGGGAAAACTGATGACTGATATAGGAGTGCTACGGAAAAAGATCACACAACCACACACACACACACACACACACACACACACAAAATCATACACAAAACACAATACCATGATAACTGCTCCCAACCAGCCATGTTTTCCTCTTCAGTACACCTCACTGCACATGACAGAGCAAAGCACACATGGGGCACATTAACCTATCCCTGTCTCTCTCACACCACACACACACACACACATACATTTATTTTTCCTTAGGGAAACACCAGCTGGGGCATGCAGACTATGGCGTTACCATGGCAACAGCATCTATAGGTGTGGCATCGCTGACTCGACAGTAAGGGAGTGGGGTGCGGACATGTGTGCTTGTATACTATGTGTGTGTGTGGTGGATAACGGATGTCTACAGTCAAACACTGTATTATGACACCATACCATAATAGCTAATCTTATTCTTAAAAAAGTTAACCAAGAACAGTTTTCTGGTGTTTCTTAAAGCTGTCGACGCTTTATGTTAGTATTTATTAGTGATATAAACAAAAAAAGAGCCTGCAAAAGTAGACGAGCCATAGTTTTTATTCACTTTTTTGTGTTATTTTTTTTTTTATTGGTCTTTATTCCAACACAAAGCCATTTAATGCCTGTCATGCAGAAGAAGAAAACAGTCATTATATCTTTTTCAAATAGTTTTCTTTTTTTACTTTGTAAGGACATTTAAGTGCCTCTTCAAATTTAAATTGCTAAACAAAACATCTGTCATCAACCTTAGATTCAAATTTCACTCATGCACCAGAGGGCGTTGCAACTTGGAAGTCTTTCATATGAAATGCCCCAAAGTGTTCATACGACCCCAAACAAAACAGATTTCCAAAGCCTTTAAAAGCTTAATAGCTTTGATAAGACTCAACCCCTTAGTCATCTATCTACCCTCACTGGGCGAGTCCTCGCAATTAAACTGTGAATATGTCTTTATCAAATTTGTATGTGTATCCAGTTACAGCAACGCAATGTGTGCGACTACATTGCTCTGTCATTAGTAGAAGTATTAAAGTAATTTGAATTGAATTAGGTTCAAGCAAGCTATCTCATTTCATCCAGAGAAATGCCTAATTGAATCTGTGTAATCTCTCATCAGTATCTGGGTGACATCAACACTACAGTCTGTTTCTTTAATGACTAAACATGTTATCATCACCCTGAGCATAATGGAACGCTCTCACCTCTATTTTTACCTACGCACACACTCATTTGTAACGGTGTGTGTTTGTACCTTTTTGTGTGTATCCTTGTGCAGGCTTTTTGTGCGTGCTATTTTTGTGTTTGCCGTGCGTGTTACATTTGTGGGGTTTCTGTCTGCGTGGATGCTGTGGGAAAATGGTTGTTTACTCTCCTCACTCTTCTGTCTGTGTGTGTGTGTATGTGTGTGTATAAGAGAGAGAGAGAGTGAGGGAGAGAGACAGAAGTGTGTAGCCTACAGGCCTGTTTAGCAGAGAAACCGTGGGGTTAGGAGGCGAGGGAGAGGAGTGCAGTCTGGAGTCGTACTTAACAGTCAAACATCATTAAAGTCTTCTCCGCTCCTTTGTGTGTGTGCGTGTGTGCCCGAGTGTGTGTCTCCGCGTGTATCATCAGCACGTCGTGTGTATTTATATCTGAGTGCGAATGTGTTCGTGTTTGTGAGGATGAAAATGTTTTTTCTGTCATCCCTGTGATGTCTAGGTTACTTTTTGCTTTGTTTTCCTTCTCATCGCCACTGACAGCGCTGTCATGTGCACACACACACACTCAACAGATCCAAAGAAACAACACAAATGAACCTGGAAAGATACAATACATTTCACAAGAGCGCCAGCGTTGTCTATACGTACATAATAAGGACACACTCAAACACAAATGGCGGCAGTGTCACACACAGAGAGGACATTCACCCCTTCAGGCAGCTAATTGTCAGCATATATCTTTGGCCGTGATGACATGCACACTGATACACACAGACACACACATACACACACACTCTTGTTGTATTTCACTCTCAGTAATGGTCCTCTCATCAAAGTGCTGATAGATGTTTCACCAGGTTGATTAGAGAGAAGGGGGCAGGAAGAGGAAATGCTTTAGTACTGTACAAGTCTTTGAGCCAGAGACAAAAAGCAGGAAACCAGGTGAGTCACAGAGGAAGAGACATTAAAATATGAATGGCAGAGTCAGATAAGGACAGACGGAGAAAGACGGAGAGAACTGGCCACATCCACAGCTGCTTGCAAAGACAACAAGATCAGTGACCGTCTTTATTTCATTATCCGCGTTGCTTTCACCGCTGGTAGTCGAGGCTGATGAGAGCCAATCAGGGAGCAGCCGTGGGCGTCTACATCATCGTTTCATAAAGGTCTCTATTGACGCCCATCCAGACTACAACACACCCCCGGACTGTCTATGTTTGTGGTGCTCAAAAACACCAGCTTTGTGTGGACAGGAGGTGAAAACGTTGCAAAAACATGCATTTTATAACAACAATGTATTTAATGTTAGCTCCATAGAGAAGAAAGATATATATACTATATACAGTGGCAAGAATCAAGATTTGGAATCTTTTAGTTTTCTGCACTAATTGGCCGTTTAATGTGATCCAATCTACATCTAAGTCATAAGTATAAACAAACACAATGTGCTTAATCTAATACCTCACAAACAATTATAATATTTCATGTCTTTATTGAAGATGTCCATTAAACATTCACAAGTGCAGGTGGAAAAAGTAAGTGAACCCTTGGATTTAATAACTGGTTTTATGCTCCTTTGGCAGCAATAACCTCCACCAAACGTTTCCTGTAGTTGCAGATCAGAACTGCACAACACTCAGGATGAATTTTGGACCATTGGTCCTTACAGAACTACTTCAGCTGAGCCATGTTCTCAGGATGTCTGGTGTGAACGGCTCTCTGGAGGTCATTCCACAGTATCCCTATTGGAGTCAGGCCTGGGCTCTGACTGGGCCACTCCCAAAGATGGATTTTCTTTTTTTTTGAAGCTACTCTAGATGATCTAGGTAGTAGATTTACTTCAGTGTTTAGGGTCATTGTCCTACTGCATCACACAACTTCTACCAAGCTTCAGCTGGTGGACAGCCACCCTGACATCTGTAGGATGCCTTGGTAAACTTTGGAAGTCATTTTGCCCTTGATGATGGCAAACTGTCCAGGCCTTGAGGCAGCAAACATGCTGGTATGCAGTGCCATTTTTACACCATACGTACAAAATATATATATATAAAAAAATGAAATAAAATAAAATCTTAGTTTCATCAATCCACAAATGATTCTCCCATTAGTGTTGTGGAGGGGCAAACTTCAGGCCTGCAATGGAAAGCAAAGCAATTAATGCAGAAAACTAGGAAATTCTAAAGGCCACATACTTTTTCTTGCCATTGTGTGTATTTATGGACTTTGTTGTTTTGATTTTATAGTAGTGACCTCCATTCATACTTCACTGCTGACATAAGGCGACACAATGGGAGGTCATTCCATTACAATTGTGTGTCAGCAGATACATACAGTTACTCAGCTTTAAAACGCTACCAACCAAACAGAGCTCCTTCTTGATTCTTAATGCGTTGAAGTGCACCAGAAGCTGTGCCACCGTGCAGCAGATGACTGTTTCGCACACGTTCGCATTTGCTTTGACTTCCGCACATGGGTGTTCTCATCTGACAGCGATGAGAGTGACCCCCCCCTGTCCCCCCCAACACACACGCACACTTTGCAAAAAATTCCCATCCAAAACTGAAGAAAGAGAGAGTGACAGAGCTGATGCAGAAAGCAAAAAGTGTGCAGCAGGAGGGAAAGAGCGCAGTTTCAGGAAAGAGAGTGGAGCCGTGTGATGCGGAGAGGCACTGTGCTGTGTGCAGTCTCAGTGGGAGTGTAGGTGGATGTCATATCCTGTCCACCAGCTGTCACTCAATCCAGGGGGTCTCTGCTCTGACACCACACTGACTGACAGCTCGCACCAGTGCACTGTATCACTGTGTGTGTGAATGCGTATGTGTGTATTTCTGTCTCTATATAAATATATAGGCATCCAGCTGCCTGAAAGGGTGAATGCCATACGGTGTGTGTTTGTGTGTGTGTGTGTGTGTGTGTGTGTGTGTGTGGAGAGGGGAGGGAGAGGGGGGTAAAAGGTCACTGTCATCAGTCTCATATTCGCTCCCTGTCTCTGTACATGTCGTCACTGTCATTGTATAAAAGGAGTAGCGGCTTGTCTGATGCTCTCTGATCATATGACACATCAGCACAGTTATTTTCATGTATGTTGTTCACTTATGTTTCCTTCTTATCTACACACACAGATATAATTTTATCACGTGTCAGATTTTCTTCTTTTTCACCTTCCTATTCATCTACAGCAATGGGGGATGTGAAGGATTAGATAGAAGCTATGTTTATATGAATATGCATGAGGGTTATAAAATCAGTCAAGGGCGGCTCCTTTAATGAGTCTTTAATTACTTTAACAGGTCTCTGATTATTATTGTTTCAAATGTTTGCAATAATTACCTTCAAATCTCAGTTTGTCAAAGATAAATAAAGTTGAATTAATACATATAGAAGCAGATGGAACAAGCGTGGCCTTAATCTCATGTACAGTGTGTTTATGTGGTAACTTAACTTCACAATCATACGACTGAGGGTTGAAAAGAATCAGCCAAGTAACAACCTCTGCAGTGTGTTGTCATGTCAACCTCACCTTGCATGTTGTAGCAGCATCACCCACTACTAATAACTAAAAGAAAAATGCCTCTTTAAGAAGTTGAATGTTTGCTTTGCTGTTGATATCTGACTCTAAAAAGTGTTGAATGTGTGTGTGGAAGAGATGTGATTTGTAAACACTTTTCTTCAAAGGTGGAAAAGTGCTAAATCAGTTTACCATAAAATGGCCCTTGTTCCATCAAAAGGTCATGTGGTATTAAATCGGGGGCATTGCCAGACTTCTTAAACGGAGTTCGCTGCAGAAGCTCGGCCAGAGGTTGAGTTCAGCCTGAATCCAAAAACAGTTCAAAACCATGACCTGCAATTTCTTAGGACCTGAGCAGAATTTTACTAAGAATGCCGGTGTAATAACTTAAAGACATGCACCCCATTTTAGCCTCTATCTGCACCAATTCCTCCTGTCTTTGGCATTTTGCCTCAGCGTAATTGTTAGACCGACTCACTAATGCACCTTTGGCACTTAATCATTCAAAAGCACAAGTTCCAACACTCCACCGTGTGGCCCGAACACACATACAGACCATTATTGGACACGCCAAATGAAAAATGCAATGAAAAGAGCACTTTCATTAGCTCGGACTCAAAGCTAGGCTCACCTTTCTGAGGAAAAAAAATCAGGGGTGTAAATATAAAAAGTTTAATGTTACCAACACTCCCTCTACTGCTCGTATCGTTTTACATGTGCCTAAAAGCCCATTATACCCGTGTGAACCTGTGTGAATATAACAGTGGAAACCAGGCTGGAGGGCGCAGAGGGATTACAGCATTCTGGAGAGGGGTGATATTGGCCCTCGTACGTATATACAAACCCCTATAATGTGTGCATGCCTGTGTGTGCGTGGGTGTGTAATGGGAGATAGGAGGATTCGAGGGCCTGTGTGCAATAATCCTGCTCTCTATCTCCCCCAAAAGAGAGGAGACATAGAGTTGAAGGGGGGGGGGCAGAGAGGAGGCGAAAGAGAAGCCAGATCAAGGGATAGCGAGGTTTCCTCAACAATTGGACCCCTCACCTCAGACACACACACACATACACACTCCAACCAGGCCCCCACCCTCAACCCAGCCCCTTTTCCTACCCCCACTGCCACCACCACCACCACTCAGGGTGTTACCATGACAACGGGGTTAGAGGCTAGCCCACGAGCTGAAAAAGAAAGAAGGTGCATTCTGACATGAGCTTAGATCTGAGTGCTGCAGTCTGTTTAGAATGCATTCCTCTCTTTTTTTTTTGTTTTGTTTTCATTGGAATGCGTTCTCTCTCTCTCTCTCTCTCCCTGTTTCTTTCACTTTGCATCCGTGCTGGTAAATGACGGAGACTTCTGTCTGTTTTCCCTGCAGGTTTTCATACTTGTCAGCAATTATCTTCCATTTCATTTCTCATTCACACCGTCGCTCTTGGAGTTGTTTGTTTTTAGTCACATCCCTTTTACACCGCTCAAGGTACTTGGCTTTGTGCTCCTTCTGCAAGAATTAGCAAACAAACTAGTTCAAAAGCAAACAACAACACGCTGATTTGTGCCACAGTTAACACTTCTACCTTTCTGTGTTGTGCATTTTGAATACCTGGCCTTAAGAAATAATATTTCCTCCGCATGCATTGATGAGGATGTTTCTGCTGTTAAACAATTACGGAACTCAAAGTTAAATCCTAAATGGAGGATCACTGACATTGTCTGATTGAATAATCGTGTTCATTAACTGTGTTGTGCAATTGTTAACTCTGCTTTCAAAGTTGTGCTGAAAAGAATATACAAGCATGCAAACTGGACAAAGTAAAAACAACAGAGGGGTAACCAATTCAGCATAGAGCAGACAACAAGACAAAATCAAGAATCTCACACAGTCAACAACAAGCTAGTTGTTGTGAGTGTGAGTGTATTATATATGTATAAATATGTGCATATATTGAGAATTTCTCCCCATTATCATCCCTTTCATTTATTTTCCTGTTGGGTGGTCCGTTTTTTTCTCTCTCTGATGCTGGGTGATAGCAGTGTCAATTTTCACCCGGGGAGGGAGGGGTGCGGTGATGTCATGAGACGAATCCGCCTAATTGGCTCGCTGCGAGGGGAAGGAGCCCGAGTGCATGTTGGTGTAAATTAGGTGATGGATCACACTGTGCTGTTATCTATAACTCATATTCACACACTCACACACACACACCACCTCCAGCGTCTATAGCGTGTTTCCTGACTCCCATCATGTATCCATTCAAACTATATACGACTCCCCTGTTAGAGTGGAAACATCTAAACGCACCTTGATCTTAAACAGGCTCTCTGCTTTGGTAGCCTGGTGTTACTTTACTTTCTCCCCGACTCAGCCCTCACCTAAAATAGAGCTCCATCCATTAATAGTGCTACCCATTTGGAAATCAGACATATGCACTACATGGGTGAGTGCACACCCACACACACACACACACACACCAATCTCTTTTCCTCTCTTCACCCCCCTGGGAAAGCAAAGTCCTGCATCAGCTGCTAAATTGCCTAAACTCTCTCATCTGCTAATGGGCTACCTGTCTTCCTGCGCGTCTGCCTCTCTGTCTACATTAATGAGTTTCTCTTGTCTGTCTGTCTGTCTGCGTCTGTGCCTTCCTGAATGTCTGATGTCTTGTCTTTATGTATTCTGGTTGTTTTGTTTTGTCTGTCTTGAGCTGCTTCTGCTGCTCCTCCGCTGTCTGTCTGTCTGTCTGTCTATCTGTCTGTCGATTTCGTAAAACTGTTGGTTTCTTTGTTTTGATCTGATGGGGTTTTTTTTATGCTGCTCTACATGACTGTTGTGTTGATGAATCCGCGCTGTCGACATGCACGTCTCTCCAATGAAATATGAGTCTATGCTTGTACACTGACATGAAATATACAATAAAGTAACAAGTGGAGCCAGCTCACATCTGTACTTCTATGTTAGTGTTTTCTCTGCCAGTGCTTATGCATATGAAGAATAGTATAAATAGCAAAAGGTTACAGTTACAGTAATAACGGCAGAAGTAGCTGCACAAGGAGAAATGGAGAGAATCGTAAAACTAAATATAAGGGCAATAGAAGTTATAGATGGCAGGGTAATACTATCACCAACGGTAGACCAGCCGAAATCCTATTTGTAGTAGTAATAAACTTTATATATGTGGAACTCTTTTAAGCGTTATATGAATGAGCCCTTTATATAAGAGAGTGAAAATAGAAGAGGTCGACAAGATGATGAAAAGCATGAATGCAATCTATGTAGGAGTAACACTACCCATAATAACAGCAGTGGTAGTGGTGGTAATAATAGAAGTTATAGAAATGACTGTGATTAGATGATACTACTAGCCATATAAGTATTAGTAGTCTTGCATTTGCCTGGGGTATACTAGTGCTGATAGTACAAATCGTATTTGCGGTAACACTGATATTACAGTTGTAGTAGTAACAGCAGTAGCTATTATGATCATAATGGTTATTGAAAGAGTAGATACGTAGATGCATACTTAGACTACTCATTGTAGCAGTAGAGAGCAGCTGATTGTAGTAATAGAGACTGTGGCAGTAGTAGTGCTAACAATGATGTACGTACGCAATAAAGCTTATATTTGTGCCTAATATAAGTAAATCCTATACAGTCATTTGGTTATTATAAATAGATCTAATAGTAGCAGCAGAATCACTGTGAATAAGAACCGCAGCAGCAGTAGTAGAAGTAGTAGTAATAGTAGTACACAGTAAGTGGAGTTATTGTCCCTGTAGTTGTTGAAAGATGGCAACAACACTGTACACAGCCCAACAAATATGATGATATGTTGCTATGCCAACCAAGGACTCAGCATAGCGAGGGCATAACAGTGGCACAGACCTGCTCATTGTAACCAGAGTGGTAATATCTGGGTCTTTGTAAACGTCTCCCATTGTACTTCCTCCACTATGCGTCTCCCCCCTTTTTGTCACCACTGGAAATATTTTCTATCCTTCACCCTCTTCACTCCTGAGCTCTTGAGTCTTTACTTCATCCTCGTTTTCCCTTGTCGCACACACATACACACACTTACACAGTGTCTGTAGCTACTTATGTTGAGGGCTGTGAGAGAAAGATGTTTCCCAACAGTGAAACAGCACAACAAAGCTGTACAAATAGCCTCATACTCTAGTCTGTACTTGGGATGGATTCAGATAGATGGCCACCAGTGTATGTGTATGTGTGTGTGTAAGATTGACACTGTTTATGCCCTTTACATGTTAGGATATAACAAAGCAGATCTTTGCGTGTCGTTGTTTGTCCTTGTCAAAGCACTTTTTATTGTGTGTCTGTATTTCCGTCTCTCTGTCAGTGTGTCCCCTCTGATGTCAGTCTATTTCTTGAACCGTATCATAAATAGAGCCCCACTGACATTTCAATTTGCCCCATAACCCTTCATACACACACACACACACACACACACCCCACACACACACGTACACACCAAGTTCATTGTTGAGCATCGGTTCAGTGGCAGGCCGGCCTCTGCTAGGTTTCCACGGAGACAAGGAAAAGCAATAACTGCACACTTGACCCCTCTGCTCTTTTATTGGCCTCTTCTCCCCTTCGCACACACACACACACGCGTACACTCACACACCTCAAATCTAATCTGGGAGAGTGAGCCTCCATGGCGATATTCCTCCCATCCTCCCCAGGGGATTGGAGAAGAGAAGAGAAGGGGAGAGGAGAGGAGAGGAGAGGAGCAGGGAGAGGAGGAAGTTAATAATTTCATCTTGCAGTGACCTGGAGATGATAAGATCGATTGTTTGGCTCTTGTAGTCTCCTCATATCACACACACACACAAACACAAACACACATACACACGCAAAAGCTGGCAGGTGGGAACGCACTCTGCAAACAGGGATCATCACAGTTTCCCATGCTTTTTCACACCATCTCCTCTCCTCTTTCTCTATCTCCCTCCCTCCCTCTATCTGTCTGTCTGTCTGTGGCACTAATTCAACAACAGTCTGATGACTTACTGAAACTTTATAATTGTGAGGGATGATGGAGGGAGAGAGGGAGATGAACTGTGGGCAAGAGGGAAAAGAGTGCGACCGAGTAAAAACAGCCTGAGCTAAACAGAGAGAGAGAGAGAAAGAGAGAGAGATTGAAGGAAAATATTAGGAGGAACGACAGGCTGGCCTTAGCGACAAGGCTGTTTACTGTTTATTTTGGTCTCCGGTCTCATTTCTCTTCATATTGGCAGAGTCAAGATGATTTCCTTTCTCTGTTTATTCCTGTGTGGATTTCTGTATTTTGTGTATATTTGTGTGTGCGTGCGTGCCTGTGTGTCCTCTTTTTGCCTCATCTAAGATCATCTATCTGAACTCAATCTTTCCACAATCACCGGTTGTTCTAGCGTCTCCACATAACATCCAAGTCCCCGTGTGGGAATTCCTTTCCTTACCTAAGCAAATAGTACTCGAGTACATCTGATACATAAACACAAACTCACTTTGGGAGAATATAGAGTTCTTAACATACAACAAATTCAGATTTTCAAACATTTATATATCATTGATTGTGTTTACATGGACTTCAGTATCCTGGTTTTGATGGTTATCCCGATTTTGATCAAATTCGGGATATGGTTCTTACATGCTCAAACACAAAACCGGGATACTGAAGTCAATGTAAAAGCAGTTAATGGTTTTTATTCACTTTTCATATTGTTATTATGGATTCAGTCGAACTAGGTGCTGATATCTGCCAAGAAACTTGACTGATGGGGTTTTAATCATCACACACACACTGGATTGTGCAGTATTTGTAGGTAAATAGGCATTTATTTTCATGTTTCACAGCCCCCGAGTGCCATTCTTTGTGCAAAAAGAAATGCGATGCTTTCAAATCTGAAATCTGATCCGTTTGCTTGTGCGTGTTGAGTGTACGAATTGTGTGAGAGTGTGTGTTATTATGAGCCATCCTGAGTGACCACAATCAAATGCTAAAGCTGGGTCTCCACAGTTCATGAGAACAATAAGAGCTTACTCATGATGATTTCTACGTCTTAGTAATCAGGTCAGGGTCGATTGGATTGGCTCTTGTATCTGAGTATGTGAGTGTGTGTGTGTGTGTGTGTGTGCCTGAGTGAGTGTGGAGGGCTGCACACAATGCTGTTGCTCCCCTGCGGTGATGCCTTCTGTAACACAGGTGTATATCTCTGCGCATGTGTGTGTATCTGTGCAAATGACACCAACCATCACACATGTATTTTACCTCATTATTCTACTTCTATTAAACTGCTTCTTGTACTGTAAAATGTGCGTTTCTATATATATTTAAGTTCTCAAATCCTCTCTGGAGCTCAGATCCTATTATCCACGGGATTTACCCGAATAAATAAAAGATGAATATGGAGTGTGCATCTTATCTATGGTCTGTTTCCATGTGAAGACGCTGTAGCAGCTACATTTCGTGACACTGTGGTGTAAATCCGCTCCCACTGATGTCTTGTTTTCCTCTGCTTGTTTACTTGCTGCAGTTCTCCAAGGAGAAGTACCTGCTGGAGTCTCCTCCCGAGAAACTTCGCAAGGAGCTGGAGGAGGAGCTGAAACTGAGCCCTGCTGACATCAGGAGCCATGGCTGGTACCATGGACACATACCCAGAGAGGTACACACACACACACACACACACTGTATGGAACACTGTATAAACAGCACACATGCACAGTGGAGCAGATTGTGCCAATCGTGACATTGGAAGTCCTCAGTGGATGTTTAGGAACAGATGGATACACGCATACTTTCCAAGGCAATAAACCCTTGAGGTAAAACACAGCCTGTGTACAGTCAGTGTGTCGCAATGGACACACACACACACACACACACACACACAATCAGACTTGCATGCAGAAAGCCTTTTGCAGACAACTTTATGAAAGTCCTCAAAAAACACAGACATTATTAGTTGATCTACAGAAAATGAATCCCTTCTGATATAATCAGTAGTTGATGATTAATTGTTGAAGTCATTAATGTCAAAGGATTATGGGAGAAAGCTTAATCATATTTTAAATGAAGTATCTTTGGAGATTTCAACAAAACAAGTCAATTAAAGACATTGGAGCCCAGGGAAGTGATGATGATGATGATGATGAGTTGGTTTTACATTGTGTGTTTTGATTAAACCAAACCAAGATTATTGTGCTCCATCTAAAACAGCTGATTTTCACACCTAAAAATAACCCAAATTTCATGTCTTGTTCTTGAGAAACCCACTGAAGATGACAGAAAAGCTTCAAATGAAACTATATAAATAATTGCATTCTGAAAATGATGTATTGCTGCTGCATTTTCTATTTCAAATCATAATAGATAAAAAAAATAAAATAAAAAACAGAACTAATTGAGATAAAAGTCCAAACATAATAGTATTTCTGTGTGGGCTGACGCGGTTGTCAACCAATAGTATTAGTTGAGCGATTACTTGGCCAAAATCTCTGGCTTTGAAAGCACAGTTTAAATGCTTTACACACAGAATGACACTGATTAATGAATCCCATCATCTGTCACAGCTCAGTAGAAATTGCTTTAGCGTTCAGAAGGAGGGAAACTCTGCCAAACAGACAGCTGCACGTGTTGCTGATGTACGCAATTGGATTTCACAGCTGGTGACTAAGACATGGAGACACACACAACAAGAGACCTGCGCCCACACACACACACTGCGTGCACATGTGGAGGGTGTACTTGTAAATAGACACAGCCTCTGTCTACCGATCAACCTCTGTTCCCCGTCTCTCCATCCCTCCAACAAACACACACACACACACACACACACCCAGATTCAAATCAGCCATCTGTGAGTTTCTCCTCCTTTTAATTTACATAAAATATTCATGTATTCATAGATTTGCCCCAGTGTAAAGTTGGGGAAACCCTGAACGCTCCGGTTTCCAAAACAACACTTAATGACTGGTTCTCACACACACACACACACACACACAGACACACACACCCTGTTGGCGGATACTGTACATTAGTGTCCCTAAATCCCATCCTTCCTTCCTGCTCATTGTCTTCATCCTGTTCCGTTGTTCTTCCCTTTTAAAGTTAAGACTTTTAGGATGTGTGTGCAGAGAAGCGGGAGTTTTCTGGAGTCACATTGTTTTTATTTACTTTGTTCCAAATTGCCATGAAAAACATGATTCATTCTTAAGAGCAATGAGGGATTAAATAAATAAATAAAATCCCACAAAAACTAAAAAAAAAAAAGAAAAAAAAAAGAAGAGGGTCCTGCACTTGTTTTCATGTGTGTATATACTGCCTCCTGCTGGTCATTGACTCTCTGTGCTGCATACTTCATGCCCTGTGATGGGTGAGTTTAAAGTGTTGCTACCTTCATGTAGATTTTTCTAAAGGAAAAACCGCTCAGTTTGAAATATGTTATGGCCACCGGGTCAATATGTGTGATCTCTTCACAGAAACCACAATGTTTGGCATCAGCAAGATCTACAGCCTGAAGCTGTCCCGTTGACCATCAGCGGCAGATTGCATTTCTGGGACGCTTGTTTTTGTCGATAATTTCAAAATAATAACTTTTTACAGAAGTGCTGAACTCAATAAAAACGTGTCCTCAGAAAGTCATCCCGGCCGTCGTGGCTGACATTTTAACCGTCATTGCCAATTCAAACTGTGCATAACAGAGACAGTTTGGCAGCGAGAGACGTAGTTTGTGTTTGTTCAGCAACACAAACTGTCCTAAGGCATTGTCATAAATAATCATGATTCTCTCCATTCAATTATTAAACAGTCAGAGTGTCAGTAACAAAATGTTCACACACATGCTCCCGCTTCAGTGAGCCAACTTTGCTTCCAGCCCTTTAGGATTGAAGATTTTCATGTCTCCCTTTTTACTAATTTAAAAACATATACTTTTTTTCCCTCCTCCTCTGTCAGGTGTCAGAGACTCTGGTTGTACGTAATGGAGATTTCCTGGTGCGTGACTCTCTGACCAGCGTGGGCGACTACGTCCTGACCTGTCGGTGGGATAACGAGGTGCTGCACTTCAAGATCAGCAAAGTCTTGGTCAAATCCAATGAGACCAAGGTTTGTATTCAGCTTTTACTGACAGTCTGTCTCAGCTCTCAGCTCCTCTTAACTATGAGTTTTGATGTGCTCTGCCTTTCAAACTGTTCGCTCTATTCGCTCCATTTGTTCTTATGCTGTAATTTTAACATAGATCATGTGGTGCTGCGCATTTACTTTATATTCTAGAGCTATAAAGGGCAATGGAGAATATTTTGATATTGGTTTGTCTAATGCTAAAAGATTAAATGAATCAACCACCCCCAGTGTTTCAACCACTCATCCTGTCCGTCAGGCTTTAAGCCTCTTTCTCTTATCTTAGTTCAGACCCTCACTGCACTTGAATGAAATGCATTTTGACAAGGCGTTTAACACCTTCAGCAACTGGACCTTCATCCTCCATGAGAAAGGTTGTCTGTAATGATGGAGGAGGCAGTGTGCCTTGTTGGCCAGCTGTGCCTTTCCATTCTGTCCACCTCCAAACCTTAGTTTCCATTCAGCCTGCTGATTCTGTTTCATTCTATCACGAGTTTGAAGCAGGCGATTGATATTTCTGCACTGTGTAAACTGGTTTTAAGCACTGTGCAAATAACAGAGGACCAGCAGCTTTTTGAAAGAGATCTGTAACCACTTGATACAAAACATAGGGGGGAGACGGAGGGGAGACCTCCCCTGTAGAGTTATCGAGCTTCAAACGAAAACACGTGCTCTGATTTTCTCCCCTCCGATAAAATCCACTAGTTTTTATGGTACAAGTTAATTACAGTAGGTATATAAAACCCCCACAGTTGGTATTTTAAATGCTGTCTCTCTTCACCCTCAGGTGCAGTACATGCTGGAGACGGACAGTTTCGACTCGGTCCAGGAGCTTGTGCGGTTCTACATAGGCCAGCGCAAACCAGTCTCTCAGTCCAGCGGTGTCCACATCTACTGTCCGGTCAGCAGGACCCTCCCCCTGCGCTACCTGGAGGCCACCTTCGCACTGGCCAGCAGCAAGCAGGGCTCCGCCTACTCACCGTCCAGTCAGAGAGGAGCGTACATCAAGAGGAGGAGCGTCACCATGACCGACGGGCTGACGACAGAGAAGATGATTCCTCACAGGTGAGCCGGGACGAAAAGAAGTGTAACGTTATTGTGTGTCCTTCAGATGCAGCTCCCCATCTGAGCAGCCAATAATGAAATCCTGACCGTTCTCTTTTTTTCCTGAGTTTTCATATCATGTTTGCCTTTGTTTCATTCTTGCTTTATGTCATACATACGATCAGTGACTCAGAGAGTCCCAGCCCAGTTGAGACACCAGTGGCACCTCCAGAACCAGAGCCGGAACCTGTGCCCAACAGCAGGTTGTGTGTTTGTGTGACACCAGTGTTGTGTTTGAGCACTAAACTAGTGAACGTACCTCCCACGTCCCCACAGTCCCCTCACTCCACAGACACCAGTAGCACCTCCCTTAGTAATAAAGTCCTGTTAGTGCGTTCAGAGCAACTTGTTTCTCGTGACCTCCTCTGCACCGGCTCACTCAACTTTCAAACAAAACGAGGCTGTATGAAACTACAAACTACAAATATACAAAATATGTTGTGTACAGTGGAAATAAATGTTTATCCTCTTAGGGAGTTTTTTAAGTTCTTTAATCTTGTATTCCATGGGACAAAATCGGTGGTACTAACACACTGTACTTAAAGGGATAGTTCAACATTTTGGCAAATTGGCCCATTGCCATAATCCCTATAGTCATAGCAGCAGGTTCGGTCCTTTTAATTGTCGGTGCAAGCTATTTTGAGAACGGCGGAGCAGAGCCGCAAGCTGCTCAGAGCTACGCTACGGAGGCTAATGGGATTTCTTGGTTTCCCTCATCAAACTCATCAAATACACAATCCAACAACTCCAAAACGCTCTGGTGGACAAGTTGTGACCTGCACATTCACCACACTATGAGATAATAACAAAACGTTACGAGACAGAGTTGTTTTTGAGGCAAATTCAGAGACTGCTGCTTGCCGAAAAACTGCTCCGGACGGAAACACGCATCGGCGGTCTTGCATGAACCAAGAAATTCCATTAGCCTCTGTAGCGTAGCTCTGCGCACGGCTCTGCTCCGCTGTTCTATAAATATCTTACACCAACAATTAAAGGTAACAAATTAACGAAGAGTATAAGGATTATGGCAATGGGCCAATTTGCCAAAATATTGAACTATCCCTTTAAGATGTGTGGAGAAATATATTTTCACCAATACATTTTGTTAATGAGGCTTGTTATTTTCTGGATGTTCTCACATTGTGCATGTGTTTTTGGCTCTTTCTTTTTAAGCCTTAAACCCATTTTAATCCATAAATAACCTGATATATAATATATGTGCATCCTGACGTAGAAGAATTACCACTCTCCCTCCTCTCACCCTGATGTAATAAACATTAACATTCTTCACCGCACCATTCCTGTCACCTGAAACTGATCAACGTGACGTCCTGATTTGCACTTTTGCACTGTGTGTGGTTCCCCTCAGCACCGTGACAGCTTTAAGTTCACACACAAAGATTTTTAACATCTTTAAAAAATGCTGTGTTTGCAGCCCGTCGACAATCCACCACCACAAAGACGCAATGCGGAACTGTGCAATGAGCATGGACCAGATTCAGGAGTACCGCTGCCCCTTGTCACCTGTTGGGGAAACCCCGCTGTCTCCCGCGTATAGTGCTAGTAAGTGACAGCGACACACACACACACACACACAAGCTCAGATGCATGAATAGAGAATAAATGCACGCCCCTCAATTTCACAGACACATCTTCCGGAGGCGGATTGTAAGACTCCTCTCTTTTTTTCCAGTCACCAGGCAGAGAGCCCACTCCAGCGGGCGGGTTCTGGCTGTCGTCCCACCCTCCCCTGCGATGCGTCGTTCCAGCGACCCCCAGCTCAGCCCCTCCGCCACTAACAACCCTCCAGAGCATCCGGCGCATACCTCTCATTCAGCACACTCCTCGCCCGCCCACCATCCCGGCTACCAATCACATTCCTCAGAAACAGCAGGGAGCTACTGTGACCTCAGACCTTGCCCCGCTGGCCCCCCCAAGCCCCCCGCCAAGAGCTACGTGGAGCGGTTGCGAGTCGAGGAAGGGAGGGAGGAGGGAGCGAGGGAGGAAGGAGAAGGGATGTTCTCTGCTCCACAGGTGGAAACGACGTCTTCATTCAGACCATCCAGGTACGAGACACAAAATTCCACATTATGTTTCCAAAAGACACTCAGTCTAGATGAACAGGACACACAACACCGAAACAGCTTTTGGAGTTTGACATATACACAAACCATACAGTAAGAAACCTGCAGTAACTGGTACACAGCAGCCTGTTATTTGCACCAACAATGCATGACTCTATTCCCCCCGTTGAGTTAAAGCAGAAGTAAGCGGAATATTTGTGTTAATATAAGTCTTAAATAGTTATATCTTCCGACAGCAATCACTTATATAGAGTGTTTATATATATGATATAGCGCCGCAGCTGAGCAATTAGCGCGATATAGCGCATTTAGCGTGCGCCCCTGTCTGTGTATCTATGTGCAGGCAGAGATCAGAGATCAGAGATGGTGTTTTAAATAACCATGCTACCGTTTCACCAGCTCTCATCTCCGCCAGTCAGCCTCTCAAACTGTCGCCTCGCTTTTTTTTTTTTTCTGTGAGAGACTGTGGCGGGCCCTAACGAGACTAATTAATGGGAAACACTGCTGTCAGTCCCTCTGCTCTGCTGTAAGCCGAGGAGAAAACTTTCCTTGTATCCTACAACCTTTATCCAATGAGGAGAGAGAACGGCATAAAGGGGCGGTCCTCTCTGTGTGTGCAGCCAAGGGATGCGCATGAATGTGGTGACGTAGGGACGAGGGCGGGGACTGCTAACTCCATCGGCTCACAAGAAGTTAGCCAAAACGACCGGATCACTTACTTCTGCTTTAAATATTACATAGAATGAAAAAGATTACAGTGGTCACGTTTTGAAAGTCTGTTTTCCAAGGCAGTCTGTTTTCCAAGAAAGTAAGCAGTCACTGTGAAGTGTTCAGGTTAGACAAAACACACACGACAGACAAAGAAAAGAAAATCATAAAGCATACTTGTTAAAATTCAGAGGGTGGATGAAGCCGCAGGGTGTTTTGTGATTCATAAAGTAAAGCAGGCTGTATAAATGAATTGGTGAAGTGTAGGAAAAACAATATCTGCAATGGGATGTGAAAGATGCATACAAACAAAGGAGATTTATTCAACCTGTAGTTTACCAGTGTTTCCTAATGTAGGTACCTGTCTATCCCAAGTCTCTGTACACAGAGTCATATTCTATTAGGATGTAAAGTTGCTGTGTGGAAAGGTCAATACATCTGCTGACATTTTGTCACAAAGGGCACTAAAACGAGAGTGAGGCAATTTTGTCCAGGCGCTGCAGCACGGCTACAGCATGAGTGAGCAGACACTGGGAGACAGACTTGAGTAAACGGCTGACGGTCCTGTGGGAAAGGGCTGGAGGGCAGGCAGACTTTATACTGTGGTCATAGTCACAGCAGATACTGTATTTTACAAGGCCTGCGGCGCCGGGGGAGGACACAGTGTCCGAGGCTTGTAGAACAGCAATGGTACGTGCGGCAGAGATGGAGCGAGCAGCAGTTTTGGACATCAAGAGAGTCCCCCTGTGGATTTTTGGTGCTGGGGGGTTACTGTGCCAACACTGGAGAGACTGGCAGTTAAGGCAGTAAGGGCTGCTCATGTTTTAGGCATCAATGTGAACCGGGGACTGGTTAGTTGAAGAGAAAACAACATAATTAGGACACATGGATGGTTTGTTATTGGCCAGACAGTCCAGTCCCTGACAACACATGCAGCCAAGCTTCCACCCAGAGGACAGGTCAGCTTGCTGTCAGGGACAGGCTCAGTAAAACTTTAGTTTGTTTGTTTTTTTATAGACAGTCAACCACTGACCCCTAATGATCATTTTAATTATTGATTCATCTGTTTTACGGATCAGTATATGAATTCTTTGGTTTATAAAACGTTTTTGAAAAGTTTCCAACTGTGCAAAACTCAAAATTATAGCACAGACATTTAGTTCTGAACAACATATGACCAAATATGAAATTATCCTGCAGTTTGAAAACCTGGAAATTTGGTTATTTCTTCATTATTTTTGCTCTTGAAGGTGGACTGAAATCAGATTATCTCCTTAAAATGAAAATAGTGAAAAACATCTTGTTCTCCCAGGTGATGTGACAAAACATGGTTTAGGGTTTGTCCCTGTGGTGCTGATGGCCACTCTGACCCTTAGTAATTCAGATGTAAATATAGTGTCACTGGTATATCCTCAGCTTTATGATACTAGTTTTCATTAAATGAACAAATAACCTTAAGCCCCCCTGTTAAGGAGCTGTGGGACTGATTTACAACTGACTCATTCATCAGCACAGCTCTACAGATTTTAGATTTACCGACTTCATATAAGAAGTTGGCACATAAGTATAAATTGCATATCATAAATGCCACTGCACAGTATCTAACAGTAGCAGCACCGACAAGTTTATTTTTCTACCTTTCAACAAAACCTTCTTTATGTTCTGTTTACATGATCTTTGAACCTAAGCACTGGGGGGACCACTGTATGTACGAGCCTGCAAGGATACTAAGATATCTGTTGCAACCCGTTTATCTTTACAATGCTCTTGTTGCTGTAGCTGTAGCCCTCGCCGGTGCTCCTATCCTGTCCTAGTTTTCTAATGCGGCGTAATCGCTCTTGTGCAGGTACGAGTCTTGCCTTATGCCAGCTGAGAATAAGCCTCTGGAGATGTCGGTGCTGAAGAGAGTCAAAGAGCTGCTGGCTGAGGTGGACGCCAGGACCGCAGCCAAACACATCACCATGGTGGACTGCAGGGTACGCACGGAAAAGCACACTTACTGTATATATATATGTGTTCATACATGCATACAAAGTTGTGCATAATCATAGGCAGGCAAACAGACACACAGCTCATGTATAATTAATGTTTCTGATTCTTGGACCAGGTGGCTAGAATACTGGGTGTAACTGCAGAGACGCAAAGAATGATGGGAGTGTCTTCAGGGCTGGAGTTACTGACACTTCCACATGGACACCAGCTGAGACTTGACCTACTGGAGAGGTACCAACACATTTGTTTCTCACTGTCTTCCTCTGTGCATCACACAACGACCTCCTTCATTAATTCAAATATTGATCACCACTGCACTTCAGCTTCTGTCCGCCCTCTCATCTCCTCTCTTCACTCTGCAGTTCTTTATCTCCACCCCCTAAATCTCTCATCATCGTTCCTCTTCTTCTCATCCTCAGTTTCACCTCCTTTTTTTCCCCTCCTCTGGTTGGGTATACACAGTGATAGATACTTCTCAACATGCTCTCAGCATGTTACTGAAGCCAACTTAATAAAAACTAAATGTGAGGAATCAAACTGTGCATTACAACTTTCTTTCTTAACTTTGCTAAAGTTTCCAAAGAACCTTTTTGTAAAATTATTCAACAGAGTACTTGAAATAATCTATATTTCATCAGCATCTAGAAGCTCTGTCACAGTGTGAGTTTCCAGAGCGGCTTTGACTCAACATTCCCATTTTCCCTGTCAACTGCTGTAATGAACCTTTTATTGAGTTTTACTGAATTGCGTGCTCCTCTTCCTCTCTTAGGTTCTACACCATGTCTATCATGATGGCGGTGGACCTGTTAGGCTGCACAGGAAGCACGGAGGAGAGGGCGGCTCTGCTCCATAAGACCATCCAGTTGGCGGCCGAGCTGAAGAGCAACCTGGGCAACATGTTTGGCTTCGCTGCCGTGATGAGAGCTCTGGAGCTGCCGCAGGTAAGAGGCAGATACGATACCAAGTCACTATCATGAGCACAAAAACTCAGCTGTATTCTTAAAATGTGTTTTTTTAATCTTTAATTGTGTTAGATTTCCCGCCTGGAGCAGACGTGGGTGACGTTACGGCAGAGACATACAGAGGGCGCTATTTTATACGAGAAGAAACTCAAACCTTTTATGAAGAATATGAACGATGGCAAAGGTGAGATTCTAGTGAGCAGTAATCATAAGTATATACAGCGGGGAAAATAAGTATTTACATGGTGAGCATGCATAGAGGCCATGGTGGTTAAATGCATTACTCATTGTTTTGTTTTTATATAACTACCTGCTAATTGCAGGTCTCTATAAAGCTCTCTGTCAGTGATCTTTGGCTCTTAGGTAGCTCTTCTTAGTTTTCTTTTGACTCGGAAATCTTGTGAGGAGCACCTGGTCGTGGCCAGTTTATAGTAAAATGTTGTTCTTTTTAGTTCCGGATAACGGCACTAACGGATAAAACGATGCATTCAGATACGTCTGTAACTGATTCCATCAATATGTTCTGCAAGGAAGGACAGAGAAACGCCATGTTTCTCTTTCCTTCCTTACATATTCCATTGCCAGCACCGGTACAAGAATTACGGTGTGCGTTTGTTTCTTATCTCAATCAGTTTGTTCTGCAACATAAGTTTCTGAGGGTCTTGAGAGAGCTCTTTGCTTTTCCCCATCATGAGATGCCTCTTATGTGACACCTTGGTGATGAGAAAGCTTTTTATAGGCGTCAACTGGACTAAACCAGCTGATATAACTTTGCACTGATAGGGGACAGGATTACTTTCTAAACAGTGACAGACTCCAGCTGCTTTCTTAGCTTTCCGTACCTTTTTGCGCCTCCTTTTCTTCGTGTGTTCAATACTTATTCCCTGCATCATTTCACTTTATTACACATTACTTAATTTATGGACATAAGTATTTGGATTTCTTTGTACGTGTGCATTACTGTACTTGGGTTGTTGCCGACATCTGGTGAAAATTTCATGTCAATAGCTCTATTAGATTTTTTTTTTTTTTTTTGATAAAAATGTTGACACGTTCAATACTTATTTTCCCCGCTGTAAGTAGTTGGTGTGTGTTGGCAATGCATGTTTCACTCCAAAATGTGTGTTTGTGTGTGTTTCTTCCTTCACCTACAGAATCTAGCGCTCTGTCTAACACCTCCTTCCCCCACATCATCCCCGTCCTGTCCCTGCTGGAGCGAGGCCTGGCTCTCGGGGAGTCGCTGGAGGCGTGGGAGAGCGCCGAGGTGGGAGTGGACGTGGTCATGTACCACCTAGAGGCGGCCCGTACCATCGCACACCACGGGGGAATCTACAAAACCAACGTGGAGACCAAACTGCAGGGTAAGTCCACGTTCTCGCCGCTTCTTGTTGCCGTGCCAACGTGTGTTACATCTCATGCCGTTAACGTATCGATGTTAACGAGGACGCATGTGTACAGCATCAGGGTCACGGCATCACAGATTTGCTGTAATGATCGTTCATGTGTGGTTACTGTGTTGACTGTATTGATCCCTAACAGTTCTGTATTGGTTCTCAGTTTGAGGCCATTACTGCTTTATTGAACAGTCTTTCAGCAACTGTCAATTCAAATCTGTTTTCTGTTATATGTGGCCATCGATCAGCCTGACCTCAGTCTGCTCCTTTCATCAACACTTTTTTAATCCACAACTAAGACGCATACTTCATACAGTTATTAGGGCTGCTTCAGCTGAGGAGGCTTTAGTGGATGTATAGAGTGGAGCTGAAGAGTTTCCATTTTTTTTATTAAGCATTGGGGAGAATTGCACCGACTAATGAAGAAGGCACAGTGGCATATTTCTGTGTAGCCTCTGTGCAATGAGCAAATGAGCAGAATGAATAGTCAGATTGAGCACAGTATTGAGGTTCATTCTTTACCTGTGTGACTAATAATCCCATCTCAATGGTCTACTTACTAATGTTATCAAAGCTTTCAACCACCTCTATTGAGGTTCAGCATATAGAACAGAGTCATATATGAAAAGTCTGATTTAAAAAGTGGGCGTAAACAGAGGAAATGGCAAATGTGGCTACTTAGTTTAAGGTACTTGTAATATGTTGTTTATGGTTTGATCTTTATTCTTTTTTTATAGATATAGTTACTTTTAATACAAAGTGAAATGTGGTTAAATGCAGTTATATTTGATCTGAAGCACAATAAAAATGTTGCTTAGTCCAAGTATAATTTTGTCAAGTCTAACAACATTTGTACATTTTAAGTTGGTTTATTTCATTCATGTTTTTAATCACTTACACTTACAGCTCTATTTCACCGTGATTGTTATGAATGTAATCTACATAAAGTAACCTCTCCTCTCCTCTCCTCTCCTCTCCTCTCCTCTCCTCCCCTCAGGATTCCAGGAGCGGGCAGAAATACACGAGATCTTCCAGACGGAGTTTCAGATGCGTCTGTTGTGGGGCAGCCGCGGCTCCGAGGGCAGCCAATCAGAGCGCTACGAGAAGTTTGACAAGGTTCTTACTGCCCTATCACACAAGCTAGAGCCTCCAGTGCGTCACAGTGAGCTATAGCACCTGCCCTGAACACCCGCCATTGAAAAAAAAAAAAAAAAGAAAAAACACCCCCCCCCCCCATCTGCACTCACCACTCATAGTGGTATCATGGTCTTGTTTTGCATCGCCAAGGATGATGTAGAACCAATGTGAACACTGGGAGGGGTGAGAGTGACTGAAGAGGCAGCTAAAAGAGCACTGAGAAGAGGGTTACTCACTTAAAACATGTGTTGCACTGACTGTGAACTCCAAATAAGGCATGGGGTTCCTCCTGTTCCCCCCTGTGGACTTCCCCCACTTGGCGCTAAAATATTTAAATGGCAACAAACAGAAGACAAGCTAAGTAGTAAAGAGTATGGGGGAGACGGACGGCCCGCTCCTCTGCTTGGTACCAAGAGTAACATGTGTACGGTGTGGCCCGAGGGCCAAACAGAGCTGCAGAGTCTGGCTTTGCTCCAATAAAACACAGACACTCTCTTGTTTCAAACAACTGCTGTCACACACTGTAGCAGAAAAAACAACAATAACTTACATAGCTCATACAGTATATTGATGTTTAGTCTGTGTGACTGAGTGAGTGTGTGTCTGTATGTATGTTTACATTCCTTCATTTTCTGTGTCATTCAAGCTTTTTTTTGTCTTATTTATTTGGTATGATTAAAGGATATCAGAGCATTATGGACATTGCTTCACCAAAGTATCACACAAGAATCCGTCAGCGCTCATTCTGAGGAAACCGTGTTCATAAAACCTCATTAAATATGTATCAAGCAGACCCATTGAATCCCATTAAAAATGTATCAGGCATGCATTAATAAATGTATCAGAAATGAAACATTTGCAAAAGTAATGCTGCAACTTCAGTAAGAGGGCTTTGCAAAGAAGTTAAAAACATTAAGAGGACTAAGCAAGCCTCCCTCTGTTGTAGTTCAACTAACACATTTGATATTGTGTGTCTCGTGCACAAAACATAGCTAAACGCAAGCATTTAGAGACAGAGGGGTGTACACTCTTTAAATCTAGTTAAATTAAAGCAATGTTTCACTTAGTGTAGAAGCATTTACGAACATGCTTCATCATGGCTCCGGTTCCAGCAGTCTGGAGCTGTAGTTTATAGACTAACAGAAAAAAAAAGAAAATCCTTGATGCATGCAAATGTTGCACCAAGTCAAATGTTGCTTTAAGATGATTATTTGAATATCAAGATGAGTCAAAATTGAGAAATGATTCGGTGGAGATATTTCTTCTCTGTGGATTATCTTTAATGAAGCTCAACAGATGGAGAAATTCTGACATGTGTCTTTTTTTATTTTCAGTCTGAAAAGTTTAATGAATGAGTCAGTGAAGGATGTGTAGATCACAGCCCTGCTACAGACAATGAGTTTTTTTGTTTTTGTTTTTTTTCTTGTGTTGACTTCAAATAATCAGAATAATTTTATTGCAAAGGGATTACATCCTGGTCGACTGACTGTCCAGTGGTGTATTTACGGTATGTGGGCCTGAGAGGGGTGGAGCCAACTCTCAGGACTATGCAATCATTTCAACTAAGGGCTGAGACCCCTAAAATGAACATTTAGTCCTAGAAATATTATTCAGTTTTTCACTTTTCCCTCCCTTGTGTCATTTTCTTTTTGAAATGTCTATGCTTTATTCCAGACTTTTTCCTATCCAAACTGATGACCTGTATATGAATGAAAGTCATGTCAGATATCGGTCAGATAGGTCTAAACAAATATCATTCTACCTTATGAGTATCAGATATCCTTATAAGGATGTTTGATCGTCCCACTTTCTGGTCTGAGGTATATTTGAGTGAGCTGTGCAGATCAAAGTTCACAAGGTGAGTCGTCGTGTGTCAGTTCCCTCTGTAGTCCAACAGGGGGCAGTCTATAGTCAGCAAAAAACAATGAATCTGTAATTGTAAAACAAGAAGACGTACAAACACACACAAGGGACAAATGTTGACTGTGTGTGTTTTGAGACCAAGAGGATGCCTGCTGGTTTAGGTTTGATATCTGCGAACCCTGATGATGAAAAGGTGACAATGATGTAATGTTTTTATTTGTTGTCTGTTGAATGCTGTACAGGAATGCTCTGACCGTGTGTCCATTCTCCTGTTATGTGTAACAGGACTGTATGAGATGAACTTGAAAAACAAAAAGATAAGAAATGATTTAGGTTGGATCTCATGTTTTTTTTACGTACTGTACATAGCAATTCACTTTTTTTTCTTCTTTTTTTTAATAAAATGATTTGCTTGTCTCAATGACTTTGATTCTTTATTCAAACCAAAATGTATGGGACGTTATCGGTGTAATATAAAACCTTACTGAGAAAAATCTGATTAATATTTTACAATCATCAAACTCCAAACTATAATGAACTCATCAATGAGCCACACTGTACTGGTTTGGAGTCAGTCCCATATACAGTACACTGACACGTACTGACACAAGTTCTTACTGGAGAATCAAATCTGTGGCTGAAGTCAGTATCAAATACTTATTTACCCAGGTTAAGAGTAATATTTTTCCGTAACAATCATTTATTTTCACCATCAACTAATCTGTCTTTTATTTTCTTGTGTGGTTATTTGTTTGGTCAAAAAAAAAAAGTAAAATAATTGCAATATATATAACCGCACTGGCGGTGATTTACCTCAGTTTCAGTATTTTAATAGACAAACTTTCGGTCAGGGGACCTTGACCCAGATACTTTCCCTATTCTAACATGAAAAGTCATTTTATTTAGATAAATTCTGTATTCAAAAAAAAATCTAATTTCTTAAAGCTACAGTGCCCATGAATTTGAGAAAATGATTCAAATTCTTAAACTACACATAACTCTGTTTTAAAATATTTAATTAACAATGAGGGGAGTTTTCCCTTTGTATCTCTTATTGGCACAGGAGAAGATGAAGGTGATGGTGAGCTGCACTGCACTGCCATATACCTTCACACATTCACATACATCGCCATCACCGCCAGTTCCACCAAAGAGGCTGAGCAACAACTGTTTTAGGTCTTTTGAGTCCTGAGACTTAAAAAAGACTCATCTGTAGTAAGTGGCTATTTTGTAATACACAATAGTAGCCAGTAGGCAGCAGCATTTCTACAACTACAGCTGAGCTGACCCTCCTATAATTTACAGTTTACAGGCCTTCCTCCAGCCAATTGCAGTTAAGAGCATCTTGGTTCCTGGTCCTGTTGAGGTGACTGTGCAGAGCAGCACTTCCTGACTTCCAGTGGTTTCTGGACTTCCTCCACATACACCAACATCCTCCCCAATTCACATCTCTTGGATCACATTCTGTGCAGCCTCCTGTGCACTTGAAGTACTCTGTTTAGTCTGTTTTTAAAATATTTGTAATGCATGGAAAAATCTGTAAGTGTGTTGCTCCTGTTTCACAGAAAACGCACAGTAGGAGTGCACGAAGCATGCGTATTGTGCGAAGCATCACACATTGTTTTGTAGACAGACCCATGGTGATGGCAGTGGGAGGGAGACAAAGACAGATGGACTGTGTGTGTATGAGTGTGTGTATCCATGCATGTGTGAGAGTGTGTGTTTCTCTGTGTGCTTGTGCATGTTTGTGTATCAGTGTGTGTTTCTGTCAACATGTGAGTGTGTGTCTGTGTGTGTGCCACAGTACAGATGTTGCAGGAGTGCTGCTGTTGCTCTTGCTGCTCGGTCCTTTCAGGAGGGAGGCGGTGGTGCGGCCTGGCCTGGTACAGTAGCTGTTATGCTGAAGGAGGCGTTGCAAGTTGATTCCAGGTGATAATTTTCCTGGGAGAAGCAGAAAGTGGAAGAAATACAGCATTTGTGACATCAACTGTGGTGTAGAGCAGAAAAGGACAAAACAGAGGAGCGCACAAAGGAATCAGACAGAACAGAACAGAAAGGGATCCCCTCATAATCTACAATAGAAAATTATCATTCGCTCTGCTCTTTGTCTCCCCTTTCCATACAGTTCCATAGGCGTAACATGTTATGGATGTAATCTCTAAGAGGATTCTCTCTGCTTGGTATCATGGTACATGTTAATTTCAGCTCTTTATGTTCCTTATTGAAACAGACCCAAGATCTCCCAGGCCTGCCTGCCTGCCTGCCTGCTTGCCTGCCAGCCAGCCAGCCAACCAACCGTCATCAATTCACCCCTAATCTCTCCCCCCAGCTCTTTTATAGCTAATCCATTGTGTTGGTCATTGTCATCTGATCATGTGTGACCTAGGCTGCTCTATAGCCGGTTCCTGGCAGTGTAGCACTGACTTTTGACGTCCATCTACAGCCAGATATGGGTGTTGGGGTGTAAACTCGGTTCATGGGAGTGGGGGCTGTACATTTGCTGGGCTGTGGGATTTCTTCATCTCAAGAAATGTTTAAAAATCACATTAAACTAATTCAAGTTAGAGTACGAGAGGCTCAGGTGAACATGACTAAATTTTGAGTAAGATACAAATAGTCTCTCATAGGATAAACACAATAGACTAGTGAAGAAACAGAAATGTTTGACCACATGTATTGGGTATGGGAGGTTTTCACTGAGTCACAACCAGAAAAAATGTAATTTAAACAGTATGTATATGTTGGCTGATTATTCACATGGGATATTGTGCTTCCTGATATTAAAAACACAACATTATGAGCATTAGATTCCCATAGTGATTGAAGTTAACATCTATTTCACATTATTTTCATAATCAGACTATTAAAATACCTCTAAATGTAAATGCATCCTGGTTCAAAATCAAATGTGAAACAAATGAAGCCATAATGAAGATGTGAATTGCCATTTGTGTACAGTAACCAAATTTTACTGTGATGCAGAAAGCACAAGATGTTCATCAGAATACAACAGGACTGTAACATATACCATTCATAACAACAGTGTGTGAGCCTCAGGGCGGCTTAGCAAATGTGCTGTGACACCCAGTGATGGTGTGATCATTCCTGGATAACTCACTCTATACCCATGAAACTCGTGGCCATAAAGCTCCCTCCCACACCTCACCTTCTGCCTCACCCACTGACTGTGAGGATACACCTCATCCCAGCTGGGACGAGAGACATGCAGCCAGTTACTGTACGCATCATGTCTTCATTATCTTTCAGAACTTGCAACAAACTGCGTCGACCGTCACCCTCGTTTTCCCGCCTGCCTCCTCACCCCCGCCTGGCCCCTGGTCGATCTGTCTATCTGCCCCTGCACTGACTCCTCATTAACACATGAATGAAGACAGGGAAGGGCCTGCTAAGGCTTGGACGCCAACAGAAGGCGACGGATTTGCAATTCAAACCTCTCGCTGACCCCCTCCCACCCCCACCTCGTCCTCCCCAGCCCCTGTATACTGGGACTGGAACTGTCACCAGTATGATTGAGGACGTATGTAAGGAGGGAGAGAGGGACAGAGGGAGACAGATGTGCATTCACACACTCATGTCATGCCTGCGCACACTTTTCATGTTGACGGACACAACTCGAACACATGCACACATGCATATGCACAGAGAGAATGAGAGCGAATGAGAGAGTGTGTGTGAAGCAGGGAGTGTTGTAGGTAGTAATGATTTTCTAATGTAATGATTTTACAAAATAAAGTCAAGTTCAAGGGGATATCAGTCCATAAATGAAGGCACCACCATATGGCATGCTAATTGCAGAGATTTTGGCTCAGGAACAAGTGCATCAGATAATTTTACCTAGGCCAAAAAGGAGGAAGGAGCAAAGCATGCAAATCAAAACATTAAACAATATATATCCAAAATAATTCTGGCTTAATAATAGGCCTAATCATTTCCCAGCAATATGCAACAAACAGTCTAACGTGTGTGCAGAACAGAGCTCAGTCAATGTTCAATGTTCAATGTTCAAGTTCAAAAACGTGTGCCCAAAGCCTGGAAACTGTTTAATGTAGCTATATAAAATAAAAGTAAAATGTAACACTGAATGGTTCTGTGAAGCTCTTTAGCTGCTCATATTAACAGCATTTAATTTCACACAATGCATTAGATTAGAGAGTCAGAGATCAGAGTGACTAAACAGTTATATTTAGGGCATTAAAAACACTAAAGACAGATATCCAACACAATTGTTAAGCTCTTGGCATCATTCCATACATTCATGGCTGTGTATAATTTCTCTTTTCTTTGTTATAGATGGAGTTGTACAATGTAGGCAAGTCTACAAATAATTATTTTCTCCATCTCTCTTTCTGTGTAGCCTATAATTTAACTGGCTGCAATATGATTCCTTCACTTTGGCAGAAACTAGAAATATGGCCTCACAAGTGGAGTGGAGGAGGTTTTCATTTAGAAATGTAAAAATTATCAATTGAAAACATTTATATTATTAAAAAATATATACATATATATTAGATTAAGATGATTTAATCTATTTCAAAAATAAATGTGTTCAGTTTAGGCTACATCGTCATTTGTCGAGTGTCCTTTTAAGCAAACGTCCCTAAACGTCACTTCCGACTTCCCGTACCGCCACTTCCTGCATGTGCCGACAATATGGCAGCGCCTATAGCGATTCAACTGGAGTTTGGGTAAGCGAATTTAAAACGCTCTACAACAATTTGCCGTGTGTTTATACGCGTCTTGTTAACAGTCGTGGCGAAACGAAACACTGCCCGACCCGTACAGTGATTTATTGCAGCTCCGTCCGTTTTAAAAGACCTGAAATCAGCGTAGAAAGCAGCGAGTCGGGAGTTTGTTTATGAACCAACACCGTGTGGTCGCTGCGTGTCTCTGCGCTGAGGAGGAGGAGGAGGAGGAGGAGGAGGAGAGTGAACAGAGCCGGTGGAGCTGCGTTCACATGTTTAGCATATGAGGAGGGAGGACGCTGATTCAGGAGCACAGCCGGCAGCTGACTGACTGTCGGTGTGTTCAGGCTGATGCTCTGTGCAGCCTGTGGAGCATCGTCAGTTGACATGAAGTCAGTAGAGAAGAGTAGAAACCTGACTTGAACTTTGCTCCTGTGAGAGGCCACTTACTTTTGACTTGAAAGCAAATAAACCTAAACTAACTAACTAAACAACTTAAAGCCTTTAAATTGAATCTGTAGAATCACCTAAGTAAGACTCCGAATGACTTATGAGTGAGGTCATTTTCAAGGCATTTCACCTTAACATATTATAATGTTTAACATTTTGCTCTGTAAAGGAGCAATGTTGTACATTACATTTACCCAGGAACCATTGCTGCCCTGAATGCTGCTTAAACTACCAGTAATGTGCAGTAGCCTATGTTGTTGTGTTTGTGATAAAAAATAATTTTAGAGTATTTAATCTATTTTTTATTCTAGTTAGGCTTCTGCACCTCTGTGATGTAGGGATTGCGACCAATTTCGTTGTAGTTGTGCAATGACAATAATAAAGTTTAATCTACTGGTCTGTTGAAGAGACATGATCTTCTAGCACATGTCCACTTAATTATAATTAATACCAATCACTTGCTGTTCATTCAGTGCACAGCAGGTCTGTTCATTCAACATGCTAAAATGTGTAATTTTGTCAACAGGCCAGCATAAGATTCAACAAAAAACAGGAACATAGATGTCAGTTCTCAATTAATTCACATAACCCTGACTTAAAATGGTTCGCCGATCTTTTTTCCAGTCATCAACAACTGAATCAATTCTTCAGGAACCCTCTTGTCTTTATTTTCCACATAGTCACTTTAAAGTTCTTGTTCACTGTTAATCACCCCCACTTTACAAATATGTCAACCGATATAATTCATAGCAACAAGCTGCACTGGTACCACCCATCCTGTATAGTTCCCACCACTTTCAGCTTCAGTTATTTCCAGGAAACTTTCCAGGAAAAAAGAATTAAGAAATTACAGGTCTATTGACTGAAGTCTCTCTATAAAATCAATAGAGAAACTGATGACTAAGATAACCAGCCTGAGCCTGGGATGTCTGTTTTTCACTAATTCAGCAGATTAAAATGAAAGAACGTCATCACATTGATGCAAAAATCCTATAATGTCTAATGCTCTGTTATAATTTAGAAATAAAATGCATAGCTGGGATGGTGCAGTTGGCATAACAACAACTTTTGACAGTTTTAGCTATATCTTGCAAAGCATCACATTTCCAAAACTTGTACAGAGTCAGAGTGACCAGCTGACACCACAAACAAGTTTGACTCAGATTTTGATTTGTTACGTAATCAGTTTGCTCAAGGATATAGTTTCCTGATCCAGAGACACAAAAGTTCACTCTGTCTCACCACACGGCCTCAGGCTCAGAGTAATGGGAACTACAGATAAATGGGTTTTATATATTTAATCCAGCAACCTGTTTTAGGACAATTAAATTGATGTGTGTGTTTATTAAATGTTGTTTCTCCTGATGGTGGGGACACAAAGAAGTGATGGTCAACTGATGTTGGACTTAGTGACTTAGTTAACAGTATTAAAACAGCAACAGCATTTTGTGTTCATTCATGTAGGTATTCTGACTCTAGATGTCTTAGTAATCTATTGAACTGTTTCTTTGTGTAGAGGAGGAGCGGAGCTGCTTTTTAACGGCGTGAAGGAGCATCATGTGACTCTTCCAAGCCAATCACAACCTTGTGAGTATCACCTGACACCTTTCGGTCCTTTTCATAACTATAGCCATGTGTTAAGACATGACATCATGGAGCTAAAATGTCCTTAATGATTTTAGAGGGACGTGTTTAGATGTTCTAATTAGTCCAGTGTTTTTACAAGCGTCAGTCTGTTTACAACAAGTGACACACATTGCTATTTTGTGGTAGTTTTTCATGGTTGCTAAGACACCCAAATACATCTTGGCTGTAAAACAACTTTCTACTGCACAAACCTGTTCATAAAGTACATCTTTGCCTATTGTTGTTTTCATTGTCTAAAATGTAAAGACAACACAGTGAATCCTCAATGACTGGTTTGTCAATTTAATTCTGCAATCAAATTCAAACCGTAGATGAACCTCACTGTTATTATGAGTTATACATCACGAAACCCGTCGATGTGCAAGAACTTTGTTGTTATTAATGTTTAGTGCTTAATGCTTTGGAAGTGATTTGCAGCAGAGTAAACTAAACTCTACATGGCTGTAATCTAAAAAACAGTAGAGGTGCAAAACATTTTTCTCTTTTAGCTCATAATAGTGTCACATTTTACTTTTGCAGCTTTATTAGGCCTCTAGCAATTAACTTCTGAAGTACGCACAATAGAAATGAAGTCAGATGAGGATTTGTGGACATATAATTCAATCTGTATCAAGCATTGTATTCACACTATTGTAGTGTAGCATATAAACATGTTATATGTGTTGCTTCATAAGGAAACAATGAATAATTTACACAATAATAATATCAAATAACTTCAGATTTATCTTCATTAATACAGTATTTTATGAGTCTTTTGAATGTGTTGTTGTTGTGTATCTTATACTGGACTGATAAAGCACCATACCCTTTCCATGCAGCTAGCACAAATGATGATGTTGTTGCTGTATGTTGTAGCTATTTTCCTTTGCATGTCATCAACCAGTCTTCTAATCTAAGCCCTTGTCTTCCCATCACCTATTTCTTCTCTTCCTCTCCTTCCATCCTCCTCTTTAACATTGTGTGGCTGCATGTTCTGCCTCTGAACGCTGCCCGCTGTTAATGCTGACGTATATGAAGCTGGGAAATAAGGGGGTTGTTTAAAGGGAAGTTTATTTAGCCTCTGTGAGTTGAAAGAGAGCAGCTGAGGTGACTTAAGTCGGTCTGAGATCATTTCAGCCGTCTCTTCAGGCGTGAGTTCATTTCTCGATTCATAAAAAAAAAAAAAAAGTTTCCCACCTCAGGATCCAGATTGATTAGATTTTTATTTTGCCAAGGGGATTCAGACTGGCTCCAACACGGGTCACTAACTCAGCATGGAGCAGGGGAGGAAGAACCTGCCTGTAGACAGATTTTCTCCCCCGAACCCAGTTCAGCACCCGGGTCACAGAGGAAAGTTTCGACCGAATCACAGCTGCATGGAGGTTAAAGTGTCCTGTGATTTTATATATACGAGTGTGTGTGTGGGTGTGTGGGTGTGTGTTATGGAGAGTGAAAGAACACACGGGAGAAATATGTGTCTTTGGTATTTGACGAAACAAAGGGTGTTCATCCATGGTGCTGATGTTACCACGACAACAAAAAGACAAAAGTTGACCAGAACAGGGAATGTCAGGCCAGATATGACCTTGGTGCACAAGCGGACCTGTCTCTGTGTGTGTGTGTGTGTGTGTGTGAGAGAGCATGCATGGGTGAGCACTACACTAGAAAACCTGATTGTGATTTTGCCATGTAGTGCACAAACCTGATCATGTGAACATCACCGCGACACACACACACACACACACACTCTGACGTAACAGTTCCTGGCTGTATTTGCTTGTCATGATCATATGTGTGTGTGTGCGTACACACTACACACACAGAGGGGGTGCAGTGAAGGCAGATATAATTGGTTCTGAATCCTTCGTATTTCTCTTTGACCCCAGCCAGTGATTGATGACCCTCGACTGAAAGACCCCACCCCCACTCTTTCTCTCCCTCTTTCTCTCTCCCTCTCTCTCTCTCTCTCTCTTCTTCTTTATCTAACTCGCTCATACACACAACAAAACCCCCGTGGTCTAAGGATCACACAGTTTGTTTTTTTTTGCCCCTCGTATCAGCAGAAAGATGGATAGCTCTCACATACATACACACCCACGGCCCCCACCCCCTCACATGACCGTCATAACTGCACCAAGACAGAAAAGTGAAAGGAGAAGAAAGGGTGTTGGAAAAAAGAAAGAAGAAAAAGAACTGCACGCACAAAAGAAAAGCGGAGACGGTTTTAAATCGGCGTCAAAATGGCGCCTTTTCTCTCCCCCTCCCTCCATTTCTCCTTTCCCACCCACGCAACGCAGCTATCCCAGGATGCACTTGGAGCCTGTGACGCATTTTCCCCCTCTCTCTTGTCTGTTTCGTTCCCTCATTTTCTCTCCCCCCACCCCCCCTACTCCCCTTTACTCTCTACCTGGACGGCAAAGCGCTAATCTAAAAGCTTCACCTCTCACTCCCTCCATGCCGACGTTCCTCTCTCTAACTCCTCGCCTCTTTACGTTGACTGTCATCTTTTATACAGTCCATTTACACACTGATCTGCCCCAACATTAAAACCAGTTGCCTGTTTAATGCTGTGGCTGATTGCTGCGTAAGCCAGACTTTTGTCTTTCCGACAGCGGGTGATTTTAAAATCGTGGGACCTTTGTAACCTTTTACAAGACGGCCATTAAGGAGGCAGCAGCTGATGTGTGTTTCTGTTATAAAACGTCTAATTGATGAAAGTTTGAGTTAGTACCAACCTGTGTATTGAGCTAACACAACCTGTTTATTGTCTACCTGCAACTTTTAACCGTGTTTGTGTGTGTATGTGTGTGTTTAGAGAGGAGAACTTAAAAGAGAAGGCAAAAGGTGGAGGGAGATGAAGGGGGGTAGGAGAGCAGGTTTTACGAGAGAATGAGAAAGAGGGCGAGAGTGTGTGTGTGTGTGTGTGTGTGTGTGTGTGTGTGAGACGGAGAGAACAAATGAAAAAGTAAATGGACAAGAGGATGAAAGAGCGAATAAGGGGTAATGGTGGAGAAAAATACCAATAGTCAAAGGCGAGAACAAAGAAAGGAGTCACCACAAAGAAGGAGTTATGACTGCTGTAGTGATTAGTTCTGTTTTTAGCCCCGCAGAGGTGCAGGTCAATATTCACTGCCTAGGACTCTGTGTGTGTGTGTGAGTGTGTGTGTGTGAGTGTGTTGCAAAGGGAGGTATTTGTCTTTTTTTTTTATATGGAGGCCTGGAACCATAGAAAACTAGCACTATCATTACAATAGTGAGCTGGCCGACAGCACTGCAATTAACCTGGACACCATCCATGCAGGATTGGAGGTGCATGAGCAAATGGACACACACACACACACACACACACACACACTATGTATCACATATTGTTCATGTAGCATGTTGCCCTCACGGTGACCAGGTGCTTTTTAGAAATTGCAATATTTCATCTTTTTCTTGTTTTGTTAGCAAATTGTTATGAGTTTTTGGGTTTTTTTTGTATCTTGTAGATGGATTAGAGAGCTGGATTGTGGGTAATTTTTATGGAGGAATGACTCCTTCTCAGATAATGTTTTATTCTCATCCTGTGTCAGTCCAGTTTTCAATTTAAAATCACACGTAGTCCTTTGATACACCTCTCAGTGTATTTTCATAATCTGAAGTGGTGAATTCTTTTAAAAAATTTTCACACCAGACTGTCTCCTTATTTTCAATATTCTGTATATAACTGAATAGCCGATTGAAACGCAAAGCAAAATTTAAGTAAATCCAGTGCAACATTTTTTTTTTCCTCCTGCGTTTTTTTTCCAAATGTATGTTGTCAGGTCAAAGCGGAGGCCCCGTGTTGTGTCGTGTCGTGCTGTGATATTAGCGCTGCCTCTGATCCAGCTGAACTGGTGAATCCCTGAGCGGTGGGACGGATGCCTACCTGCCACAGCCTCGCCGCTCTCCTACACCTGGCTCGGGATGACTCACTGTCGTCCTCTTCCCCCCGTATCTGCTCCATCTGCTGCCGCCGCCGCTCTCTTTTCCTCCGGCTCCACTATTTGCTCTTCCTCTCCTCTATTTATTCACTCTCGCCTTCCACATTTCTCTACCTCATCCCCTCTGTTTTTTCAGTCCTGTGTAAACTGGGGATGGAGGCCAGTGCTGTTCATTCTGATGGTGTGTGCGTGTGTGTGTGTTTGAGATATGGCTATACCAGCAGTGACTGCAGTCACCTCGCACATGTACATTAAACACACGCACAACCGTGATCATATACACACACATTGCAAGAACATCTCATATTTCTGTGTTTTATTTTCACTGCATTTACCTCACAATCATCACAAACACAAACACACACACACCTACAAACACTCGAAGGCTTTAAAAACACCTTGAATCTTATTGTCAGCGATGGCCATAACTCTAATATATTCATTGTTAGTTGTTTAGTGGGGATTTATCCTAAAACCTCTCATTGTGGCTGCCTTTGTGGCTGTCAGTCGGTCTGAGCGAGGCTCAACCTATTGTTGAGACAAGGTCAATCTGATTGTTCAAGAGGTCAGACTCATAGAAAATTCAAGCATCGCTGAGATTCAAGCTCGGTGCGTTAAATGTTCGACTCTAACAAAGAAAATGATCGTTCTGAAAAAGGAAATGCTGTTTGCTCCATTAGTCCTGCTTTGAAGATTTCCACAATACGTGTGAGGCTAGAGAGAAATAGAATTGTGTTTATGTATTTTTTTAAGGGGTATGTGCTTTTAGAAAATGCAAACCTGAATATTTTGTTGTTGTTTTTTCTCCGTTGTAACATTTGAAATCACACATCCAGCTGGAGATTGTCTTTGTTTTTCATTCTGTTGGGTTGTTTTTCAGATTTATACACACAAATCATTAATTTTATTTCTCTCCAACCAAGGTGAACAATGTCGCTCTCGGCCATTGACATCAGTCAACCCTCCCCCCATTTCCAGTGTCCCCCCGCCAAACATACACATACACTCATAAATATACATGCACCGTGACTCCGTCTCACACACATGTATACACAGCCTGGTCCCGCCTGGTGCCTCTGTCGCGTCACATCGACCAGGGGGCTGGATCCCTGCACCTTGACCCTTAACCCCTAACCTGTGACCTCTGTTGTCTGCCTGTGTATGGCCTTTGTGTGTGTGTGTGTGTGTGTGGGTGTGTTTGGTAGGGGACATGAAGCAGCTGCTGGTCTGGATCCAACGGAACCTGCTGAAGGAACGGCCTGAACTCTTTGTCCAAGGAGACTCAGTGTGAGTGTGTGCGTGTGCACTTGACACACACTTGATCTGTGCACGACAATATAAGCCAAAAGGATACGTTACACACACACACACACACACACACACATACACTACACAACGCACTGCGGCTGGAGCGAACCCATAACTGCCATATGTGACTATAATATTTGATCATAAGTGCAGCTTCCAGTGGACTGAGCAGTCAGAACACGACGCTGAATCAGACTGAGTCTTTCTGAAGCCGTTCTCCTGCTGGTTAAAACGGCTGAAACGCAGAGGAACAAACAGTCCAGCCTTCAGGTTATAGGTTTCAGTAAGATGATTACCTGTGTGTGTGTGTGTGCATGGGAGCTTGTGTGTTAGTGTATGTCTCTTTGGGTCCAGGGCTCACAGCAGTCTTATAGGACTGGCTGACTTTTACAGCTGCCTTTGTGCAGGACTATTTATAGCACCACCTAACCAATGAATGAAGGAAAAGCGGGGCTACCTATAAACCTTATAGATTAGATGTGTGTGTTTGTGTGTACTCTATGTTGGCAGCCTACTCCAGTTTTTTTTGTTGTTTTTGTTTTTTGAACAAATCATCATCAAGCTGTTTCTTCATTATCTTTAAAAAAAAATCTCTCTGGGTTCTCCCTGTGGTTAGTTTACAATATTTACCATTTCTCCTTTCTTTTGTCCTTTCTCACAGTCAACACAGTCCTGTGTGCGTGCGTGCGTGCGTGTGTGTTCGTTCATTCAGACACATTTGTTCTCACAGGTTCCTCTCATTGCCCTTTCTCCTTGACGTCATGGAGCCAGTGTGAGCTCTATGAGAGGCATCAGTGTATCTCACCATCCACATTACTAACATTACTAACTCTGTGGCTTCCAGACAAAAAAACACACACATACACTAACATCTGTTAAGAAAACTGCACCCAAAGGTGCCTATTGTTACCCTCCCCCATTATCCCCATTATCCTCTCCTGAAGGGTGATTTTTTTTTTTTTTTTTTTTTTTTTTTTTTTAAGCTTCATGTCTGTGTTATTTTTGGGGCCCCATTAATATCCAGTGACAGTGTGTTTTCTCTCTTCTCTTTTACCCCAGCCATTTTAATTTAAAGAGAAATAATCATCATGTTCATTATGTGTTAGTCAGAAAACAATCTGGGAGATTGGGATTGGTAATACGAGTGGTGGATAGATATGTGCAGACGAAGCAGTTTAAATTACATAACATTAACAGAAATGTATGACGCTATATGTGCTGTAACATGAACATAACACACAGAAAAACACACATACAGTCATTTACACTAATACATTTATTAGCATGAAATTACCAGTATTTGTTCTGAAGCTTCAAACTGGTCGTCTATTAATTTTATGCTGTGAAGTGTTGAAAATTAAAACGCTGGATTTGCTTTCTTATTTTCTCAAGAGTACAGTTTGCTATAAATAAATAAATATATACAGTATTATATAAAATATCTGTATGTATTTTTACTGAGTTATTTAAGCATATTATTACATTATTTTCTCTAGTGGTATTCAGGTGTATTTATCACACATCCTTTTTTTCTTTTACATTTATTTGATTACAGTTGTGTGTCAAGTTGTGTCTTTAAGCAAATGATCCCTGTGTCTCCATCCTCCACCCCAGAAAGACTTTATTGTCATTAGTAAGAATTAGCAGGAATTGAATTACCATAGTAATAAGTATTTTTTTAAAATATGCTACAGTTCACCAATTTACATTGTGAGGGAAAATTTTAAAATCTCATGCTTTTAAGCTCATTTTACTGTCATTATTTCTAAACAATTTGGGAATAATTGTTTGAAGACCCCCCCCCCCTTAATATGTACAAAATAAGTACTTCTGTTCGTTTGTGTGAGATTTGTATGTGTTGTGGTCTGTGAAGAGACGGTGTGTACGTGTGTTTGCCTTTGGGAAATGCGTCTGACTCAAAACGGTGTGTTTTCCCACAGGAGACCTGGGATTCTGGTGCTCATCAATGATGCAGACTGGGAACTAATGGTGAGCACTGGGAGCCATGTTCACTGTCAGATGGTGTGTGTGTTGCGTGTGTGTGTGTGTGTGTGTGTGTTTTCTAGCTGTGTGCAAAACGTAATATTTTCTATTACTCTATCCATCCTGTCTCTTTTTACAGATGCACCTTAACAGTGTTCAGTGTTTAAAGCTCATGCATACAGCAGTGTTCATATCTTCAGCTCATAACTCTGTACAATGAGGACATTTAAATCAGGAAGAGCCAATGTGCTTGTGTGTGAAGGTTAGCCTGTGAGTGTGCCGAGATACCAGGATTGTTCGTTTTCCTGTGACTCAGTTAATGTTTCATATAACGTGGAAGCAGCTGCAAGACAAGTTTGTCCTTGGGGTCTCATATGTGAACACATATTTACATGCACAAACAGTCTGAATGCTTCAATTTGAATCCATTGATTCAATTACAGGACTCAACACAGGATGTAAATGAAATGAGAAGTTTGCTATTGATTGGACCCCAAAGGGAGCACAGGAGTAATATGCATATTTGTATTGGTAAACACACATATTTCTCCTTTGACTTGTGCAGATGTTTGAATATTGAGCTTTTTTTGTGTGTTTTCTAAACCTTAGGGGGAGCTGGATTACCAACTGCAAGACCAGGACAACGTTGTGTTCATTTCTACTCTTCATGGAGGATAGGAAATGAGTAAGGAAGGCAAACATATCCTTGACATCTCTGTAACAGCCCGTTCTCCGCATCCTATGCCCTCTTCACTCTTTACCCCCCCGCACTCGCATCCCAACAACACGCCGCCCCATTGGACGCTGGGAAACGTGTCAACCTGCACCGTGACGGCCGAGGTGATTGATGTTAGTCCGCAGGAATGAGTGGAAATTCAGAGATGGTAACTGGGAAAAATGCATAAGCTGCGAGAAAGGAATTCTGTGCATCTTTTTTTATGAATACCAACATTTAAAAAAAGAAAATCAAACTGGTCAGGCTCATATGCAGCTCTGGTTGTACTGGACCGCTCATAGGTGCTGGTATAAATACCTACAGTTAGTGTGTATGCCTTCATCAACCTGCAAAGTCTCTTTCAGTGTGACTGTGAAGGCCAAAATCACCTCATCTTGAGTCAAGAGAATATTATAGAAAAGGTAACACTTTAACCACCACTGATTGGCATTCATCAGCTGCATTTAAACATTGGATAAATTGTTCATTCTAGTAGCTGTATGCAGACATAATGGCATTTTAAGTGTTTATTTGTCCAAAATATGATCATCTCATATGAATACATATTTTATACAATTACAACTGTGTTGTATTACTGATATTCATTACTTGTTTATACACCAGTAACCATTTATGGGAGCTATAGATGACAGATACATTAATGAACACCTCAAGTGTACTTCTAGCTACTTACACCTATTAAATTGTTATGAACATTTTATTCCATGTTTATGTGTCTTTTCCTGCTAATGTTAAAGTGTTACAATATGAAAGTTTTTCTGTTTTTTAATTTTTTTTTTTTTTTTTAATTTTTAGTTATTTTTTAAATTGTTCCAAATGCTTCTGATATTCAAAAAGAAAATTAAAGGCTGGGGAAAAAATTACAACTGTGCCTGAAACATTATTATAATGTAACTTATGTAATTTGACAATTAGTCTGTAATTTCTGGTAATGTCAATGTTTTATTTTTATTTTTTTCTTGTATTTTTGTTTGTTGTTTTGTTGTTGTTGTTGTTTTGTTTTTGTTTTTTTTACATTTTTATTTCCCCCTGCATTCCTGACAAGAGGGAATATTTCTAACCATAAGAGCAGTAGTGTAATTACAAAGAACAATTTAGGATTTTTTAAATTAAATATCACGTCAATGTTATGAATAATATAAATGCTGTCTTTTTACAAATTACATTTTTTTAAATCACAAATTATGTATTTCTACTCCAGTCTTTAATTTAAACAATGTCGCCATACAGTCCCACTTTAGCAGCATACACCCTGTACCACACACAGAGGCCTATTGCCAAACGTTTTCCTCAATTAGGATTTTACATCACGCTTCGATAATTCCTGGTGATAGCTTATACCAGATCGATTTAAGCCCAGCTCTGTGATCACACTGCAGTTTTAGGCTGATTAGTCGAGAGTTTAGAGAGATTTTACCGTCCTATAGCCCCGCTCAGATGGAATATTCATAAGAGGAGGAAGGGGTGAGGGAGGGGGGTATAGATGCGTATGTATGTGTGTGTGGAGGGGAGGGGGATGTGCACTACAGGACCACTGCGGGAGGTCGAGGTCTAGCCTCCGGGCTGTCCTCCCCCGAACGCCCCGGGGCGACCTAAAACCCTTCTCGGTTGTGGAGTCCGATTTGCAACGGGAAACCGGCCGATAATGGCCGGTAGAAAGGAAATGCTAATGAAGCTGCGAGGGGGTTAGAGAGGAGAAAATGTAGCACTGTGTCAGTTACTGCAGGCCAAGCATAGCTGCTATACGTCTGTCTGGCTGTGTGTGTGTGTGTGTGAGTGTGAGATCAACATCCATCTGCACGTGTGTCTAGCCTTAGTGCCTCTTACAGGCCATTTTGTTCCCAAACATTTAGTCTAATTCAGCTCACCTATAGGTTGCAAAGTTAATGTAAAATGTTGCACATGTTTAAAGTGTAGCAGAAAATCTTGTGTAATTTAGCTTTATACGTTATGCTGCACGAGACTCTGTAGTTCTCCCATAATTTTTTTTGCAAATTAAGTTTTATTCCCTGTCAGGTTTCATTGTTTTCTGTAAGGTGCATCCAGTTATTAGACGGTTTCCCCCGATCAGCTCTGCAGGGCCGGACTATCACCTGTGCACTGTTACAGTTCCCACTGTCTGCAGGCTGCACACTGACTGACTGAGTGGCTGAGTGGCAGGCTGACTGCTCAACAGGAGAGACATGCAGCAGGTGAGGATGCTGGTGGGACACACTCATCTCACCATCACATCACACACTTGTATCATCACCACTCTGAACACCTCAGGTTACAACGGTGGGAATAAAAAAAAAAGCAACCTTCCTGTGATGTCCAGCCATAAAGCAAACACCAGCCAATAAAAATAAAGCACCAGACTATGATTATACATAATAGAATCGATTGAGTGTGTTTTTAACTATCAGCCTGACAGGATGCTTCTGTAAAACTGCTTTATCCATATCATATAAAAAACTGTATCCCTGTCTTAACGGACGTAGCCTACAGTATATATTCTCCTATGAATTTTCGTCGTGCTGACACAATTTAAATCGTTATTAAATGGACGTATCTGCCTATTCTGGGAATATTTATCTAAATGAACACCTGGCTGCTTGTTCCAGTTGCTTTGAAGCAACTGTTGCCAAATTTGCTGCCCATGGTGTTTTGCTGTTGCACTCCCCTGCAGTGACTGTAGTGCTGGGGCTCACTGTTATATGCTATGTTATAGAATAGAGGAAATGTACAGCTCAACCTGAACGAACGGGTGAAACCTGAGATTAATTCTCATGCTGTTATTAAAAAGGCTCTTATTTAGAGGAATTATATGATCTATCGTCACCATAATGATCCGACATTAACACAACACAAGATGATTATTACCTAACATATATTGTTATTTTGTATGGAAATTACTGCAGGTATTTAGCCAAAAGGTGCATAGACCATGTATTTATGCTGAACGTACTTTTACTTTTAACTTAAAGTAAAAAAAAATAAAATAAAATAAAAAGCTAATAATATTCTGTAAATAATAATAATAAATAAAATACAGTTTAAAAGAGCCTATTGCAGTCTAATGGACACAGAGGTATTTCTGCACAAGAGTAAACACGATGCTCTAATCCCCTGGAATTAAGAAAGGTTAGCCTTTAATGTTCAACAACAACACACATACACACACGTCGTGTGTTTGTGTGTGTGTGTGTGTGTGTGTGGTGTTTGGCACTAATTCATGAATCTCTAACAGAAAACAAAATGAACACATTTGTTAAACTGTAGGCTATTTGAAATTAGAAAAGGTCAAATATTTAGCTATTTTTGCTCTGAACCTGAAGTGGTAAAAACTTGACTTTTATTTTTTTTAATATGTACCTTTAGATTCATATTAGTCTTGATGTATGCTGTGAATGGAAATAATAATTTAAATGATTTTAAACCATTAAAAGAAAATAGAAATTAATTTTAAATTACGATTAAACAATGAAAAATAACAATAAAACATGTCTTGGGCACACAAAAACGAAAATAGTTCCACGTGATTTATTAGTGACGCTGTTTGGCTCCAGAAATGTGGCAGCATCCATGAGCAGGCCTCTGCTCCCCTCTTTGTTTTGGTTTTCTCTTTCTATTTCACTGTAACACCTTCACATTTATTAACCTGGCTTTGATTTGGTTTCAGAGCCAATAGACAGACCTACAATACGGTTGAGCTAATATGTGTGTGGCTAAGTGCTCTGCTGCAGGATGCTCTGTGGGCTTCTAGCTTTAATGGACTCTAAATATAATCTCAGTTTAATGCAAAATTATTAGGTAATATAAGAAACTATCTACCTCCTAATTTTAAGATTTAAACAAAAACCCACTACCACCTTTATTTAATCTGTCTCGTTCATTAAAGTGTTTAGCTACTCCTCACCCATGACTCCATGTATCTGCTGATATGCTCCAGTTTTTTTTAGCTGATGTGCTCATCTGTGCTGCATGTCAGCTTTCAGCTTACTGCTTTCTACTGTTTGCCAAACACAGTCGATACATCAATGCTCCCCGTCGATATTTGCCATTTAAAACAAACAGTCTTCATTAGATCTTCGACAAAGTGTAAATACCAATCGGGCCAACCACAACGCAACACCCCCCGAAAAACACATTACATGAGGCAGAGTTAAGGTTTCCTCCACTTTATTGGCCCAGTCCCGCGTAATTCTTTTTTCTTTTTTCTTCTTCTCTTCTTTCTTACATAACATGCAAACTGTGATGTGCATCTTACCTGAACTGAGACAGTTACAAAACAAAACGGGACTACAGGCCTTCCTATAGCCTCCTTTGTGGTTTCTGGAGGCCCCACACACTCTGGATGTGGCGTTTGGCCAAAGGCAGCAGTGATGAATGTGAGTCTGCAGCAACAGATGTCCATACACAATTCTTGTGGTTTAATTCGAGTTTACTCAAGAATTGCGTTTGGACAATCAATCGCGAGAGACTCTGCAGCTTACATCCTCGACCGGGGATGAAAAGAAGAAATGACAAAAAAAAAAATCTGATTATTTAAATCACAAGGGTGCACACAGGCAGTTAATGCACAGGCCCTATGGGTGCACCTGCTACAGCCTGCCTAAATGGCCCTTTACTGACAGTATTGCTTGTGTCTGATACTGAATACTGTGTTCTTTCCTCTTTTTTTCCTCCACAGATGGGGAGTTGCAGCACTGTGCATTATTTTTGACAACCTCGGAGCTCAGCATTGCCTCTTGGATTCGCATTTCCTTGTTCCTCACTGTGCATTTGCAACACTGAGCTGTTGCACCAAATCTCCCCCCAAAAAACATTTAAACACAACACGTAAGTGCAACTTTCTTCCACTCACACTTATTAAATATGAGATAGACACTCACCCCCACTGATCACCACATTACAACACACTCTGTGCCCTTTTTTTCTTGCAATTCTGTGATAATGTAAAGGAGGCATTCACGATCACTTTTTGACTTTTTCTACAACACACACCCTATCCCTCACCTCCCCTTCCACCACCCGTTATCTCTCCACCGTCTTTACACTGGTTGCTAGTTGTAAAGTTAACCCCAAGTCTGTCCACATCTCTGGGGCCTTAAGATGGCTGAATGGCCATTGCATCTTAAAGTAAAATGTCATCTCCTTTGATTCGCCAGAGTCTTACTTTAGAAGTCTCTCAGAAAGGTGGGAGACGAAAAAAGGTGAGAATCAAACAGCTCAACTTGACTTTCTTTGATTTAAAGTCCGTGATGAGGACGGCAGGAATGATAATTAAAAAAAAAAAAATAAAAAAAACGCCATTTCTGCACCTGTGTTCTGTCATCGATTTAAGGAAAAGACTATTCAGTTCTGGTGCCTCAAGAAGCACAATGCCTCTCCACGGATGTTAAATTAAAAAAAGAAAGAAAAAATCTCGTCCTATTTGGAAGAGAAACACTTGGAGCGGCTGTGGTGTTTAATAGCTGGCGATGAAACCGAAAAAATAACTGAAAAGCCCTCATAGTTCTTAGTTCCCGTTGGTGCGTCCTTGGTTCGTTTCCCACGTCGTGCGTTCTCTCGGATCGCTCTGCTCCGTCCAAATGCCCCCCAGCGAGCAGCGTCGGATGGTGACAAAAAAGAAGGGGAGGCTGAGCAGCAGCAGCAGCAGCAGCAGCAGGGCAGCGGGCTTCCCAACACTCCGGACAGACGCTCCTCTTGCCTTCCCGTTGCATCCTTCCTTTACGAGTCTCTCGGAGCGACTGACTGGCTGGCTGGTTGGTTGGTTGGTTGGTTGGCTGACTGACTGACTGGCTCAGTGGATGGATGCCTCTCTGCCCTCCTGGCTTTTTCTTTACGCTGCTCCAACAATAAACGCCGCGCGGCCGCGACGCAAGGCGGAGTGAGGAGTGGAGAGGCTCCTCGCTTGGTACTGAATTTGAATAACACCACGGGGTGATAAATGTCCATTGTACTGCTTAAGTAATGAATCTCCGCTGTCCTCTATGTCACACACACACACACACACACACACACACACACACACACACACACACACACACACACACACACACACACACACACACACACACACGGATACGCACGCATATACGCACACACACATACACACACTCGCCAGCAGCTGCGATGAGGGACCAGCAGCCCCTCTTAAAGACACAACAGCCCTATTTTCTACCCAAAAAGAGATTACAATCCCGACACTGTTTACTCTCTGACCGCACTGCATGACGTTTAGTGTTTCTCTTGTGCCCCCTCTCTTGTGTGAGCAAACTAGTGCAACGCTGTAACCAGGCACTTGGACATAAAGCGGTGCCTTCAGCGCCATGTGCAGCCATTCTGCTGCAGAAAGGGCAGCCTACTGTAGGCCTCTGTGGGCAAGTGTTTGTCCGGTGTGACAGAAAATGAGAGGATTATATGATGCTCATGTGACAGACGATTGATGGGGCGACAGAGAACGTGTTGTCCTATACTTTAAATGACGCTACATCTCGACGTTGGATGGCACGATCCTCACATAAAGATGCAATACAAAGTCAAAGAGCGTTTTTTCTTCCATAGGCCGAGGAAAGCATTGCACATGTCCTGTCACACCATAAATTCCCATTATGTTGCATTTGTGCAGGTGCTCTTCTGTTTATTTTATAAAATGTCAAGGTTAAATCTTTTGGCCCTGGGCGCACCTGGTTAAATTATGGACACTGTGACTAATGAGATCAGATTAGGTTTTTTTGTTTTTGTTTTTGTGTTTTTACAAGCATTAAATCAGAATAGTAAGAATAGTAAATCAGAATAGTAAGAATTCTCTCTCTGTGTGTGTGTGTGTGTGTGTGTGTGTGTGTGTGTGTGTGTGTGTGTGTGTGTGTGTGTGTGTGTGTGTGTGTGTGTGTGCCAATGGGCTAGAACTGAATTTTAAGCACATGTGGAAAAAATCCTATCAAGAGAGTTGGCACGATTTCATGTTCATGCGTTTTGCGTGAACGGTCCAATATGTGGCTGTAATTCAACAAATAGAAGATGCAAGAGAAGAATCTCTCTCTCTCTTTCTCTCTCTCTCTCTCTCTCTCTCTCTTTCTCTCTCTCTCGGAACAGGGATCGGAGTCAAACCCATCCTCATGTCGTGCATATCAGCACTTGTGAATGCTGCGTTTGCGCTGCAGCTTTTTGATGCTTACAAACGCCACCTCCTCCTCCTCTCTCTCTCTCTCTCTCTCTCTCTCTCTCTCTCTCTCTCTCTCTCTCTCTCTCTCTAATAAATCATCCTGACTGATCCCGCCCCGGGCGCAGGGGGTCCTCCTCTTTAAAGCTCAATCCGTTTTTTCCCTTTTCATCCCTCTGAAGAAGCCGAGTTAACCTCTCCTGATCCACAGGGCCAGAGCCCCTCTCAGCCTCAGCCCGCCTCTCATTCATTCAGCCAGTCACTCATTCATTGCTCTTTTTTTGAGTGGTGAAAAGCAAACCCCTCCATCTCCTCCTCCTCTCTCTCTCACTCCCTCTCTCTCTCTCTCATTGCCTTTTAATGCCCTGACTCTTCCAAGAGGCGGGAAACTCAGTAAGAAGTCAAGAGGGCCCACTTTCACTCTCACCTTGACATCTCTCACTCACAGTCATATAGATGCACTTCAAACTGTGGGCGAGTGCTGCAGTGCAAAGATGACTTTACCTCATAACCTGTTATTAATACAGACACCTGCAGCATAGGAACGAACCCATGGGTGAGAAGAACTCAACAAGTAATGCACATCTTTTGAATTTGTGGACAACAAACATCCTCAAATCAGGAGATTGTTCAACTTTTTGGTTTCACATTATTTTAGATTGAGTAGCAGTAAAAGGAAAGTTTATCCCTTCTAAATGTTCCTTTCATTCTGAGATGATTGTGAAAACTGTTTTTAAAAAAATCCACTCCAGCTTTTACAGGATAACTGGCAACACACACACACACACACACACACACACACACACACACACAAAGTGCAACACTGTTGACTATCTTCCGTTGTTGAATTAAAGCCTTTTAGCTCAGTAGCTTTCATGTTGGCTGTTAGCCTTGGTGGTGTATAGTAGGGGTGTGTGTGTGTACACACAGAAACAGTAGGGAACCGCTGCACTCCACGCAGGGGCCACTGTGCTTCCCTCCATTCACAAATCAATGTTTAACCCGCTGGCTAAAAGGCCTGGCAGGGGAGAGGGAGGCCCAGTCGGCAGGGTGGGCTATGAAACCATGCCACCGAGAGATGGAGAGGAGAGAGAGGACAAAGGGAACAGGGGAATCCTTAAAATAAACCTCCTCTGGTGAAGGCATCTCCTCCCTGCTGCTAGGGCACGGCTACAGAGGATGCAGAGCTGAGCGGAGAGGTTACAGAGAGAGGCAACGCTGTGGCAGGGAATGTCATTGAAATTTATAGTGGGAAGGGATGTTAAAGCAAGACAGAGCATGGAGTCAAACGGACAAAGAGGTAAATTGAGAGGAGAGTTTCTGAACAGGCTCAGTGGACAAACACAATTCCTCTCTCCGTGTACTTCCCTGCTAAAGCACTGTATTTTCTAAAAAGGTCTTTTCGAAGAAGCAGCGGTACACTAATTTCATCTAGTGAGCATTAAAGCAGTTGGCTCATCTGTATTGACCGCTTGAAATATTTAAGAGGAGCAACTGTTAGAGATAAGCAGGAAATATATGATGTACAAGCAAGGGACAGTTCAAGGAGACAGACAGGAAACCAAACACAGGGAGGCACAGGACTGCTGGACCAGTCCTAAGGCCATGATGCATAAGAGAGACCGTTTTACCTTTTATACATAATTCAGTTCTGTGTGAACCTGGTGGGGTTTTTTGGTCTTTTTTTTTTTTTTTTCCGATTTTGCAAATTCCTTGTTACCCAACTGTAATATTTCTCAGGAGTGAGATCTTTTATGAGGCTGTCGAGGTTCAATGAGAAGACATATCTCACATCTTTAGTTATTCTAATGTAAAGTGAAACAAGCTGGAAGATTTCCTGAAATGCTGTTGGACTGAAACCAAAGAAAACGAACACACATAATTTGTGTGAGCGTGGAGGATAGATTCGGTGTGAAAAAAGTTGTGGCACTGATGAAAGGCTCGGCTGGGAAATAGATTTTGAGGAATCACCACTAGCATAATGGCTGTGATTAAAAGATTAAAGGAACATTTTCTTACAGATGAACAACTGAGTGTGTTCTGCCCCTCTCTACTCACTCTGCTCACCTTCTTACTCCTCCTCTGCCACCATCACACACACACTCACACACACACACACACATACACTCCTTCCCCCCAAGCATGCCGCTGCCTAAACATCCCCCAGAATTCTTTGACAGTGGCTGCGCTGTTGCTTGGCAACGGGGCGACGGACAGCGTCATCCAGGGAGTAACAGAGACGATGAGAAGCAGAGAAGTCTACACTAATCTCACCATTACTTTGTAGAGATCATGGGGCACAAGGGGTGTTCACAAATATCCTGTAGATTGTCAGGGTGGCTCAGTGTTTGCAAGACTAAAAGATACAGAAGCAAATCCAGCTTTGAAGAGAGAGAGAGAGAAAAAAAACGTGTAGGGTTTCAAATATCTTAGTTTTTAAAAGTTAAAACAAGCTGGCATTCCTAAATCTTCCCTCAACACTAGAAAGCTGCACCAGCTGCAGACAGAACCAGGGAAAACTTCCTAACATGTCGTTATCTGGAGATATCCCCATTCAAAACCTCAACTGTCATTATAAAATTCATCATATGCTGAAAAAATATATTGTTTTGCAATATATCTATATTAAAAAAGATCATATCAGAGTTTGAAAAATCTAAATGTTTTGATGATGATATGTTTCATATTCATAAGAGCAGATAATGTAATCACACCTGTATCACTGACCTCATAATCTCATTATTCCCACCATTGCCTGAGCGTTTAGTCTAAGCATCAGATTCTTTGTGCTGACTAAGAGCTGGTGTGGTGTAAAGACCGGACTTGATGTACACAGGTTATTTTTTACTGAAGCAATTCTGTTTAAGTGCTTGACTCAAAAAAAAAAAAAAGAAAGAAAGAAAAGCAAACACCGAGCTCACTGGCCTGACTATCAATTCATCCCTACTGCTGTTGGTTGCACTACTTTCCCTCTTCATATCAGTGTTACCATGTTATCTGTAAAGTTAAGCATTTGAGTCATATTTACACAGAGGAAACAGACTGTGACTGACAGGTATATATATATTTATATATATATATATATTTTGTTTTTGTTTTTTTTTGTTTTTTTTTTGGAGTGATTGGAATGATCAGCTGTAGCCTCAGGAGTTTTCCAACCCAGCAGATTAATATAGGAATCATTCGGTTTACAATAAAACACAAGTAACCACAAGTGGAGATTAGTGCTGAAAAGATTAATCAGTTAGAGGGCTGACAGAAAATTAATTGGTAACATGCTGATAATGGACTAATCGTTGAAGTCATTCATCAAGAGAAAAATGCCAAACATTCGCTTATTCCAGCCTTTTAGATGTGGAGATCTGTTGTGTCTCTGTTTTATCTCATTACATATTGAATAGCATTGTGCTATCATGAATAATTATTGGTGATGAGAATCATCATAAACTGCTGTCACTGGATTTTCTCACAGGCTCAGTAACACAGCGTGCACATAGACACACACGCAAAAACAAACAAACAAGTAATACAGGACACAAGTGCAAATAAAACACATAAAACACACAACTACTGAAATTGTGGAAACATTACACTCCTGTGATACACATAGGATGACATGGGAGGAGCGGAGCAGACAGAGTGAAGCTGTTGTAGCTGCTGAGTAAGAGGGTATGTGCCACGGCTCAGACCCTGAGTGACAGGTATTGACCTGCCCAGCCAAAAGACGTCTCTGTGGGAACGCTATTGATTATTGCCACAGCAATAAAGGTCCCGGAAGCTTGTGAGAATGTCACGACTCTCTGCCGCCCTATACCAGCCCCGGTCCCAACACACAAACACAAAGACAGAAACACTTTGGCTCTGACACGTCCTAACCTACAGCCACTCACTCTCTCACGCTAACTATAGCGTTCGGACCGGGGGCCAAAGAAAAGATGAAAGAGGGATGGGTGGCATGGTGACAGCCTGGTGGGCTAGGATGTGGATTTGTTTCTGGGTGTGTATGGGACAGAGAGTGTGACATGGATGAGTAGTGGGCCCACGATAGACCCCCCACTGAGCTTTAAGGGGTCAGTTACCCCAGAAAACATATTTACACGCTGGTATTTTTGGTTATATTTGTTTGAATTTGTAGATTCCTGCTCACCACAGAAACTCAAATCTAAAGGTTTGTTTCCTAAAATTTGGAAAATCATAGAAAAACTATGTGTGTGTTTGCATAATAAAGATACATGAGATAAGATGATGTTTTGTTTTTTTGCCTTTTCATTTTGGGTGAGCTGAGCATTTAACTGAGTCAAGTGGAGCCACACTGCACATACATGGCCGTGCAATCTGGTCAAAAACAATACCGATTTTCTTTTTGTCTTCCCTCTCTCCCCCCCTATCCTTTCTCTCTCTTTCCTCCTATACCCTCTGTCTCTCTTTCACACACCCCCACACACAAACGCCATCTCCACCCTTGACCTCGCTGTGAAAAGTTAGTGCACCCGAGGTTGAACTCTCCCAGATCTGCCTCAGCCACCAACGCTGGGAAAGTGCCCCTGACGTACATATATATGCGTGTGTCCGAGCGTGTGTTTGAGTGTGACTGTGGAAACACTTGGGGTGTCATGAATAGGAGAGATTTGACCCTCAACCCCCCTGACCTGTCCACACAAACCGTGCCTTTAACCCACGGCCGCTATTGTTAGCGATGACTGCTTTAGTTTATTCACAGAAACCGCCAAAAGCGCCTAAATTCATTATATACCATTTTGCTTATTATTTTCCACCCACGTCTATGCCTCTCATGATTTCTCCTTTCTTCACTATTCTCTTCCCGCTGTTCCCATCATTCCTCTTTTTTGCTCTTTTCACACTTTCTCTCTGGCCGACCTAAATGCCTGATCTTGAATTTTCACTTGAGTTCTGAGCAGATTGAGCATGGGAAGTAATATCCATCCATTTCCAGTCTTTTTATTCGAAATGAGTATTTGAATGATTTGATTTCTTCTGCTCTGCATATTTAATACAGTGAAATCTAACACTGTGCCTGTGCCTGTGCATGTGTGCGTCTGTGTGTGTGCAGTATGAGGGTGGACTTCTGTGACTGAGACAAGATAGATTTGACACTGCTTCTATAATTAGATTAATGGTATCATTTCTGTCTAATTAAGATGTTAACACAAGCAAAGTATTACATTTAAGAGATAAACAGCACAGAGCTGAGAGACACAACCAAGACACATGCACGTTCTCTACAAACTGGTCGAGGATGATTTACTAAACCTCCTGAAATGACCTACAATGGACTGAGATCTTGAGTTTATTTCTTTTGAAAACAGCCCTGACAACAGCTGTTGGAGGAGTTTCTCAAATTGGGCTCCCGGGATGAGCTGAGGGTCAAGGTGGCAGAAATCTTAAGTGAACACTTTTTTTGTTCCAGCACACTCAGAGACACAGAGGCAAACAGAGACCGGGTACGTAAGGCTACTTATCTCCCAGTTATGACCTCATCAGGAGAGACCCTCGGCCATCTCCACTGTCGCACTCAATCAGTTTGTGACTGTTGGTGTTGTCCCACCAGTAAGTGACCCAACACACATGAAGGACAATGCCCCTGTTTAAGGATTGGGGTTACTCAGCAGTGAACTGTCTGCTTCTCCCACTGTGGCACCCTCCGCACCCAAGGAGCATCTTTGACCCTTTTACACACTGAGGAACTAATCTCTGTCTTCTTAGCTCCTTCTTCACAATGGGGCTGCAACAGCAACAAAACCCGTAACTCCCCTTATCAACAGACCGGTCAAAGCTAAAAGGCTGTAATAACAACAGAGATCAAATGACAAGATAAAAAATTACAATATATATTTTTTTTTTACAGATCTAATACAAGAAATCTTCCAATGTGGTTTCACAGTGATCCACCCCCCACTTCCATCTCTGGAGTCATCCTCACTTCAGTGTGAGGAATTCCAAAAATGCTTCATTAACAGGGCCCTGAAGCCTGAACATCAGTCTTATTGATTATTAGGAATTCCTCATCTCCCTGATCACTTTGTGTTCACCACTCATCACCTCCTGGAGGAGATTTCCTGACCCTGTGGTGTTCACAACACCAACTTTATATCCTGTGAGTGAAAGGTGTGAGGAAACAGTGGAGGGAGTATTTTGATAGTTTACTTGAGTAAAAGTAGCAATTACACTTGAACTCTTTCATTAAAATTGACTGTCTATGAATATTATCAGCAAAATTTACTTCACTCAAAAAGAACAAACAATAGCTTCTTTGACATACTGAGCCAAGCACAATTTTATCGACTGGAAACTCCTATTCATGGCCCTTGATTAATAAATACCTAAATAAGTCTGAATAAATTAACGGAGAAATACAAATAAAGCTATTATGGTTACAGCTTCTAAACTCTTTTTTAAGTCTGTCTCTGTGGTAAATGGGAACCAGCATTTTCCCTATCAGAACATTGTATTTTATGATAGTATTATATGTTTTGCATGTCAAATTTAAAACTGCAAAGCAAATATAGCTCTCAAATAAATACAGCTGAGCATAATCCACGCTACATCCCCGCTCTGAGGTGGTCTCATACCCATTATCATCGTTTCTAAGCCAAATCTGTGCTTTCTGAGAAATGTCAGCCTCTTTAGCCTACGTCCTCCTCCGAGGCTGAGCTCCTCCTTGCCCATATAATTGTAATTATATAAGCCATATGCTTTTTATGGGCCTTCTCTTGGATCAAACCCTCCCTCTGCTGGTGAACCTCTGAAACTGCTGCCAGAATAAACACCACAAACTGCCATGTAGGCCTGCATAGCCTACACTGCATCCTCCATGCTGCCATACTATACCTACTGCATTTTAACTTTGTGTGTTATCTGTTAATTATTTAATGTATGTGCGATATTCCAATGCTTGATATGCTTATAAATGGAAATACTACTGTGGTTTCTAAGTTTATTATTTACCTATTAGCTAAAAATGTAAAGCACTAAAAATATATATAACATTTCTGACAAATTTGAGCATGTTCCCACACTTTTTTTGTCTGGGGGAATAAAGAAACAAATTCCTTATGGGGTTTGTTGAGTGGGCCAGTGCATGTCAGCTGCTTAACGTCATAGTTTCCCCATTTTCCACCAGGATATGTCACCGCCATCCTCTGAGATTTATGAAGAGCCAGACTGTGGCCAAATCACGCCTTCATCTTTCAGGGATAACGTTATCACACTTTTCCTGAGCCATATGAGCCTAAAGCGGAAGTTGTAACTGCAACCCTCTCTAGGACCGGGGATTTGGATTTTTTCTTGGAGAGAGAAAAAAAATCGAAGGAGCTTGTAGAATAAGTTAAAGTTGGAGGGGGTTGAAAAAATTTAGGGAAAGCCCTTTTTTTTTTCTTCTTGGAGTGCTGACGCGTCCAGCGGCTACGTGCTGCGCTGCTGAAGCCCCTGGTTGGATTTACTGAGCCGGATCCTCTCAGCCTCCCTCCACCATGTTACTCCACTTTCTAGTCTTAACGGCCTTTGTTACCCGGGCACAGAGTTACTTTTCGGAGGAGAAGTATCCGGAGGAGTCGAAAATGCAGCCTCCCACCGTGGTAATCGCGATCATAGCCCGCAACGCTGCTCACTCCCTGCCCTACTACCTCGGAGCTCTGGAGAGACTCAACTACCCCAAAGATCGCATCTCTGTGTGGTGGGTTTTTGTTGTTGTTTCTCCTGCATGGACACTGCATGGCTGCATGGGGCTCTCCTCTGTTCTTTTTTTTTTTTTGTATCCGTCTATAGCAGCCGTTCAAAAGGTCAATGGCATTTAAATGAGTTTGTGAAAGCGAGCAGCAGAGATCTCCCCCTCCTCCTCCTCCTTCTCCCCTCCTCTATCTCCCCCTCTTCCTTGTGAGCCTCTCAGTCTCAGTCAATCCAGGCTGCCTTTCACTCCGCCACAGTCATTTCCTTCTGTGTATTGCATGAATTTGGAGTTTGTTCTGATCTAATGTTCCTCCCCAATGATGATTTGAATAAACTATGTCTCACACTAATGATCATAAAAAGCTGCATATGCCCTGAGTACTTCAAGTAACTCCCATGTAGCCTATTTGTTTAGTAAGTTAAAGATTTTGTTCTAAAAAGAAAGATAAACTGTTCCATGGTTACCTTACACTGACAGAATATACTTATGAGCTATTAAAAGTGTGATAGGCCTGCCCTATATCATACTTTGTGGTACAATGAAGCTTTACATCACATTGTTAATGGCAACGATAAAGTAACTTTGCTGACAACTAATTGGTCGACAGGTAGTTTATGAATGAGATCAGATGTTTTCAGCTAATTCAGAAAATGAAATGCACGGTAAGTTACAATGCTTAAACACACAGGCTCCGTATAAACCATAGGGAGGTTCATGATTGATTTGCACTTAGGCTTAGAATGGTCTAAATCACAGCAACACACTTGGCGCCTACTGTGTTACAAAAGAATTGGCAAAAGTTTTGGTATTGTTTCATGTTTACTAACCCTGATTTTCACAAATTTACTGGAGCTGGTATTGGAGCTCTGAAGTAGCAGTGGGATTATTGAAAGTTTTTCAAATATGTGTGAAATCCTGATCAAGGCTCTGAAAACACCTCACTGACCAGTGCCTCTTGCCCTTTAGCGCTGCTCATAGTGGTAGCTCTTTTAACTGTCACATAAAGGGAACAGATTGTGCATCATAAGTATTTATGTCGATATTCAGTTAAAACAAATTCACTCTGTCTCATCTTCATCATATCTGGAAACATACATTCATTTGCACCATCTGTGTCCTCTCTCCTTAGGGCTGCCACGGATCACAACTCTGATAACACCACGGCCATACTGAAAGAGTGGCTGACCGTGGTGCAGAAATTTTACCATTACGTTGAGTGGAGACCGATGGAGCAGCCCACGTAAGTCCAGACGCGAGTGTATCAAACTACGGTACAGAACTTTTGTAGTCTGGTTTGGTTTAACACTGATCCTGTCCTGATCCATGTGTAGAACAAGCAAATCTCACCCAGGACACTTCAGTGGGTGCATTAATATGAGGGGAAAGAAAGGGAGTAAGCTCTGTTTCATTTTAGCAGGATCACAGTCAAAGCTTCCCTGAAGTGTCATAGCAGTAGTAATGAAATGAATCAAGCCTGCTGCTAATGGCTCGGCTCAAAGCTGCACTTGAAGCTTTGATCTTACTCATTTTTATCTTTTGTTCTTTGCAGAATGAAAATGTGTCAGTACGCCTTTGTAGCATCTTAGGCTGCAGCTCACCTGTGAGTGGAGTCGAATGAAGAATGATGCGGCACGCCTCTGCTCGTTCGTACATGTCTCTCTATGAGGCCATCTGTCTGAGCAGAGGAGGCCGTTAGTGGAAATTATTTGTGCATACATGTCAAATAATATGAACTCTGCTGACCTCACAGTCAGTCTACCTCTATAACCTAAGCTGTGTGTATATAGTACATATAAGTGGAATTTATTTGGTTTTCCACCCTCCAACAGATTCACATTCAGTTTTTTGTGTTTTGATATTTATTTCTTAGCAAGAAGGCTTTGGGTTTGATTTCTGGGTCTGGAGCCTTTCTGGGTAGAGTTTGTATGTTCTTCCTGTTTCTGCGTGGGTAACTTCTCCCCAGGTTCTCTAGCTTCCTCAGGCCAAAAAAAACATGTACATTAGGTTGATTGGGGACTCTAAATTGCCCTTAGTGCCTGAATGTGAGTGGATGGATGGATGGATTATACTTATTTCTTAGTTTTGAACAAATAGTTTTGCTGTATTATTTATTTTATAAAGTTATTTTGTTTAAGACTGCCTTAAAAATGATGAGATACGAGATAAGGATATACCATAACAGTATATGTGGTGTGTGTTGTTTCTGTGTCAGGTTCTATGCAGGCGAGCTGGGTCCCAAGCACTGGCCCAACACCAGATATGAGTATGTGATGAAGCTGAAGCAGGCGGCACTGAACTTTGCCAGGAAGCGCTGGGCCGACTACATCCTGGTACATTATAATGAATCCAACTTGTGACAGCAGAAAAAAAAAGTTGCATATCAGTACCTGCCTTTATTCATCTGTTGAAATATGTTCTTTCTTTGTTGCTGTTATTTCATCCATTGTTGCAGGGAGACAAGATAGTACAATTGCTCTTCTGTTCTCTGCCTCTCTCTGTTTCAGTATGCTGACACAGACAATATCCTCACCAACCCAGACACACTCAACCTGCTGATAGCAGAGAACAAGTCAGTCATTGCTCCCATGTTAGACTCTGCAGGAGCGTACTCCAACTATTGGTGCGGTATCACTCCGCAGGTGAGTGATCAGTCACCTGTAGGAAGGTTACACTAATGCAAAGTGTCACCTCCTTATATATATGTGTGTGTGTGTGTGTGTGGACTTCTTTAGGGGTATTATCGTCGGACAGCAGAGTATTTCCCCACCCGTCACCGTCACAGACTGGGATGTTTCCCAGTCCCCATGGTCCACTCCACAGTGATGCTGGATTTAAGGAAGGAGGGCATGAAGAATCTGGCTTTCTACCCTCCTCACGAGGATTACTCATGGCCCTACGACGACATCATCGTGTTCGCCTTCTCCTGTCGGGCTGCAGGTTTGGCACAGCTGGATTGTCGGCATGTTTTTGTCATCACATACACTAAGAGACAGTTTTAGGGGAGTTGTATAGCTCACTGGGTTGAGAAGGCGCCCCATATACAGAGGTTATAGTCGTCACTGCAGCCGCCCGGTTTGATTCCCCCTCTCTGTCTCCCTGTTTTTTGTCTGTCTCTCCAACTGTCCTATCAATCAAAAAAGGTGTAAAAGCTAAAAACATTAAAAAAAAGACAATTTTACTCAAGCAAAGTCTACCCAAACTCACTTTTCTCATGTTCATTCATTCTTTTATTGATTAATTCCTTTTTAGAGATACAAATGTACTTGTGTAACAAGGAGCGCTATGGTTACCTGAACGTCCCGGCCAAGCCTCACCACACCCTGGAAGATGATCGCCTCAACTTTGTTCACGCCAACCTTGAGTCCATGAGTAAGACCTGACTTCATAGTTTTATTAACAAACTGATACGCACACTGAAATAACACGTAAAAAGCAGTTAGCAGTTAGTTGTTAATCTTCGTCTTATCGGCTACTTTTTATTGATTTGTGTTCTTCTCTTTCAACTCTCAACTCAAAAAGTTGACGGCCCTCCAATGCGTCCCTCGCGTTTCGTCTACATGTTCGCCAAACAGAGAGACCTCATGGGCTTTGACGAGGTAAAAAGATTTTTGTGTCGGCATCAAAGAAAAAAACATCCATCAGTTCTTGAATGATACAGTTGTAAAATCCATTTTATTGAGTTTAATTAAATGTTTATACACATTTGCTCTTTAGAAATTGAGCCTTTTCAGGCTTTTTTTTAAGCATTATCCGGTGTGATTGTGAAGTATGTAGTTATTGAAAAGTTGTCCCTGGGTGACCGTAGTTTAAAATATAATGTGGAAAAGTCTCAGTTGGAGTTTAACAGTGTGCATGACAGCTATGACAGAGTTGAATATTAATTTTCCTCCTGGTTCCAGATTTATCTGATAAATCTGCGACGCCGTCCCGACCGCAGAGACCGGATGTTGTTCTCTCTGAATGAGCTGGAGATCGACGTCAAGGTGGTGGATGCTGTGGATGGAAAGTAAGTGTGGCACTCAATACAGTGACAACACTCAGGTGGAAAATGTATTTTAAGTGTTTGTTTCTTTTAAAAAAGGGAAAATCAATACAAAAGATATCAGATACCGAGTAAAAATGTAGATCAGAGAATATCTGATATACGTATATCTGAAAATTCTCCACAGGAACATACTGAAATACCAGCTCATGATTCTTGCTTTTACTGTAGGTTCATGCTTCAGTTATAATCCCATTTTGAGCAAATCTGAAAAAAGACAGTTATGACTGAAAAAATCTATTTTTATGGCTGGGTATATTGCACATGTGGGAAACACAGTGCAGGCAGCAGATGACGGCGAGCAGTGAGGATATCTGTGGAATTATTGGAATGTAATACCTGTACCTGTGTGTGTGTTTGTGTGTGTGTGTGTGTGTGTATAGTGCACTGAACAGCAGTGACATTAAGATCCTGGGTGTTGACCTGCTACCAGGCTACTACGACCCGTTCTCTGGACGCACCCTGACTAAAGGAGAGGTGGGCTGCTTCCTCAGCCACTTCTACATCTGGAAGGAGGTGAGGACATCAATTTATACAAAGAGGTCTATGATGGTATGACTCATACTGGTTTGTATTGAGCAATATGATCAAAAGGTGGGTTATAGAAGGATTGTTTGTTTTTGAATGAAACCTGTTTATCATTTCTAAACTCATCCAGATGCCTCATGAGTTACTTTTTCTATTTCTTTCGCTGCAATTAATCACTTGTATAGCTTTAATTAGTCACAGATGGAACAAACATGCCTCATAGTCTGAAATCCAAACAACTTTTATCTTTTATCTTCTTAGCTAGTATTTTCTTGCTTGTGTGTTTTGTCTTTTTTTTCCTTTGCTGTTAAAAAAGATGACTTAGAGATTTGATTTGAAAAGTTTCAGCCGCATTCAAGGTTTTAAAATCTTGGAAATTAGACCTTATATGAAGCCTGATGGGAAACACAATGTTTTTTTCCCTCCTCTCCCCAGATGGTGGATGAGCAGATGGATAAAGCACTCGTCTTTGAAGATGACGTTCGTTTCCAGTCCAACTTCAAACGACGAGTCCTCAGGCTGATGGAGGAGGTGGAGCAGGTGGAGCTGGATTGGGACCTCATGTAAGACAAAGTTTTCCTCCTGTGCTTCCTGTTGGGACTGAGGTTAAGTTAAGGTTATGGATGAGGCAGGAGAAGTTCAGTCTGTAGAGTATGCTCCAAAAAAGTATGTTGTGTGTTTGCGTGTGGAGGAAAAGGGGGCAGAAGAAAAAAAAAAAAATCCACATTCAGGAATGCAGCACACATCACTTGCAGTTTATTCAAACAGAGCTGAACAGGGTGTAAATATTCCCCCGTGTGTGTCTGCATACCAATGCTGCTCTGTGTTTCTGAGTCGGTTTCCTGGTGATTCAGGTTGTAAAGCACATGGAAACTAACTTTCATGGTGACACGTGGTAAAATATTTTTGAAAGTATTTATCGGCGAGCAGGACCAGACTAGGATTTTTTTTTGTTGTTGTTCTTCATTTTGGTTTCCACAACTCTCTCTGGAAATGGTTGGATACATATGCAGAACAAATAACGCAATACAGTTGTTGCTGCTCTTGGCCGCAAAGAAAAGCAACAGATTTCAGCTCTTGATATGTCTTGGACTTTTTTCTTCATCCTCTTCTTTTTCTTTTTTCTCATTTCACGATGCCGCAGATACTTCGGCAGGAAGCAGGTGAATCCTGGAGACGAGGAGCCGGTGGAAAATGTGCGCAACTTGGTGGTAGCGGGCTACTCGTACTGGACTCTGTCTTACGCCATCTCCCTGCAGGGAGCCCAGAAACTGCTCAATGCTGAGCCTCTTTCTAAAATGCTGCCTGTGGATGAGTTCCTTCCCATCATGTATGACAAACATCCCAAGTATGTACTGAGGCCATGTGCTCCTTTTTTCATATTCTCCTTGTTTTCATCTTTGATCTTAATGAGTAGTTTTTGTGATAGTAAAGTGGGTTGGTTTCTCGTCAATCACATTCACACAAAGTGACTTCTAATGTTAAAACTAGTCTCTCGGCATTCTTCCAGACAGAAATATACCTCAAAAGCGCTGCAGGCATTCTTCCTTATAGCTGCCTAAACTTGTGTGCATGCTATATATTTAGTCTGTGGTTTTACAAAAGAGTTTCTCTGAAAAGAAATTCAGTTGGGCCATAATCTCTCATCTTGTCAGGTGGATATTATACTGCTTTTTAAGCTTTGTCTCTTGATGGTACAGGCCTACAGGTTTTATGGCAGCATCTCTCTCTGGGATTGGTTGTCTAGGTTTTTTGGGGCGATGTGGGATTGTGGACTGTGACTTTTTTTTAGGGCACTGTGTGGTCGCCAGACAGAAAGGAACAGTGGGCTCAGATGTGTCTGTAGCAGACTTGTGGTGAACTTAAAAAAAGATTTCTTTTGACATTGAAGTGCCACCATGAGGTTTTAAGTTTTTGTCCTTTAATACAGTGTTTCAATTGGATCCAGCTGCATAACTAACAACATTTCTGTTTAGTGATACTCAGCTAATGTAGCATGCTAACAGGCTAAACTAAGACAGTGAGCACAGTGAACATATATACTCAAACTCAAACTCAAACTCAAAAGTACTTTATTATTCCGTTAGGAACTTCGTTGCGGAAGGACATCAAAAGTGCAGGTGCAAAAACAACAATCCACCCATACATACCACAGCCATACCCAACACAATAATAATACACATTCCTACAACCACACATAGTACAAGTACTCGCAGCAAAGGTTAAAAACAAAGGACACATACAAGTATAAAAATGAGTTAAAAACAGGTTAATTAAAAAGGGAAAAAGTTCTGGTGGGAGTTAAGTGTTTAGAAGTCGGATTGAAGTGGGGATGAAACTGGATGATGCTCTCTTTGTCCGGAGTGGGAGTGACCTGTATCTGCGTGCTGATGGTAGTAGGCTGTAGTTGCTGTGTAGTGTGTGTGTTGTGTCTGTGGCGATCTGTGTGCCTTTTTTCTTGACCTGAGTGTTGTAGATGTTGATGAGTGGCTCCTGTTCCTGACCTATGATTTTATTACTGAGTTTGACTATTTTGTTTAGACTGTTTCGTTGGGTGATGCTGAGTGAACCAAACCAGGCTGTGATGTTGAAAGTGAGGATGGATTCGATGAAACATTTATAGAAAGCAGAGAGTATTGTTTGATGAACCTGGAGTTTGCGAAGTTTACGGAGAAAAAAGAGACGTTGCTGACATTTAGAAAAAAGATGTTCACTGTGTAGTTGGAATGTGAGTTTGTAGTCCATTATTGTGCCGAGGTATTTGTATGATTCCACCCTTTCTATTATTTCAGTGTTAACAGAGAGTGTGGGAGTGAAGTGTCTGTGGCGGAAGTCACGGACACTTCATTCAGTCACATTAGCATGTTAATGTTGGCTTTCATCATGTTAGTATATTAGCTAAAAAACAACATTGACCTGCTAGCATGGGTAGAGACACAGGGAAATTTTAGGCATTTAAGTCCACCATCTTTGCTGTCCTCCACTAATGCTTCCCTATCACACAATCATGCTTAAGAGTATGTAATTTGCATTTACTGTTTGTGGTTTTTTATAAAGATGTCATAGTTTGCTTTCGATCTGACACCTTAGAAACATTTCTCCTTCCAACTGTGTCTCACGATCTAATGGCTGCATGTTAATGAACCTAGTTCTGCCCATAACATCCCTGACCAGACGACCTCTCTCATCAACCCGCAGTGATGAGCTAGCAGAGTAAATGAGATACATGTGATGTGCTGACTGTAAGAGATGAAATGGACCTTTGGCTGAAGGGCCTGCAAACCAGAAGGCCTGGCAGTGTGTGTGTGTGTGTGTTTCATCATGTGTGGAAAACTGGCTTAACGCCAACCCACTTTCTCTATCCCCTCTCTCTCTCCCTCTCTCACCTCTGTGATTCTAATTTGATATGCTTGACTGGTCCGCTAAGAATGCACAACGACCGCACACCACACATTGGTCCTGCTGTCGCCCTTCATGTTAAGAGTAACTGAAAATCAGCCTCTGTGAAATGGATATACTTCAAATTAGGTCGAAAATAACAGATATTATGTGAATACAACTGAATTGTAGGAGATATTGCTAAAGACTGTGCTAATATTTAACTGCTGGTGTGTTTTTTTCTTATGATCAAATTGTTATTCTGACATATTAGGTGTTTTAAAGTCTCACTATGTGATCCCTTCCTGCTGTTTTCTCTCCATAGTGAGGACTACATGTCCCACTTCCCCAATAGAAACCTACAAGCCTTCAGCACACGCCCCCTCCTGGTCCAGCCGTGTCACTACGCCGGCGAAGACAAGTGGGTGAGTGACACGGAAACGTCCACCCTGTGGGACGACGACGCGGTACGCACCGATTGGAGAGGTTCACACAAAACCCTGAAGGGGTCGCCGCCACCGGAGATGCTGTCGGCGACCTACAAGGATGAACTTTAGTGCTGAGCTGACGCAGCTGCGGAGAGCCTGCCGGTCAAGAGGCCACGAGGTCAGAGAGAGACAGGTGCTGAGACGTGGAACTATTTCTGAGACTATGTCCACTTGTGTCTCACCACTGACATGCTCAGTCTCGATATACAGTACATGGATGAAATATACGGCACAAGGTGATTTTTTTTTTCTTTTCTGGGGACTGTGTTTGTCACCATGTAAAAATGGTTGTTTTTATACTTGTGTGTGTGTGCCTTAGCAATTCAGTTGCTTCAACTTGCACAACAGATTTTTCTCAAGAACAATCCACCTTTTTAGATTTTTAACAACTTTTGTAGCTTCAAACAACAACAACAACAATCTTGAGAGTTTACACAGTTTGTATGATTGATGTCCAGAACGTTTTGTTTGAATGTATGCTTGTGTGTTTCTGATGACTGCATGATGCTTATTACAAAGGGAACGTGGCTTCACTTGCAGACTGAGGCCCCAGTAGCTGCACTGCTCACAACTCCTGGCAAGTCTGGACACAAGTCTGATACTGTTATTGATGTCATGTTGGTGTATCTGTTTGTCTACACTTTTTTTTCCATTGGTGCATGTCTTCCATTGGGACTGTTAAGAGAGAGTTCTACATAATGCAAAACCAGATCAATCCATTATTTCCCTTCATTAGGAGTTTCAGTTGATGTACCTCATGGTTTCTAGGGACAGTGTCAGACTGTTTGATAGTTACCAGACTATATGCAGGAAGTATTGTGTTAATGAAACTAACACATTGAATGTTTAAACAAACATGAACAATTATCAATTTTTTTTTAAATTTCAAATAATTACTGAAATAATATTGACTTATTGGACCTCCTTTCAGTGGCTCTATTTGAATGTTTGCGCATTTCATATTTTGACACATAAATTGAACTTCATGGTCAGAGACGGTGTCATACCTGGACCATGTCTTTGTTTACACACAAAAAAACTAAAACTATATACTATATATTCATGTCTACAGCATAAAAACCAGTGCAGCATGTCAAAGTATTATCTCCAGTTATAGATGATCTGTGTTAAATCCCCTGACTTAAAGCATCACTAGGATCACACTGAATTGAGGAATGTGTCAACAATTTTGCAATGCTAGTGATGTAATTCTCACATGTCCCCCATTGATTTAAATCATAATGACCCAGTTACTCTCTATGTTCATTAAGTTTATGTCATATGTCTTTGCATGGATAATGGTGTGATCTCATTTATTAATTTCCTGTCATTATGTGTGTTGCATTTCCTGCATATATCTTAATTTATTGGATTTTTGAGTCTCTTTCGATTTTGTGGTTGACAGATGAGTCACACAACATGATGTGCAACAGGCAAAGTGCAATGGCTTTTCCAGCAAAGGCCTCTCTCTTTCTCTTTCTTTCTCTCTCTCTCTGAGCAATAAATCTGTTCTTAGATGTTATAAAACAGGATGTTAGGATGGATGACTGTGGAGCAAACTTTGCAGATGTTAATAAAGATGAGTTTTTACACATTTTCATTGTAAGAATGTGGCTATGGATTGTGTTAATTAACAAGTCAAACTTACTGTGGTCAATAAATTAAAACAGTCATTTCAGGGGAAAGAAAGTACTACCACATGTTGTACTGTCCAACACCGACCACAAGAGGGCGCTATTTCCCTTGAAATTGTAAAGGTCTTTGGAATCAGTTGGAGATTTCCATACTTAGTTTTACCAACTAATCCAGCTGTATGAACTGTATTTCACTTTTGTGAAACAGCAGATATCTGTTGGGTGTAAAGACACAGCAGTTAAAGCTAAAAGCAGGTTTGTGTATATGAGACAGTTTAATGACCTGTTCTAATACCTATTCCTACTCCTACTAATTCCTCCCTTTAAAAATGTGTCAGTCTCAGTGAGTTGAGTGTAATTCAAACCGGGTCCTTTGTATTGAATTCTTTTGTTAGTTCTGTGACGTGGCATTTGCAAGCAGCTTCAATATTAATGGTTACCTAGCTACTTCAATTCAAATGCAATGGTACGAGTGTGTTCCTCCCTTTCTTAAATAAACAACTAGTGTATGTTAATTATTTTTTCTGTTTCCACACACACACACACTTGGCTGTGTGTAAGTGCACACATTTAGCCCTGAGCGTACCACAGCTGTCTGTGCAAGCAGTGATCCATCCGGTTTGAGTGACCTTTTTTCTCTGTGGAACACCCTGTCTGATTGACCAAGATAACTCACAACATGTTACCCATGTGCATTACTATATACATATAGGCTTGTTGTTTTCATAAGCGTAGGCATATGTATTTAAAACATTATTAAAAGCAGACAACAAAGTTCAAAGGTTGCTGCAGAATATGTTCTCAATTTATGACTTAGAGCAGAACACACACACACACACACACACACACACACACATTGCCTACATAAGACTGGGGGATTGGGGCTTCAGCTCCTTCATTCAGCTCATGTCCTGTTCAAAGCTGTATGAACTGGAGCGAACCCTCTGTCACAGGAGGGACCCTGAACTCAGCAGCGTATTGGCTGCTGGTTTGGAGGTGGGGTTGGTCAGCTCAGCAGGCAGGGAAACTGCATATGGCTCGGAGCATAAGGTTTCATAATTATAGGTTATGGAGGCAGTGTTATAAAAGGTTTTCTCTGCGTTCACCCCCCCACTGCAAAATAAACACAACTATCTATCACATGCCTCACATACAACTCTGCATTCATGATGTTCAGTGTTGAGCTGATGTTCCACTTCTGCTTGGATTAGTCACTGGACCTTGAGGACTTGAGCAGTTCCTGCAGCTGCCACCCTGACATCCCCCAACACATGCACACACATACACTTTCTCTCCCTCTTTCACACACATAGTACATACACACACACACACACACACACACACACACACACACACACACACACACACACACACACACACACACACGCATGTACACAGATGGAAGAAAAATATTGACAGAACAAATAGATACACACGGAAAACAGACCACGCCTCTGCACTTTTACAAAATATCCCAGTTCTCAGGGCCAGTATATGGTCTCTGAGAGGTGCCGGTGAAAGTGGGAACAGGTGAGTCTTCATTGCCTTACACCCTTTCAACTAGATTATTAAAGCAATAAAAAGGTGCATATCATTGGTTAACAAGTACAACCCAATATAATGCACTGAACCCTGATCCTTGGACTTTTCATGTCCATAAAGAGCGAAGCTGGTGCAAGTTTGAACTCCATAGGTTATGCATATGTTTCGTATTGCTGATAAATGGGTGATATTAATTTTTAGTATTCTTATTGATTTATTTACAGTGCTGATTCATTGGTGCAGTTTGATGGATGAAAAGACAGAAACATCCTGCAGTGGGTTTGAACTCCTATGTGTTGTTGCAGTGACCTCACTTGAGTGACCTCATTTCTAGAGCTGGTAACAAATTATCCCTCTTCAGCATTTGCTCACATGCATGTCTACACTATACTTGGTCGACTGCTTCGCCGGGTGGGGAGGGGTGAAGACAGGAACTACAACTTACAGCGCACCCCGGCCCTTCTGACAGCTCCTACTGCACCGCCCGTCACACACTTTGTACCACCGGCTCACCCTCTTCTCTGACGTACAAAAGTATTCGGCCATTTTCGCGCGACTGCAATCCCCTCACTGCAAACTTTGTTTCCCCCCCTCATCTCTTCAGATTTTGCATCGAGCGGTGCTCTGGACGGGCTGTAACAAACGGAAGTGTAAGTGCATTTACTGTGGAGAGTGAAGCGCTTTGAAGCAGCGGTTAGTGCATGTCTGTTAGTCTACGTTGCAGGTTCGGTTACGGTGATTTGCATTCAGTGCTTTTGTTTGTGTGAGAGATCACATGCGGCGTTTAATGCCACGTTACTTTTCTGCCGGGCTGCTGCAGCCGCTTCTGGCTGCTGGGCTTTCTGTTTTTTTCATACGTGGCGCGTTCAAGTGCACGCATCAAATGTCCCGTTATGCGTGTTAGTTTTTTTTTCTTCTTACGCACAGTAAAGTGATACTGGGTTGTGTTGAGGACAAGCTGTGGAAACTTTACAGTAGGACCAAGCGGTGTCACGTGTTACTAAAAACACTACATTATTGTTGCATTTAAGCTTTGAATTTGCTACACTCCTTCACATGAAGTTGGCAGAGGTTTTCTCCATATGTTTCACCGACAATGTGTCAATTTAAGGCCTAAGGGCAAATGATGACGAATAAGCACTTGGTGTAGGTGGAAGAACTTTACAATCATTTTTTCTGTTCCAATATGCAGGCTAGCCGATGAATATTTCAGTGTGATTTGCAATGAAATCTAACTGTAGTGAAGGCTGTCAAGAAACATTCATACATTATATTTGGGGGAATATGATCACTTCGTAAGAGAAAGTTGCACTAGATGTCAAGATCGAGTCATAACTCTCACCTGGAAGAAAACTGTTGCACTGTCAGTGTGTAGATTAAGGTAGTGGTGCAATGTACGGTATGTGCATGGAAAGATAACAACATAGAGCTTGGATAACTCATTGAGAACCATTTAAACCTCTGCAGGATTATACCTAGATACTTAGTATCTCAATAGTGATAGAATAGTGGTAAATCCCAGAAATGGAACAGGCACTTTCTACTGTATGTACTTTATAGTCAGACTTTATGAATGATCTGGTCTCATGCTTCATGCTGCATTTGTGTTTTTGAGGGGTGTTGTACTCTCTGTAATATGCTGCATACAGTAATAATACAAATGCAGAGTAAGATGAAGATCAAAAAATATTGATTGATAGAAAACTCGTAATGTGTAATGTCAGGGTTGTTCATTACTGGGACTAATGCACGTGATTAGATCGCCTGATCTTGGACAGTTTTTATCCATCAGCAAACATCAGTCATGTGATGAAGGTAATATTAAACCCAGCAGTGATTTTCCCTCCAAAAGCAACATAGGTCATTCAGTGACCATGCTACCTTTGCAGTCTAACTAACTTTTTTAGTGATAATGTGCAAATGTGAACCTTGATCTCCACATAGGAATTTTGTTTTTTTTTGCTGATCATCACCTTTCAGGAGTCCAGATTGCAATGACAAGCAGATCTGTAACATTAGTTGGAGAAGTCAAAGACCATTTCAGGTGAACTACTGGAGTCAAATAACATCTGGAACCATCTCCTTTACCTGAGCCTTCTGACCGTTTTGTATATAAAATAATATGCAATTCCGTTTGGTGTGATGGTATTAAACGCCAGTGAGCAAGAGTAACAAAAGTATCAGGTAGAGCAGGCGCCACATGTGTAGAGGCCACAGTCCTCGCTACAGGCGGCCCCGGTTCGAATCCCGCATCTGGTGGTCCTTTCCTGCATGTCATTCCCCCTCTCTCCGCCTCCCCATTTACTGTCTCTCTCAACTATCTAAATCTAATAAGGGCTTGAAAAGCCCCCACAAAGACGAGTAACAAAAGCATCTTCTGCAACCAGAGCAAGCAGATGCTGTATATTGTGCGTATACAGTATAATGTCCATTGATTGTAGCCTATACCCATGGCAAATCAGAGTCATGTTACCATTGCTCACCTACGTATAAAGTTACTTCTGAATCAGCACCCATCTACTTGAACTCAGTCACCGGCTTCTCAGCCTCTGTATGGGTCATTGTCGGCCAAATGTTTGTAGGTGGATGGAACAAGCCACTAAATGCCATCAGAGCTGAGTGGTGTGGCTCTTTATCTATAAGAATCCCTTCAAGACTTATCCTTTCTGAGACCACCTCCTCTCTTAACCCCTCTAAAATCCCCAAATAGCACTTCCCCTACTGTGCACTTCTTTAACTGATCCCCTTGCACTTGGTCTTGCTTTATTGTTGAGTTTCACTTCAAGTGGTCCTACTGCAAGTATTGTCTCACTTCAACATTTTTTCCATAAATATAATCTCATTGTCATATTGTGAGAACTTTGGACAAAGGTTTTTCGAAATGCATTAAAAACTAGTTGCATTTTTGTGATCCTCTTCCGAGACCTTGCCTATTTTTGTACTAGACAATCAACATATTATTCTATAACGTCACACTGTCGCTTTGTGTCCTCTCTGAATGTCCACAGGGGACCATGGCCTTCCTAGGGAGCGCAGTTCGGCGGCTGGCGGTGGCAGTGCGGCCTCCTGTCTCTCCTTTGTGCCGGACGAGTACTCGGTGCTACAGCTCAGAGCACACCAAGGAAAAAAATGTCCCCTATGAGAAGACGCTCAAACAGGAGGACGGAGCCACCTCTGGACCCACTAAACCGTTGCCCAGGTTAGGTTAGTGGATGGATGGAAGGAGTGCTCACCGTACTACAGTATCTGCTGTGTGACAAGCGTTTGCAATTTAAAATGAACATCCATTCCCTGTTTTAACACACGGTTTCTGTGCTGTTTTGAGTCTTAAATGTCCTCGTCCATTTTGAAAGTCACATTCTCAGCTCACGTGTAGTCGTCTGCCACCTGCCTTAGGTCGGCCGACGCCGTAGTGATCGGCGGAGGGAGTCTGGGCTGTCAGACCATCTACCACCTGGCTAAAATGGGTATGACCAACGTAGTTCTGCTGGAGAGAGACAGACTGACTGCTGGCACCACCTGGCACACTGCAGGTAACAAAACAAACAAGTGAAAGGAGAGTGTATTAACCTGTTCAAGTACATGCTGAATTTGGGAGGTTCATCTCAATAAATTAGAATATCATGGAAAAGTCCATTTCCAGCAGTTCAAGTCAAATAGCCCCAACCAAGTATTGACTGCATTTAGATGGACATACCTTTTAGAACACAAACATTTTCATATTAAAAATGCATTGGTCTTTTCTGATATTCACATTTTTTGAGACACTGAATTTTAAGTCTTCATTTAATGTGAGCGGTAATCATAACAATTTAAAGAAATTAAATAAACGAAGACATGAAATGTTTCATTCTGTGTGTAATGAATCTATATAATGTATGAGTTTCACTTTTTGAATTCACCTACTGACATAAATAAACTAAAAAATACTAAAATATTCTAATTTATTGAGATGCACCTGTATAGTAGTTTTTCTTCTACATTAATGGCATGGTTCAAAATCCTCTGTACACTTTCCACTCCAACTCTATAGCTCTGTTCTTATCAACTTTCCCTTGGTCTGTACCTCATGTGTAGATTAGGTCTTTGTAGATAATGAGATTACAGTTGTACGTTTGTATGTTCACCTGCATGTATGTTGACATAGTGGACATGTATTTTTGTCTGTCCCTCCACCAGGGTTGCTGTGGCAGCTCCGTCCCAGTGATGTTGAGGTGGAACTCCTGGCCCACACCAGGAATGTGATCAGCAAAGACCTGGAGGAGGAGACGGGTCTCCACACAGGCTGGATCCAGAATGGAGGACTCTTCATCGCCTCCAACAAGCAGAGGCTGGACGAGTACAAGCGCCTCATGTCGGTAAGAATAGAGAAGGGCTTTGTTTTTTGGCCATCACGAGGAAAGGATGGCTGCCATGTTGGGTAAACATTAAGAAGTATCATGGGACACAAAATTTGTTGAGTGCTGTGGTGGATTTCTGTATAAATGGTACACATTGTAGAAGTATGAAGACACAAAATGCAGCTGTTCATTGTATAAATACAGTTTTCACTTTCAAACAAACTTTAATGATTGGAATAAATTCATTTTCTGTTGCAATATTAACTAATGTCCGTGAAAATAGTCTTTGTTAGCAAGGTTATTCATTTGAAATAGACATTTAAAGCAAAATCTTCATCAAAGAGATAATGAATGCTCAGTTTATATGGAGCAGCTGTTGAACTGGCTGACATTCGTGAATGCCAAGCTACATCATGACAGACAGGCATTGTTGCTAGATGTTTTTCAACATGCAGCTGATGTAGAGAAATGTGGTTTGTTCCTGCATTGAGCAGAAGTTGATTAACTATGTAATTAACTGTCATGAGATGTGCCGCTCTAGCTTTAAATAGTCTCCATAGCAACATAGCAGGTGTCACTGGGTACCCTGGTGTGTCGTTGTAAAAGATGCACATTATTTCAAGATCATTATACATCCAAGTTTATTGGTGTATTCAAAAGAATGAAGTTAGTGGAATTTGAATAAGTCTGATCCCACAGCTGGGTAAATATTTTTTTATGTAAATTAATTTGTGCTTATTTGTGCCGAAACAATCTTAGCTTTTTCTCTGTAATCCCAAATGCTCCACAAAAGAAAGCTGGAGTCCCAAAAAGAAGTTAATGTGCAAGCGATGCATCACATTTATTGGCTGGTGCGTGTAATCTCAGGTTTTACAATAACCCATTGTTTACTATAATACACTACCTGACTGAGACCTAATGTGCGCTCACCACAGGCTGCCCATGTGGAGTAAATAAACATGTTTTTTAAGAATTGCATGTTAATGGGGGTGAAACAGCTTCATATCTACTCTTTTGACTCCACAGGGCTTTTAAATGCAAAGTTGATATTTTGCTTTTTAATTGCTCAACAGGGGGAGTTGGCTCATGAGGGGGAAAATGCTCTGTTTACTTAAATTTTTTTGTGTTTCAAAAAAATCAAAGTTCACTCGGCTAAGGCACCATGTAAAACCAAACCAGCCATGAAAAAGCAGTCAAAACATTTTAATCGACAATCCTCAGAGCTTGATACGCTGTCATTGTGGCTGTCACTCAGCACAACAAAGTTGCTTTTCCAGGGTCACAAGAGAGAAAGGTGTGTTTAAATGTGTTTATATTCAGTACAAAACAAAGGTGGTTACAAGTTCCGATAAATAAATGGTTGTCAGATGAGACAAAAAACATAAAATATATCATATCCTTTTTTTCCCTAGCTGGGCAAAGTTTACGGTATCGAATCCCATGTGCTGTCACCTGCGGAAACCAAGGATCTGTATCCTCTGATGAACGTTGATGATCTGTACGGAACCCTGTATGTACCAAAGGACGGCACCATGGACCCAGCAGGCACCTGCACCACCCTGTCCAGAGCTGCATCTGCCAGGGGAGCCACGGTAAAGTGTATTTGTACAGTTGTCTTGTTTTTTTTTTTGGACCATGAATATGAAAGTTATATATTACAGTGGCTTTCCACATTTGTCCGTGCAGTCTGGTAAACCACATAAAGATCACTTGCCCTTCAGAAGTTATAGCATATATAATTTTGAGGACATCAGAATGATTTACTATCCAGAGAAAACTAAAATACAACATTTAATTGCACCTAAAAGCCTAGACAGTGGAGGTTTTGATTTGCGTTGCACTTTACTTCCAGTTGTCAAATGTCATGTAGTCAGTTGTCTTTTTTCCTACTGGAACAAGTTTGGGAGTTTGAGGGGTTTTCAAAAGGTTTTCAGCCCAATAGCCATTGTTACAGCAGGTTGAAATCATCTTTGACCAGTTTGTAGACTGTGTTTGTGTGTGTGTATGACATAACACTGTAAAAATAGCACACTTAAAGGCACCTTATCTGAACAATGGAACCTAATAGATAGCCGTGCCATAACCTTGTGAACGGCTAAACATTAATTGCTGCTCCAAACAGACCAGAGCTTTAACGGCAGTCAGTAAATGCAACACACTGTCACATTTCCTCCGTCTGTGTTCTGTGTGCTTATGATGATCAGTGCTGTTGCAGGGCATTTTTATACAAAAGTAAGGTCCAGTCTGCTGTTTTATCATCATAAACTCAAATAATTCATCACATTTTTGTTTTAGTATATGTATTATTATTCTTTTTCCAAAACAGTCTCCTGCAATTGCTTAATTCGCCTCACAATGCAGCATCCAGCTGAAATGTGAAACTGATTTACATGTTTATACTGTAGCATTGTCTAGAATTTTACATCAGTTTATTGTATCTGTAAAGATTGATGAAAATAGGAATATGAAATATGGTAAATAATTGTCAAATTGTGACACACCTTCTTCACAGCAGCACTGGAGAACACAAGGAAACACAGGAAATAGAAATTGTATTACATGCTCAGAGGGCAGATATTACAAATATGATGACACTGATTAGCCATGCTACTCCTCTGTGTGTTACATACAGGGGTGGATCAGCACATACAAACAGTATCCCCATATTGCTCGTGACTAACTCGTAGCTGTCCTCCTGGAATCAGGTGATCGAGAACTGCCCTGTGACCGGTATCCAAGTGCGGGCAGACGACCTCGGGGTGAAGAGGGTGAAGGCGGTGGAGACCCCTCATGGGACCATTGAGACGCCTTGTGTGGTGAACTGTGCAGGTGAGCGTTAACTGAATGATCTCACTAGCACGGCAAGTGAAGAAAAGACTGTAATAGCTTTTGCACTTTTTGTCTGTGTGTGTGTTCTGTGCAGGTGTGTGGGCCACCAAGCTGGGGGAGATGGCCGGAGTCAAGGTTCCTCTCATAGCCATGCATCACGCCTACGTGGTGACGGAGAGAATTGAAGGCATACAGGTAGGACCACCACCTGCAGCCTGACTGTGGTTAAACACATGTTACACTAAAACTAAAATCAGTCGTTGGCACACGGTTATGTAGGCCCTGATGGCATGCTGATTTTGAGTCCAACAATTCTTATGTTGTTGTTGATATAAGACACTTTAGAGGTAGCTATAATCTGTTTTCCATCTGTTTCTGTTTTCAGTTCTCATGATCAGTTGCTAAATTTAAAAGAATAGTTCACCCAAAATTCAAATTGCACTCATTATCTACTCACCCTCAGGGCTGGGAGAAGTTTCAGAGTTATCCGTGGCTTCTCTGAGTTACAGGAGGTCTCGGCGTAGCACTGCATGTCCATATAACGGTTGCAAATGGATACCAACTGTCTTCGTAACAAAAAGACACACCAAAAAACATCCAAATACCTCCATGCTGCTCGTATGTAATGTCCGTCTTGTATTTCGGGGCTTCAATACAAGACGGACATTACAGTACATATGAGCACTATGGAGGTATTTGGATGTTTTTTGGTGTGTCTTTTTGTTATGAAGAAAAGTGGTACCCATTTGCAACTGTTAGGACATGCAGTGCTGCAAGGAGCCCCGCTGTAACTCAGAGAAGGCATGGAGGACTCTGAAACTTCTCCCAGCACTTAGTTGACATGAGGGTGAGTAGATAATGAGAAATTTCAATTTTGAGTGAACTATCCCTTTAACTTTAGGTACTTAAAAAAAGGTGTAGTCAAATTTAGTTGTTATTATATAAAGCAGGATGGTTTTCCTAACAAGTTATAAACTTTCAAGCAGGCTGTAAGCTGTTTGAATCTGTTTGAATAATGTTATTATTATAACCTTGTGACAACTGTTTTAGGATATGCAGCATTGGAGTACAAACCCTTCTTACCCCCTATTATACATATGGCAGTAGGAGACCTGGAGAAAAATTACTGAGTCTTTAGTGTTGTCCTTCATTTGTAAGTCGCTTTGGCTGAAAGCATCTGTCAAATGCATGAATCTAATGTAAATGCATCTTCTTCAGTTTCCAAATAAGTCAATCAATATAAGATGTTGTGCACTATAACACAGATTGGGTGTGTTTTAATAATCCTCTTCATTGTTAGTCATGGCAGGCTGAGGAAGAAGCCGGTTAGAGTAGTTTGTAGTTTATTTTGCAGCAAAATACCTGAGAATTGCCTGAGGAAAAAAGTGAGCTTAGAAAGACGGCAAGGCGAGGCAAAGTCTTTCACCCTTTCTTTTCTCTGTTTGAGACACTGGAGGCGATAAAGGGGAACCTTTGGCAAACAAAAAGATGTCTTTTATTTCAAGTGCAATCAGCATTGTTTCAACTGTGCCACAAATTCTGCTCTACCTTCATGTATCTTATCTTATTTTTTTTTAATGTTTCATTCTTTATCTTAAGTATTCTTACTGTGTGTTTACTCTACTGTGCTGTGCTCCAGGCTTTTGTTTTTGTGGCATCTGCCGCATATGTTTTTGTGTCACTTGTTTTTACCTGTTGTCATGCTGCTTTTATGTTTTGCCAGCAAATCAGACAATAATGTATTCAGTTGTATGGCTAATTTGCATAATTTACAATTTATTATTCATTCAGGCATCTGCATGGACTGGCAATTTAGATTTTTATTGTTCATTCAATTTCCCCATGGAGACAGAAATTCCTTCATCAGTATGTATTAGGTTTATATGACCAACAGGGGGCACTGTGATATAAAGTTAAATAACAGAGAGCGTTAAAGCGTGTTGGAATGGTGTGTGTTTGTTGGTGTCGGAGAAAAGGGGATTGTTTTGTATGTACATATGATTGTTCCGAGTGTGTGTGTGTGTGTGTGTGTGTGTGTGTGTGTGTGTGTTTGGGGGAGGGCTCTGTGTGCAGACTTAACATATGTCTGACATTGCCTGTGATAATGATCCACTGTAACTGTGTGACTGTCAGTCTTGCGTGTGTGTGTGTGTGTTAGATTAAGTTAGTGTACACATGCATAACTGTGCTCATCCTCCACAGGCTGGTGCTTTTAGACGGGCTGTCAGAGCTTCGCTGTGTTATGTGGTTTCAGAGCAGCTTAACCAGCATTACTGCTACATCATGTACACTGACATCAGCCCACACACAAAATGACACACTCACACACTCAGACGCCGTGAGGAAATCTGCTCCTACCAGGGTTTGAAAACTTCAGGTCAAACATCAAAGCTGACCTCAGATCTGTGTGTGCATAAATGTACTTTTTGCCCTAAAAGGCTGTGGTGCCTTTAAGTAAAAAAAAAAAAAACAACAGCTCACTGATAGTAACTGCTGTTTGTTTTCATCTGTGTGAGAAGATGAAGAACAGTGCGTTGCAGCACTCAGTATTGATCACATGGAGTAAAGTGACTGGCTGCACGCCGCACACAGCAGAGAGGAAAGGAGCAGGTTGGCTTTTACTAAATGTAGCAAGTCCTTCTCCAAATGTCAGCTTGTTCACTGGTATTTTGGTTTTGTACACAGAGAGCTAATTGACTTTGGAATGAAACGCTCTCATGACAATGAATGAATACAAATGACAGAACATATTTTAAGTGTAACTATTCATTAGACACTTGAACAAGGTTAGTTACTGGGGCGGAACAGGATGGATGTTTCTCTCTGCTGTGTTTTTGAAACACGATTTCATGCTTTGTCAGTTGCTGTGATACCATATGTAAAGAAATGCTATGGTCTGTTAAGGTCATGTAGTGTAGGATGTTATCTTCCCCACTGTAGACACTTCTGCTGTGTTAACTAACAAGACGCAGCAAATACTATATGACAATGTGAGTTATAAAGCGAGAATATACAGCGATCTGTTTTTTAAAGAAAAGAAATCTTGATAAATGACACATTTCCTTGTCTCCTGTCCACGGCTACAGAATACATCTCAAGGATTTACCCCAACCCTTTTCATTGCATGTTATTTTGAGTTCACTCACTCCGTCCTTACTGTTTGCAGAACATGCCAAATGTCAGGGACCACGATGCATCAGTGTACCTGCGCCTCCAAGGTGACGCCCTGTCGGTGGGGGGCTATGAACAGAACCCGGTCTTCTGGGATGAGGTAAGTTTGAATATCGTCTAATGATTAACCATCTTATTCTCTGTCAATAGCTTTGTCACTCTGAAACCTTGCATATCGACCGTTCCGTTTGCTTGAGTGAGTGAGAGACATGACGTAATGTCTGTCTTGTTTGACATAAAATCAAATACTTCAATTAGGAAGCTGAATAAACTTTAATCTTGTTTATATACAGTACTTCTCATTCTCTCTCTCAGCGTGACCTCATCTCTGATTTACCCACTGTTTCTCTCCTTGGTTCTTCATTACTTATTGCTGCATTAGCTTGGAGGTCAAACTATATTCATAACAGGACTCATAAACCAGTGTGTGTGTTTAGGCTGATGGAAGTATTGAGCTCCTTTTACACAAGTGCAATGTCATAATTCAGAATTACTCAATTTTGTGTAAGTAAACTGTAAATCTCTAGGATCAGTGTGTGTGTTTTGCTCTGCCTACACTGTCCGACAGTAAACCCACAACAGATCATGGTGGGTCCACATGTGTGCAGGTAGTCTGGCTTGATCAAAAAATATTCCTGATTGAAGGGGTGTGGTATTGCTCACTGGGTTGAGCAGGCACCCCATATACTGTAAAGAGGCTATAGTCCTAGTTGCAGCCGGCCCCGGTTCAAATTCCCTTATAGCCCTTTGCTGCGTGTCATTCCCCCTCTACAGTATGTATCCCCATTTCCTGTATCTCTCTGACTATCCTATCAATTAAAAACATAAAGGCCCAAAAATACTTGAAAAACTGTGATAGACTTAATTACTGAAGTAAAATAGTTAAAGTTCTTCTATTGCTGTAAATACACAATTAAATAATGACATGTTAGAAAAGTTTGTTTTCCCTGTCAATTTGATTTTTAGAACAAGGTAAGTTATAAAAAAAACATATAGTGTTGTCATCTGTGATGAAATTAATTACTTATGTTATTACCTTCTTACAACATAGACTGATGAACATAATGGCAAAACTGCTGTAGGCCCTGCATGGGCCAACACACAGGGGAAATTGCTTTTATTGGAACATTTAAACCAAGGCATGCCTGTAAAAGGCTTAAATAACAAATGGTGTTGAAAAGATATTATGCAAACTATTCTTTGACAGCAATAAAAAAAAACACAACTCTATGGGCAGATCTGTCATGCACAGACTGACTCTTTAAGGGGTGGTTGACTTTGGAGATTCATCCCTTCTAAAAGGCTTTGACTCATCAGGTGGTCTTGGTGCTAATGGATATATACTTCCTCTCAAAACCATTCAAAAGAGCAGTTTATTAGCAGGGCTGACTGGCTTGGTGGCAGGCTTTCATTTCATCCATTTATGCCTTCAAATCTGTTCTCTTCCAAAGCACTGTGATCCCAGACTATTCACAGGTAAAGATCACTATCGGGTCTCCCTGTTCATGTGTGAGAATGAGCTATAGAAATGCAAAAAGAAATGAAAGGGAGGATTGCCAAGTACAGATATTAAAGTCATGTAAGCCTAATAAAGGCTGGAGACCAAAATAGATGTTAATTCAATGTAAATAATTAAGAGTATTTTCAGTCTCAGTTTCTATAAAAGGAGACTCAGGTTTTTGCAGGACACTGATAATATCTTCTTGCCTCTGAGTGACTTCATGACTCTGTCGTTCGTCTGGCTGCCTTCCTGTCTACAGACTCCTCAGTGGTTTTACATTTTAGAGGATTTCTTTGTGCAAAAGCAGCTCCTTTTGTTCTCGTTCTGCAGCTGAGCGTTGCTTTGATGTCTTGAGGCGGATGGAGGAAGAAAGAGAGGAGATACAGAAAGGAGAATTAGCAGGGAGACGGGGGAGAGAATAGAGGATGCCTACTGAGTGAAGATGAGCAGGATCGATGGCTTTGGAGGGAGGGATTGAGAGAAGTGTGATGTCTAGGACAAAGAGCGCTGCTCTTCAGATACTCGTCTTGAGTGTCAGTGCTCGGTAATAATGCAGAATTTTTGTTCACATGAAAGCAGCTGCTGTCAGCACGCACATCCATGTGACGCCCAAGTCTTAATCAAAACCGAAAGCGTCACCATTGACGTTCATTGTACAGCGACAGGAGCTCCCTTCAATATGCCCTTTGCTCTTTTGTCTAACTTCAGAGTTTTAGCTTAAAGAATATCTTATATTAACACATTTACAATGTTAGGCGGTAAGTTGATGCTGTTGTCCGTAGTGATTTCAAAAAGCCTTCCTTTGTGGGAAGTGGGAGTTGTGGGTTGAGGGAAGTCAAGTTTTGAGTGCAGAGCTGATCAGATCAGTGTCAGGATATAGGGATGAACGCGTGACTGATTAAAATGGCATCACCGAGCGCAAGCTGGTGTTCTGGACTTTTCAATTTTGAGCACCCCTGAGTCAGCCAGATTAGTGTAGGAGGGGAGACTTTAAAAGGAGAGGCGGGCTGTGAGTTGTAGGAGCTAAAGGCCACATTTTGGCCCGGTTGACAAGGAGGGAGTTGCAGAAGTCCAGATGGGAGCAAATTAAAGCTCGAGCAAGGAGAGGGAAGGGAAGGGTCTGATTTGTCAGATGCTGATTCCCCTAGTGAGTAGATTCAGCCGACTCTTAACAGAATATATTATGGCAGGACTGTGCACCTGCACTTTATCATATTTTAACCTGGACTGAAGTTACTATTGTTATCAACAATGATTGAGGAGGAAAAAAGAAAAAGGAGTGCATCAGTAAATGTGAGTTGGTGCATCAGCATTGAACGCTGAAAAAAGGCATGGATTAATTTAATGGGAAATATGAACAAAAGAGCCAGAGTTGAGCATTTTGGCCCAAAAATTAATAACACACCATTGTCTACATAGATACTGTGCATTTGTAGTTACTGATTTGCATTTTCCTCACAATTATTTCCCTCTAATTATTGGAACAGAAGGTGTTTTTCTTGTTTATGAAGATGTGTTCTTGCAGCACGATGCATCATTTTCTTGGAAACATGAAATCGGCGTGAATATGGGTTTAAAAATTGGTATTTTTGTAAGAAAATGTGTAAAAGAAAAACAAAATGATCTGTAATAACACCCCCCAAAAGAGGCTGCAATTTTTTTGGCAGTGTCAAAAAAAACAAAACTTTTTCATTTATTTCTACTTTCAAGGTGACAGGAATTAATAATGTTGTGCTTTTCTGTGTTTTTCTTCCCCAGGTGTCGGATAAGTTTGCCTTCAGTTTGTTTGACCTGGACTGGGATGTGTTTATGCAGCATATTGAAGGTGCAATCAACAGAGTCCCTAAGCTGGAGGAGACTGGCATCAAGTCCACCGTCTGTGGACCAGGTACACGCACGCACATAACAACAATTCCACAGAAAAGCGTTGTGAAAGCCCCGCAGCCCCTTCTTGAAAATGTCTGTTAACATTATGCATTACATCAGGGAACAAGCAACTTCCATGACACTTCCTCTAATTTGAAAGTGAAATGTATCATCTATGAAATATCTTATTCACGGTTCCCATACCGCTCGCGCTCATGAATACATAAACCAGCAGGATATGCTTCATGTTTGTAGAGGAGTTGGTTTGATTAGCTCGAGCCTCGCTCCTTGTTCAGGCGGTATCACGGCGCCATGTTGGCTGAGTGAGCTGGTCCGTAGCTGTGCTGCTTGAAGAGTTTCAGTATGGTATTGGATTTTTCATCATCATATTGTGATGCAGCTGAGCTGTTTGGAGTACGAATGATGAGTGATTGATTTTATGAACCGAAACAAGTGACACCTGAAAAAAAGAGACTTTGACACATCTAGACAGATCAGATGGACGACAGAAAATAGAAATCTGAGAAAGGCAAAGAAAGAGCAAAGTATGAACAGAAATGCGGAGCTGGAGACAGTTAAGTGGGAGAGTGAGACCAATGGATGACAACATAATTGGAGACATAAAGGAGGAGAGATGAAATGCAGAGAGACTGTCATTGGGAAAAATAAGAAAAAGGTCAGAAATCAATAAAGTGGGAGCTCAGAGGGAGATGGAACTCGGAGGAGGTGAAAATCAAGAGTCCTGACGTCGTCGCTGTACATCTCACCCCTGGGAAGTTTGCTGTACGGCTTTTGTTTAATTTCAAACGTATTTACATGATAAGTACACCACACTGAGCGATGAATTTTTATAGTCGGCTTACTGAGCCCTTGACTGTTTCCTTGGTGAGGAGGTGGCATTAAAGAAGCGCTCTCATACCATGATCCAGGTATTATGAGAACCGTGAGGACCTGGGGTTGAAGATGGAGCATAGAAAAATCAGAAAATGCTACGTACGAAGATTCAGTGGTAATTTCCTCCTTCAGAATATTAGATTGGGTCAGGAGGATTATGGTTAAATGTTAGATATGTTTTCTTTCTGTGTTTTCATCAGGCGTTTGAATGAACATCTTCATGTGCACCATAAGATACATCTGTGTATTTTTAGCCTCAAGTGAGTGGTCGTTGCAAAAGTGCTTGACCTTGACTCGCTCCCTTTAAGTTCAGCTCAATGGGACAACTATAGCACTTCTGTTGTATATTTATGTGCTTGCTGGGCTTTGTCCCTCTCTGAAGAGTTAACTGTATCCCTTAACTATAAGACTTGAAGGACATGGAGGACACATAAATGTCACTGGAGCTTTTAAACAAAAGACAAGTATTATTAGGCACATTGTTTCACCTCTGTGGTCAGTTTGTGTAGCCTGCATTCGTTCCCACTACTATTTATAAAGTTTCTGTCTGTCTGTTTTCAGAGTCATTCACAGCAGACCATAAGCCGCTGATGGGAGAAGCGCCCGAGGTCAGAGGTTACTTCCTGGGATGTGGCTTCAACAGTGCTGGTGAGTGTCGTGGGGAGGGGGGGGCAGAAAGATCAAAAGGAAGAGAGGGACTTTTGAAGAAACAAAAGAATAGAACGGGAGCGAAACGAAGAGTGCTTGATGATCAGATGGAGTGTAAAGACATCTAGAGGCTGTCGAACTTTGTATTCTCTTAAGTCCTTCGTGGTTTAGAGCTGTCCCTCGAGGAAACGGTGAAGTGATGGAGGTAGAGAGGTCAGAGGAATTTTCAAAGAAAGTAAATAAACAGGATGGAAACAAGCGAGGAGAAATGGCGGAAGAGTGTTTTTCTTAGACTTTGACCCAGCCTTCATCAATCTCTGTGGATACTCTCAAGGTACAAATGAATAATGGAGTGCTTTTGCGGTCCACGGAGGACGCACACAAATGCGTGCAAGTACAAACAACAACTCAAGTCATTCCACTGCCTCCCCTCACAGATGAGCGTACCTCTGACATTGGACAGGGACAGACGTGAGCATCGCAGCAATCTGAAAAAAAAGGATGGGAAGAGGGGGTGTAAAGGGTAAAGTAGTCGCCATTAGTATTAACAAACATTTGAAAGAAAGCTTTTTTTCCTGCATTAGAGCAAATGATTACAGGGTTGAGCTCTACAGTTTGACAACGGCTTTGGAGCTGCAGAGAGGTGGAGTCCTAAGTGACACATGGCATTTACATCCACTCTCTTGGCAGGTGCTTTTATCCAGAGAGACGTACAAGTAGGGGACAACACTCCAGACTGTGGAGTAAGTACTAAATCTGTTCAATAAGACAAAGTACAAGGACATCATATAAAGAAGTGCACAGTCAGTATGAGATGAGTTAGGTATTTTAGGATGTTAGAGGTGTTAGGGAGAGGAGGGGCTGTTGAGATTCTTGAAAATAAAAGAGAGAAGGCCCTGCTTTAATTGCATCTTCAGCGGATTGCCTTGTATGCAGGTATAGAAATGCCAGACAATGGAGCACAAGCCCTGGTGATTGAATACAGCCAGATGGGTGAAGACTCTGATGTCAGTCTGTGGGCACAGGCATTAGTGACTTGAATTTGATTTGGATGGCCATGGACAGACAGTGGAGGTCAATCAGCAGCAGACTGACATGCCCTTTGTTGGGTTGATCAAAAATCAGATCTGCCGCTGTATTCCGGACCATCCGTGAGGATTTCTCTGAAGATGGGAAAGCACCCATTAGGAGGGGATTGCATTAGTCGCGGAAAGCAGTAACCACAGCCTGTACTTACTGATGGTGGCATAGTGAGCCAGTTGGTGTCATAAAGTGCAAAGCAGTGCAACCAGAAGTGGAGTGTGTGGGATAGGATAACTGCTAGTCATCATTGATATTTTTGCAGAGAGATTTATTAGTCAGGATGATCAAGATGGCCAGTCTTGGGGCGTCGTGTAGCTCAGTGGTTCCAATCCAGAACCATGTGGCCCTTTGCTGCATGTCATTCCCCTTCTCTCTGCCTCCCCATTTCCTGTCCCTGTCAACTATCCTATCAATTAAAGGTAAAAAAAATATACTTGATGACCAGTCTTAGTAAGGTTTAGTTGAATGTTGTGTTTTTCAGCCATGTGGATATGTATGATAAACAAGCTGAAAACTGGGCTGACACTGGAGGAACCTGGTGGGAGTGAGAGGTATAGTTGGGTATTATCTGCATAGCAGTGAAATAAAAGTCAATGCTAGCACATAATCAGATATATATATGTAAAGTAATGAACACTGGGGTACCCTTGATTTTTTTGCTTCAGAAATGTAGTCATTCTCATTTCTATGTTGGGTATTTTTTAAAAATCAATGCTGCATCAATGCACTTCTTCAGCACCTTCTCCCTGTCTGTTTGTAGGTCAGTCATTAATCCATAATCAAGTTAAAAAAGGGCTCATATTAAGTGGTTAGTCTATCAACATATAGTTCTTTGATTTTGGAATTGTTTGTCAGACAAATGGGTAATGGAAAACATAACATTGGACTTTAGGATGTTGCGATGGATGATATTATGTTGAAAGAAAAATTATGATGGCCACACTTTTAAATTAAAACAGTCTTTCTATGCAAATAAAAACAAACATTCCTATCTGTATGGAGGTAGAGGAAATTTTGCTGCTCCCTCATCATCCAGATCATGTTTTAAAGCCATGCTGGGACTAAGTTAATCGAAATGGGCCCAGCATCAATAATACCACACATGGCAGCAGTGCCTTTTATGATAAGGGATTTTTCCACCAGCCCTGCAAAACAGTGGTCCAATGCCTTTTACATATCTGATTTACACACCGTCATTCCATGCAAATACACAATAGAAACTTTTATCAAAGGAGCTGCTTGAATATTTGCTTTTCCCTGTGTCCTCCGTAATTCCTCCTGTCACTCTCTCTTCCCCTTGTCACTATGTCCCTTCTGGCATGGGAAAAGTCGTCTGTCCAATTCATTTCATCGCACAAACACACACGAACCCCAGCAGCTTATATGGCTCAAGGCAAGGCAAGAAATGGAAGATAATTCATAAACCAGAGGGAAAAAATCGATTCACATTAAGAAAAAAATCCATCATTGAGTTGACTGTAACTTTTTAAGCCCCCAGTTGTTTTGTTTCACTTGGTGGAGTTCATTTGTGCCACCAAGCAATGAATAACTCTTTAATTGCTTTTAACTGCTGGGTCCTTTAACCCAGCTGCACCACCGTCTTCTTCATAAGCACAGCCATATTCAGCACATTCTCAAGTATTAAAGCTAGCTGAGCCTTTTTTTTTATAACATTATGAGGCACAGTAAATTGCCTACTATGAAGGCTGGGAAAACCATCGGGTTCACTGGTGTGATGCTTTTTGTGGGGATAGTCAGTGAAGCAAAAATCAACAAGATTTCATTCCCCAATCTAGTTACAGTTGCACTTTAATAGAGGATGTGGAGGAGCTGCTCCAGAGAGAGAGAGAGAGAGAGATAGGAAATCAAGATGCTGCACGTACATGCTTGGTGGACATACATTTATTCATTTGTTGGTAGCAGACAGTGTGTTTGAACTTTGGTCAAACAAGAGCTAACCTGTCAACAATTGAATGCAGTTCCAGCTCCAGGCTAAATGTGCAGACATTGCGTTGGTAAGAGCATTTACCAAAATGCAGTTTTAAACAGAACCTGAGACTCTAGAAAGCATACATTTGTAACTGTTTTTGAGGTGTCAGTCAGTATATCCTCACACTCCATTCTTGTGACCGCGATATCTCAGCAATGCCTTAAGGAAATTCTTTAAATCTGGCACAAGCGTTCGCTTAGACTCGAGGGTGAACTGATAAAACTGCAAAAACACCTCCGGCCATTATTCAGTGCTACCTCAGGAATCTTTCCTTTCCAACCTGGCTGATAGTTGGAGACATACAACCACAAGGCAGTAACTGTAGTTCAACCAGATTTAGCACCATCTAAATGTAGACCGTATCTAGATGCCTAAATGTCTTTTCACATGCAAATCACCAAATACATGGTTACTGGGTTGCTATGGTAAAGAGGAGTGAATACAAGCGTGTTTGTTTTCTCTCCTTTTTTTTAAAGGCATCTTTTAAATTGCCAGGGACATCGCTGTAAATACAAATGTCGGAGAAGAGGGAGAGCAGGTATCTGAAGACTACCTGAGAGAAATACAGAGGAGAGAAGAGGGAATGAAGAATAATGACATAGAAAGCCACAAATGTTTGCGCAGCATAAATGAACAATAATGGAGTGAGACACCGATAGCAAGTACAAAGTCGGAGAGGAGGGGGTGACATGATGAGTGGAAACACAAGCATGAGGGCTCACACGAAGACGCACACTCACACATCAGCAAGGTTATCTTTGGTGACATTTATCAGTGCCACCTCGCCTTGCTGGTTGTCTCCACAGTATCGTGGGAGATCTTGCTCACCACCCCTCCACCCACCCCTTGCCATCCTCCTCTCCCTATCTCTCCATCTCTGCATCCACCCATCCACCCATCCACCCATCCATCCATCCATCCATCCTTGCCGCCCGCCATTCAAACGTCCACCCAGGCTTGACCCGGAGTGACAGTGCCCGCAAGATGAGTGAAGCGCTGAGAGACGGAGGGAGAGGGGATGCTGTGAGAGGTGGAGATGGAGGGATGAAGGAGGGGTGCAAGGACACCCTGCTCGTGCAGCTGCATATTGATGTTGTGCTCGCAGCACATGCAGGGTGGGTGTGTACATGTGCACGCGCAGGAACTCAGGCACGCACGCACGCACACAGACATATGATATATGCAAATTACCAGCAACACAGCACAAGAAGGGGGTTGCTAAAAGGGAGCAGCTCATTAAGCCAGCAGTTTTGGGACCAAACGGATGAAATATTGAATTGCCAGTGTTTGTTGGTCGGTGGAGTTGAAATAAACAGAACGCTGCGGCCGCTGGGTGCAGCTGATGAGGTCAGATTGCTCAGGGGCAGCTGTGAGCGAGGGTCAAATGATGGAACAAAGGTCAAAACAATCCTCTGTAGGTTATGACATGTAGAGGCTGTAGCAGAGGACAAAAACTCTTCTCTTCTCTTCTCTTCTCTTCTCTTCTCTTCTCTTCTCTTCTCTTCTCTTCTCTTCTCTTGTGCAGTGGACCCAATAATCTCTGATAATCGGATTAAAAACTGTGTTCATTCTGCTACTAACCATTATTTTCATTATTATTTAATTCGTCGCTTCTTTTTAATTGATTGCTGAATCATTCAATTAATAAAATGTGAACGTCTCTGCCCAAGATGACGTATTTTATAACCTCACCAGTCTAAAATAGTGCTGTCACCTCTGGAGATTTAGGATGGACATTTAACGATAGTGGAAATCATCTTTAGTGATTAAAGCTAAGATATTTAATTAAGAATTGTTTATAAAGACGGATTCAAAAGGAAAAACTTGTGTTCAATAAGCTGGACTTGATGTTTAATACATTAAAGATCTAGTTTCCTCAGTAGTATTTCAAGTGTTTTCTGTAAAGAGCTGGTTGTGCTGCTCATAACGGTTTCTGTGTCATCTTTGCTCTTTTCATGGCAGGTATGATGCTTGGAGGTGGGTGTGGTAGAGAGCTGGCTCACTGGATCATACATGGCCGCCCTGAAAGGGATATGTATGGATACGACATCAGGTACATTAATGCACAAAGACTGTATGGAAACACATGAGCAGTGGCAGTTACCACAGGAAGTTTTAACAGCTCCGGTGCAACTCTACAAAAGCCGAACATGATTTTGACCTTCTGATGTTATCAAAGGGCAGCAGTCACCGGAATGATAATAAGGATTTAATGAAGTCTGAACGATTGTGACTTTTAATGATCATTAATCTTTTGAATCCCCCCCAGACGTTTCCACAACTCGCTGACAGACAACAAACGCTGGATCAGAGAGAGGAGCCATGAGTCGTACGCTAAAAACTACTCTGTGGTGTTCCCTTTTGATGAGCCGCTGGCCAGCCGAAACATGAGGAAGGACCCTTTCCATCAGGTATGGCGGGCAGTTGAACGGGATGTTTCTCAAAAAGTTCTCTAATGCACCGTATTTCCTGTGTGAGTTAGTCAGACGCCTTTCAAGTCTGGTTTGATGAGTCATTCTAAGTTGGATAAGCACAGGTTTATACAGTATTATACAGTATTTAAGGTATATGATACCAAACAGTAAAATTGGTAAAAACACAAATGCATAGATGAATGCATCATACATGCTTTGTGGAGTTATTGTGTAAAGGTGATGGGTGCTCCTGTTATGTTTCCCATCCTGAATATATATAGTGTTTGTATGTTCAGTGGGTAATGTTACAAGGCTATATAAATATATGCTTTCTTCCTGGATCTCATAAATGCAAAGCCTATCTTTGGCTGCACACAGGTGGGTAAGCAAGCCAGGGCTTTTGCTTTCAGAGAGAATCTGTGGGCAGTGTTGCGTATCTCTGAGGATTTAGACAGAAGGAAACCTTTTGGCTGTGTCATAACTGATGGGAAACTTCTTGGACCTGCGTTGATGAGGTTTCCCAACATAAGTGACACCAGTTCACCTCTTTAAGTCACATAGCAACTCCTCTGCCATAAAACCCGACCAGTCGTCTTTGATCATGTCCTATATTTTTAAAGGTTGTATGACTCATTCCTTTTTCCCTTCTGCCCGTCAGATTCTTTACTTCTCTCTCCTTCAGCCATTCTTTCTCATGTTCCTCCCATCTAATATTCTCTCATTTTGACATTATTCCAACACAATTCATCCTCCATCCTATTCACATTTAGTGTGTGTCTCTCCTTCTTCCTGTGTGAGAGGAAAAAAAGAGGTACTGCTGTTTCTATCCCTCTATTAGCCTCTTTAACCTCACTGTCTGATTGGCTAATTGAGACGATAATGTGGTGATTGAGCAAATCAGCATTTAAACGATGCTGCCCAAACCTCAGGTTGTTCAGCCTCGAACATCTGTGTGCATGACTGCACAGAGAAGACAATGAATAAAGTACATCTTGCTCTGTGTGCTTTCTTGGCTGTCATTATTTCACCATGCTGAAATACTGACCCTATCTCTCAGTATAGTTTAGCTCCGTCACCCTCATTACTTTTCTGTCTGTCTCCCAATCTCTCTCCTCATGTTCTCCCGCTCAAAACCAGAGGCAAATAGCAAATTCAGACCCATGTGGAAAGAATTTAAACGGTTTTAGCAGTGTAACGTATTTATTAATGTCATCCCTGCCAACATGACTATAAATGACACACTATACTATAAATGAGCCTGGTCCTGGACGTTTCACAGCTTCCTTTCTTTCTCTGCTTAGCCCGACACAAGCTCTTAATGGGAACCCACCACCATATTTTATGCATTAATGACCCACTTAGCCATGCTTTCCTGTTCCAGACTTCATTTACCTTTAACTGTTGCAATTTCTACCCCCACTCACGCATGCAGGCATTTCTTCAGAACAGATTACTGTTACACAAATTGCATTAGTAGTGTTGTCAGTGTATTTTGTAGCTCATGTATACAGCTTTCTCAGAGCTCATTATATTTAGCTTCCCTGACACCTTTCGTGCATAATTAAACAGCTTTCCCAAAGGGCTTTTTTGTACTGAATGAGCAGTCAAAAGGCATGAAGGTAGGGTAACTTTTTAAATGTTTTTCAGTTTGTGGAGTGTGACCTCACTTTTTTTTTTTTTTTTGGGATTAACTGCTATCTAATTTGGTCCTTTACTTACAGTAAACAAGTTGAAATCACATTGACAACAAACAACAAAACAGACTTTTTAAATACCATTTGAGGTACTATGCAGTTTGACCCATAATCAGCAGCTCATCATCCTCATAGAGGAGACATTTAAGAAAATTATGAGAACAGGAGACAAGAATGCAAAAACATCCTAACAAACAGGAAATTATATAAAAACACTTAAGTTACACAGAGCTGCGAGAGTTTGGTTTGATATAAGATCTTACAGATATACTGTGCATGAATAACGTGCAACAGGTATGAAAAACAGGAATATACAAGAAATGTATAAAAATGTGAGATTTTGGGGAAAAAATAAGTGATAAAACATAAAGGATGAGCTTTGCATAATTTATACACAATGCAAAGCTCAATTTATGATGTATATAGCGCTCCACCACCTGTCTTAAGAGCAACATGGCATTGACGTATGATATGTGTCATAACACTTGCACCTTTTTTTCCCTCTGTAACACCACGCATTGGCAGCTCACTACTGCTACTGCCCATGTCAGCTCTGCAGAACAGCACCTGTTGTTATCACATTCACCTTCCCATATCAGTTAACACTGTTTGATGTGGTGTGTCCTTAATAATCTGCACGATAACAAGTGCAGGCACAGCCATCGTCATAGTTACGGCCGGTCATTGTAATCACAGCACCAGATTTGATGTTGGCCGACTGGAGCACTGACGCTGGTCTCAGGTAGCCAGACCGTTGAAGGAGAGCACGGTCCCTGTGCGGCAGCGGCTGGCTCCGTCCAGCCCTCAGCTGCAAGCCCATTAGAGCCCAGCTAATCACTTGTCGAGGGCCATCACCTAGCAACCAGCCTTCCTGCTGTTGGAGAGCCTCAGATAAATGTAGGGGTGGCAGAGCGGAGAAGGGGAAAAACATTGGAAAAGTCTAATTATTATTTTTCAAATGAGCTTTTGTTCGCGATACTACTTGGCTCCCAATCATGACGACATGTATTATGGCTAAGAGGTACTTAAGGGATTTCATTGGCCGAGGAAGTTATCCCTGTGCAAGTAATGAGACTGTCTACTTTTAGGAGGCAATACAAGCTTATTTCAGAGCACAAACAGGCCATCTCTGACACTGCTGCTCACACATTTTCTCCACCTCGGTAGCACTGATGGTAAATATAGCTCAGTGTGGGAAGTTTTGGCAAGAGACAGCTAACTGCCTGCTAGGAGGAGAGCATAGCACAACATACCTAGCAACTGTGGGCGACTGTCAGTTTTAACAAGGAGGATGGTGAGCACTGAAATGTCTTATTTCAACACTGTTCAAAAGATCAAGAATTAACAAGTGTACTATGTTTGCAACACTTTGAGCTAAAAGAGGGTTTTACTGACACTTCTTATCAGTTCCTCCCGTTGCATTAAGATAAATTGTTGCTCCTTGTATCGTGTTGTAGCGTCTTTTAAACTGCACTGTCCATTCATTGTTTTTATATCAACAATGTATCAAATGACTGAAATGTGAAAAAAAATTGTGTGTAGTGACGCAACCACATAGAATCAGTATAGTTCTGCAGCTCTGTGGGCTGTTTTAGTGTCAGTTCATTGTTTTGGTTCAGGTTTACTACATAGTCTCACAGCTTTTTATCTAACATCCTTGCTGTTGCATCAGACAGCTGTTTACACTGATGTGCGATGACACAACCGGCCCAGCACCAAATACCATATACTGTAGCTACCACTTATTTAGCAAGTTGATGGTGAACTTAGTGGAGCATTTAGCCCATAAAGAGACAGATAAGTTACTCAGTGGATGGCAGAGACCAAAACAGAGCTAAAAGAAAAAGAGGTCAGAACAACTCCAAACACGTGCTGCCATTGCTCTGTATCTCCTTGATGTGTAATGAGATGTCATGTCAATATTGTAGTTACAGCTTGTTCTGCTGCCCCCAAGTAACCACAAGAAATCGATAAGTGCTGCTATAAATACACAAAAACTGGGATCAAGAAGCTCCTGAACAAGATTTGTGCGTTTGCTCTGTTAGCATATTTTTTCACTAATAGGAGAATTAATTTATGGTGATAGAAATGTGTGAATTTTGTGAATGTGTGCCTTTGAATAGAATGAAAAAAGAATAACGATTCGTGCCAAAGTAAACACAGTAAATATCCTCATGTCTGTCCTGGTTTGACCTCTTTGTGTGTGTGTGCGTGCGTGTGTTTGTTGTAGGTGCTGACGGAGCAGGGCTGTGTATTCCAGGAGAGACACGGCTGGGAGAGACCTGGCTGGTTCAACAAAGAAGGACCTGCTCCTGTGAGACACAGATTTACACAAAGACACACACACACTGTACACAAGCACATGTATGCAAATGATTTATATACATTTACATACTGACAATTGTTATTTGGTAAGACATAAACAATTAATGGTAATTTTCTCACATAGGCTAGCGAGATAGAAACTGCTGGTTGACTGCCAATAATGAACAACACTGACACAGCATCAAATGCAGTGCTTTATCTGTATAATTGAAAAACAATAATGATTAATTAGCCTCTAACCGTTTGTTTCCTGGTGTTTTGTAAAGGTTAAAGACTATGATTACTATGGAGCGTATGACATCAAGAAAAATGTGGACTACAGATACAATAAACTGCTGGGGAAGGAGTACACCTTTGACTTCCCTCCACATCACGACGTGGTAAGACTCCCAAGAGTAAAAGTGTGTGTGACCGTGTGTGTTCCTGAGTAGAACAGCATTCATTAAAGTGCATGCAAATAACCAAATACCTAATAATCTAGGGTGAACAGATGAGTACGAACACTCTTTGTAGGTGCCCATGAGGCATGGGTGCATGTGTCCTCATGGGAAATGGACACTGGGCTCAACAACAAACTAAACCAACAGCTTGGAGGACACAGCACAAAGAGAGAAAGACCAATCATGACATCAAAACACTGTCATTGTTTTCATCTTAATTCCACTGGATGCTGCCCAACTCCAAAGACACACAATCATTTTAGAGATGACAAAAACAGAAAGTGAATGTCTTTATGAAACGTCAAGGTCTCTGTTAATTGGATGTCTGTGTTGTGATTTCTGTTTTGGACTAAATTCAGATCAAGAGCGAGTGCCTCTCGTGTAGACACGGTGTGGCTGTGTTTGACATGTCCTACTTCGGAAAGTTCTATCTCACTGGACCAGATGCCAAGAAGGCGGCCGATTGGCTGTTCACCGCTGATGTCAACAAGAAGCCAGGTCAGTCAGACTACTCTGCCACTGATGCACACAAACACACACACACATTATTGCTTAGACACGCACAGATGGGAGGAACATTTTGACAGAATGAAGAGGACAGATACATGGACAGAGGGACCAAACGAGATGCCAGCACATTAGAAAAACAGTTGTAAGTGTATCGTCCCTCAGAGGTGCTGGTGAAAGCGGTAGCAGGGGAGTCTTCCTCCCTAATCGTTTTGAACTTTTTTTAAAACCAGCAAGATGTGTAGGACAGAGCTTCAAGAGCTCTTGATACTTTTTCCCCCTCCACTTTCTTCACATTCCCACTTTATTTGTTGTTATTCTTTAGATTTGTTGTTATTCTTTAGATTAGATCACTGTTTTTTTGACACCAATATCCCACCAAGCTCTGAAAAATGCTGCATTGGACATTTGCATTTGTGCTTTTTTGTGTAGGATTTCAATATGTTTTAGTGACGAATCAGGTATAGGAAAAATGGCTGGTTTTATGTGCGACATACAAACGTATAATAAGAACTGCCTGGGATTGCTGGGGAATACTTCAATTTAGACCTTATCTCAATGAAAGTGCTTTAAGTTAACTTTTTTTTAACTTTGACTCTATGGTGGGTAGTCAGGATACTTCAGCTTCTGCATCATCAGTTTTGACCATGGATTTTCAGTCTTTCTCTTGTTAAACAAATTATAAACCTAGTGTAACACTTATTTGCTTGAATAACTCCCCACCAATTGTTAATCATACTCATGTAAGAGTGTCAGAATTTCTATGGGGACTTGGGGCCACGGAGGAATGAGCTGCAGGGGTCCGGCAAGTTTTACTTCTTCCCATTTTCACAGCCTCTGATTTTTTTTTTCTTTATTTCAAAATTAAAACCTGTCATCAGACCCAACAGAGCTTGACTCAAGAGACATCACTTATGGCAATTAATCAGATCTCATGCAGCTCTCTCAAAAAACTTCACAAATGCAGAAATACTCCCTCAGACCTTTAAGACAGGCTCTGACTGGGTAAATCCTCCTTTAAGCTTGTACAGAGAGCACCCAGGAAATCGGTAAATTAATATTCTGTTGTCTCTTGATCTTGATTTCTTGTGTGAGATCACCAGCTGCTCCAGGGAAGTAGCTTCTCAAAAATTAGATGACGCATCACCCGACCTCGCTCTTTGTCTTTTTGTCCTGCTCCTTCTACTTCTCATTCCCAGTTGTTGATATACAGCAGTTACAGTCCTTAATCAGAGAATATTTCATGTCCCAGAGGGGAAACTTATGCTTCGTTGACACATTGAGACAACGTTTTCTTTAATACTTTTGACAGATTGAAACTGTATCATCAATTATTCAGTCAGATGAGAGATGACTAAGGGACAGTCACATATTAGCATGTCACGGCAGCCATCAGCCAATGGATGACAGACATGTCATCATTTTGTCTCTTGTCATTAGGTACAGACTTCATTCATTAGTAAATTATTTTAGGATGTATTCATTATGAATGTCTTTGTTAAGTGACGCTCTCAGCAGTCATTACAGTTTTTTAATGAGGTTCATATTTCAGGCGTTTCCTTGGTAACTATTGCTCAAAAAGACATGGGTCGCATGTGGTCGGGGCCACGTGTCGTCCCTGAAGGCAGAGTTTGAAAATGATTCCCCCTTAAAGATAACAAAGTTATGAAAGAGGTGTACTGTAGGTACATTTGAGGTTATTCGAGGAATTTAAACTGTATCACACATGTGGAGCAGGGGAAAATAAAACACACAGAGAAGACTGACCTCAGATTTTCCAGATTTCTGTCGACGCGGTTCCTAGAGCCTGTGCACTTCAAATCGCCCTACAAATTATGCCGCGGGAATTAATTGTTTATGTGTGTGTTTCAGGCTCCACTGTGTACACCTGCATGCTGAATAAAAGAGGAGGGGCGGAGGCTGACCTGACAGTGAGCAGACTGGAGCCTGGTGCTGCCAACCTGCCCCTGGCACCAGAATCTGATGGTGAGAAACACAGTGTGTGTGTATGTGTGTGGGTGTACTATATGGGTGTGTGTGTGTGTGTGCTGTTTCCATATTTTTTCTGCTTTACTGTTTTATCTGTTGGGTTGTACATTATCCGTTATTCTGTTTGTCATTCCGTCACTGTTTTTAACTTCTGTGTTTTATTTCCTGTTGGATATTACCTGCCACTCTGTTGTTTCTTCTTTTGGATTTACTGTTGTTTTTGCACCGCTCTGTTTATTGTTCTATTGTTCTGTTTACCTATCAGTGCTGCTGTATTTATCACTCTATTATCTGTTCAGTCTATTGTTCCCTATCATACACAATTCAATCTGTTTGAAATCTCTATCAGTGATTCACCTACTTCTCTTTTCCCCTCCACCAGCTCATTTTTTTCATCATTTTTAATTTGCATAACACAACAGCAACAAAAAAAAACACTGACACAAGAAACACAAGACATTTGCAACGAAGCAGATGAAATATGGAAAAGAGAAGTTGCTTTGCTTGGCTGTGCCCTATCAAAAAATAAGCAGACTCCCTGCCTCTTCGTCTTCATTACATTCTCCATTATATTCACTGCTCCAGAGAAGTGATTGCTCTTTAAAGAACATTTAACCTCTGTCGTCGTTTCATTTGTGTGTTTTTCCAGTTCATATGCTCCATCTGTTGTTGTCAATTTGTTTTTCTACTTTATGTTTTCTGTCACTTGTCTGATCTGTGACTGTTTTTCTGTCTCACTCTCTTTTACTGTTTCTTTCCTCTCCCACCTTATTCCAGGTGACGCATACTACCTGGCCATCGGAGGCGGTGTCGCAGAACACAACTGGAACCACATCAGAACGGTTCTTCAGGACCAAGGTTTCCGCTGCCAGCTGACAGACCACTCTGAGGACATGGGGATGATCAGCATCCAGGGGCCAAAGAGGTGGGGAAAAGAAAAGAAAAGAAGAAGGGGGAGTGAAGGAGAGAATGAGAATTAATGGAAACATTGTTATGATTTATGGATCCAAGGGAGAAAGGGACAAAAGGAGTGAGTTGAGGGCAAAGAGAGGAGGAGAAGGTAACTGATTGGCCTGACGATGGGTTATGATTCACGTCCTGGACATGGGAGGTGTGGGGATAAGTGAAAAGAGGAGCCGCTGGATCAATACGAGGAGAGCAGGTTAAGTGGCTATTCTCAAATACTTGGCCGTAGGCGTATGAGGTGCAGGGGCAGAGGTGGACTGAAAACTGCTGATATGAACAGGGAGGTTCAAGGTTAATCCTGCGCTTTAATATCGCCATTGGCAGTTTCATGTCGCTTTGAATCCTGCAGTTAAATTAAATTTAGATCCATTTTTCACTCTTAGTAAGTGATGATGATAAAGATTTCCCAGAGCAGACATACTCTCAACATTTGAAGGGGGGTTAAATAGATGAAGCTGGCAGGACCTGGGAATGTCAGCCATTATATTAAAGACATACACCTACTGTATGTTCTTAGTGCTAGGTTTCTCCTTTTGAACCTAGTGGTTCAGATCAGGTTTGTTCAATTCAGAATTGACCAAATTCAGATCTCTAGTCTGGATCCAACGTTATATTTTTGCAATTTCTGTAGCATAACTATTGCATAATATTACCTCAGGGTAGATAGAGGTTACATCTAACCAGAAGCTATATTCTCCTCAGCCTCAGTTTACACACGATATTAGAGTATCACTTGATGCAATCAATTTTCCCGGTAAAGGTAATCCTATACAGTAGAATCCCGTCAGGCTGATTCCCCAGTGTAAATACTGCAGAGACTTTGAAGAACTAGAAGTCAGATACTCTGATTAGCAAATATATAGCATTTGTATCCAGTCTCAGGGAAGTATACGGGACCACCAGGGATTAAGCTGAGGCAGCAAGCTGCTACATGAATGCCATCAAACACTGAGCTTATGTGTGAAAGTATGTATGGCTGCATGTGTGTGGCTGCATGTGCCTTTGGAACCAGGCTACATTAGAAACAATAGAAAGTAACAGAAAAAGCAACAAATCTTCACAATCCAGCTTGAGCAAATGAATTTTTGGTTATTTTGACTTGAAAAATTATGTTAATGGATTGATTGTGAACATTTTTGCCAATGATGTTTCTGTTGATTATGTAGTTGATTAATCTGATTGTACGAAAAGTAATAATTTCAGCATTTGACTGGACAAGCCTACTGTAGATGGTTGCCATTCAAAAAATGGCTGTCGTAAAATGCCAGACTTTCAGATTTATTACTTCACTTCTTTGACATCGTTTTGGTTTTTATCTTCTTCCAATGCTTTCTATGCCCATTTATCTCTAGATTTGTCATTTTCAGATTCCCTGAAAATGTCTGTAACTCAACCATCACATTTATGTAACCTGTCACAGTCCTTTTTTTGTGTGTGTGTCTGTGAGAACATCCATCCATTGATTTCTTTACACAGGGATTAGAAACCATGTGTAGCTCAGGTGAAAATGGTATTTCACATTCGAGCATTGGAGGGAAGTCCAAGCTTTGTCACTTTCTTCTCTCTTCCCACAGTTTCCCTTTCTTCTTCACTCTTAGCATGAGCAGGACCACCTTCACCTCTTCCCAATCTTATTTTCTGAACTCCTGATCTATCTTTTTCTTTCCCTCTCACCTCCTCTTCTCCCCACCTCACCGCCCTCCGCCTTTGTTCTTCCCTCTCACCAGCAGCAGGGTTCGGCCACTCTTGTTCTCTGTGTGGGCTGCGTCGATTTCTTCTCCTTGAGGCTTTTCTCATCTTCCGCTCTCTTAACTTTTTCTTTTCTCTCAAGTCCTTACGTCTCTGTCGATCTTATCCACCTCTTTCTCGCTCTGCTCTCTCCCTTTTTACTCAGTCGCCTCATCTCAGTGGTCCTCTTCCCCCCCCTTTTTTTAAATATCCTTTCTTTCTTTATTGCTTACGCCAAACCAGAAGTGAGTGCGTCACTAGCAGCAGTACTCCTGTGTGTGTGCGTGTGTGTGTGTCTCATTATGAATACACACGCAGCCACAAAAGGATGTTGATTATGGAGCTCATTGAGTTTTCTTGAGCATCCAAAGTGCACTCAGCTTCTGTCTGTGTTTGCGACTGTGAATGTTTTCTTGTTTGTGTGTGTGTGTGTGTGGATAATATAAACGAGATCAACGTCCCACTGCACAGCACTCTAATGATTCTCAGCTCCTCTTGATTGTTTCTGCCACATATGAGGAACTGCAGAAAATCAGTCCTCCAATGTTTTGGTCTTATGAGGCAAATGGATCCTTTTAAAGCTTGAGGAGAGAGAAAATTACAGCATTTATTGAAATGCATTTCTCTGTGTTTTCCTTCCCAGACATGTCTCATTCAAATTCTGTAGAGAGGGAGAGTCACTGACAGTCACTCACACTCATTCTCTCTCTCTCTCTCTCTAAAGGGTGAAAGTGGTCCTTGCTTTGCTTGCTATATTATGAACCTTATTTATAATATATGCAATGATGCGATATCTTGTAAGAATGAGTGTCTGAGTGTGTGTGTGTGTGTGTGTATTCATCCTCTGATCCATTACTGAGAGCCACATTTAAGTGGCAAGTCAGAGAAACAAATTGATGGTTGCAAAACACACACACACGCACACTCACACACACTAAATAGAGCCGTTCACTGATTATATGTAGCTAATTGGCCTCGCTGTTGGGCTCTGGAGTTCAGTGAACAAAACCTTGCTTGAGGGAGGATGGAAACTGGAGGACAGCCTGAAGAAAATATCAGCCTGTGCATCATCCCCCATATGCATGCCTGAACATGCGCATACATACGTACAAGAAATGTTTTATTCACATATAAGACCATACCGCCGTACACACATACGTATTTCTGCAGCCACATCAATTGCTTTAGGGAAAAGAAAAAAAAACGAAGGACACCCACACAGATGCACACACAAACGTAACCTGAGCCCTTCCCCAAATATCTCCAGCCCTGGCTCCCTGCCACACCGTTGCAAAAATATCTCCCAGAAAAGGCCTAACGCATTGTATTCTCTACCTGCCCACTCACACACATACAAGTAGCAAAGTAAGCTAAACTTAGTTCTTTTTTTTTCTGTTGACTCATCTTTATGTAATATTGATTTTAGAGTGTGTGTGTGTGTGTGTGTGTACGTATTTGTGGGAGAAGGAGAGATGGTACGTTTTCACAGCAAGTCCTGGTGAAGTAATTTTCCCTTGAAATAGCTAAGATTTACATTTAAAAGCCCTACTTGTGATGTGAGAAACACACCACATCGACTGTATAGACCTGATTGTAAATAACTGGCCCAGTGTCTGTGTTTTGTCTCTCTGGGCAGTCGAGAGGTCCTGCAGGAAGTGTTGGACGCAGACCTGAGCAACCAAAGTTTCCCCTTCTCTAGCCACCAAGTTGTCAATGCAGCAGGACATCAGGTGAGAACGCACACATACACACACACACACACACACACACTTGCTTAGTGCAACTCATTTCTTCAGTAATTGGATGTGGAACATTTGTCAGCTTCAGAATAACCCCGTCGGTGCTTGTTACATCAAAAAATGCAATTAATTAAGAAATATTTCTATGCAAATCACACACTGTTGAGTGAGACTGGTTTATCGTTTCAAAGGTTCAGTCAACAGAGATCATAGACTGTGGGTGGGACACATGGCGTGTCTCAAGGCTTCATTGTGACTTAGATGTCAAGTTTGTCCCACATTTCTCTGTCTATACCTCCTTCTGCCTTTTATCTCTCTCCATTTCTTCCCCCACTGATGTCCAGCAACTCACAACTTAAAATAAAAAGTTTATTGTGGTGCTGTTTTACAGGCAATGGGGGAATAATATATTTATCCCCAACACAAACAATAACGTGCGAGGAATACAGCGAGTTGACCTCTGTGGTGTTTCTGGCCTGGGATCAAAAAGAGCATGTAGAACCAGCTCATGCAGCAAACACACATGTCCACTCCGCACACACACATAACTCGCTCGGTTTTAGTCGCTCTTGCATGAATTATGCAACGCTCCAGTGATTGCAGTCAGCGTCTTCTCGCAGCTCTGCAGGAGTGTTTGTGTGTGCATGTGTGTGTGTGTGCGCGTCAGAATCGCTTGTGCTGCGTTCCAGCTGGTTGCCGGCCTTGTCTGGGTGACATTTTAATGGCTGCACTGCTGCGAGAACAGAGCTCTCTCTCTGCCCTCTGCTCCCCTCAAAGCTCATTAGACTCTCCCTCCCTCCCTCACTCTCTCGCCAGTATAAGCGAGTGCGCCGGCCTGCGTGTTAGATCCTGCGATTCCATGTTTATATGCATTCCTCTGCTCATGCTGTGTTTGATGTTCACCTGGTAAATCCACAGGTGACAGTGTGCATGAGGTATTCGTATGTTCCCCTGTGTCTGTCAAGTTCGTCACCAGTGTATCCGGTGGACAAACGCAGGCTTACGTCGTGTACTGCTCTCCCCAGAGTCTCATGGTGTACATATGGGGCTCAGGGTGATCCCTGGCTGGCCAGATGGCCTGGCTGTCACAGCGCCCCACTGGGGAAACTGTTGGAGAGAGTTTTTTTTTTTTTTTCTCCCTCCTCATTCTCCACTCATTTCCATATCTTCTCGCCCCCTCACTTTCCATAGTGTTCCCTTGTCTTTCAGATATATTTTCGCATCCTATCCATTCTGGTACCTGTCAGCCCCAGGTGTTATTCTCATCCTACTTTGACTATAACACTTGGACAGATAGAACAAACACTTTCATTTCAGCTTCAGTTTAGTTTATTTGAAAGGGACAATGCACATTAATAAACATTGTAAAAAAAAAACAACACATATGTAACAATAATAATTTTACACATGTAAATGCACTCAAATTAGCTTTAAAAGCTAGTTTTCATCGATTGTCCCTTTGCCAGTTTGTACAAGGCAACCTTCAAAAAGAACAACAATGGAATAAAATATTGTACCACATAGGGTAGGCACAAACACATGCTAAATGTCCGTAAATACATACATAATAAATACACATTTGGACTACAACAAGGTGATGTGTGTCCACGTTAATAATACACATTTGGACAACAGTACACATTGGACAACAATAACATTTCATTCAACAGAAATGATCTCAAACCCTAGTCTTAAGGTTTGAAATTAAAAAACCAGACAGCGCTTGTAGCTGTAGCTGTTGCTGCACAACATGGTGAATCCTCCTCTTGCCGTCATGCTTGGCTGACCTGTCGGCCATATTAATGCGCAACATACCGGTTGTGAGCGAAGCAGTGGAATCCTTTAGCTGGTGTGCATGTTGGAAAAATCATCAAGAAGAACGTTGCAAAAACAAGATGACATCAAACTGTATGCACCGTGCACCTGCGTTTTCATCGATTCCCACCATGGGGTAGAGTGAGGCTGTGGTTGTGGATAATTGTTCCATAGCAGCAGCAGGGGTTTACAGCGGACTACTTTCTGTTGTTTACTTTCTGGTGGAGAGACAAGTTTTTGAGATACATGTCTCAGTCTTTCTCTACCTCTTTTTTCATACGGTTTTTCTGTTGTATTTTCTACATCCCCTTGCTTCCTCCTTCCTCTCCTTTAATCAGTTTCACCTCTCAACCTCCAGAAGCATTTTTGTAATCTCTTTTAGGACTGAAAACACTGGGGGCACAACATTCATTTCTAAAAAGGAGATTACAATTTCCCTGTCTCCCCCATTGTGCGCCTTATCTTATCCTTGCATCTGTTCCATTCTCATTTCTTTTCCGTTGCTTTCTGGCTGTTTGCTTCTCTCCCTCCCTTTTCCTTGTTTGTGTTAAAATGCATGACGAGTAAACCTGGTCCTTGAAAAATGAAGTGTGTACGTTTGTGTGCGAGTGTGCACAAGCAGAGTCGTCGTAGCTCGGTCCTTTGCTCCGAGCTCTCTAAGGCTCCTCTCTGCTGCCTCTCTCATCCAGGTTCGAGCTATGCGTCTGTCATTTGTCGGTGAGCTCGGCTGGGAGCTGCACATTCCCAAAGACTCCTGCCTTCCCGTCTACAACGCTGTCATGGCCGCCGGTGCAAAGCACGGCATCATCAACTCAGGCTACAGGGCCATCGACTCGCTCAGCATAGAGAAAGGTAACTTTTAAAAAGAGCTCAGAAGTGCAGCCAGTGAATGAAACAAATGAACCTGGCTCTGCAGTAATATTAATGCAAGATAATAGCGGATGTCAAATCTAAGGGTGCCCACATTAACCAAAAAGCTGAAGAAAAGACTACACATAGATTTTAGTGCAAGGTTTTTGCTCATATCTCCGTGTTCAGTCATTATTGCGGTTTATCTCCTCCTCTCTTTGTCGCAGGGTACAGGCATTGGCACGCTGACCTTCGCCCAGATGACACGCCCTTGGAGGCGGGGCTAGCCTTCACCTGCAAACTCAAGAGCGCCATCCCGTTCCAGGGCCGTGATAGGCTGGAGAAACAGAAGGCGGAGGGGCTGAGGAGGCGAATCGTCTGCTTCACCATCGACGAGTCAGTGAAGCCTCTGTCGTGAGATTGTGTGCTGGACGGAAAATTCAAATAATATGGGAAATTTTATACGACTCAGAAAACAGTTTTTCAAAAATAAAACTTCCTGTGGCGAAGTCACTTTTTTCCACAAATGGATTTCTACCTAAACTGAAGTCTTGCTCAGAGAACAGAAGCTTTAATATTAATGTATCTGACAAAGGTAAAGTGAGTAGGTGTAACAATGATTTAAGAAGGACCCTGTGTACAGTATATGGAGCCCCAGATCTACTGGGTAACAGGATGGAGAAGCAGCTTAACAGAATATTACTAGATTTTTCTTTTAGACATTTTACCTGTTAGATAATAGATATATGAATTTTAAATGGCAAATACAAACTGAATTTTCAGAAACATTTTTTTATTTTCTGGTCTGATTTTCCTCCTGAAACGCATAAAACATTCAAGATATTATACTTCATTTAGATTCTCAGATGTAATGTAATCATTTCCAAGCTGTAACTGTGGAAATCTAACAAAACCATAACTCTCTTGGTTTGGTGATTATTAATATTTGACAGTCAGATGGAGGATTAAATCCTCAAATGAACTGAGAGGATACTATTAACCTTGGGTTTATGAAGCCATATGTTCATTAAAATGTTTTTTTTCTCAATTTCTCAAAGATTTATGATTATTGAATTGCAAACAGCAATTTTAGGATCATGAAATCATTGTTATGTGAAGGAGATGATAGCAATGTTTTTGATATATTGCATGCATATAATGAGTGTAATTAGATTGTCCCTTCTGTCTCCCTTTTCAAAGGAAAGTACCAATGTTCGGTCTGGAGGCCATTTTCCGCAACGGAGTTCCTGTTGGTCACCTGCGGCGCTCTGACTATGGCTTCTTCATTGACAAAACTATCGGTTATGGCTACATCCGCAACCCCGACGGAGGCGTGGTAATGTACACTTTTGTTTTGTTTGCTGAGAGCAAGTTTTACCCAGCAGGGTTCAGCACTGTGAGCCTTGTAGATACATCAATCAGACATCAGTGTCTCTGTGTGTTGCTCTCCTGATAATGATACAGATGCACACAGCGTAACAGATGGTGCAACATCAGACAGAAGGAGAGAAGCAGCAAGAGACACAAAGTTATTGGTCTGAGGTGTGCTCTTAAAGACGAGGACATGTTTTTAATTCTGAAAAATGGAACGATCTTTCTATGATCTTTCTATGCTCAGACCTGTGTGGGTGCTGAACAGACACACATTAGACAAGTGTTTGTGTGCGCACTCTTGTTTGTTCATATCCATCAGTGAATTATGACCAACAAAACAAAGTGGATTGGTCCTTGGCTTTGTCAAGCTCTTCAGATTGGAAATGCACAAACGTTAATACAGACACTTGTGCGAGACACGCAAAGAAATATTGCTGAAATCAGTGAAGTGGTTGCAGGGGATGTGCTCTGTGTGTGTGTGTGTGCATGAACAAGCCCCCTTCCTCCTCCTGTATGCTTGATCTCACTTTAATTCTGTCTTTTCCTCTCGTCTGTCTGTGTGTGTCTCTGGTTTTCACACTGGATTTGCTGATTACATTTTCTCACACAGCTTCCTTATGTTCCCTTTTTTCTTTCCAGTTCAGCATTTCAGTTCAGCTCAGTGGTACAGTGGTAACCAAGGAAATGGGTTCACCATTAAAATTTTTATCCCCTGATTACATCAGCTACCAGACCAAGTTCTGTCATGCATCAGTGGTGTATACTGTATTTCCTGAAAATGAGTAGCTGTGACACAGAGCTGTAGACGACTTTGACCTCCATACACACATCCCTCATCTGCATCATTAGATCAGGAGGAGGAGGAGGATTAAAATGACTGAATGAATGAATTAGACCTAAAACACTTTGTATGCAGTCGTTCAAAAACTTTGTTTCGACTTAACTCTCACTAAATGTTGCTCTTCTTGCTGTTGTGACCCACAAACTGACAAGCACATACAGGTTCATATGATAAAACCACAGTTAATTGGCTAGTGGCAACATTTACGTTTAACACCCCTGAGTTGTTGTTTTTTTTTTTACAAATATTTGCCTTATACTATGGGATAACTGAGGATGCAGCGCCACAGGATTAGAACTTGCGAAGTGTATTTTTAATTCATTGCCTTTACACTTTGATGACTAAATCTAAAGCAGGGCTTCCTAAAGTGGAGCCCGCTGTGACTTGAGCCCCAGGTAATAATCAAATGAGAAATAAACAAACATTTAATTCGTTTTTTTAAGACAGTTAATGAAAATCAGTTTGACTTGCATGCATTATGGACTGCATTATCCCCAACAAGTACGAGAGGGTGTCTCAAGCACAGCAGGACGTTACATCTAAAGTACTGTAAGTGTATGAACAGCAAATGACATTGGTGATTTGTAACCGATTTTCTATTAGATTAAATAATAAGCACACTGATATTTCATCATATTGCAATAAGACCTTCAGAGAAACAAATGGGTTTACAGTAATATCAAATGAATGAATCCTACTACCAATATGTATCTCTCCTGATGACAGCGAGCAGCATGCTGCAGGATTTCCTTTTAAAAATCAGGGACTGAGAGGATTGTGAGGCATCCAGCCAAATTCAAATAAATCTGGATCCTAACTGGATTTAGATCATTGCCGTGTGTAAAGTGCTTGTCCATTTGTACTGAGACAAGGTTGTCAAGTGTCCTTGCTGGTTTGCGCCTCTGTCATGTCATACGGCTACGGACGGTTTAAGGTGGAAATGACGGCAGCTTTGTTCCCACATAAGGTTGTCAGTCTTTGACCATAGTGCTGTTCCTTTTATAGCCTTCAACATGGAAATAGTAAAAGCTAAGTGGTGATGAAAGAGGACAGTGTGTGTGTGTGTGTGTGTGTGTGTGTATGTGTGTGTGTGTGTGTGTGTGTGTGTGTGTGTGAGAGAGAGAAAGAGAGACAGAGTGACAGTTCAGTGGGAGAGCTGCAGGGAGGGAAAAGGGAGTCAGTCAGTGAAAATTAGCTCCCTGTGTTACGAGGGAGTTGACACTGACTCATGAGTGAATAAATTGCTTTCAGTGTTTTATAACTGCTGAGTTCTCTGACTTCTCTTATAATACGAGTGCAGTGAAATGGTCCATTCTTGATTGCTGTGCCATTTTGGAATGGGAGCACACAAAAAAGGGGTGTGAATTAAAGGGTCATTTTGTTTTCTCTCTCTTTTTAATTTCCACCTTCTCCTCATCCCCCCAAATGTTTACCCTCCCCTCTGCTTTTCTTGCTTATCTCCCTTTTGTTTTTTTTTCTTCACCTCTTATGTTTTTTTTTACCTCTTCATTTTATTTTATTTTCTCCCTTTCCTTATCAGGTGAGTGCTGATTTCATAAAAAGCGGCGAGTTTACCATGGAGAGGATGGGAGTGACATACAAAGCCAAGGCCCACCTCAAAACTCCATTTGATCCTGAGAATAAACGTGTGAAGGGCATCTACGACTGAGAAGGACCACAAATGTAAAAACTGAAGCAAAGGCACACTGGTAGGAGGATAAGGCTGAGAGAGGTGCAACTGTGTTTTCTTTCTTTCTTTCTTTTGTACATTCAGTTGCATCTGGTTCAGTCTTTACCTCTCTGCCAATTACTAGGTATTTCAAATGCTTGAATTTTGGTGCAGATTATATAGTTGATTTAATAGAGAACTTGAGTGGATGTCATGTTTAATATGCTCATATCAAAATTAAGCTTTTTATGGAGAGACTAAAATCTGTATCATGATTTGAAAAGCGGTTCTGAAAATGTTTTGCTGTTGAGGGTGCTTCAAGGTCTCAACTCCACATTTTTATTCCTGCTCTGGAGTCTGGAGAGTAACCACGTTCTCTTGTGAATGCTCAAACATGAGTAGTTTAACTATGAAGACAAATTCAAGAGATAAATCTGTTTTATTATTCCCAGTAGATAAGTCTTAATTAAGAGTAAACCGCTAACATAGTGGTGAACCTGACTCACTAGCATGGTTATAGCTGTGATGGTAATCTTATTAATGAAGATCAGTCAGCTATTTTGTGCCAACAAGGCTAAAAGTTGCTCAAAGACAAATTTTCAATTAGTTTCTATTGGCTTTCTGTGCTTCAGGCCAAGAGAGAGGTAGACCTTTTTAATAAAAACATACTGGTTATTAGACTCAGGTTGTTAATACTAATTTTGTCCTCAAGAAGCAGTATAGTTTATAAAACTGTAGTGATGTAATATTTCTTTTCTTATTTATCCTATGAGGCCATAGCGTGCTCTGTTGGGGAACACAAGTATTCTACACAGCCGCCCTTCGGGCAGTTGAAGTCAGATTACAGTGACTGATGTTTGTGCTGATAATAACGACTTAGAGTTTTACTTTCTTGTGTCATATCTAAATCTGAGGCAGACAGCCTGAGTGTTTATCAGAGTTGGAGAGAAAGCAAGAAAGAAACACCCCGAGGCACAGTGTACCAGCCGGGGACAAAAACGCTGCGGAAGAAGAGTGACAGAATAAGACAAGAGTTATCAGAAAGCAGCTGTTAACAGATACAACCCCTCTGTTTCCTGATCCGTCCCCATGTTGCTGCGCTCTGCACTTTTAATCTGCTGTTGCCACCGTTTGCAAACTCAATGCTTCGTTGTGTTTTTTTTTCTTTTCTTTTCTGACCGATACATTGTTCCATAATCAGACTATCTGCTTACAGTTTCTACACTTAAGAGCTCCCATTTCGTCTTGTGCCGTTAAATCAAACTCAACACATTTTGTGCATCTGCTTCACAGTAAAGCAGTTCAGCAGGCATTATCGCATCTCGAGTAAATGTGAAGAATCTGCAGGAAGTGCGTTGAAAACAATGTGAGCTTCATGAACTTGCTGTGGAGTAGCAGATTAATATACTGGGAGTGTACTGTAGGACTTATGAAATAATACTGTGTAAAATCATCAATATGAATCATGCTAAATGTCTGTTTTTGAAGTTTTTTGGTGCCTTTACATGTATACTGTGTGTGTATGTGTGTATATATAAATACTGCTATTAAGTTAGCTAGGTAGCTCCTGCTTTGTGTCGACAGAAAAAATGGTGACTATCAAAGAATCAAAGAGAAATCTCTGGTTTAATACCTAATAATAACTGATTTATTCTGTACGTTATGTGTACCTAAAGTCATTATGATGTTTTGGTAATTCGTCCTGTTTACAAGGCAAATACAAAATGTAGTTTCATAGTTTATGTTTAATGACACTCAACGCATAATTTGATTATGGATTATTATTTCTATTTTCTACTTGTGTTTACATCAACTTGCATTAGAGCTGTTCAACCCAAACCAAAAAGCCAAAGCTCATCACACACTGCCGGCAGCAGCCAAAAAAAAGTGGGTCGAGGTAAAGGGAGGCATTTGTGTGTGTATAACCACTACTTGCCCCTCAGATGTGCGTCGCTGCACGTTCAGCACAGAATGTTTACTAATGCGGAATGATTCATTGATTCTGCCCAGAAGGCCATTAATCATTCAAACTGTTGTTCTCAGGAGTAGCTTAGGTTAATAACGAGATTTATATGGGAAATGTGAAACAGACTGATAAACACTATCACTACAGGTCTTCTACCACCATGAGCCCAAAGGTATTTCATAATATAGTTTATATAACTTCTCCTCTTTCCAGAGTGTGATGACGTGAAAAAATAAAAGCCTTGATGACAAAGCAGGTGAAGTGTAAAAAATATATATATATAAAATTCAAATATGGTTCCTGTACAATTGTGCATCCTGGTTATTGTTGTCTAACATTTTCTAAAACAGAAATGATCAGTCAGTGAGAGAACGTAATGACCAGTCAAATTATAAATGTAACATTACGCTAGACTCATTTATTCTGTCCAAAGTGATTCATGTATTAATAAATGCCTTTTTAACTGCCAACATTTTGTGACATTTATTATTTAACACACAAAAAATGATGCAAGAACATACAGCAGCATGGAGCCAAAGAGTGTAGACTAGAGCTGTCAGATACACAATACAATTTATGAATTAAAATTAGCTTTTCATATATCTATCTATAAATGCCACCTAAATCATTCATTATAGAACCATTAATTACAAACTACAATGACTCAACAAATAACAGTGTATCACATCTTAATAATAGTTGCTCATTAACAACAATGTTGGGGATCAAAACAACACAAATATGAAGGAGAAGCAAAATCATATTGATTTACCTTTGAAGTAACGCAACAGATACTAATGGCCGATATCAAAGCTTCAGAACACTTTTGTCCATTTCACCAATTTGCTTGTCATTGTTATTTTTCTGTGTTGTGCATTATTAAGTATGGCATTAGAAATACAGTAATGGCGCGCTCCACTGCTCTGAAAATTGACATGATAATGACTTTTTATTAACTTGCCTCTGCTGAAAATAACAGCAGCAGTGCATCTTTTTATCTAAGCAGCAGACATGAGAAACCCCAGTAAAAGATGTCATTTGTCCCCAAACATAAAGATGAAACTAGAAAATTCTGACAAACAACAGAAGCTTCTTTATCCAGGCTCAGTTTGGCCACCACCATGCTTCAGACTGGGGGTGTAAGGGGCCGGCTGGTTGGTGGCGCTCCTCCCTCACAGGGGTAGCGAGGCTTTTCAAGGACGGTGGCCACCACTGGCAGAGGCTGGTTTTCCCACTCTCCCTGGAAAAACAAAATATATACAGTGTTTTTGGCATGTGAGGCGTTGTTGGGTCCTAAAAATTTCAAAGAATGACAAAAAAACAGGAGCTGTCCTTGATATTTAGACAGCACATTTTATAGAGGTAATTACACAGTTGTCACCGAACAATGGATCAAACATTGTGAATCTTCAGAAAATGCACTCAAGGACACTTTTTCTGTGGTCTTTATTTACGAGAACCAGCTTGAAGACTGAAAACGCTGCTTTCTTTCTTTTATAAGATCCTGTTCCTCAACATTTGTAGTTTTTTGTGTTTTTATTGTTTCATTTCAGTTTTGCCAGTAAATCACACATTTAGTCAGTCACAACAACAATAGAATGCAGGCTTGCTGACATTGTGCAGTGGTATTTAGGTTGCACAGCATATTTATTGGACTTCTTATGTAATTTTTGTGATTGGTGGTGGTGCAGATTATGTGCTTATATCCAGTGAAAATGAAAACAGGTCTCTGCTGGAGTCAGAGGAAGAGATGAAATTGTTCCACTGTAGATAACTTTTTGTGTATGTTTGTGAGAGAGAGAGAGAGCACGCATAGCTACATTTATTAAATGTCAACTTACACTCCTGTTGTTTTATTTCTTATTGCATATTCATTGCACTTCTCCAGCTCACCCTACACTTACCTGAGCAAGAGGCTATGGAAGTAAAATGCCATCACTTCTCTGCAGTGGGAGTAGGAGCCTTCCTGTGGTGACTCTGGCTTTCAGTTGTTGTTGACTTTGTCTTTTATGAACTTCACAGTTTTTCTTGCTTCTTACTTTTGTTGCTTATAAAACTCAGACTTTTATGTGCACGAGTGTCCAGCGTCTACAGTTTCTGCATTACCCATCATCATCATTTTCTTATCAAGTTTTCAAGTGCCAAACAGTTGGTGCTGCCCTTTATAGGAAGTATTGACAGAACAAAGACTAAAACTGTAAGAGCCTGACTACAAGCTGGGCTGCTGCATTACTCTGAGTTTATTTCACGCATGATTGATTCCCCCTAAAATATCTTGAAAACAGTTGTCTTTTAAATGCCCTCCAGTGGTGGCACCATTAATGGTACGCATTTCAGTTTATTTAAAGGCCACCCACTGATGCTGAGCTTAAAGGCCTCGAAAACCTATTTTCTGAAGTGATGGGTTCCCACATTAAGACACATGTTGTCTGACAAAACAAGACATATTTTAGACTCTTTTAGTCTAGTGTTTTTTCTCAGTGGTTTGGTTATTCAGAAAAATACATCACATTTTTTTGTTTGTTTGTTAATGTTGGCAGTTTACTGTGAATCATGGTGTTTACACTCTTAACAAGTAATAGCTTTCAGTGTTTTTTTTCTCCTTTAGTTTCGCTAACGCTACATATTATTAATTAGCATTAACAGTGGTTTACCCACTTCTTTTCCTCTACTGAAGCTAACAGCTAGCTCACATGGTTAGATTCTCATCCATTTCTGATTAATGAATCACTGTTGCATTGATCTTAAGGGCGTAACTAAATGGTGCATTATGATCTTGTCCTGTTGTCAAAGCAACAGTGTCTGAAGTGCTTTTCCCAAGGCTGTCAAGTAAACAGGTGCTAAAGCTAATGTTGTAGCTATGTAGCAATAGCAAAACTTAAAAACAGCTCCTTTGACTGTGCATGTGTGCTTAAGTAATGAATTTATAAGTTATATAGAGATAATAAAGATTGAACATCATGTTGTCAGCAGCTTTAATGAAATGAACAAATTAAACTGAATCCTCACAACACACAAAATCAATTCTATTGGCTGGATCCTCTAAAGTACATATGTTTCCTATCTTCTAACATTAGTTCTGTAACATGTCTCCTGTAATTATGCTCTTGATGTATTTATCAAAACACTGGGATGTGTGTAATAGCTGTATTGTCCTTTGTGTGTATGTAGTTGCCCAACTAATGCTACACATCAAGGAGGAGGCTTTTTACTGGCAATCTCGATCAAGGCACAGACATAGTTTTGAGCTCTATTTAATTTATTTGCTCTGATCCTAACATCCTGTGTGTGAGTGTGTTTATATAACAAGTTAAAAAAGATGTCTGTTCAGCTTCTCTGACTCCTGTCCAACTGATGTCCGCGTTTGAACTGGTTTAATTGGTGGCTTGGCAGCCCGTGGTTTTGTGTGTGAGTGTTTGAGGACTCACAGGAAAGAGTCGTGCTGTCGACTGGTTGCAGTGCATGGAGATGGGGGCCGTGTTATAAAGGGAGTCCAACACTTCTCCAGTAAACGTGTCCCACTGTAGCTGAGAATACCGCTCCGTCACACTAACCTCACCGCACACACACTGATCATTTCCCTGGAACCTGGAGGGAGGATGAGATGGAGTGAGGAGAGGCAGGTTGAAGGAAAGTCGATATAAGAGAAGAAGCAGAGAGAGATTGAGAAAGGAGAAACAGATTGGAAAAAAAGACCAAATCAAGAAATGGCGTTAGGACGATACAGTTTCACTTTAAAAAGGACATAGCATCTGGTTCTTGAGATTAAAAGAAGCAATCACCACTTTGGTCCTTGAGAGTGTAGAAGAGAGGGGGAAGGGATGAATGTGGAAAAGAAAAATCGCTTAGTCACACAAGAGATGGAGAGGAAGATGCTAAATGAAGAGAGAAAATGAAGGACAAGAGGAACAAGTAAAATGTTTTAGGACAAGAGAGAGAAAGAGAAAGAGGGAGAGAGAGAGTTATTTGTGTGTGTGCTACCTGTTAATGAAATTGAAGTATTTCTGCAGGTATCCTGGGTCAACATGGCTTTTGCAGAGCTCCAGCTGTGTCCGAGGGTAGTAATGAATGTAGTTGACACACATTTCCTCCATGATGCCAAAACCTCCCTGAGGAAACAAGGAGATTTGGTGTGAGGTGGGAAAGGATGGGTGAGAGACGGGGGTCAGAGGGATTATGGGAATGCAGAAAATATGGTGAGTTTAAAGGTGGAGGGTGAAAAAGAGAGGAAAAATAATTCTTTTAAAAAGAGCAGTACTCCAGGTTATTCTGTTGTAGACAGTGTTCAAGGTGAACTTAAAAATAGTCCTGTATATTGATAGTGTGCTACTCACCACCGTAGGCTTGGTCCTATCTTCTGTGTTAAAAGTACACTTTGTTATAAGGGCATCACCCTGCAGGAGCACAAACACATCAGCAGTTGTAACCGTAATGTAAGATTAACAAAGAAGCTGAAGATAGTTTAAGAAAATTCATTATCTAACATCTTCTGTTATTAACAGAAAGTTGCTCAGCTGCTGTGGTTTTGTCCTGACTCTTCTCGGGGGAATATCCTACCACAGCACTGATTTCACCGCCTGTCCCTATTTTCACACCATTTAAGCACCTTATTCAGCAGCAAAGTACCCAATTCAATACTCTGGATGTAAAGGGGAGGGGAAAAAATACATCTGGGGCCCTACTGTTCAGGTGTAGCTGGCTGAGCTTGCAGAATAGTAAAACTTCCATTCTTGTATGAAGGTAAAATCTGCTCAGTGGAAAATGAAACCATCAAATAGTCACTGCCTTTGATAGTTTCTAACGCAGGCACATTCGTCGACTTTATACTTACAGGTAAAACATTCACCATTTTATGTAGAACTCGGATCGTCTGGAAGAAAGAATACAACAAACAAACAGTGCATTGAAATGAAAATATATCTGATGTTCATTTTTAGGATTCCTGGGCTCTCCTTCACACAGGCTACATTTAGACATGAAAAGACTTCACCTGAAGCTGTAATCTGTGATGTGATGACAACCTGCTGACAGCAATTTGTTCTTCCCAACTCTCATAAGTCTGAATTCACTCCCAGATAGAGCGTGTTTCTCCACAGCATTTGTACTTCCATCTTAATTGTGTGCATAATTGAACACTTTGTGTAAAACACATTTATTTCACACGCAGCAAGATAAAACACCAGTTGCTCTTGATGCTTTCCTTGGGGCCAGCCTTCATTAGCTCAGTGTGTGAAAAGGCCTATTAGCTTTGCTGGGAACGGTCTGATAAAGTCTTCATAGGCCCTAATGAGGCTGCAGGGTTTCCAACAACAGCACTCAGGTACACTCACAGTAGTCTGACATCAACAGCAGCTGGAGATCTTATCAGGCAGTCTAGCAGATGTCCTTCTCCTCTGTGTGTGTGTGTGTGTGTGTGTGTGTCTGTGTGTGTCCGTGTGTGCTTTTGCATGTACCTGCCTCAGGATATTGCACATAAATAAAACACAACAGATGTCAGCAGCTGTCTCTCAATGACAGTAATGTTGTTGTTTGTCAGATTAGATGGTGATGGACAGGAGGGTCTTTGCTTTGTTGCCTTGTGGCCTCAATTCAGTTCTCATTTCTTTGTATCTGCCTTAGTATAAATGTCTGTAAAACACAGGCAGGTCAGCAAACTGAGGTGAAGTTGTAGCCTGGCTATTTGAGTGTTTAGTCACTTGTGAAAGGTCATATATAGGACTAAAGTTGTTCTTTTCCTTTGAATTCCCCTCTGCATTTATAACCAAAGAGCCCAAACTACACTGACTGAATAAGCATCGGTCTGACCACATGTGTATTGTAAATCCATTACTTGCTCCTATTTGAGAAACATTTGTTAAAAACAGAAGCGCTGAGCTGCTGTCGGAAATTATTTTGCCTTTTTAAAGGAAATGAAAGATTTAGCTGTTTTTAAAGATGTGTGTCTTTGACAGGCAACAATGGGCCCACATTATTATTTCAGCTTGTTAAATGTGTTGATAATTAGAGGAAAATGCTGCAGTTCTTTTCAGGGCATTGTGAAGTACCGCTTCATTTTGCCTACAACTACAGTGCTAGTCTCTTTGCCCAGTCATGAATAATACAAAACACATTTGTCAGTAACAAGTACTCCTCTGACCATCAAACATTGCCATGTAATATTCAACTCATGTATATAATACACTGTAGGTCAGCCTATGCAAAATGAAAGACTGTAATAAGACGTAATTAAAAGTGAAAGGCTTTTATTTTGAAATGTGTGGTAGAAGCAGCAACATGTTCCCACAGCCAGCTCAGGGTGATGCAAGGTAAAACTCACTCTTATCCCATGTAATACAGTTGCCTACAAGTAAACAGTTCCTGTGGGTAACATGAGCCCTCACCTGGTAGTGTGTACTGAAGTGCTGGTCCTCCTGTACCACCTCCAGCTCTTTGCCTCCCCTCACCAAAACTGTCCTCACCCCACGCCCGGCCAGGTGGGTGTGCAGCTGGGACGCAAATATATAGATTCCTCCTGGAGGCAAAGCCTGGATCAACAAAACAGACAGAGAAAACAACTTTTCTTTTTAGGTCATAGTCCAACCAAGACTTTTGTGCTAAAGAGATGAAGAACTTGAAATGTGCGGCGCATTGTGGACATGTCTGCCTATTCTTAACAATTGAACCACATAAGATTTGCGTATACATACAGTCTGGGTACACTTGGAGGTGCAGTGCCCGCTGAGGTAGAAGATTTGTTGTTTGGGTGGGACAGCCATGATTGGAGTGTAAACAAGGCCCAACTCCATTATCCCTGCATCGTACCGCCTCAGGCTGGGGGTGTAATGTAACCGTATCCCTGACGAGTCACGATGGCCTGCATTGCACATTTTAAAATACATGACAGACAGTCTGTTACTAAAAGATCATTAAACACATGTGAGAGCCAGAATTGTTTTTTCATTAAACCAGGCCACAGAGTTTATTTTGGGTGCTGTTTGTCGCCTGCTGCAACAAATTTAAGATTTTTGATGGAATAATTACAGTAGAAGGAGAGGAGAGAGGATTATAAGCACGCAGAAAGAAATTCCCAGGTGTTATGAGTTTGTAGTATGTGCTCTCCATCTGGTCCTGGTCAGCACACATTATGCCACTTTTTGAATCATCTGGCATTTATCTTGCATAGACCAGCACAGACAGCATTACAGTTTTTAAGCCTACTAGGGGGAAAACATCACTGTAGACTGGAAATATTCCTAAAATATTCAGAGGAGAAGTTTAGGTTCAAAAGTTCAATCCAAGAAGATGACCTCATAGCCTAAGGGTTTAATTCATTATTTCCCAGTTAATGAGTCCAAGTGGTGACCTTTGCGGCATGTCATCCTCATCTGTCTGTTGTTCCCTCTCTAATGGAGACATTAAATTCTTGAAAAATACTTACAAAAACTCAAATCAATCATTGAGCACACCAGTGTTACTGTCATTTATGCTTGACTTTTAAGAGTTAGGATGTTAAGTTGTTTCAAAGCCTTATAGTATAGTATAGTATAGTATAGTACTATCTCTGTTCAACCACAGGAAACTTTGAAGGAAGACATAAGAGGATATATAAAATCTTAACAGAAAACAACTCCAAAAACCAGAGAGATGTGCAAAGAATTAGAAGATGGAAATTTAGGCAATGTGCGTATTGTAAGGTCAGCTCGGGATAAGAAAAGCAAAGTCTGTAGTGACTTTTGCAGGCTAGATCAAAAGGTATATCTGGAAAATTTTAAATGAATCGCTCTGTTGAAGATAAGCCTTGGGCTCCTAGAGCAAGATACAGACAATCTGCTGCTTCTGTGTGTGTGTGTGTGTGTGTGTGTGTGTGTGTGTGTGTGTGTGTGTGTGTGTGTATAAAAGAGAGTGATCTGAACCTAGTGCGTGGTGTGTGTGTGGTTACATATGTACTCTATGTACCAGATATAAGGAGAGGGTTGTGGTAATGGACCTCCAGACGAAGGAACCTTGATGATCCTGGTCCACCCATAGGTAGGCCTGCAGCAGGAGGATAGTAAAAGGCCTGCAAGCAAACACAGACACACACACAATTCATTATTCCTCTCATTTATGCAGCGCTGCTTTGAAGTTGTAGCAAAGACTCTTCACATATCGCACTGATGATTTTTGGATGTTGAGTAAAAGCCTTTTTTAGATTTAATATCCTCACAATATGCACAGCTTGTGCTTTGCTGTTATTTTCTGATGGTGCTGTATTAGATAAGTCATACGTTTCAGAGTGGGGAGGCCACTTATGGACTTTGACAGTGTTTTAGTGAAAGGGCCCAAAGTATAATCACAACTTTGAAGGCACTTTAAAGGGCGACTGTCCAAAGGCAAAACACATTAAAGTGTCTCAAATGTTTAGGATGGAGATTTTTTTTTTACATCCCTGCTCATTTTCTCATTCTGTTCAAGGCAGACGTTGTTAGAGCACGACAAAAAAAGGTCACCCTGAGCCAACATGCACCAGTTAAGAGAGTGGAAGAGACACTCTGTCCTCTTTTAAGTCTTGACAGGTGTTTCTAAAACTTTCAGAAGAGAAAGTAGGATGTCTTAAAATACCAATGGCAGACTTCTGTGATCAACTTCAAGCCTCTTTAAGATGTGATCTTTAATCAAAGTGGTGCATCTAAGAAATAATTATTACATCGTGTCTTATCATGTCTCACCTTCCTGCCCAATCTGCAGAGATAATAAGTAGCGTAGCTCTAAAAATATCAAGATGCCAACTCAAGAGCTCCAAACCACCCACAGAATTTAAAACTGCAACAGATACAGAATGATCACGACACAGAAAACTGATCATAGTTTTTCAGTCCTTGCATCGACCGTGTTCCTTGCCGGGAACTTTCACAGTCTTTTTTTTTTTTTTGAGGCCTTTTGGGGGATCTGTGAACAGGCTTTAAAACATGTCTATCGATTATTCCTAGACGGAGGAAGGTTGTATCCTCATATGGACGCCCCCTCTGGGATGCCGCTTGTGAACACGTGAGGTATATTTTCTTTCTCCTCCTATCACAGCAAGAAAATAATTCTCACCTCTTTCCCCCTGGGCATCAAACTCCATGCTCTCATCAAGAAATCTTGATTCAAACCTGATTCATCATCTGCGTCTTTATCTGTTTCGGAGAGTGCCAACCTTAAGCCACTTCTGCTGATACAGTTTGTAATGGAAGGAAGAAACCGTTTTATTCAATCATGCTCCAATGTGTAACAGTGAAATCCAAAGACACACACATGTGCTTCTTCTCCTCTGGTGCTGCCCCATGTGACAGTGTCGTACATTACTGTTTCATTTTCCTCTTACAGACTTCCTCTACTTTTATTCTCCCTTGCGCTCTCTTGTTTTGTGTTTTTGCACAGTCACGTTTCCCTTCTGACGCGGTGCCGGGGAGAATGAAACAACACTATTAAGAGGTGATGAAAGAGGCCTGAATATTTCCCACCTAATCTTGTCTTCACAGCTCACAGCTCACAGAAGGCATCCTGCTTGTTTTTGTTTGGCTGGCAGATAATCCAATCAGAGTGGGGCCATGCTGGCTGTGATACAGTGGGGAGCAGAGCATAGAAATATGGTGACAGGCTCACGATTCCCTGTCCTCTTTGCTTTATGTGAGCAGCGGACTGCCTGCTTGCTTGGTCAGCCAGCTGGATGGTAGCCATAGCATGTAAGTTGGGTGATTTAATACCTGATAGATGACTGACCGAATGACTAGTTGGCTGACTTGTTCACAAGGAGGAAACAGGTGCAACTCTGAGGCAGCTTGCAACCGCAACATACTCGTTGGAAACTTTACTTCCCTGAAAGACTAGGACTCCATAGTTTTAGTTTTGTTGTCAAACAGCTGTAGTCATTATGATAGGTGCCAAGGAGGATGTCAGGTGACTTTTTAAAGCTGTGTACGTCTTTGTAAACCGTAGTGATGAACTTATTTTAACCAAAAACATTAGTCAAAGTAGTGAAAAATACATTTCTATGCTGTAAACCCAATGACCCTGATTTCTGAAGCGATCCCGGGGTAGCCTACATGCTATCGTGCACTCGAAATGTCTCACATTTTTTACAAAGTTTCAGTTGGTTAAGTTTCTAGCTGTCAGAAAGCAGCAGAAAGAACACAGCTGTGATGAAACCTTTTGTGCATTGTTACCTCACCAGTGTGCATGCCTGTGTGAATTCATTCATGTTCATGTGTGTACCTTGGTGTCCATGTGAGCAAGTTTGGGAATATTTGCCGCCCACACACAGACTGTCTCCGAGCTCTTAATAGACTTGTGCTGCGTGTGGGATCATCTTTGTGAGGTTTTCTGCTCGCAGTTCAAGCTTGGATATTACTCTCGTAGGAGTTTTTGTTTATCTCTTATAATAGATTCAAGCACTGGACCAAAATGAGGCCTTATTCCAACTCTCGCTTTCAATTAGACACCTTCTTTGTTTGTTAAAAAACTTGACTATGTGTTTGTATTTGTGTGGGTGCCCCTTTAATGTCATGATTTAACTTGTTTGAGTCTTAAATTTTGTGACCTATCATACCTCGGCACCCATAGCCCATGCAGCTAGCACATGACGGCAGAAGTTGAGCTTGCCCGGCTTCATCTTCTCATCACAGGGGCCGCTGTAGTCTGGAACATTGTGGACATCCGGGGAACATTCAAACACCTCTATGTGATGCACGATGGCCTCGTTACCTGGAGTTATCACTGATTCATACTGACAGACACACACACACAGTGAGAGAGAGATAAACAAGTGAAAAAAGAGAAAGAGATGTTGTTTTAGATTTTTTTCCCCCCAAAAAACTAGCAATTTTACTAACTTGGAATTGGATACATAAGTCAGTAAAAATTAAAGCTGTCAAATTATTATGTACAAGATACTGTGAAACATCATTATGGCATCTGCATTTCATCATGTTAATGTTGAGTGGGAAAAAATAAGGATGTGAGGTAATGTGTCTGTTGTGTGTGTATTCCATTTCTCTTGATTTATGTTTCTCCTTTCTAACCATGACATTACAGCCCATGTTGTGTTTGGCCCAGCTGGCAAACAAGAAGCAGTAATAGCTGCCTGTGGGGGATGTCTGTCTAAAACACCCACTCCACTCGGTGTAAGTAAACTCGATGTTAAGTGTTTCTATTTTTAGAGGCGTTCACACCATGACAATGTGGTTCTTGGGCATATTTTCAGGCAGCTTCTGGATGTAGCACCAGTAGGTGGTCTCTTGATTCGGTATGATGACATTTGGCGCCACAACATCCAGCGTCTCCACATCTGGAGGCAGGGTGGGTGATGGCATGTCAGGGCGTAGCATCAGCACCCTCTGTATCCCTGTATGGATCCGGGACAGGTTCAGCTGCTCCAAAGAGGCAAGCGGTTGATCCAAGTAGCCATAGATGATGTGCACGGTTCCCTCCTGATCAATCACAGCAACAAGGAATGAAAAGATATTTGGCCATTATATACGTATATAATGGCTGCAAAACAGAGCATCAAGAGCATGACTGTGTATTTCACATCAATAGTCTCTATTATTGGGCTGAAATCACTACTAAGGCAAACACAGGGAACTTTTCATTATGTTGTCATAGCGATGTTCACTGGCTTTGTGTCTGCAACTTAGCAGTCAAATGTGGTACCATGGAAACCATAATCAGGATAATGAATGCTTCAGTGGGAACTTTCTAAGCATTTCATGTCCACACCTAAAACCAACACATCACATTAAGCAATAAAAACACACACCTTCCCACTTGCACATGTGCTCTCTCACTTACACACTTAGAGTGCTAATACACTATGTCCCTCTTTGGGCTATATAGACAGGCAAGCATCTTTCCCACCGTATCCCAATCTTCTCCTCGCCACCTGTTAACTGTCAAGTTCAGTCAGTTCAGGCTGAGAGACGGGTTTTTTTCTCTCAGTGTTTTTTAATTTTAAGTTAGAGGCCATATGCAAGAAATGAAATGTGCATATCCTTTAGAGATCTTGGCAATACAGAGACAAATTAATAAGCAGAAAGAGAAACAAAGTCAGTTAAAATCAACAATTAGGTAGCCTACTAACGCTATGAACTTCATCTTTAGGACTCCAGGATTCCAGCATCAACAGAACAGAGAATTTTTTCATCGTCAGACTAACTTGCTGACATTATTTGACTTTCTTTTTCGCTGACTGTAGCCTAATCAATCCCACTTTAGGCTGATGTTCAGCCCACCAGAAATACAAAAAGCGAGAAATGTGGAAATAATAAATAAATAAATAAATGGAGAATAACAGATAAATAACAATAGAAATAGCATTCTTCGTAATCTAAATGAATTTTTATTGGATTTAGAATCACAAGAACAGAATGAATTAGTATTCACTGTGCTTACTGTTTCTAATTAATATTTCCACACAAACTCAATCAAGATACTAAAACAATGGACAGAAATGCTAATTGAAAGGAAGGTAAATGGGATTTTACTAGAGAGATAAATGTTTTTTAACCCAGAAAAGTGAAAAAAATATCAACAATTTTCAGAAAAATTAATTGGAGTTAAATTTATTAAAAAGGTGTTTGTGGCTAAATAAAAACGAGGCATTTTGCACATCTCAATCAGCACAGGATTCAATTTTGATATGCTAATATGCAATTTGGGTATTCATACCTACGTCATTTTTTGTGCGTGGTACTCTCCCGCCAAAAAAATTGTTGCCGGAAGTGAATGGGAGTGTTTGTGGCTTTGCCAGAGCTTCGCCCTTTTAGTTACATTACTTTCAGTAACTAGCAAGACAGAGGCTAGCTGGTTAGCGTACTAACTTAAGCCGAGGAAAAGACCTATTAGAGACAAGAGTTTTCACCTCTGGACACTTCTCACGACGTGAGTGAAGGAATGAACTGAAGTTTGATGCTGAACCAGCGACGTTTCACCTACACTGGTAAGTAAACAGCTGCTAATGCTAATGTTAGCTAAGTGTAAGCCTAGTTAGCAAAACTTAGAAACAGCAGGAGACAGAAGCCAAACCACTGATACAGTCAGTACTTACATAGTCTCCTCCCTTATGCACACACAGACACACACACACACAGACACAGTGAAACAAGTCTCCACACACCTCAATGAGGTAGTCTCGAGGATCACAGGTGCTGAATGGTCTTTTGAAGAGCAGGTAGAACCCATCAGGTTTCTGTTTGGCTTCAATCAGCTCATAGTCCTGCTGGCTGTCCAACGAGACGTGACCCTCACTGTCACTCCAGGCATCCTAAAGGAAAAGTCACACATTATGCTCACAAGTAGCCTAATGAACACCAAGTAGATATGTTAGAGGAGCATGTTGTTCTGTTTCACATACAGTCATGATTTCAGGTGGGACGGTATTAGAGTGTGGATGGACATGATGTTTGTGGAAATGAAGGGGGAAAAGCTCATTATTTCAAAACTATAGGTGCAGTACGGAGGGCGTCAGTGGGTGTAGCAGAGCTGGTTGTAAACCTCAGTGCCCCTTGCAAACCAAACTGAGAGTGAGGTGCATATTTTATCTTTTTGTGTAAGAATTATTCTGTAGGGAAAAAAGTGATCAGTAGATTTTAGTAGAAGCTTTTAAGGTTATTGAGACACAAAAGACAGCTTTGTGGTTAAATGTTACTGGACAAAAAATGTCACCGATAACGGCAAAAACAATGTTACTATTTGTTTTTTTTTTATAATGAACACAGATTTATAAGTTGTAGTATTGGTTTGTTTGACTGTGGTTTGCGATCCAGTTAATAGAAAAAAATTAGTGTGGTGGTGGGTGTTGTGAAACCATCGCAACCCAGTATAGATGATGCTCTGCCAGGAGGCTTTGCAAGAGCTCAGTCTATCCGTTTCTGTTATGTTTCTCACATTCATATCTGTCCAGAATAGCACCTGAGATCTCTCTCTTTATTTTTGTCTCCCTCTCTGCCCCGCTTATATAACTGTTCTGCACAAACTACAAAGATTTTGAAGTCAACAATTTTACAAAACACATATAGTGTATTTATATAATGTTAAAAACAGTGGGCAGTGTACACTATATATTATATGTGTTATGCATGCGTGGAGAATACACTGACTGTGTCACTATGACCTCAGTGGAGTTGTATCGTGACTATTTGATTTATTTAAAAAAAACACCTTCGAAGGATAGTAACACAAAGAGGGACTTTCATAGCATAACTTTACTTGCCCTTGAAGCCTCACTTTAGTTTCTGCCAAACTCTATAATCATACCATACTGTTTCCTGGGGAAATGATTGTGACCCAACAGCTCACTGTTTGATGTGATTATTGTTTTGAGATTTGAAAAACACATGTAACATCCTGTAACTACTGCACCATGTTAATATTTATTGTCCAAATCCTGAGCTTGAGTTGTGTTTCCCGACAGGCACTGCTTTGTCCATTTAGGAAATTCTTGAAGGTGCCTGCATGTCTCATCTTTTATTAAAGTATAGGTATTGCGTATCTCTAAATATCTGTAGTCTAACCAAAAAGAAATAAAGTGAGAAATCAAAATAAAAACTTACAAACATATATTTATTTCGATTTTATCATGGCAAAGTCAAGGATTCAAGGTATCTGGTTTGAAAACATTGATGTTAAAAAATGGATTTTAGGAGAGCCTGGACTACATAGCATCTGAAACATGCCTGTCTTTTTGTAAAGCTGTGTGTGTGTGTGTGTGTGTGTGTGTGTGTGTGTGTGTGTGTGTGTGTGTGTGTGTGTGTGTGTGTGTGTGTGTGTGTGTGTGTGTGTGTGTGTGTGTGTGTGTGTGTGTGTGTGTGTGTGTGTGTGTGTGTGTGTGTTTGGGTGTGTCAAGAGAGTGAGAAAGAGAGCGCACAGTGACCTTTCCTCTGCTGGTAATTTAGCCCCCCTGAGGGAGAAGAAACAGATGGAACAAGGGGAGAAGGAGGGTTGGATAGCAGGAGGGAGATCAATTTAACAAGAAAATACTTCACAGTGATGTGAGTGCTACATTATGATGCTAGCAGAGATGTGGTACACTGGGATTTGGGTAACTAAAGGGAAACAAGCCTGAAATTGAGTAGAAATGAATGGGGCTGGTCAAAGCAACCGTTCTGCAGGGTTTTGCTCATAAAAATATTTGCATCAAATTCAATTACAATTTATTAACTGAGAGTTTCTTTTGATGCTCCTCCAAAACCCACTTTAAAGAGCCATCCAGTTCCAATCTGGATGGGCTAAAAATCGGATTTTGGCTGGCAGTCTGAACGCGGCCTAAGGATTCACCCCATATGTTTAGATTCTTACTGAACTATTGGTAAGCAAGCCGTGTGTGTGTGTGTGTGTGTGTGTGTGTGTGTGTGTGTGTGTGTGTGTGTGTGACATAGAGGACAGTGGAGATTCATTACTTAATTCATTACTTACAATGGACATTTATCACCCCGTGGTGTTATTCAAATTCAGTACCAAGCGAGGAGCCTCTCCACTCCTCACTCCGCCTTGCGTCACGGCCACGCGGCGTTTATTGTTGGAGCAGCGTAAAGAAAAAGCCAGGAGGGCAGAGAGGCATCCATCCACTGAGCCAGTCAGTCAGTCAGTCAGTCAGCCAACCAACCAGCCAGCCAGTCAGTCGCTCCGAGAGACTCGTAAAGGAAGGATGCAAGGGGAAGGCAAGAGGGTGTGTGTGTGTGTGTGTGTGTGTGTGTGTGTGTGTGTGTGTGTGTGTGTGCGCCCCTGCAGCCCTTCTTGCTCCCTTGACCTCAGATTGAATCACAGTGGATATTTCTTTCCTGTGTTTTATCTCTTCTGAACAAGTCAATAAAACTTAGACTGCCCATTCTGCCTAGTTTTATTAAAAAAGAAGAAGCCTTTTATATCCCAAGGCTATTAGTTAGCTTTAAAAGGAATAGTAATGCAATTTATACCATTTATTCACATCACCATGGTGACAGATCTGCTACAGGAAGCCAAGAACACATGATGTCTCTCTCAATAACTAGTCAGCGCAAAAAATCCAAGTCTGCCTCTACAGTATCTCCATAATATGTGGTACCTGCAGATATGAGATAAGTGGAAATTATTATCTCTTAGGTGTTAGGTTTCTTAGGTCTGATGGAAAAAAAACTAAGTAAATACAGTATAAGAAATTTCAGCAGAGCAAATACACATAACATAAGTGATTAATCTGCATTGTGGAGAAATAGAAAAAATAAGCGAGTGATATCTTATGCCTTGTTAGATTAATGAAGAGCAAGTTGAACAGAAAAAAAGCCTGTCTCCATTATTTAACTCGTAACCTGTCATTCACCTTGTCCCTCAACTTAAACCAACACACACACAGAAGCTAACATGTAGAAATACATTCCTAAAGGTTCCAATGTACCAACAGCTGCTGTATTATATGTTTAGAAATGCAGCCAATACAGATTTTATCACCAAGTTTGTTTTCCAAACACAAAGAATCAGAACAAGAACAGAATGAATTAGTATTCACTGTGCTTACTGTTTCTAATTAATATTTCCACACAAACTCAATCAAGATACTAAAACAATGGACAGAAATGCTAATTGAAAGGAAGGTAAATGGGATTTTACTAGAGAGATAAATGTTTTTTAACCCAGAAAAGTGAAAAAAAATATCAACAATTTTCAGAAAAATGAATTGGAGTTAAATTTATTAAAAAGGTGTTTGTGGCTAAATGAAAACGAGGCATTTTGCACATCTCAATCAGCACAGGATTCAATTTTGATATGCTAATATCTGTTAATGATTCCCTGATGAACTTTAGCTATTAGTGCAATTTGAGTGATTTCCAATTAGCGGGGGCCGATAACATCCTTTGTGACTGTCTGATCATGAAACAAGTCGTCCGCTGGCTCCTCGTGCAAAAACACCAATCTCACGCCCCGGGGACCACAGACAGATGAGGAACATAAGAAAGAGGGAGACCTCCACTTGATTAAGGCTTTCATCTAATCCCTGTGCAAATTATGAAATTGACAGGTGCATATTGAAGAATTATTTTTTAAAAAGTGGGTTTTTTTTCTAACTGGCTTGACATCTCTATCTTTTTATAGTCATGTCAGTCTGAACTTAAATAAACACAACATAAAGTGTTTAAAGTACAGCCAATTAAAGGACAAATGATAGAAAACAACACATCCCATCCTTACTTACCCCAAAGTAGCTCTTAGTCCCAGAGTCCCATAGCACCACCAGGTCAGCATTGGTCAGCTCCCCCCGGTCAGACATCCCCAGGACAACGCCGTACCTGAGCTCAGCCACCTTCAGTGCCATGTAAATCTCCTGGTTGGCGTAGCTGATGTTCCAGGCCAGCTGGAGCTCGCCGCGTGGGTCAAGGGGCACACGGAAGGGCATGGGGAGATGCGGGAGAGGGTTAGAGGGGTTTGATTTAAGGCTGGACACATCTACGGCATTGGTGGGTGCCTGGTACGAAGCCACCAAGATGACCATCAGAGCAGCCAGCGCAGTGAAGTACATGACGGTGACATCCTGGAGGCGAAGGTTCCTATTGAAGATCCTCATCACCACCAATGACAGAGCTCAGTCAGCTTCACAGTAGATGGTGGACAAATTCTCTCTTTTTTCTAAGCTTCACTTGTTTTGAGTTGGTTTGGAGTTAAGTCCAAAAAGTTGTGAGGAAAGTTTTTCTCACAGCGCTGTTGCTCAGTTTGAGCTGCAACTCTCCAAACTCAGAGGTGTCGTTTGCCTTGTCAGCTACTCTCCTTTTTGGCCACAGTAGACTCAATATCTCCCTTGCAGCGATCAGGTGAGGTTGTTTATTCTTGCTTCCCGTGTTTTCTATCCTCTCAGGCCCTCATTTTCTGAAAAGTTTGACTTTCGTCTGAGTAGCACTAACTTTACAGTCTTTAGGCTTCTATGTTTCCAAATCCTTGTGGGTATTGTCTCTTTCCTCTGAGCAACTGCTCTGTCTCTCTGTCTTATCCCCCCCCAACTGGCTTTTAAGAGACTCCTCCCTTCTGAGTTGTCTGTTTTTATCCAGCCTAATGGTATTACATTTGTTGAGGAAAATTGGATTGTATTCTTTAAGCCCTGGGGTCAACCATGATTCTGCACATCTGCCAGCCCCTAATTGATCCAAATTCAACCATGGACATTATCACAATCAGTTTCGTCTAACTAAACTTTATTGTTTGCTCCATCTCTGTCTTTTTTTGCTCTGGTGAACATGCATCATACATTTTTCTTGTACATTTCCTGACAACAAGTGTTCCAAGCACTATACTTCTCATCTTGCTTTTTGGGTATTTGATTCAAAGTGAATTTCGGGGGGAGGAAGCTCTTGCGGAGGTGTAAACAAGGCATTAATGCATTAGGCCCTTTCCTTAAGCCACCGCCTAAGGCTACAGGAGACCTAATCAAACTGTCAATTATGGGTTTCAAAAGCAAGAGGGACACATTCATGGTGGTTTAAAAGGTTAGCACAGCCCTGGTGGAAGTGTGTGTGTGTGTTTGTGTCAGTCTGTGTGTGTTTGCAATCGGTATCAAACAGGTGAGAAGACAAAATGGATTTGGGACAGATATCAAAAGAGAATTGAAATACTGCTCCCTGGCCTTTCCCCACTGTCTACATACTCATTTGACAGTTAATCAAAGTTTGGAAGGGAATGCGGAGGGATTGTCAATGGGGACATGGTTCTGTGCCAGCCAAGTCAATAGCAGCTCTGTTTTTTTTTTTGTTCAAAAGTATTAAAGAGAGCAGTCAGTTTTTTTTTTTTTTAGAAATGCAGGGAAAATATGTCAGTTAAAAATTAAGCTGGAGCCAGGCCTCTTTCTTGTTTCAGGAAGTCACTTCCTTGCAGCGACTTACAGCAAATAGCCGTGCATGTATCACCCTTTTTTTCTGTTTATGTATAGAGATTTAAGGTACAGTATGGTAGCATGGTAGCTGAATTTTGCCACCTTGGGGCAGAGCCAGACTTCCTATTTCAACCCATTTCTGCTCTTTATACAAACCTAAGATAACCATCTCCTGGCTATATAGCCTCATATTTACTGGGCAGATTTGAATGTGGTATCAATCTTCATGTAACTTTCAGCACATATTCCAAAATATCTCGTTTAAAGGTCCTGCATATCCACAAAGATGTTACTTCACTCTGACTTTTCTGTACTGTATATACCTCCAACATGACTGTCTTCCAACTGTATGAACAACTAACCCTGCAAATGTTTCCAGCCTCACCTGTGCAACGAAGGTAACAGGAAAGAGTGAACCATCAATCAACCAGTTTGTCCACAGTGCTGAGGAGAGGTCCGACCAGGCAATGTAAATGAAAACACCTCTCCTACCTGCCCTCCACCAGCTGGTAATGTAAACAGTTTTTGCCATGTATAGAAATAGTCTCATAGCATTTCCAATGTATTGACACTTGCTCAATTCATTGCTATTGAAGCCAGAATGGCAGACATAAGCGGCGTTCACACCGAACGCGATAGACGCGAATATAATCGCGCCAGACGCTTCATTCGCACCGCTTGGTCATTTTGGATCATTCGCGTCCATCGCGTCATTCGCGCTAGACGCTCCGCCCGTTCATTTGAAAACCGGTGATCTCAACCTGCTCCCTTTCCACGTCAATCGTGGCTGATATCACCACCTTTGCTGCACTGTACTACTGCTGTACAAGTCTCAGAAACACCAGAAAACCACCCGCCGTCGTGTCTGGGTTCACTGTGTGTGTGTGTGTGTGTGTGTGTGTTTTTTTTTTTTTTGTTCACTCTGTGTAGAAGACGGCAGCGGTGCCCACACACAGCTCAAATACAATCAGCTTCTCCTTCATGTTGTTCTGAGTGTAAACAACCGTACAGAGAAGTGACGTCGTCGGCTTGAACTCGTCGCTGATTGGATGTCACGGCGCGATGCCGCCTGAAAAGTTCAATATTTTCAACTTTATTCGCGCCGCTCTAGACGCTTCAAACGCGCCGCTTCATTCGCGCCGCGTCTCATCGCTCCAGACGCTCCATTCGCGCCGCCTCCGCCTGAATCGCGTGTCATCGCGCCATTTACATTGATTTTCAATGTAGAGTTGCCGCTCCATTCGCGTCTATCGCGTTCGGTGTGAACGCCGCTATAGTCAAGCATGTGTTTCTTGATTTGCCACTTGAGTTACTGGCAGATACACAGATTAGAGTGCAGTTTTGTTCAGCTTTGATGGAGCCGATGTGCTTGGTCAGCCAACAGAAATACACAAATGGACAACATAATGTGATTTTTCAAGTTTGTTTAATCACAATTTTTTTAGCAGTCACACAACCACACTACCAAGTAATTTTGCACTTACTTACTATCTATAGTTGTTTACACTTTGACCAATATTTACCTAGAATTACCTGCATCAGAAACATAACACAATATCCTTTTCTGGTGATTAGCAGGGATGTTTTGGTGAGAGGTTAAGAGACTGAACTTTGGGTCGTATTTCAATAGGATGGATGTAAAGACAGAGTCACCTTGACAACAATTTTTTTTCTTTCTGCTTTTTTAATATTTTGGGGGGCTTTTCAGGATGTCATGCAGTAAAAAGCCACAAGTCGGAGTAAAACCAGAGCCACTGCCGCTTGGACCAAGCCCAAGAGGAAAGCACTCTATGGGGTGAGCCACTAAACACTGACCACAATTTTTAACATCCGATTTAGTTTTTAATTGCAAAAAGACAATTTTCTTATCTGCATTATAGACAACATTAATACAAGTGATACAATTCTCCAGTGTATCTGACAATAAAAAAATAATTTTCATATGCTACAGTGGCACCTCTCAAAACTAATGTCATAGAGTGCTTTACATAAACCAGATAAAATTAAATACATGGTTAAAGTCAACAAAGCAGAATAAAGACATCATAATATAAAGATCTAAGATGGATAAGCACTACGGGGAGCCAACACTCTGCAGGTTTAATTACCACTGATCGTCCCTGCAGGTGCCTTCACTGATGAGTTCTTCTCCTCTACCTGAATGGGTGCTAATCAGCTGTTGGGAGTCTTGGAGCAGAATGAAAACCCACAGACTGCAGACTTGCCACCACCCCTCCCACCTCTCCTCGGTAAAGAAAGTAACAAGACATGAAGCATAAACACATCTGAAAAAATGATAGGTCAGTCCGCACAGATGAGTTGTATGAAGATAAAGGAAGTTTGTGATTTGAGTCGACTTCACACCAATCTGCAGAAGTGTGCAGCGCAGTTCTTATCCACTCTGTGAAATGTGGTTGCCGGCCCAATAAAGTACATTTTCTGACCACATCCATCACGCAATTTATAGGAAGTGCCACCTCATTTGTACATTAGCTCTGCACGTCTCTTCTCATATACTGTAGGAATGATTCAGTGAGGTTCAAGGAAAGCTCGTGATTAAATGAGCTGCAGGGTGAAAGCAGAAATTCTGTGTGTGTTGGATTAAATTTTGCACATGACGTCAAACTGTTGAATCCTGTTTCCAGAAAAGGCTCCTAAAGAGAAAAGGTTGGGATGTGAGCAGAAAACAGAGAGTGAGCAGAGCAGAAAGCCATGGACTGGTATGGTGTTGGTTAATGTAATAAAGAGTCCCTGAGGCAAACAGAGATCTGCCTGTCCTTCCACTGTCTCTGGCAACCACGTGAGTCCCTATAATCTCGTCTCTGTGTCTATGGTGTCTCTGCATATGTACAATAATTGAAAATTGAAAATCTTTATTGACCACTGTTGTGGAAATTCATCTCTGGCCTCATAAAAAAAGACATATAACACTCAGTCAAAACTACACAGCACATACAACATACAAGAACTTTAAACGCCGCAGATTAACAGACAGGCATGTAGCATAGAAATGTGCAAAAGACAGCTTTGAAAAAGTAAACTACTAAATAAATAGCTCCCAAATATCAATGGTTCAATGAGGGGGGGTGGGAGGGGTTAAAATACATAGTGTAAAAATCACCTGATCCTGATTGATTTAGCAGAATAATGGATGATGGTACAAAGGAAATATTTTTAGTTGCTGTAGGGATCCTGAATCTCCGTCCTAATAGGAGTCTTTCGAATGTGTGATGTAGTGGATATGAGGGATCCTGAACTCTTAGTTTGGGTTGTATAAAGTTCCACTAGCTGCCTCTGGGGGTTCAGTATAATTTTACTGGCTGTATATATAATTTTTGTGAGTTTAATAATTGTTTCTTTTTATCTTTACACCATCACATAGGCCTACACCGCCTCTTTTACAAGTCTGTCTCCCCTTCTGTCACGCTGTCTGTTACTGCTGATCACCCGCTCTCTTCCTGCCTTCTCATTTCTCTTACATGCACACTTATCTTTCCGCCGCTGCTCCTGATGTGTCAGCAAACACAAACGAGACGAGACGCTGTAAAGTCAGCGGTGATCCGGAGGGAAAAAGAGAGAGACAGAGAGAGAGAAGGGGGTGGCATGGGGGATGGGAGGGGAAGAGCAGATTTAAGGAGAGAATAGAGAGCCATTCTGTAATCATGTCTGTGGGTGTGTTTATGCAAGAAGCCTGGGGGGTGTATGTGACATTATCCTGCCTAGAACAAGCCAGATATTGCCCCCCCAAATCATCATGCATTGCTTTCAGTTTGGCACAAGTATGCATGGATACAGTAGTTAGGAAATTGTGCTCCGAATGATCCATAGCTTATCAGCACAGTGTGTCACTGTGTTCGGTTATTTTATGATGTCTGGATTAACCTGATAGGAGACCCAAGGGATAACATTTCCTCTCAGGTCTCTATTGAAGTCCCACTACCCGCCACCTGGCCTCTGTGTGTGTACCATGCTACCTTTGCGTTCAGTTAAGTAAACAGATATGCCAGTGCCAATATCAGTAATTTCTTGCAAAAATAGAAGTAGCACAGTTAGTTTGCACAATTTGACAAATCACACTTTTATTTAGAAACATAAATTGTCGGGATTTTAACACAGGACTCCTATACATCATACAGTGTTGCATATAAGGCCTTATTTCTTACACTGTTTTTGTGTTTTTGTTTGCTGTTTGATCTGTTGTTATACTGGATCTCTCCGGATTTTTAATTAGATCACCTTGTTCCACCATGTCATTTTGGACCAGACTGATTTATTAGCCCCACCAACTGTGGAAGAACCAGCTCCGTACATTTGCTTAAAGGATTAATTTGATTTAAATTGAAATTTGAAGCTGGATATAGATGGAAACCAGTATGTACTTCATGAAAATGCAAGATCTGTCTTAGATGACTTTGTACATCAACAAACCTATGTAACATTCGCCGAGCGGCAGCCGTTTCTGCCACTTACATTGACAGGATAATGGTAATGTTGTGCAAATGACTGAAGTAATGTCAGTAATACACCAATGTCTAACGTTTGCTAACATTATAGCTGACATAATCACCAGGGCTGGTTATATCAGACTAAAGAAATAACTCCAGGGTCAAGGATATCTGTAATTGCTTACGAATTAAGATGAAGACTGTTATTTCTTTTTTCTTATATTCACTTTATAGTCATTAATGCCAATATTCAACCCAACTAATCCAAATGACATACAGTTAACCTAGGTGGGAGGAGCTGCAAGACACTGCCCACCACTTTTGCTGTTTGATAATCCAGCCTTGACAAAATGATAGTACTCAATTGCAATAAATTGACCTGTAAAATTTTAACTCAAATTCTGCCAGTGAATCTTGCTGTGAACAGGAGGTCGGCTGGATCTACTCTGCATGTGCACACACAAACACACACAAAAACGAGGAGTGGATAAAAGCAGAGCTCACCTTGACATGATCAATCCAACCATCTCATTCTCCGCTTATATAAATATTTTAACACCACACACTCTCCAAGTGCCTTAATCTCCACTTCTGTGAGTTTGAATAATGAATGCAATAAAAACTCACACTGCTACTCTTAGCGGTCTGATCTTAATAGGAGAAGCGAGTACGGTAGTTGTAAGGCTTGACTGGATAATTAGAGAGGACGATAAGTGAAGAACTTGGAGAGAGAGATGCAGAGAGTCAGAGGAAGGAAAAACAAGTGGTGAAACAGTGCAGATTCAGATGCTGACAAGAAGAGAGCACTGTGGCACACAGACACACAGAAAGCACATGGATCACATCACTGAGGGTAACAAGTTGGAAAACATCCATTCACGTCCATGGTTGGATTCCTAATATGTCCTGTAGTCAGGATGCAGAGTGACAGGGGCAGAGTGAAAGGACAGGAGACAGAGGGAGCTACAAAGACAGAAAAATGATCCTCCAGGGGACAGATGTGTCCCTTGCTCTAATGGAATTTAATGGACGTTTTGTCCCAGACAGAGGGCCAGTTTGTTTTTTCCTCCTTGGCTGACCCCAGGCGGAGGACAGGTGTAATTCTTTTAATTATCTTTATAGAGTTGGCTGTCACATATGCATATAGCTCGGCTGATTAACTGCTGTGTAAGTGGGAAGTTTAATGAATCCGCTCTAAATGCTGCAGCCGCTTGTGGTTTCTGGCGTATTAGGAGGAGGACACACAGTGAGGGGTGACTTTCAGGTTTCAGCTACAGTGAGCTGTGTGATGGTTGTTGGTGACATTTGCAGAGTTTGTCTGAGGACACACACAAACACACATAGACGCACACACACTCTCTCTCCTCCTCCCTCTGCCTCTTGACTCCATGCACAGCTTCTGTTCAACTTGCGGGCTAATGATGACTATGCCTACACTGTGTAGCTGTGTATATGCATGCACATCTCTGTAATTAAGTTTTCCAACCACATCCTCATTGAGCATCTTTCCTTCCCCATTCCTCCCCCCCTCCACTCTCTCTCTTATAGCACCCATGGCCAATCTGGGTCTGTGACTAAAGCGCCATCTCCCAGGCTGCACACTCCAGGCTGCATTTACTCACTGGGTCTGCAGGCACTAAGAGCCACCTCTGGATCTTTAAAAAAAAAAAATCGCATTGGACTCGTCTCCGCGCGCGGTGCCGGACGTCTCTATGCAGGAATCGGCTAATTATACAGAGGTCCAACATCCGTGCGTCAAAGAGCCTATATAGCCTTATAGTAGCCTGTTTTTTTTTGTTTTGTTTTTTGCAGCTGCAGACACTTTGTCAGCTCCATACAGAGCCACTGACCAGCTTTGCATTTTCCGCCAAACATGGCATGCAACGAAGAGGAGCATGCGGGAGAGGGAGGAGATAGATAAGTAGACTGATAGAGAGAATAGGAAAAAAAGGAAGCGTGCAAATAAGTAAAAGAACAGCGTAGATTGACCGCGGATCCCAGAGCAGCCCTGCAAACATTCACCTGACCTCGACCTCCTCTGGACGGTGGGAAAAAACCGCTTGTTGAAATGGAGATGTCGAGATTTTCTATCATCCCGTCTCCTCCTCCTCTTCCTCCTCCTCCTTCCCCTTCAACACACATGCTGCCGAGGCTGACGATGATGATGTTGATGATGATGGTGGTAGTGGTGGTGATGATGATGATGATGTTTGCGTAGGAGTGTTTTATTTTGCGGACAGCGTTTGGTTAACCAGTCTCTACTGTTCAAACAACTCCAGACAAGCGGTGGATGGACCGGTGCGTGTGCGCGGCTGGACGCCTGCTCCTTCAAACACAATCTTCCAGAGATATTATTGCCATTATTCTAAGTGAGCGGCTCGTTTTGGACTCATTTGGAGTATTTTCTTCCTCTTTCTGCGAGTCCGGAATTTGACAGAAACATGTTTTGCATTCGGTTGAGAAGAGTGTGTCGGGAAAAAGTAGCCCAGAAGCAAAAATAGATCTGTTTCCGTGGACATCTTTGCAAAGGGGCGCATCTGCCGTTTTCTTTTTTTCCTTCTTTCTTTTCAATTAACAACTAAAGAGGATCAGGCTCTGGGGAGTTTATTCTGACCCCCCCCCTCCCTCTCTACTTCCACATACCCTGCCGTTTGCTGATTACTTTACCGACACTGGGGACTTTTTTTTTTCTTTGTCGTTGCTCTCATTTACTGAGGTCGACACCAACCGAAACCAGCAGAGGTCGGGACCTGAGCTCCGAGGAGCCACCACTACCTTAGATGTGACCCGGCGAATTCCTCTTATCTCTGAAGGTAAAGATCCCACACTCTTTAAAAACAAAATGTAGGTTTGTGTACTACTACTGCATGCATTTGTCATTATATTGTGTTTTTATAATATACAGGCTACAGGCTATTGGCTTAAATAGCAGCAAAAGAGATGCGTCTGCTTGTCAAGTCATGCTGTGGCTAACAGTAGACTGAGAAGTTGGTTATTGGCTGCTTGTTAGGCTGACAGGCATAGATAGATAGATAGATAGATAGATAGATAGATAGATAGATAGATAGATAGATAGATAGATAGATAGATAGATAGATAGATAGATAGATAGATAGTTTCTCAGTTCAGCACCATGGACAGAGCCACACATGGTTGTTTTCCTTCCCCCTATTTTGCCCAGAACATGTATAATTGATCATAGTCCATTTTCCCAACATTCATACATGTAACAGAGTGTGTTTCCAAAAGCCTTAAGACATGTTCGGCATACAGAGATGGATAGGCAGGTTGAATAATAGAAACAGGCAAGAAAGAGAGATGAAAAAGAGATTGGCAAAGGTGAGTGAGAGGTTCAGTGCTTTTGTATGACAGACAGTATGGCTGGCTGACTGGCTGGCTTGCCACATGCTGGCAAAACAGTATGGCTTGTGAGCCACAGCTACTGTCACCAACTGTTAGCCATGGTCGCATCCAAACTGTTCGCTCCAGATATTTTTAGGCAGGATGGAAATGCATCTCGAACAGCATTAAGGCTGTGGAACATTAAAAATATTCCCCAAAGGCGGTTAAAATGGCAAAAATTATTTTAGGCAAGGAACACAAAGGATGCAACCCACCGCCCTAACTTGGTGTTTTGGAAACACTGTTATGGATGAATGAAGTAACAGCTAACCACCTGAAAATTTAGCCCACAAGTGTAACCAGGAAGATTGAATTGTTACAGAAGTGAGTGGGAATATAATAGTCATAAACCTCCCGTCTATCTAGCAGAGGTGTTATGGTATTATAGTGGAGGAGTCAACCTTTTTTTTTTGGCAAAATTGCACACACTGGCAAATAACTAGTTTATTCAAAGCAACACAGCATCTCCACCTGTTAGCATATCAGAACTCCTTTGTGCTTTTTGACAGTCTACATTTCAGACTCTGTTGTATTATTGTGTGCTTAAACTATCCATGGTGGAATAATGGTCATTTAGCTCCACTGTGTTTATCACCAGAAGTACTGGAAGTAATTTGGCATTGTGATTATCACATGTAAATGCCCTTCTCTCTTCACCTCTGCCTTTGCACAGAAAAGTTTGAAAGAAAATCTCATCGCATCCCCAAATCATTGTCACTATGGGCTTCAGATTTAAAAAGGAAGCACATTAAATGATTAGGGACAAATATTAAGGGCCTGAGGGGTCACTGACAGTGTTGTCATCATGTCTCAACCCAACTAATATATGCTGGATATTTTGAAGCTCTTCACCATCAAAACATCAAGTTATTGATTTTCTCCTTGAAGGGTGGTGTTCATCCCTCCAGCAGAGTGACAGAGAGGTCCATCACTTTTCTAAGAAGCTTAAAGGAGATTTTTTCTTAACATGCCAGAGGGAAAGAGGAACTGATGGTACTTAGATTGATACCTAGGAGGCTTCTGCTCTCCATGCTGTTCATTGAGGTACAGTGAAATCAATTAAGATGTCAATGCCGTTATCATATCAAATATCATATCATATCACAATCCCTAGTCTAAGGCGAGTATAAAGAATGACAAAAGAGACTAAATTCATGTTGTGGTCTGAAAGGAAAATAAAAATAGACACACATACAGAGCTTTTAGAGGGCCGACAACAATGAAAGACAAGGAGGGGCTTGTGTTCCCATGGTGACTTCCTCACTGACCCTTGTAACAACCTTGGCCCCCTGGGAGATCAGTCATACTCCTGCATGCACACACTTGCACACAAAAACACACACTCAAGTCCCCCCTCGCAGCGTGACTATGAGTGACTGTGTGTTAGTTGTCTGCTGCTGCCGCTGCTCCACCAGCCTCTCAAGTCATTACAGTAGGAGAGAGAAGAGGAGGAGGAGGAGGGGGAGAGAGGGAGTTGAAGGACAAGCAGATGAGTAGGATGGAAAAGCAAATCTCAAAGACAGATGGGTGCTGAAGAAAGGTGTGGAGAGAGGAGTGCATATAAAACAGGGAGAGAGGGATGGAGAAGAAGAGGCAGAGGAGGAGGGAAGGTTTAAACACTGGTAGAATAGTCAAGAGTGACCACAGATAGCCAATTCTTCTTTTTTCAGGCCATTGAAAGTGTACTCACCTATCAGCTTAATTACCTTTTAAAATGCACTACTAGGAGGGGAAATTGAAATAAATCCACTATGGTTGAGATAAAGAGGAGAGAGGAGAGGTGAAATGGATGGATTGAGACTGGGGGAAGGGAATATGGCTGCTCAGTGATCATGTTAAACAGTCACCACCCGTTCCTCCCTTCCTCCACCCGGCTCTCCTCCCCTCCCCCTCGGCACCACGCTCTCCTCTCTCCTCGCATCTACACCCTGACGTGCTCACACATCACGCTCGTGATGACCAGCACCCACGCTCATGCACACACACACACACACACACACAGACACACAAGTGCGCGCAAGGCGTTGGGTCAGCTGGCCTCATCCCAATGAGTGATTGTAAAAAGCTGAAGCTCATTCCAAGGAGTAGAAGGGAGGCGGGGGAGGAGAACAGGAAGAGGCTGAGGAGAAACAGCAGCAGAAGAAAAGCTGCTGTTCCTCTGTGTGTGTCCTTCCTGAATGAATTGTCATGCATGTATGATATGAATAGTACCAATAATTGTATCAGTTATATGGGGAACAGGAGCCTTGATTTTCTGTGTAATTGAAGTAGAATTATGTTGCTGTTTTTACTCACAGTAAAAGTCACGTTTTCATTGGTTTTGGCCATCATCCCTACAGTTATTAACAGTTTTACTCAAAAACTCAATTGTTGTGATCAAGTCTCTTCACAATTATGTTGCATTCATGTCATATCATGTAAACGGTAATTACTAGCATCCACATCCAGCTTCCGACTATCTATTGTAGATTGTAGGTGGTAATTGTAATTGGCGGAATGTTTAGCAGTCACATCAAAACAAAATGCAGTTTCACACTAATCCAACTAATTCAGCTAATTTCATAGGACCTGCATATCTGCATTCACTTGGCAACAAGCTGCTAGAAATAGACTGCGCAACAAAAGTAGCTAATTTAGGTCTAACTACAAGGTTAACGCAGGGTTTAACCACCTTGGAATAATGCATGAATACACCCAAGTTTGGATTTAATGGTGTTTTTCTTCATGTTCTCATTCGGCTGACTTTGCCTGAACGCAGCATAGGCCAAGCTACAGTAATAAAAATAGGAAACAAACCTCCCATAAATGAGTGAAATAAAACACGTGAATAAAAGGTGGAAGTGGCGAAAACACCTTAAATCACCCATAGTGGTGAGCTTACATTGTAATACAGAGCTAATTGATCCTAGAAGTGGCACCACAAAAAAATGACAGGTGATTACATTTTGTGGACAATCATTTTAATGATGATAATGAACCCTTGTTAACTTTTTTTTTTTACCTTATAACCCAATCACTACTTTTACCCTCTGTCCCACTATTCTTACTAAGTAGGAATAACAACTGAGGCCACAAAAGTCAATTTAATGTTGTGAAAATGTAGGATTTCCCATTTAAGCTTTGCATAGCTAACGTGTCGGTCTACATGGCCTGCAGCATGCTGCATATATCACACACTAAATATAAAGGCAGATGGCACACTGCTGAGACTAAATGTACAAATTACGTCTGTGAGTGTAGCCTATTTCGAAGATGCTCAGGGGCTTTCACATTACAAACTTTATGGTCCAGAGCCTTTTTTCAAAGCTCAGTATAGGATCTACACGTTTAGCTGCATAATGTTAAATCTGAGCCTGAAAAGCTGCAAACGTCAACACACTCCTTTTGGAAAGTGATGAAGCAAAAAGAATTTAAGAACACAATAGCTCAGCAAGGTCGTGGCGTACTCTGCAAACAAAAGTAAGCATGCACGTGATATTCTCATTCATAAATTCCACTTGTTGCGATGTGTCTAATCTTATTATGCATCTCTGCAATTCTGCCCGACTGCACTGAGCCTCAATTTTTATCAGCTTAGAGATTAGCATACGGTGAGTGAGCTGGGGAAAAAAAAGTTTGTTCAAGTACAATCAGACCAGAACTTATAAGCATAAACCACCCACTCAAACAACAGAAAAGGCAATGGTAAAATGTCAGTCTGTAATAGCCCCGTCACTATGGTAACTGAGGACCTGTTTGTACTTTTACACACACTGCCTCTTGAGCACTGACCATTAGCGTTAACAACCAGGCAACCATCAGCCTTGAGCTTTTAACACATTACCTTCAATTATCTCCACATTTCATCAAAGACATGTATACATCCAGCCTCTCAAAGCTGCCCTCTGCTGCCTTCTCTTCGTCTTTGTTGGTCACTTATTTCTACATTTTTCCTTTCCTTTTTTAGTGCCTTTTCCCGCCCTCTGTTTTTTTCCTCCTCTGCTGACTACCACCATTCTCCTTCATGCTATTTCTTTCCATCCCAGTCATCTCTGCTGCCTTACCTACCTTCTTTCTTGTTTCCCAAACTTTAATCATATGTCTACTGCAGCTCCTGCGTTGACCTTTGACCTTTCGAGGCAAATACAAACAGATAACTGTCAAGCACAATACTGAAAATATCCTGCATCTGACATCTCAGTGTTTCTCTCGCTCTATGATTATCTCTTCCTGTCACTCACTGCTCACAAAATTTGTCCTGCAAGGATTTTTTGCTGTAATTGTGCCACATATACAGGGGATGTGCAGCACAGTATGCATGATACACATTTGTATGTGTGTGTCCTTTTAAGAAAAAGACAAATTATGTGATTAAGGCTGAGCAAAACTGAGTCTAGGTAGGTGTGTGCCGTTTTTCCCTGCCAAGACACGAGCTCATGAACACAACAGTGAGGATGATTTTTCAAAACTGTCTCGGCAAGTCCAAATGCACAATTTAGGTGTGACAAACACTAAAGCACTGAGCTGTTCACTGTGCATGATTTCACATCTCAACAAGTTTACTGATTGGCAATACTAACTGCTGCACAGAGAGCTGGTAAAAATTAAAAAAGAACCAAGTACTTATTTTTAACGTAGTAATATGAAAAAACATGTTTTAAAACAACATGTTATGGCTTTTTTTTTTTTTTTTTTGGTTAATGCCCCGGTTTCTGGTCGCTCTTCAACTTCAAATGACATCTGACATGTATGTTTAGGTAAAAATCAACTCCATTTTCTGAGCCCTGTAAGCAGCATTTGCTCAAAAAGAACCAGCTCATACTGTACATCGTGTCCTCCAAGCACACTAGTAAACAGAAATGTTTATTATAATTGTTATGAGCTCCTTGGTAGAGTGAAAATCTGCAGTCATACAGAGAGAAGAGGGTGATGTGATTTTCATATAGGCACACATTTTCTCTTTTGGAAGACTTTCAAAGTGTTTTACTTAATTGTACAATAAGTGGCAGAAACATAAGAAAGTACAGAATATGAGAGAAAGGTTCATACCACACCAGACACAGCATGAAGTGGGTGTAGCTGGTTTGGAAAGTTATAGAAAATGTCGGATGCAGCCCTTTCCAATCCCGTGTTGGAAAGGGATTTTGGATGCTGTTCGACCATCTGACAAGCACTTCTGTTGAAGCACAAGAGCCTTTAGTGATGCTTTAACATCACGCCTAACCAGTGGCGTGTTCAGGGAGTGGCCTTGGGTGGCCAGGGCCACCCCTGAAATCTGATTGGCCACCCCAGGTGCCACCTCAAAATATGATGATGCTATATGCCCAGTGAGAGGCATTTTATACGTTGTTTTATACTGGCTTTTGTCAAGTTTTTTTTTCAAGAATAAAATAGGCTATTGGTTGCAAACACACAACCACCAACACACAACGTGTTGAAAGTAGACAATCATCACAATATGAATTAACACGTCACTACTATAAATGTGGCATTTACAGACTAAAGAACAACTTTGTCATGTTTATTAGTGTAGCATGTAACGACAGCACGTAAGAGCTCTCCAAAGCCCTTCTGGCGGAAAAAATAAACAATATTCACATTTTGTTGGCACAAATTGAAGTCAAAGAAACAACAAAGAGCAAGCAAACATCTGCCCCATTTCTGCACTCTTTTTCTTTTTGCGCAGAGGTTCATCGATTGTTTTTTTGTTTGTTTTTTTGCTGTTGTAAAACACACACAGTGCTACAGCTGAGCTAGATCTTCCAATGTTGCAGCCAAACACCATTAGAGAGTCTCTTCTGACAGCTGCTCTGTGGAGCTGCAGTTGAACCGGCTGGGGACCGCAGTGTCGTCCTTTTTTTTTTTTTTAGCAGGGCCATTGTTACAGGTGATGCACATCTATGTCCGTGTATGTTTGTCTTCCTTCACGGGGACTGTGCTGTGTAACTGGCACATACTGTAAGACCTCCTATGTAACTTTGTGTGAACCCCCCCCCCCAAAAAAAAACGATAGTATTAATCAGTCAAAGTTATTGTTATCAGATAACGGTTAGTCTGTGAATGTGTTTGTCCTCGGAGGCCACCATCACTTTGCAGGGTAACCAATCATTTGAATCTGAGTATTTGAATGGGGAGCACAAGGGGAAAGTGTGAAGTGCACTTTACACTGAGTGAGCTTTATGCCCTCCATCTGGTATCATTGACATAGTGCTGACACTGGGCGTTAGGGCAGGTTCTTGGATAGAGACAGAGTAAGTTGAGAGAGGCTATCCTCAGATTTGGTTCCATCCAATATCGAGGGAAAAGTACAGAAAAACCTTCCTAGAATGCAAAGTATTCATCGTAGTTAATGGTATTTTGTGTATGCATATTGTATCAGCGGGTATCATCTCCCACAGTGCGAATTGCTGTATGCTTCAACTGTGTGATGATTTCATCAGTGTGTGTAACTTCCAACTCCCTTGAGATTCTTCTGCTGCTGAGTAACTTCTTGTAAATAGCATGTTTGCTTGAGAAACTCCGCTTTGAATATGCAGAGTGACACGCAGCAGGATCTATCCATCTCCATGTCAGAGGCGCTGTCTTTGCTTGTGAGTGGCACGACTGCTGCTGCTGCTGCTGCTGCTGCTGCTGCTGCTGCTGTTGTTGAAAGTGATGTTTAAAACAGAGGCCCTGCCTACGCTCCCTAAGGCGGTGTGCATCAGCTGAGCAGACACACATGGAGCGAGAGTGGTGGAAAGCAAGAGGGGCAGACAAAGACAGCGACGGAAATGGAAGGAGAGGCTAAACAGACAAGAGACGGGCTGCATGGAAAGAGACAGCGATAGAGCAGGTGGAGCTGAGAACAAATAGAAGGGGAGAGATGACCAAAGAAAGTGAGCGATGGGATTGGCAATGTGCCATGGGCAGGGCTGAAGAAAAGATGAAGGAGAGCAGCAGAGCAGCACAGGTGCTCTTGCAGGAAGACACACACACACACACACACACACACATATAGACATAAGCAACTGCAAGGGAATTCAACCTATACTGTAAATACTTGATTCTAATTAAATGTTATGATGCTAACAAACAGAAAACTGCTGCCAAGGGACTTCTCTTCTCTTCTCTTCTCTTCTCTTCTCTTCTCTTCTCTTCTCTTCTCTTCTCTTCTCTTCTCTTCTCTTCTCTTCTCTTCTCTTCTCTTCTCTCCTCTTCTCTCGGCTCAGGGTGGAGTTCAGCTTCTACAAGCTGACGGACCAAATAGAGGGTTTTGTGAAGACCTGGGCTGTAAATGGGGTTTTGTGTTCGGTCCAGGAGGACTCACTAGTCCTGAGTTTCTGAGTCTTTTTTCTGTTGTCGTCATTTGCTCAGTTGATTATGTCCTGTTTTTCTCTGTCGCAATTGTGTGATTGAATTTGATAGAGTTTTGTGACATAGTAGGGACTGATAATTAAAGTTTGGTTTTAAAAATCAAATCTCTTCTCTTCTCTTCTCTTCTCTTCTCTTCTCTTCTCTTCTCTTCTCTTCTCTTCTCTTCTCTTCTCTTCTCTTCTCTTCTCTTCTCTTCTCTTCTCTTCTCTCCTCTTCTCTCCTCTTCTCTCGGCTCAGGGTGGAGTTCAGCTTCTACAAGCTGACGGACCAAATAGAGGGTTTTGTGAAGACCTGGGCTGTAAATGGGGTTTTGTGTTCGGTCCAGGAGGACTCACTAGTCCTGAGTTTCTGAGTCTTTTTTCTGTTGTTGTCATTTGCTCAGTTGATTATGTCCTGTTTTTCTCTGTCGCAATTGTGTGATTGAATTTGATAGAGTTTTGTGACATAGTAGGGACTGATAATTAAAGTTTGGTTTTAAAAATCAAATCTCTTCTCTTCTCTTCTCTTCTCTTCTCTTCTCTTCTCTTCTCTTCTCTTCTCTTCTCTTCTCTTCTCTTCTCTTCTCTTCTCTTCTCCTGCTTACAAACCATATGCTTTGTCAGATGTGTGCATCAACTGTAGCAGCTGGGGTTAAGTAGCAGTGAGCACTGTGATAACCAAGTTATGATACCATAATATGACCTGACCTTCACTACACCACCTCTTGTTTCACTACATTTACTGTGGCTTCTGGCCATATGTGTGTGTGTGTGTGTCTCTGTGTGCCTTTGCAAACTCTAAGTACTTATCTCTCAGGTTCTGTTTGCTGCGTTTTAATGCACAGATTTAGATTAAATATCAGATGAAATATCCATTATCCAGTGTGAGGATGTTATGAACGATCAGGTTACATGTCCTTGACTTAACAAGTGCCCAGGACTCTACGTTCACACAGTCTGCATCCTCCTCTCTTCTCTCACACATACACACACAGGCGACAAAGATGGATGCACTTTTCTCTTGATTTTCAAAGAACAGAGAACCATGAAAATGAATTCAGTATAGTTGAACTTTTGCCACATCCGTCAAGAGTCTTAGGAGTGTCTCTACACCATCAGTTCGACTTCAAAGTGCAGCATTGCCACAAAAATTATATTTTCATACATAAATACTGGTTCTATGGACCTGCGTTTTTGTCTGACAAGTTGACAGCCGATCGCACACCGGGGGTGACCACGCATGGCAGCTGTTCTCAGCAGGAGGTTTGCACACACAGCAGCAAACAAGATAGGATATGAAAGCTAACATTACCTGTGAACTGTGAATGGCCCTCCTGCGGGTAGCTGCTTTTCCGAGTTGACTGACTCCAAACTCTGAGAGAGGAAGCAGTGATGAATCCGGTGTAGAGAGAGAACCAAGGGATGTGGAGGCCGGCAGAGGTGTTTGATACAATAGAAAAGGTACAAAAGGAGTGGAATCACTGACATTTAGTGTAATTCTTTGTGAAACATACAGCATTTTATTTCCACTTTATTAGATGTAACCTCATAGAATCATTCTGACATATGTGACATGGCTGGGATGTTAGGTTACACCTGTCACAGCTGCCAAATAACATCATACAGCCTTCTTTATGGCTGTTGGCAGCCTATTTGAGTCACAAGGAGATGCTTATGCTATGCTAACTAAACTAACCCGTTACCCGGAGCTAAAATTATAGATACCGTGCTGTTGCTTGGGGAGAGAAGGCAGAGTAAGGAAAAAGTCTAAAATTGGAAAGATCTCATTGTCAAGTGTCAAGGAGCAAATGTAATTTAATGGTGTCTTATCTAATTCAGGAAGAGGAAAAAGAATTACATTTATTTGAGGGCAGTGTATTATCCTGAGCAGACCATCTAGCCAGAGGCAAGGGTTGTCTGTGTGTCTGTGTGTGTGTGGGGTGGTGTGTCCTCACATATGATTATACTTTTGAGTGTTTTTGCAATAATATATTAAGTTGTCATAGCGGGAGACTCAGCCCAGTATTATCTGCTTGCTTGGTGTGTTTACATGGCTAACATTTTCACACCAGGGGGTTCTCACGGAGCTGGAGTGTCACAACAGACTGTCTGCGTAATTTCTCAGGAGCAGACGTGACTGACACTGAACTTATAAACCAAGAGTGAACCAGTTCCAGGCAGCGTCATGTGTTATCGGATCGAGTTATGCCGTTCGGAGTTGGAATAGACTCAGCTGCTCGCACACAAACACACACAGAGATTATGCATTGCCGAAGGTGAGCGAAATGTGCTGAGATTTGGTTTCGCTGCTTTCATTATCGTTATTGTTATTATTCAATATGAAAGAACACAGAGGGAACGGTGCACGGAGAGTTTGCATAAATATCTCTCAACAGACCGACGCTCTGTCATGAACAGCAGTTTTATTTCTGCGAGGGCCCCGACACTTTATCGAGTTGTAGCTCCGCTCTTGTCTCCTGTATTTATGCAGCACTAAGCAGAAACAGTAACTCCTGTTTATGTTATTACAATGAATTTGCGTGAATTTGTGTGCCAGCGTGTGCGAGTATTGGAATAAATAGTTTGCTCTGCGTCACCAAACATTGCCCTCTCTGTTCAGGTAAAAAGTACAATCACACACTCAAACACTACCACACAAATATGCAGCTCAACTATTCCTTGTACTGTATATTGGAGAGAGATGTGCATTGCAACACTCTGTCTACAGTATATTCACAGGTAAACAGAGGTTGTTGTTTTTTACTGAATGTGCTGCTTGCAGTTGGCGCTTGTCAAACCAAGCTGACATTGATCCATCCACCCGCTACCTCTGAGCTATATCCTCGTGCCTGTGTGTGTTCAGCACTGCTGGCACCAGTCATGCCTCATCAGAGGCTGATTGAGCATGTTGAATCGGTGGCAGAGGCGAGTCAGTGAGATACTGTATACATTAGACAGGCATACGGGGTAAAACAGGGTTTTCTTCGGATTCAGATTCCCATAAACCTATTTGGCTCTTTTAAGTGTTTAAATCCAATGTGCTCCATGAAATTAAGTGTTGATATTTAAGGGGAAAAAAATTCTGAACTTTCCCTTTAAGTCCAAGTAGTTTCATGACAAGAGCTGCAGTGAACTGGGGACCTTTTTTTTTTTTTTTTACCACTTGCATCACTAGGTTTCAGGGCTAAGAAATGCTCTTCAGTCCATCAATTGTAAAGTTCAAAGAAGAGTAATATCTCTGAGCCAAACTCAGCTTGTACTTGTGCCAAGATTATAGCCTGTCATGCACAGCTAGTGGTATTATTTGCACAGCAGAGGGTAGAGCATGGCATGGCGGAGGGGAGGACCAGGAAGTACAGTGGCAGACTGACAAACTGTGATTATATGCAATTATTTTTGAGATGATTGGAAAATGAAAGATCATTTTGTTTAATTCTTTTCATCTACAATTCAAAATTGGAAGAAGCAGGAAAGTCGGGCTTTTACATTGTTTGGATGTGACACTGCACCACTGCTTCTTTTAACACTGACAGGATGAGAGTCCTTTACCTGAGCACTGATGTGACTTATATAGTCATAATGTCTTAATGTGGTCTCTTACATTAAGTAACAATCCATGATCTGTTGCACTTCAGTACAAAATATTAGAGCTCTCTCCATGGAGTACAGTAAACTTATATTGATTGTGCATGCGAATGCCAATGTGCATCAATCAGAAACTCGATTTATAGTTCAGAGGTATATGAAGGTGGATTTAAGGTGGTGTTTATGGCTTTGATAGAACTGACAGTAGTTTACTTTCATCAGAGATTTCCCACATTGAAAGCTGTGCCTCTTGATCGAATGAGAAGTTTGTAGTTTTCACCATTGAACCATTGTAACAGGAATACAATTATTCTACCTGCATGAATGTTTAAAGTTGCATTTTAGAAGAAAAAAAAAGATCCTGTCAAAGTGTTTTCTTCCAGAAATTTTACATTATAGCCCTATAGAATTCCTCAAATATTGCTTAAACTTAATTGGAGCTGAAAATGAAAGGCTCAGTATGGAGTGGATATTTAAAAGAAGAAGCTTTTTTGAGCTTTGCTGCTTCCAGTGCGTGCAAAATATTTTCGAAGTTCCAGATGTGCTCCTTACATCAGCATGCGTTATGAACTGGAAGAACAACTAAGCAAGGTCATTCAGATGGATGAGAGACATTTAGTGAGCTGTATAATTAAATGAAGACCCCTGGGTCACCGTTAAGTTTTTTTCAAATGTCCTCATGGTGCTATATTCATACTAGCCAAGAGCCATTTTTATGATATATTGTTCACAGAGGGGCACTAATTACAGAGACATTGCCTAAGCAATGTGAGGGCTCATGAGACAGATAAAACCTATTCCTGGTTCCGGTCATGGCTAAAACCAGTTTATCTTTTCTTCACCCACAACCCCAGACTCTCTCACTCTCTTTCTCTCTCTCTCTCTCCACTGACAGCCTGTAGAATTGCCCTGGTGCCCGATTCAAGGTCAGAGTTGTGTGAGGAGCTAAGTTGGTCAATGCCTTTCAATGCCGGGGATGAGGTTGGAGAGCTTTGCCTGGGGCTAGCTGTGTGTCGCCATTATTCTCGGAGGTGGGTGCAGAGACACAAAGAAACAGCAGCGGAGGTAATTTTGTGCGTGTAGTGAAATTTTATGCTGGAACAGGGCGAGCTAATGGGCTCAGGGGGAGAATCAAGTGATGCCACAGTCAGGGTCAAAGCAGCCATACAGGATAATATTGTGACAAGGCCTAAGCAGGAATTTGTAAGCTCATATACATGTAAAACTAGGCGTATTTCAGTCCAGCAGTGTGGAAGAGGTGGGATTCTTGGGGTGTATATTTCCACATTTTCATGAATGTATCATGAACTTTGATTGCAGAGACCACCAAAGAGAGGCAGAGAGACAGGAAGACGTTCATTGCATTGAAATAAAATATGACACAAACAGTTGTGTAGCCGATGATAAGAAGGAGCTGAAACTGCTACACAGCTGGCGAGTCACAGCTTGCAGGGGCTGCGAATGTCTGGCTGTGCATGAGACATAAATGTGGTATCGATCTTCCCATCTCACTCTCAGCAAGATAGTGAATTCCCCAAACTGTTGAACTTTTCCTCTGCAGTCAAACACGTCGTATGAAAGACCTGTCACAGCGAGACACAGTAGCGCACCAAAGAAACAATGAACAAAGTGGATAAAGCGGATCACGGTGACGCCTCATTATCTCCATGATGCGCGCACACTATCCCGCATCAGTATTTAAGTGAGGGTACTGTAGATGTGATTAATGTTGCATAATGAAGATTTGAATTAATTTTAATTTCCTCTGATAGAACGAAACGCACTGTAGGTGGATGTTATGTAAGGTGTTAATTATTTCAGTAAAGACTAGTTGAATACTCTCTGATTTTGGAGTTCATTATAGGGTCGACAAAGGCTAATCAAGGACAGAACACTTGATGAAGCATGGGTTATTGTATTACTGTTATGATTATTATTGTCAGATTTTTTTTGGAACAGTTCGGCTAGTCTTGTCTGCTACACTGTCTTTGTTTATGGCTCAAAACATGTGTGTTTGGAGCCTGTGTGTGTGGTGAAATCACTCTTTAGAGGCTACAGTTGTAATAGAGCTTGTCCCATTGTTCTCAGGGCATGTTATTGTCTCCTGTGTATGACTCGAATCCACCACCTACTGTGTACTTCTCCCCCATTGAACTGAAAGCCTGTCAACAGCCATTATTCCTAGCAAGACCTCTGCTGTGATCCCTGCCATGTTTCATCGCAGCATGGCAATTTATTCCAAAGCCCCACTGTCTGAGCATGTTAGCAAGTACTAAAATTATTGCATGTGAGCGCTTGTGTGTGTTTGTGTGTGGGTGTATGTGTGTATGTGTGTGTGTGTGTGTGTGTGCCCGCCACTGTTCTTCTTTCGCCCCGAACCCACTTGTCATTTCTGTGGACGAATACCAGCAAAAGGAGCTGAGCAGACAAGTTTGGCTTTCTCCAGTTCTATTTCACAATGAAGTTGTGTGTTTACGTGTGTGTGCGTGCATGTGCATGTGTATGTGTATATGTGTGTGTGTTAAATAATTAACACTCTTCGTCGCCTTGCTGCAACACATCCCTCACACACTGATCTGATTAAGGGAGCCCCAGGAGATACACACCGCCAGCCTACCCTGCACAATGACTAATGCTGCATGTACATGTCCATGTGTGTGTATGTGCACTGTACGTGAGAAGACACCGTGTGTGTTCACAATGAGCGATGACTTTTCCTGTGTAATTGCTTGTGTGCTTTATAGTGTTTGTAAGGTTGTCAAGGTTCTTACATTTACACCTGGCATTGAAATGTGTTTTGGCCAATCAGATTGCGGTTGGATGGCGCTTTGAGGACAGATGGTGATCGGATCGGCCAAACCACCTCAGGAGGTGGCCGGGCACACATTGTGACCATGCTGAACACGGGTGTAGATGCAATTGTTGTGTTGTCAATCCACATATACAACAACAACTGAGGAAATTGTGTGACTATTCCAAAGCTAACAACTATTAGTCAGAAAACACACAAAGAAGTCATTCAAGACGATCATAATTTTGTCTAGCATAAACATACAAGTGAAATTTAGCAATTTATACATAGCAACCGAGTAATTAACGCAAATGGTGGAGAACAGTGTGAATGGTGGAACTGAGCAAAAGAGGAGATGATGTGACTTAGATTGATTGGATCTCAATTGGGGTGAATGTAATCAAGTTCATATCATACCTACATGCAGTGTAGATGCAAGATACATTTTAATATCAGGTCTTAATTGAGTCTCTGTGTGGTTTGGTGAGCAATGCAATACTTAGACATTTCATCAGACTATATAATACAGTAATACAGTGACCAATTGGGACTCTGCTATTAACAACCCAGAGCAGGGCCGGCCCAAGCCTCCATGGGGCCCTAAGCTAAATCTTTATTTTGGTGCCCCCTCTATTACTGCCAATAATTTCATTTTTTACTCTGTCATTACGAATCATCATATCCTAGCAGGTTTTTACCTATTTTATCTATGGTTTTTATTCTGAAGGCACCAAATTCAGCTAAAAGTGCAGCCTGGGGTTGATTTACATTTCATCTTCAAATTGATGTAGTACTGGGATACTGAATGTCACCTATACTGTAGGTCGACTAAAAGTAACAAAATAAACCAACAGACACTGCATTTACTGTAAACACATCATCTTCTTTTTTAAATTTTTCGTTTTAAATATAGGCTACTGCAACAGAAAAGTGCAACAACAATTTGAAATGCAACAATAATTTAATACGTTTTTTGTAATTACGCAGTGTCTCTCTAAGGATCGACAAAAGTTACGCACTACAATTAAAAAAAGTTACTTGCCTTTTGGGCCCCCCCAATAGTCACGGGGCCCCAAGCAGGTGCTTAGTTCACTTATGCCTTGGGCCGGCTCTGACCCAGAGCAATATATTCTTGATTCAAAACATTATTGTTTTCCTTTACAAGACAAGACCCAAATGCAGACACAGGCACGGTGCGGTGCGACACAGAGTATTTATTACCTTATGGGTAAAAATAAGCAGGAAACTCAGGTACACTTAGAAGTAACAGGGGGTGAAATGCAGGACAAAACACAGGCATGCAGGTTATAGAACACAGACGATCCAACGGAGACAAAGGGAGAACACTGAGGTTAAGTACACAACGAGACACAGGTGGTACAATCAACACAGCTGAGACACGTCAGGAAATCACAAGTGGGAGAAGACACGAAGACAACACAAGAAACTTTAGAATAAAACAAGAACTAACTCAGAATGACAGAGGTTGTGACACTAAGACACTCTAAGACAAGACATAGGGAATTCACAATAAAACAGGACACAGACCATAACCTTATAGGGTTAACTAAGAACCCTGACGCATGTGTTTTAGGAGCATGTAAATGTGAAGTCTCTTTGGGTACATGGTGCTGAAACAGTAGTAGCCTACATCTGCTTGAAAAACATTTTATAACTTTTCCCGAGTCCTCTAGCTTTTTTGGTCATAATCCAGATGTTATATGACCATATACAGTGGAATGAATAATTGTTGCTGCTCCAGCAACTGCAAATAGGAAAAAGACCACTCTAAAGAGTTGGTTTGAATAGAGTTTTGTTATCAGCAGACTGTCAGGCTGCACTGTTTTATGATATAAATCTACAGCCAAGGTTAATGGTGCACTTCAGGCATTTTCCACCTGGTCTCATGTTATAGCGTATATTCGTAGGCTCTTCTAACATACTTTACTTTTTTTATAAGGTATCCTGAACTTTTTTGAAGCATGTTCAGTTCCATAATTTAACTTTGGGGTCTTTTTTATTTATTTAACATTTCTCACATTTACACTGTGCTGTTAAACTTAAAAATTTTCTTAAAGTAACAAATTGATTCTTTTTGATTACATGGGTCATTTGATCAAGCTTTAAACACAACACTGACACACAGTATTATCACTTTTTTAAACATTTTCAGCAAACAGCTCTGTATTCACACGTCCAGCACACACAAGAGTGCTATTAGCATTAATATGGAGAGTTGTGTTACCAACATTCACTCTTCTTTCAGCCCCTTTTGTAGGGGGGCAGGACAAATTGCTGGCTTTTTAGCCGCCTAATGTTCCACCGTGCTCACCAGCTGTTTTATGCAGCAGTGGTACAGTGCACAGTAGGTTTTATCAAAGCTTTTTGACTGAAAACAGCTGCCTGCTGCGGTTGGGAACAACGCTGATGAGAGTGAATCAAAACAGTGAAGTTGTGGGCCACAAAGCCAAAGCTGAAATACACTAAAACTCCCCATGGAGCTGAGGGGAACTGCAGCGTTACTGAGGGTGATGTGTCTCTGTCAGTGCTTGTGAGCTATTCCGCATAACACCGAGTTATTTGATCCACTGATAATTTTTAATTGAATTTATTATTTATTGTACCTTTAGGCTCATCATTATCAATAGACAGCTGATGAATATTTAATAAAGATCTAACTAACTAAGCAAAAACTTGATTAGAGGCCTGCAGTGTGTGTGTTACGTCCATAACTCTCAGCTTCATCTACATGAATGCGTCAGATTTCAAACTTCACTCTTCTATTTTGCTCTTTTCCTGACATCAGAAACGTCCCAGATAAGAGTCACCACATTTCTGCCATTCAGTGTAACTCAACGCCTTTAAGGCCAAAACGCTCTGTTCTTGTTGTTCCTTCATATTGATTTGGTTGGTGGACTGTGTGGCCTGTAGATTGGATTAGAGTCCAGCTGTATTACAGCTTGAGGGAAGAGAAGCTGCCTTGTGTTGTAGACAGGGCAGATGGCTACTGTAGAGACGGACTGATCCATTCTAACTGTATAGAGCATCTCTGGAGAGGCTGATCACCATGAAAGCTAATATAGTTTAGACAAGTTACCCACAAAGGAATTCAACATGGTTTAGATGGGGGGGGGGGTTTCCGGGTGAGAAGGTCAGAGCTGTCAGTCATGTAGTAAATAGTGCACACTCAGTGTTGCAGTGAAGTGCATGTGACTAGACTGATGGATGCTGTTGGAGAGCTTTGTCTATATGAGGTGTGGAGCCGGAAACTGGAACGTCACTGTAAATTGTGTAGCTGATCAGCAGGAAATAAGATGACATTTACATCCAGCAGAATGCTCCATATTTTGTGTGATGACCTTGGCAGTCTGGGCTTTTAATTTCATTTCTTTTTTTTTTATTCCCAGTAGTTCTATTTTAGGGTGTGTCCATGTCACAGTTGACTTCGATCTTGACAACGCGAGCCCATACTGCTGCTGTGTGCTTGGTGCTGATAATGCCTTGCACCATTGAGTCATAGCTTAGCAACAAGCCTGCTGGCCTATTTTTGGTTTCAGGCAATTATCCACAATGCAGTGTGATTGCATTGTCCTATGACACTTCCAGATTGTGGATGTAATGAAGGGAAAAAGGTCTGTACCCACATCTGTGTCATATCTGCAGGGTTTGGCCCAAATATGTAAGGATGTTACCTAGCCTGGAAACGGAGTGACTACCTTTGTATTTCTTTTTCCAAATCATTGTTTGCTTACAACTGTTCTGAGATAAACTGTGGAAGTTACCACCACAAGAAGGCCCAACAGGATAAACTATGCTGGGTTGTTGGATTGGGGAGAATATTTGCAGCATACTCTGGTTTTGATGGGTGTGTTGCATGTTAATTGCTGATTTGGTTTATTAATGCCAGTTCAAAATGAATGTAATTTCATTTCTTAGAATATGTCATAATATGTATATTTCTACTAAAATGGAGGTCATATGAAATTAAATGAGAGGCGTGAAAGACAATCAGAGCACTTCAAAACCCCAGTTCCAGCAGTTGTTATTGTAAACATAATATGAAATTTGAAAGGCAAGAAAATGCAGAACTATTTTGACACTATGGATTTGCAATATTTTTGCTCCAGTGACTTTGAGAATAACAATAACTTCAGTAATGGGAAACTTGTGCACAGTGCAGTTCTTGCAGTAGTAGTGTCATTAACTGTGTGACCAGGCTGGAAAACGTGCTTGGACTTATGCAGGACTGTGTTCTCTGTCCACATGCTGCAGACTATCATGTGATGCTACACTCATGTATTGTGTGAACACACCCAGTTATCACTATGCCTGACTATATACTGAACTGTGAGGTCAGTGCAGTGCTGGGTCTACACAGGATTCATGACATAGTAGAGTCCGCTGAGTTCACACACTCTTCTGCTTTATAAGAAATGGACTTACTTGTGACAATTTGAACGACAAATGTTTTGTGATTAATGTACATTACTCGCCACAGTAAAATGAATATTTAAAGCGTCGAGGCTCAAGGCATCTTATGGTAATCCAGCCGCTGTAGAGACTGAAAAGAGGTAATTAAAGCAAAGCATTGATCTGCTAAACTTGGAATGAGGTCAGTTCAGCTTCAAGTCAGTCATACTGCTGAGAATGTTCTCATGATGGACTGCAGCTTTCACCCTCACTCTTTTATCTGACACGTGAAGCCACTGTCTGCTAAAGATTCCCCAGTGTTCAAACTGAAACAAATAATCAGGGACCTGAACTGAGGAAATAATTTCTGGTATGCATTCTGACTGATAAGAAAGGTAATGGCTCAGGGAAGCATGCTGAACACTACACTACCTGGAATAAATTACATATAAATGCAAATGAACAGTGTACGGTGCATTGCTCTGCATATAAGTAGTTAACAAAAAGAAATACTACAATCTGATTAACACAAAATGAGTGTAACTGTAGATCACAATGAATGTAGATCTACACTGTGATTCTGCAGAGCTCGATGAAAATGAGCTCAAAGCACAGGTTCATCGTCTCCATTTGTCTTTGCTGTGACCTCTGATCTGAGGTCAGAGTGCAGAGGTCACCCACAGTTGTCCACCTTGCTGTTTTCAGCTGAATAATGCAATAAAGGTCACAACCTCTCTCTGTCAGCTTCGCACTGTACTGTACCTTACACAGCAATGCGTCCTGTCTTAAAAGATTGTTTGTTTTCCCTCTCCTTCATCTCGCATCCCCTCGGTCTAGACTCTTGAATGATCCCTGTTTCATCAGGAGATGAATCTGATTAAGGAAGCACTGCTCTCAAAATGCTGTTTCATTGTGACTTTGAAAACCCTCCCAGGAGTGACCCCAAACATTCACTTGACTTGATACATCGATGCATTGATCCCATATTGGCAGCGTTCCTGGCAGCTGATGAATCAGGTACAAAATACATAACCACAGACTGAGGGTTTCTCTCCAGCACCTGTCACACATCTGCCCATTAAATTTCAACCGCGTGTCTGGGTATACATTGTTCTATTGTATGCACTTCTGCATTATATGCGAAATCAGAGGTACAGTATATTGCGACATAAATCACCGCTCTGACACCAAACGGGCTCAGCTACATTAATTCAGAGCTTTTCACCACAGACCTAAGATTTATTTTTAGGAGATTTTAAGAAGCCAGCTTGAGCAAAATCCTCACAGATTAGACATTTGTGAATCCTGGGGGCGTGCATAAAAATATCTACTTTGACCTGTCATTCAACCATGTGTTTTGCATGAAGATTTCCCAGATCTTAATATGAGGAAAATTGCTTGTCTTTCTTCCCTTCCTCGTTCTTTTTAAGCTTTACTTATCTTCTCAGCCACCAAATCACCCTGTTTACCTCTGTCATCATCCCGTCATTATCCCTCCTTTCTCTCATCAGCTCCTCTCCAATTCCATGCACCCTCTGTTTAGGGTTCACCTCTTACATATCGGCGTCACATCACCGTCTCCATCTCCTCCATCAATTTGTCTCTCCATGTCATATCCATTCATCAAATCGCTCGCTATCCATATTGCTCAGTTCATCTCAACGCCCTTTTTTCTCCTGTTCGCTTCATGTCACTTCTCTGTTCATCCCCTCTTTGTTTCCATCGCCTGCATGGCCTCTCCTTTCAGCTGTCTTCACTCCCACCATCCATTTACCTCTTACCCCTCCTGTCAGCTCTGCATCTCATCTTTATTGTCGAACACTGATTTCTCACACCTCTTTTCTCTCTATGTGTCCCAGTCTGAGATCCCGTCTATATTATGAACAGCGCTTGTGGGATGATTCGATTATGTGTCTCCTAACTGCTGGATAATTCAATAAGCACCACTGAGATGACACACAGTTATAATCTACTTAATGAAGCCACTGTACTGATGAATTGTGTGCTTTCTCCTTCTTCACTTCTCCTTTCACTCACTCCCTACCATCCTCTGCTCTTTTCCTCTCTCTTTCTCTCTCTGTCCCCATCCTGTCATCCTTTCCCTCCTCTTGTTCTCTGCAGGGTGTTGATGGAGAGCCATTCGAATGACAGCCGGGACAGTGGTCATCACTGGTGGAATCCTAGCTACAGTTATATTACTGCTTATCATCGCAGTACTGTGCTACTGCAGGCTGCAGGTGAGGCCCCGTGCTGCATTCAGGCTCTGTTACACTCATCGCTTTTTCTCTTTCAGTTTTTCAGAGCTGCAGGTAAGCGATAACCTTGAGTGTAGCTCTCTGCCGACAGTCCATGCATTGTGTTGCACAGCTGCTTTTTATAATCTGTGAAACTGTTTGTGTCTTTCAGTTACTAAGGATAATAAAATATTTCTTTTATCCAAACATTTTAATTTCTGGCCAGAGCAGCTTTCTGTGTCTGTGCAGTTACCAAGGCTGCACAATCCTAAAAAAAAATCTGTTATCTTAATAGAAACTGTCTCATCCTGTTCACTCTGCTACTGTATTCAGAATCTCACCCTAATTCAGTGATAGACGGTCGTGCTGATTCCGCAGTAGTGGATTTTGGAGGACTTGTAAAGCCTGTTCAAGAGTATTAGGGCTTTGCACGAGGGCAAATTTGGAGCCAGTCTCTTAACGATTGAGTTGTGGTCATTTAAATCAATCACATCCCACGGTGCCATTTGTAGGTGAAATGTCAAAGTTAATATGGCCAGCGTTCATCAGCATTTGGCTGCAAACCAAAAGTGCTTTACGGATAGCAACATGATGATGCTATACGTGTCCCATGTGGTGAAACATTATAACTAAATTTGACTGGTGATACGATGCTCACAATGACAATGCATCAAGGTATTGTACTAAGTGATTTCTGGTCCTGGCTGAGGACTGTAGAAATTAAGTTATTACAATTTATTCTGGGGGCAACAGGAATGAACCCAATTTCCTGGTGAGTTTTTGAGATACTTCAGTCTGGAATACAGTGGTGGACTGACCATCCAGATAATGGGCATCGCTATCCGTGGAGCCATGCCGTAAGCATCATTTATTTATGTAAGTAAAAACTCGCTCTGTGTCAACAGTTCTTGATCCCGGTCTTCGGGACACAGTCCCTCTGGCCATTAAATTATGAACGGATCACAGCTGGAACATCAGGTGAATCATCTGTTCTACAGCTGATAGAATAGAAAATTTTACTACAGTATAGCAGTGTGGGGGATAAAAGCCACTTACTTGTAAAATTATGTTCCAATATTTTTCTCCTCACACCAGAGAGCAAAAACTGAACATGTGTTTCATCAGCACGTCTGCCTCAGTGTGTCTCCAGTCTGAAGCTGGGCCTGCTCTACAAATTTGTAAAGTTTAGCTAATCCTCTCTTTGATCCTCATCTCACATTAGTTGTGATACACTCATGTTTCATCTCCTACTGAGGAAATCCTATTGTGTTCGATTTTAATAAGGTCATCTCACTGTCCGTCTTTATTATTTTCAGATATTTGATCTTAGCCAGGTGCTCTGTGTTTGTGTCAGAATAAAATGAAAACAGAATGAGACAAGAACTTCTTTGCTTCTATGCTTGACAAGCTCTGGTTATGTTGAAACATCACTCTAATAACACCACCAGGGAGCATTGCTTCAGTGTGTGGATTTCTGTTCCAACATGTGGATTTGTTTCTCTTTTACATGATATACTGTATGTTACACTGGACTAATCCCCTCTCGCTGCAGCTGACAGCAGTGGGACATGAACAGTCTTTCTGGCACAATGAGTATGCAACAGACTGAGTGACAGCTCAACCTACACATATAACATTTTTGTAAATGTATTAATGGAGCGGTTGGATATTTTGATATGATGCATATTCACTTTCTGATGGAAAGTTAGATGAGAAAATTGATCTGTCATGTGGATTTTGGGCTACCTTGGCTTTGCAAAAAAACATGCAACGCAAATAAAAGATAACTTGGCTCAGGAAAATGGTGAATACATCCACCTATCAGCACCTTTTAAAGCTCGCTAATTAGTGTTAAAACCACAATGCTCTGTTTTATGGATGGTTATTTGACCTCTAAGTTTCTGGATGTCTGGCAGCACATTACAAAAAGGTGTTAGGCAAATTTGAATTATGAGACAATTTTATAAAGCAAAGCATTTTGTCTCTCCCACAAAAACTGTTGGCCACATCTTTTTTTTTTTTTTTTCACCTCATGGCTTGGTTTCAATCGTGTTATACTCGTCAATGTTATTTCCCAAGATGTAAATCTTTGCTTTAACCTCCACACCAAATCTGCTTCATCATGTGCAGCTGTACAAGCTGTAATTACAACAATCTAGAAACCCCAACCCACCACACACACACACACACACACACACACACACACACATGAACCCTTCAAATCACAATCATTTCCCACCACTCAGCATCTGCACCAACTGACCACCATCCACTGCCCTTGTGTCAGAGCCAGAGGCTTTCGGCAGTACAGCTAAAATAGACTGCTGCCATCACACATTTTAAATACTAAAATGCATTTTCACATCTGTGGGACTGAGTAGGGTGTGTACTGTTGACGATATCAGTTTTAACACTGGCTGTCAAGGTATAGAAAAGAATTGTTAAACACACTAGTATTTTTTTTGTTAGGTTTTCAGTTCTCACCAACCAGCTGCCCAGAATTGCATCAGTTTCTATCAGTGCAGGGACATGAAAAATACATATTTTCCTTTAGGGAGCGTAATAATAATCTCATCAAAGAAGTCCAAATTCCTGCCCAAACTCATAGTGTAAAAATCTCCCGAGCGTATTTTTAAAAAGCTTCAAATCAAGTCAAATGCATTTCATAGCAAATATTACATAATTGACTGGTATATTTTATTCATCCCAACTGAATTAATGGGACATATTGATGCTATTATGGTGTTACTAACTCAAAAGAGGGGATAGTGAACAAGAGGTGGTGTTGATTCTCAGTTGGGTCAATGCAAAGGGCCATTTGGTTTAACATTAATATGGCTTAAAAAGCATATTACAACGATAATGGTCTATAGTGAAATGTGTGCCCTATATCTTATATCTTATAAATCTATCTGGCTGTGAGAGTGTTGCAAAAGTATAAACACTGAATGAGGCCTGAGACATTTGAAAATATGATCTTCATTTTAAAGCTGACTGTAACAGGAGCTGTGGCTCAGTTCATCCACTAATCGCAGAGCTGGTGATTCAGTCCTGCTGCTGAAGTGTCCTTGAATGCTGCTGATGGTAAGGGCCAGGTGTATTCATGGTATCTCGGTTTCCATGGTGCATGAGTGAATAGAGAGTGATGTAAATCAAAGGCAAACTGTAAAGTGCTTCATATAATTGTGCAACATAAATACAATCCAGTTGCCAAGATCAACTGAAAACCAAGGTAACTTTGCTGGAGGGGAAATTATATACAATCCGTTCCACTTAGAGCAGATTACAGTTCTTAGGATTCTTATATTTCACGGTAAAATCAAACATTATCCACCAATTATGGCTTCATATAAGTTGGCAGGATGCCGAACAATGAATTTGAAAGCCACGTTTTGTTGACTAGAAATAGCAACCTCACAGCTGAAGAGTCTGCACAGTGTTTGTTGAGGATTTGCATCTTTTCTAAGATGACACATATGACAGTTGTGGTAATGTGACATTGTTAACAAATGTGCAGATACATTACAGTAATATGGCCTATTTTGTTTTATCTAATCCCTCTCTCACTTTCAGTATTATTGCTGTAAGAAGGAAGAGTCCGAGTCGGAGGAGGAGGAGCCAGACTTTGCCGTTACGTCCCGCCTCCCGCCGGTCCACTCCAATCACAACATTGTGGCGGCGACGGCCGCCGCCTCCTCCATCCCAAATGGCCCCGCCCTTTTCTCCACCCCACCTTTGGCCAGGAAACTGACACGATCACAGACCTTCTGTCCATCCTGTACACATTATGAGCTGCCTTTCTACCTCCAGCCCCCTCAGCCGCAGATCCATCACCAACCAGATGGGTTGAGGAACGGAGGTGACCGGATCAGCTACCGCAGCGTCCAGCAGCAGGATCTGGACCTGCCAGTGCCTGTGAACATTTCAAACTATCGCAAACCAAACCTCGCCCGGTCGGTCACCATGAGGGACATGTTCACACGCAGCTGTAGCATCAGCACTGATGTTTAGCTGGGCCAGGCTGGAACTTGGTGTAAGTCTCTGTTTAAATGGACTTGAAGGGCCAAGGCTGGACTGGGCTTGAGCCAGACTTTGTTTATGTCATCTTGACCAGTTTAGTCCAGTCTAGTGTTGTTTGACATAGTCTGGCCTCATTCTTCTGGTCACCTCTTGCAGAATGGAGGACACAGATGGCTCTCAGGACAGCATTCTCAAAGGTACTATGCTCAGGTCCAGGATCTTACACTTGGGCGAATATAGAATTAAATGTATTTAAAGAAACTGTTAAATTATCAATAACATGAACTTGTTTTGAATAGTTCTTTTTTTAAACAACAGCAATGGAAATTGTTTTAAGATTTGATAAAATTTGTGTAGCCCTTCTTCCCCTGGACTCTTCTACCAATGGCCTGAAAGACAGACAGATTCCCGCCATGTCAAAATGACATAATCGGCAGGGATTTTCTCTCTGCCATAGCTGCTACAAACAAAATATGATTAGGAGACGTCCAGTGTTTCCCTCTCCTATGATGACGGGATGATCTGTCTGTTCCTCCACCCACAGATTATAGAGATTATAAAATGTCACTCCGCACCAGTGGAAAGACTAGAGAACGAATGGGGATGTTATGTTTAGCTGCCACCCACAGACATTTTAGATAGACTTAACTTAGAACATAATATTTTAAGACATAAAGGGCTTACAGAAGATGTAAAAAATCCCTGCTGGTTTTCCACATCCTTTCATGGAGGACTCCAATTTGACGAAACGCTGGTTTCCCTGAGCACCTGCTGACAACACACAGTGTACATACAGTATTCTCTACACTTGTGCAGAGAAAGACCTCTGTGCTCTTGCAGGCAGGGCAGGCGAGGTGCCAAAGGGGGGGGGCTGTGTTCTTGCATTTGTGTGCATATGTGTGAGCGTGCTTGCATGCATGTGTGCGTGTGTGTATAACTTGATCAGTTGTTATACTAGAGTTCTTATTCCATACAATTAAACACAATCTATTACCCCCCCGAAGTATACTGAACCCAGTGGTGGGTTGCAATAACATCTTAAACATTTATCGTGACGGTTGAATTGTGAGGTAAAGTTTCCATGTGTGCCACTTTACCCTGAATTCATGTTAATGCAAAGAATGACTCAAAACATTGATATGACAAACTCAAATTGGGTTTGCGACAATGTTGTAAATGTTTATTTTACTGATTTAATGCTGTAACACAGGCTCAAGCTCTAGGTGGCTATGAGAGGCAAAAAGTTTTTACGGCAACACTTTTATCTTTACAAATGTGATCTTTGTTATAGTTCTTCACTGAGGTTTCAGTTTGTGGACTCTTCATTGCATTCCTTGTGTTGTCTCTGATTTGTTGATACGATATTGATGTGATATGGATTCATGGGCTAAAGATTAATCCACCTTTAAAGACACATCTATAAATATTTAACAGGCCATAGCGTTACACCGCAAGTCTCTCTCTCTCTCTGTTCTCTCGACTCGTTGGACTGAGGAATATTTGCTCTCGCTCCGAGGTACCCGCCGAGCTCCTTCATGGGATTTGTTTTTATTTTTCTGCGCCTGGCTGAGCAGCCTGGCTGCAGGGATGATATCCTGACTGGAGGAGCGGCGGCTCAGTTTTATGGACACAGGACACACATTTGATGAATGAAATTATTTACTGGCGGCCGTGTGAGGAGTTTGAAGCTGATTGGATTGTCCTTCTTGGACGCCGCCCCTTCCTCCCCCCCTCCCTTCAAAATGGATGGTAAATGCTGTTGTGCCCCTCTCTCTCTCTTTCTCTCTCTCTCTTTCTTTTTCTATCCCTCTCTTGATTTTATCAGAAATCACACATTTATGTTCCCAAGGGGTGAAACAGTAACTGACTTGTTTTATGTTTTTCCTCCTGTGACATGTGCTTCTTTCCTGCAGATACACTAGAAATAGTTGTCGATGCTATGCTTTCCTTATTTTTGAAACTGAAACTATGTGACAGTTGCACAGGAAATTTAGTGCCATAAAGAATTATGAGAGAAATATATTATTATCATTATTACTATTATTATAATTATTACTACAAGTGTATATTCAAATGCAGTGTTGCTTTTACCTTAAAGTATTTGAATTACTTGCTTTATTTTATGATCCAGCTGTTTTTTCAGACTCAGTACAGTACAGCAGAAATGTTTCTGTCCTTGTTTCTAATGTATAACTAACAGACACATTGTTGCTAATAAAATGGTGTGAAAATCCTTTTGATCTGTTTTGTTGTTGATGTTAAAATTGACGTATCTCTAAGTTCAAGTTGATTATTCAGCCAGGTGGGATGTTAGTCATTTAATTCAAGTCATTTAGAGATTTAAAGATGTTTGAAATGTTTATGAAACCCCAATTACAAATAAGATATTTTTATTTGATGGCAGCAACACAGCTCAAAATTTGGACCAGTTCATGTTTATCATTGTAGCATCCTCACTTCTTTTAACAAGGGTCTACATGTAGAATCCACACACAGAGGCTCTCTATGTATGTAAGTCTACACGTAGGCCTATACACGTGGGCCCTATGTAGAAAGTCTACATGTAGATTTTACACATGGGCTCTATGTAGAAAGTCTACAGGTAGATTTTACACGTGGGCCCTATGTAGAAAGTCTATACTTGGGAGACTGTGGTTTATATTATGTTGTGAATAAAATGTGGGTTTATGAAATGTGCATATTATTGCATTCTGGGTTTTTTTTGTTTTTTTACATTTTACGCAGCGTTCCAACTTTCTTAGAATTGAGGTTGTATAAAGTGAAGCCTCAGGATGAAAGATTTAGATCTAGTTTTGAGGGGCTGACGATTTTTCTGTAATAGAAGCTGTTGTTCCCTGAGAAGGACTTCACAAGAGCATACTATATCTGCTGGCTGCCAAATGTTGGAACAGTGGGTTCAACTAAAAGCACGCTGCATCATCCTGGATTATCTTATTTAGTGAACTGCTAAACGCGTGGTAAACATCAGATAGCAGAAATATGTGCTTGGTCCGACACGCCAAACCACAAATAGCAGAGCTGCACCGGCTTCCTGTGAGCAACCCTGTAGAAAAGATATGAGACTTATTTTTTGCTCAGACTACAGGATCAGAAGATTTAGATCATTAGTTTCTCTGATCACAGTTTGTCTGGATATATCTTTGCAAGAAAGATGAATTCTTCTCACCCTGGACTGAAAGAGCAGTATAATTCTGCTTCGTTTGATGCATATGTTGGCTATTTGATGTTCATGAAACTAATAAGACAACATCTGTTCATCATTTCAACTCAGAGAGGAAAATGACTGTTATTGCAGTATCCGCGAGTTGTATTCTCTAAGCACTCACTGGTGTAAAATATGTTTGTGAGCCCACTAATGTTTTTTTAGGTGTCAAGTCAAACATCAGACAGACTGAAATGTTAACACGAGACAACTGAGAAGTCTATACTGAGCGATGAAGTCTTTTTGCACCCAGATTCACTCGGCCCGGAGGCAATATGGTGAGAGTCATGATAGCAGACTTGTTTGAATGGGAAAGGGTGAAAGAAACAAGAATGGGACGCTTAAGTGTGATGATAAACCCCTCTGGCAGAGGCAAGGAAGATGATCGCCACAATGGAAAGTCACCCGTGCAGGAAGGCTAAGAGGCGAAAACAGGAAGCTTTATCCTGACGATAAACGGAGTGAGTCAGAGAGGCAAGGCGACTAATCATACAATAGAAAAACAACAGAAAACTATTTCAGAAAGGAAACAGAGGTGGTTATTAGAAGGATGAGTCAGAGCTAATGAATGAGAAATAGCACATACCCCAGAACACACAGACAGATGGAGGCGTAGAGGAGCTGATATCAAACCGAGGCCTCCCTGGCAGAGGCATGAATAGCCATTTTGTGATGGCATTAATACAACAGCAATGCTTCAGACACACACACACACAAAAAAAAACCTTTCAGATTATGATGGATTCCCTTTGATGTGGATATATTCAAACTCCCACTTATTTCTACATGAATTGCAAGTACTGTAACAGGGAATTACTGTCACACTAGCATTCCACCCACAAGACAAATTGGCACGAAATGTATTTATTTGTTCTCTTTATAGTCACTATAATTTACATGTAATAAGACTCGGACCACTCGAGGCAATAGCCCACTGGAACATAACTTGCAGGAAACATAATAAAGGGTTCGGTAATGATGCCTTTTTGTACTATGTTTATGTTTGTTGTTTGCACTATAAATTCTAAATAAAATCTACAATGTGATAACCTTTCATCTCATTTTCTGGTCCAGCATGTGTGTAGCACATGCAGGCATGGGCAAACAATTCCACAAAGGGCTGTGTGGCTGCAGGTGTTTTGTTGCAACCAATCAAGAGCGCACAGTTTGACCAATCAACTGACTGAAGACTGAGATCAGTTGATTAAACGAGTCAGGTCTGGTGTGCTGCTGTTTGTATGGATTGTATGTATGCCATTTGTGGAATAGTTTGCCCATGCCTGGTGTAGTTGAACCTCTAGAGACTGGAAGCGTGGATAAACCGCTAGCCTATAGCTCTTTAGGACAGTGAAGGCATCAGTAGGATGGAGATAAATACGCCTGCTGATGGGAAAGAGGTCCACCATCCACCAGTTGTGTTTTGGTTGAAGTTTTGTTGTGAAGCAGGAGATATGTGAGCATCATGACAAACACTGTCCATCTCAGCGTTTCTGACTTTAATAGAAACTGGTCTGAACGGCCTCTCCCGTGAGCATTGTGTGAAGTACAGAGATATTCATCGTGTGTTGGCTTTTGGTGACGTGTACGGGTGTGTGTTTTTGTGTGCTTGTTTGGATTAAGTGTTTGTCCTGTGTTTGTGTGAATAAGCACTTGCACAGGCTAAATGAATTATTTAGAGGCATAATCGCCTCCAGTGTAAGCAGAGCTCGTAGCGTGGCCTTTAGAGGTGTATTGATGTTTTATGACATGCTTTGAATCATCCTCCTCATCTGCCCCTCACCCTGTAGCAGTGAGCTCACTCTCACTCTGTCCACTGCATCTCTTACGCACACTCTCTCTCTTCCCCTTTATTTCCAGTGTGTGTGTGTGTGTGTGTGTGTGTGTGTGTGTGTGTGTGCGTGTTTTATGGGTCTTGGCCATAATTCCCCAGCAGTGGAATTTAGATGCAGCCCAGGAGCAGCTGAGATTCCATGAATTATGGACATGATATATAGGGGGGCTTTCCAACTAATATTACGAACCAAAGCTCCCTACCCCTTCTCCTCCTTCCCTCTTATTGTCCTGCTGTTTCAGCCTTCTGTCCTTCTGTTTCTTCCACTCGTTCCCATGTTGTTGTTCTCCTCCTGCTCAGATTCTCCTTACACTCACATTTATCACTGCCTACTGGCCTCCAGTACTGCTTTTCTATGCACAACAGTATTTACAAAGGCCTAGTTGAAATCGGCACAAGTTTGTTACAAGTTTGTTACAAGTCCAAAGAAATAAAGAAGAGCTGACTTTCATTCTTGAGCAAAGCAAAAGCAAAACTTAACTCTAGGTCAGCTCACTGTGAATCTCCTGAACTTTCAACCCCACCTCACAGCCTTTCTCACTCAGTAGGCTGGAAGGAAGCTGAGTTAATGAAATTCAGTTTTAAAACATTTTTGCTCTGCTCTATGCACCCATGCATTGCTCTGTGCCCTGCCAACATGTGATTGCTGGTTAAATAGCTACCATTTTTTACAATGTTTTTCCCTTTAATTTTTAGATTTTATTTTAGAATAAATTCTTGGTAATATCAACACTTTTAAGTAGTAATTTCTGGTAATTTTCAGCTACACATGATCTGCAAATAATGTGTTGAAATTACACATTTGTTTGTATTACATTGGCTAAAACATAATGTGTTAGAATGACATTTGTTTGCAAAATGACCTAAAACAATTTGTGTTACAATGGCATGTTACTGTAGGCCTATATTGACACGTGTTTTGTCCCTGAACACTGTGCTACAAGTGTTTAACTTCTGCACATAATGAGTCATATTTTTAACTCATCTCTCAACTCATCGAATTTTAGGAAAAGTAGGAAGTAAATGTAACATTAAGTCATGTATTGTTTTAGATGAGACTACAGATGAGACTCTAGGACACAATACAAAACCTATGGTTTCTAAGAAAAAACACAATGCAAATGTACTATGCCTTTGGAAATACAAGGCTACACAAAAACACCGGTGATTTTTTCACTGTATGACAAGTGTCCTTTGTGAAAAAGACAACTATGAGTCTATGAGCATCAAATAATGCTGCCACCCACTATTGAGTGCAACTGATAACTTCTGATAATCTTCAATGAGAAGAAATAAAAAGTAAGACCGCAGATTTCTGTAATGAGGCTTGTCTCTACAGGACATACGGAGCATTCCTGAGACCTCTCACAACCAACACGGACATTACCCAGACTCTCTGATATAAACACAGACAGTCAGAACTCTGAAAAGCTGGTAGGAGCAATTTCCTCAGACATAGCCACAAGTGAAACCAGCATCACAAGGAGACACTGTTCCCCATCTCACATTAACAATAACAGCAGATGTTACCATTGCTGTGACTTCCTTGTCATTACTGCAGGAACAAATGAGATGCATGACTTTGTGGCCCTAATTAACTACGCCCAGGGATACTGTATACAGCGGGCATTCAGAATATGTGATAACACGCAGACTTATTGCTGTGTCAGAGATAGGGAGAACTCCCTACAAATCTGTCTCTCACACACGATTGCGGGCAGGAGCCATTACCGCCCAGTGTGTGTAATCGTTCGATTTCTAAAAGGAGAAAAGGCCATGCCTCCTGTCTGAATTTTTCATTCCCCACCCTCTCTGTTTCTGTATAACAACTAATAAATAAACAATGAATCCTGAGGACATAAAGCAAGAATGGACTTGATTTTATGTCCTCCACACCCCAACATCAACTCTCCTAGATACACATTTTGTGTGCCTTTCTCTTCCTGGCTCACCCTCTCCTTGTCTCCATGAACCTGTCTCTCTCTCCCACTCATATACTTTCCATCTCTCACTCTGTTTTAAGAGCTAAATCTTTTTGCCATGCTCCTCTTCTTCCTTTGGTTCTTGCCCAGTGAACTGCACCGGAAAGACTCTGGCCACAATATGCAGTGGAAAAGCGTGTACGTGTGTGTGTCTGTTTGTGCATGTGCTTTTGTGGATTGAACATGACCTTTTGCTTTGCTAATCCATCACCAATTTAGATTCAGATTTAGAGGGCTGGTGGCTTTGAATCAGCCTGAGAGGCGGCTTGATTGGTGAGCAGTCCACACTCGGTTTAGATTAGAGCAGAATAGATGTCACAGCATCGCTCTATGATTATGCAATATTCTCCTCAGTCAAGAAGTGTGTGGGTTGTTTCAGACAGAGAGAGTGAAAGGGAGAGAGTCCATGTAAGTGATGTGAGAGGGAATTGAGGGAGTGATGTGATGAGGACAGAAATAAAGGAGTCAACATGAGCGGTACAATGTCACCATCTGGTGCTCAATATGAAGGCTGGCATGCAACCACCACTCTGATGACCTGATAATATATAAATTTGGTTATTTATTTATTAAAAACAACGGTGGTTCTTTGGTTGAAGATTGTGGGATACTGTGATGGACATGTTTTACGTTGACATTATAGGCTATGATCATCAAAACAATAAGTCCATTGCAGCTCTAATTTACTATTGGATGAGATGCCCTCAATGACACACAGTGCAGCACTGTGCCATTAACAGGGCGGCAAATTAATTAACTAGATGTAGCCTAATTTATAGAAGAGTGGAAATTGCTTTTCCAAAAGGAAATGCATGTGATTGTTGACAGCTGAAGGAAACTGCTAAAACAGCTAAAATGCCAAAACTTGAAATCTGAAAGCTGAGAGAAGAGCAGAGAATTGGGTTTTTTTTTGTTCTTTTTAAGGAGTGGAATAAAGCTAAAAGCAAAACTTTGAAACAATGGGAGAGCTGATATGCAAATTTAAAACTGATAAGTAGGCTAGGCTAAATGACTGTGGCAATGCTGAGAATCTTGCAAACCAAAGTTTAGGCCGAATGGGAATAGAATAGTTGGTAGTCAGTAACCCAACCCAAAGGCAGATGATGTTGTAATCAAACAAAATGAATTGCTGTAGGAATTTGTGAGCTGAAATTTCACACTGCAGTTTGAGTTTTGCATGCCTTTGTAGGCCTAGGAGCAATCAAAGCAAATACATTCTTCTTCAGCCAAAGCATTGCGTTTACATAAAAAAAATAATTAAAAAAATAAAACTACAATTGTAGGTTGTTTATGGTGAATGGGGATGAACTACAAAATCTCCCAGAACTACCAAAGTAAAAGCAGTGAACAAGTCTCATTCATCTTTGTCACACAGTTGTTACCGGGGTAACCAAACTACTCCAAGCTCCGCCTCTTTGGCCCAAGAACCAATCAAATTTCAGTATGGGTCAGCCGCGAACTGCAAACTTCCTACTCCTCTTCCTGTTTGTATGCCGTTTCTCTTGACTTAAACACGCACATTTTCACAACCTTTGAGGAATTATGAACACGGAACAGCCAGTTGAAACACACGACAGTGCAAATAGTTGTTCAGTTTCAACACCGGAGGCAAACGACGCGAAGAAGGGAGCACTGAAGAGGTGAATGAATTGTTGACGTTAACGTTAGCCCCACATCGTTAGCTTTTCGAGCTAGCTAACGCCAGGATAACTTTAATGTTATTTAGTGTCATTTCATTAAGTTTGTCGCTTTAAAACATGTGTGACATGGAGTAGTCCTCTGTCCCTTCATTTTACTAAGTTATTAAGACAAGACCCATCACTTTTTAATAATGAGAGAAAGACCTTTGAAGACAGAATTGTTAGATAGGCTACATGGATAATGCAGTAACGTTACATGTTGTTGTTAGTGTAACTAAAGTGTCTTATCTTCCCATTCACCTCTTAAGAGCTTACATTAGTCAAATATGCTGTTTGGTTGTTCTGTAAAACGTTTTGAAGAGCTTGTCAAATTGAATTTTCCCTCAAGATACTGTATTACTACAAATTAATAAACCGCTTATCAGTGTCTGAGTAATCCTTAGTTTGATAATCATCAGCCAGAGCTGGAAAACTGATGGAGATGGAAACTTCACTTGTGGGATGTTGTGGGAAGTCTTGTTGTAAACACGTTGTTGTCCTTGTACAAACCTAGTCTATGGTACAAATACACAGACAGTGAAGGTGTTGTTGTTATTGCTGGCAGTTGTGATTTATTTCTGGAGAGTTAATGTAATCATAAGCTTTAAATGCATTTTCTCATCAAGCATACCTCGTCTTTAACAGTAGTTTCTCTTCCTTCATAGAACCCCATTCTCAAAGTTTAAGAGAGTGCACTCCAACTTCAAATCACCTGTAAGTATGCCCCCTCTCTGTCTGAAACACTTACATAAGTTCTGTATTTAATGCACTAATGTGCTCCGCTATCATGGTTCCCTGTTTTGTACCTCACAGATTCAAGTAACCAAGAATGCTAAAGTTAGTCCTGCTGAGGAGGTGGCAGAGCTGGAGAGGAGAAGAGAACAGCTGAACGCAGAGATAGCACAGCTGGAGGCTGAGTGAGTACAGCTGCATATGTTTGCCTTGCTGTATTTCTGTTTTTGAAGTTCATTTTGAATACTGCATGTTGATGTTAGGCATGTAGTACTGATTGTTAATAGCTTGGTTTCGGATTAAGGGACGTGAGATAGTGATGATCCTCATAAATTGTACCCTGAAACAGAATCGTTAGAATTAGTCTGATTTGCCTCTTTTTAAGATATTTATTCATTTGTGTGGGAATCTCTGTTTGAGTGAACATGTAATCTTTTGTGTGACACCAGTTGTGTGCGTGTGTTTCTCCAGGGGGTGCAGAGTGGAGGAATTGGAACATCATATTGACATGCTGCATGAATACAACGACATTAAAGACATCGGACAGTCACTACTGGGCCGTATTGGTAAGATAATGTAAAGGTGCCAATAATAGTAGGCTTGCAAAGGCCATGATAAGACTTCAGAAAGAAAATTAAGAATGTTTAACATCTAATTTTATATATTAGACACACTGCACACTTCTATACACTTGGTGGTGTTGTAATGAATTTCCCTTTGGGGATTAATTAAGTCTTTCTTATTCTGATTCAGACCAATTCAAATTGTACTAACCTCCACTGCAGTGAAAAGTATCACAGGTTCAATGGATTCTGGAAAGGGATTTTGCTGTTTCTCTGTGAGCTAGGACCTTTTTTGTAGCTATGACAAATGAAGTCCAGTAACCGTTATGACTTGACATTTTCAGTTAAGTGTTTGCAAATTCTCCAAACCAAAAGATGTCTGGCTAACCAAAACAGTCAGCTGAATGAGCTGTGTGACTCATGTTTACACTTCTTGGCTCACATATTATCAGGCAGTGTGAACTCTGAACATACTAGACGATACACACAACAATATGACTTTGTCAAGTGTGATTTTGACTGAGGAAAACACACAATACACACGTGTAATCAACCAAACTCACCCTTGAATCAAAAAGGCAGCACCAGATTTAACACAACCACCACAGACATTGTGGTCAAAGTATAACAGATCATGGCATTTGGTGTGTATACAATATGCTGTAAACAAAACAAAACAAAAAAAGTATAATCTAAAGAAAAATCTGAAAAAACTGTCATCTGATTGCAACCATTGCATTTAGTGAAAACATGAGTTATACAGCCTGCCACCAGAGGGCAACATTGCAATATATCTGTTTGCCTCTTAAGGCTAAAGCAAAGTCAAGGCCAGTCTCCTATTTAACTTTAGACAGTATTTAACCCTGCAACCCTGATTACGTCTGCATTTAGATTACATTTAACTGCTTGTAAACTATTAAATCCCATTAGATTAACACGTTAGAGAACAATGCAGTTGGTTGAAGAGTCTTTCTTACTTGAGAGAGCTAGGTTACAGAGTATACCACCTCATCCAACTTGAATAAGCCAGCCACGGAAAATCCTATAGTTTTCTGTGTTAATATCTTGGTTAATATTGACCAACACTGCTCTCACACATCATCTGACATCACATGAATGTTAATGTTGTTGAAACAGCATTAGATTTGGTGGTACAGTACCTGAATGACCAGTGTCAACTCATCGCTTTCTGCTCTCAGTGAGATCAAAAGCCTTGCTGGCATTTCAACTTCTCCCTACAGCTTTCACCATAATTTCTGTGACACTGCATCATACTGTGCAAGTAATGAGTGTACAATTGGGGCACACTGGTATGAGGAAATAGGCTGCAAGTCTGAATGAGTGGTGTAAGTCTGTGTATCTCTCAAGTCTATTTGTGCATGTGCTGCAACTGCATGTGGTTGAGAAATTGTTGACACCTTTCACACTGTTTGGAAAGTTGTAGTGAATCACAGCCAAGTCACATTATGGGCTGTGCATGATTCATAACAAACATGACTTTTTACCTACTTTGGCATGTACAGTGCTGTGAAACAGTATTTGCCCCCTTCTGGATTTCTTACTTTTTGCATATTTGTCACACTTTATGTTTAAGATCATCAAACAAATTTAAATATTAGACAAAGATAACCCACGTAAATATAAAATACAGTTTTTAAATAATGATTTCATTTTTTAAGGGAATAAAGCAATCCAAACCTACCTGGCCCTATGTGAAAAAGTAATTCCCCCCTTGTTAAACTTAAATCATGAACTAACTGTGATAAACCTAATTTTTTTGAAAGTAGAGTTTAATTTCACTGTCCACAGCCAGGCCTGATCACTGCCAGACCTGTTGAATCAAGAAATCACTTCAAAAGAACCTGTTTGAGTGAAGTGAAGGAGGCCAAGAGATCTCAAACAGCAGTACATCATGCCGCGATCTAAAGAAATGTTTAAAAAGATGAAAAAACAAAATCATTGACATCTGTAAGTCTGGAAAGTGTTACAAAGCCATTTCTTAAGCTTTGGGACTTTGGGAACCACAGTGAGAGCCTTCATCAACTAATGAAATGAAATCATCATTTAAAAACTGCATTTTATGTTTATTTAGGTTATCTTTGTCTAAAAATAACATTTGTTTGATGATCTTAAAAAAGTGTGACAAATATGCAAAAAGTAAGAAATCAGAATACTTTTTCACAGCACTGTATGTGTTTGTGTGTGCGACGTTAAAATCTGCACATCCCTCCGATTTAGTCCACTCATCTTTGCAGAATATGTGACAAAGGACTAACAGAGACACTTTATTGTGACATATTTTCCGTTTCTGCAGTAATTTATGTAGGAGAAAAAAAAGTGTATGCTCCAATTTTAAATCTTACACGTTAAAAGCTGGCTATCTCTTTAAATTCTCTCTCAGTTCAGTGGAGTCAGGATGATAATGACCTCTTAGTGAATGGAGATGGCGTTTCCCCTCTGACACAATGACAGTCTTTCACATCACATACACACACACACTCACACACGCACGCACACACACAATTGCAATCTCTGTCTATCATGCAGACACATCCATACACTTACACATGTACACAGTGTCACATACAAACACATGCTATCAGCCTCTGTTACCCCCTTCCTGTTCTCTTTCTCTCGCACTTTCTCTCAAACACACAGAAGCACACACTTTAACAAAGAGTCTACACTTAAACACTGCGTTGCTGTTGTACTGTATGCTGTTATACTGAGAGGGAGGAGATCAGTGGGCAGGCTGTAGAATGAGACCGGGGACAAGTGGAGATGCCCTGCAGTACCCTTTAAAGACAACCGTCCCTTTGTCTCTCACCATGTCCGTCTGTCTGTCCGTCTGTTGGTCAGGGTTAAGGTCATTGTCCCTTAGAACTGTCCTCATACTGCTTATACAGGAGGTCAATTATTTACATTCAAAGGTTAAAGCTCTTTAGTGCCACCCATAAAAAATTTACACACAACAGAATTCTTATATGTTTGATCTCACAGATGAAAAGAAAAACATACTTTGTGAACAGTGATATGATGATAGAAAAGTGGAAGTGTTTGTACCTAGAGAGTTGAAGGTTGTTCATGATTAATTTTTCCTGACAGATGTTACAGTTTATAGTAAGTCTAAACCTTTTTTCACATTTAGTAAATAATCACACACTGTTCATTGATGGTACTTTTCCAAACTGAAATTTCTATGAAATTGTCAGTTAAGGGTAAACAGACAGTTTTGAGAGGGAACTTTCATTCAGAGCGCTGCAACCTAAACTCACAGAGTCTTGAGTCCTGCCCTGCGCAGTCGACTGATATCAAAACAGTGAACCTCTCTGTAGCTTCAGGCCCGCAAAGCCCCTTGTTTCAACAGCACTGTATGTACACACCCTCACTGCTCAAATATAATTTACATACGTTAAAAGCAAAACAATTGGCTGACTTATCTGCTGAGCTAGTCAAGACTAGTCACACAGCCGGGGGGTTGGGGGGGGAGTATGATGGAGAGAGTGAAGAGTAGGTGGAAAGAAATGAAGTTGTTAGTGCTAAAGAACACAGTTGCTTCCTCCTCTCTCGGTGGTGATATTTTATCAGCCTTTTTATGTTCTCACTTTCACAGACTATACAGTACATCATTATTCAGTTGATCTAATTAAGGACAAATATAATAATTTTCTGTCCTAGCAAAATTTTCCCAGTACAGTGCACAACAAAGATGAGATCAGATGGTCTTTGTATCAGTGTCAGCCAAGCACAACTCTGCATAGCTTGGTTCTGCATGAATCAAAGAAGGCAGAGGTCTAGCTGGCGAGGCTAATTCGCCTGATATATTAGATTATTCACACTAAATCATGCTTTAACAGGGTAAACGAAAATGTTTGGAAGAAACTAATTTTGTATTTTAAGCTGCAATGAAAATAAGTTTAAAGATGGGGTGAGATAAGAGGTCTGTTTTGACTGAATTCCAATACTTCTATGCTTTTGAGTAAGTACAGGCCTTATGTTTAAAATGGGTCTTTTGCACTATCATGTGGTCTTGGTCTGTTCAGTGTTTTGACGATTGTTTGAAAAGAAGATGAAGAACTTCACCATGTAATCTGCTGAAGGGCCTAACCCCCACTTTTCTGTGCCTTGCAGCTGCTCTGAGGGGGACCACCACCAGAGATCTCTACAGCCACTTTGGTCTGGAGCTAGATGACTGAGAGAGAAAGCATAATGAAAATACAGTGGTAAGAATGGCTCCTATAAGACCATGTGGAGAGGGGCATAAAGTGAAAAAGAAAAGACAAAAGACTTTTGATTTGAGGATGAGTTTGGGCTGTTGATCTGAGCTTCCTCCTTCAGGCACAGGTTTGCCTACTGTTTTGTTTGTGATTCTGGTTTCACCTCTTTACAGAGAGATTGAATTAATGGCAACATGATATGTTGGTGTTATGATGTTGTTTAAAAGCAGGGATACATACTGGTCCTTGAGGTGTAAAATGCTTTTAGCATTAATGTAATATGCTGTGTATACTCACAACAACATATAATACACCACCACTATGTGTTTCCATTTCGAAGGCCACTATGAAATATCAACATGCATCCTCATACACCTGCACTTTAATCCTTACAAACAGTTAATAAAAATGCTTTTATGTGGAACTGTTAAGATTAGTTGCGACTTTTATTACAGGCCTGTCTGTTAAATGCAACCCATATTGCAACACACTGGTGTGGCAACATTGCCCAGCAGGTCATCCTAGTGTCATCCAGTTCTTTAAAAAAAAAAAAAAATCCTAAGGGAGGGTGGGGTGCATTACTGTCTCCAGTTACTGTCTACTGTTTCCAGGGGAAACATCCAAAGGTTCACCAAAAAAGAAATTGTTGGTAACTTACAGCTTGGTGACAAATTAGAGGAAATGGTCAGGGACTTGAAAAATTAATGCAATAATAACATGCAGATCCTTCCCTACAGGAAACAGGCTGACTACATAGTTTAGCAATTATGAATACTGTAAGTGACGGATTAGCTTTGAGTTGACATGGGACATTTCTTGTTTCCGTTACAGAAATATTTTGATAATAGCCTAATAGTTCATAATTCTGTAAAAGACAATGCATGGTGAGACTTCTACTTGTCCCAGGTTAACCCTTTCAACACAGTTGGCTTGAAAGCCTTGATGCTTCAAGCAGTCTTCTTCATCCCCCCAGTAAATTTCAGAGATGTCTAAAACAAGGAAATGAAGCTGTTCTAGAGGATTAAGGTGGAACAACACTTTACTTTGACACTTTATGTTTGTCACCCATCTGTACTTCTTTAATTTGATTTTTAAAAAGTCAAGTCTCCAACGCTTTCCTATTTGCCTGAAATACTCAGAGCGAGAGAATACAAACAAGTGCCATAATATGCTGGGTGCGGTTTTATCTGTCTGAGAGGGGCTGATAGTGCGCCTTCTCAGACAGATAGCGACTGACTAGCTGCATGGCTCTGACGACGCTGTATGACTTGTGTGTGCTATTTGTGTGTCAGTGTCCTCTTCGTGTAATAATCTTTAGAGTTTATGATTTTAAAAAAGTGTTTGTGCCCTTTAATCTCACATTGGCAGGTCAAAGCTTATTTTCTTATCTTGATCTTTGTATTGCTTATCACTTATTATAGGTACAACACATCACTAGATGATAAAGCCTGATTAAGCTGTTCACTTTTATATGATACGTCTTTGGTATTCTTGCAGATGGGGTCAAGAGCACAAAAAATAAATGTGTCTCCATTCATTTCAGTTCCAGCCCACTGTGGAAATAACCTCTGTTGACCTGTAGTAGTGACCTTACAGCCATTTGTAATAATGGACCATTTGCACAATGCAATGTGGTTCACAACGTGTCACATTGCTGTAATGAATACTGGGTAAGATGTCACCCAGCTTGTGCCATCTTAAAATAGGCCAAAGTTATTCTGTTTTATTACTGTGTAATGCATGGAGACTCTTGGCTTTACACAAAAAAATGTCCAAACTGAAGCATTGCATTATATCCAAGATCCAAGATTTGGCACAATACTAATCATCTTTCAGTACTGTGTGCTGTCTAGATATTTATGTAGGCTCCATCTGCTGTGTTTTCACATTTATTGCTCGTCAACTTTGTGAGTACAAACACAATACTGCAGGTTTTCATGAGACAAAAACCAACCACCACCCCTACAGCCACCTAAATCAGCTGGTGTGTTCGGGGCTGCACTGAAAACCACGGGGCTTGTGCCTGCCTGCCTCCCAGGTTTTACTTTTTATTGTAAGATCTAAGCCCACATGGTGATAACTGATAAAGTCCTGGCTATGGTATGATTAGCATGATACCGTGTCCTTTTTTTTTTCTCCAATCCCCGGCTCTCCCCGTTGACAGATGGCTATTTAAATCTTGTGGCTGAGACGCGGAGTAATGAATGGACGTGGTGAGGCGGACTCTCTGGGCAAGAGGCAGGGCTCGTTTCACGCCACACGGTTCCGCATCAGGGCCTTGTCACTATACCGGGGAGAGTCTGCTGCCTGTGTGCATGCTTGGCCTCGCTTGTCTGTTGAGCTTGCACAGGCAGGGCCGCGCCGCATTTCCTCTTCACCAATGCCGCAAACCCCGCCCCTAGCCGGATGAGACGTGTAGAGAGAAAAAAGAAAGAAACAACGCAGCTTTCTATTGGCTCCGACCTCCCGTCCGTCAGCGCTTATTCCTGATACACTGACGGCACGCTGCTGACGGTGGTGGGCGGGCGCAGCTAAGAAAATTATAAGGTCATTTGAATTACGCTTGCTAGCGAGGTTATCGGCTACAATGAACCCAGAAATTAAACCAGCGATTGTGACAATGAACGGATGATGATCGCGGGGTCAAAGTCGACGCGCACAGCCACGCGAATTTGACTCCCGGAGCAGAGGAGGAGCAGTCAGCGGCGGCGGCGGCAGCAGCAGCAGCTCGTTGTGGTATTAACAACAGGAGGGGATCCCGGTGTGTGTGTGTCTGTCTGTGTCTGCGTGCGTTTTCTGTGAGCCTCTCTCTGTGAAACCCGGAGCGAGCGGCGGCGAGGAGCGGAGGGGGTGACCAGGCTAGCCTGTAAGCCGATCAAGGTGGAATCGCAACACAACGAGTTTCACGTCAGGGGATTTTCTGCGCACCTACATGCTGTGACGGTGTGAGCGAAGTGCAAGGTATGTACGCAAAAACGGGGGAATAAAACAAACGAAAAATGTCATCCCGACCAGCCACAGCCCCAAGCTGACTGTGTGCGCCCCCACCACCACCACCACCACCACCACCCATCCACCCCCGTGATGTTCAACTTCACGGATGGGTCAGGTTATTATCTGCCCGGAGAAAGGGAGAGAGCCCCGGCAATGACTTTCTCGTCCTTTGTCAACCTTGTGAGCGCACAGCCGTGTAACGGGACACGAGCGGCAGCGTGACACCTAAATATCTGGCAGCTCTCTGTCCGTGAAGGGTAACTTATGTGGATGTGGATGGCGTATTCAGCATGTCTCTTCATCGCTAACACACACAGAGAGAGAGAGAGGGAGGGGGTTTGCTGTCACACTGTCCATCCGCTTCCTTGCTAAGCCGATGCGCGCAATACGCTGCGCATCCTGCTTCCCCGGCGCGCCTGTTACCATGATAACCTATAGGCTACATCAGGTTTAGCCCGAGAAATATTGTCCAGCCGGTTTGCGATTGAAGGCCCCTGTCTGTAAACGCACATGGCACGGCTGAAGCTGTTTAATGAAGAAAAAAAAACGGTGGGTTGAGCCTCTCTCTGCTCTCCCCCCATCCGCTACCGCAATATGATGCTACGCGCCTTTTAAATTTCCGGGTGTAGCAACAGCGAATGATGAGGCTTTTTTTCTTCTTCCTCCAACTGTGAAGTGGTTAGTGCCTCCCCACTGCATTTCTTTCCTCTGACATGCGGCAAATCCCGTCATGTCGATCCTTTTGGACATTAAGAGTAATTTAATCATCCACACCGTGCGTCGTTCTCCGTTTTAAATAGCAGCACAGTGATTGAATTGGCACGATAAAGCCATCAGCCATCATCATTACAGCCATACGCAGGGAAGCACAGCGACAAATATCTTGTCGGCATCTTCACTCTTAAGGCGTCAAAAAAAGAAGGCCCAGTTGTTGTTCCGTATATAATCCCCCAGTGTTATTCCAAGTAGACTAATGAATTGATAATAAGCAGAGTAAAGCTATCTTTTACTGCTTTGGGATCATCTTCCTAGATATCAGGTGGCACTGGACACCAATGTCAACACATGCTGCCCTCCGTTGCTCTCAGCTGTCACGAAAAGACCGTTTTGCTTTGAGTTAGGGTCCCCCCAGGGTCTCTTTAGCCTTGATCTTAATTCATCTGCAAGGAAGTAGGAAGGGAGTTTTCTTGGTTTTATGAGCTCTGCACATGTGAGGGAAAAAAAGATGAACTGCAATCCTATGCTATGTGCAGCATTACATACTGTAAATCTATGTAATTCTAATAAGGTATTTCGTAAAGACCCTTTTGTCATTGACTACAAATTCAGTCTGCTAGAGCTGAGTCACTGGACAGAAATGGGCACAGGATGTGTAAACAAAATCAAAGTAGATAACATTGTTAAGTGGTTGGGGTGGAATACCGCTGTGGAGATGCAGATTCAAGAACACTTGTGCTTGTTTAAACCACGTGTAACCTTTCTCCCACTGAACTGATGCTCGGCATGAAATGTTTGTGAATACTGGCAATGGTCTGCAGCTTGTGGCCCACTATCTCTGTCTATTTATATGTGTGTGCATTCTTTCAGGATGATGCGTCTAGCGTGTTGCACAGTCCTGCTGTTCGTGTTGAGGCTGCTGGTGGGCTTGCCGTGGTACCAGGTCCTCCCGGCCATCTCGATCTTCTACCTGGGAAGTGGAGGATGGAGCTTCCTGCAGATTTTCGCCAGGACAGTTGGCAGAGACTTACAGTAAGCATGGAGATTTTGCGTGTTGATGATGAACAATCAAACCCAGAAGAGTCGTGGAATTTGAATCATTTTCATCCTCATGCTCTTTAAAACATGCAGAATTACTGTCAGTGATTAATGCTCTTTTATTTTATTCTGCATTTCAACCACTGATGTCTTGTTTAAACTGTCTGCTGTCACAGGAAGTGTCAGCTGAGATAAAGTGCAGTCTGTAGGTATTTTGACAAAGACAAATTTTCAGTTGCTTTGGCTCTGCACCCTAGAACTATGAATCTCAAGTGACACAATTACTACGAGAGTAAAGTGCTGATTTTCGGCTTTCGCTTTGCAGATATTAACATCCAGATTTTGTGAGCAGTAAAAGAGATAACTCATAGTCATAGTTTCATAGCACGATATAAAAATGTACTGTGTCATAATGTAGCTTAAGTAAAAACCACAGGCTATGATTCCTACAATGTTAATTCAGTATGATGGGACATCTGTTAAAATAATTTGATTTACAATCCAGTAATTCTGCCATATATAGTTAGAAAGTCTTTGTAGGTCTTTGGTTAAACCGCCTACAAACACATTAGAGTATAACAACAAGGCTACAAATCAGAAAGATAATTCATCACCACTCAGTGAAATCATATGATGAAACAATGATACAGGCGTAAAGACAAAAATGCTTTCTTAGTTAATAATTAAAAAAAAAAAAACAGCACAGATCAAACTCCCTTACAAACTACAAACTGATAACATAACTTCAAAGTGTGTGTCTCATTACATAATCATGAAGTTAGTTGCAATGATGCATCATCTGACGTTTGATTGTTCCGGTAATAATAATTTTGTCTGTAGTCAGTTCACTTGCACCTTGTGCATCAGAAGTGTTTTCACACCTCTAACCTTGCAGAAATGTAGGTCAACATCTTGGATCGCTGCTTTCATGAGCCGACCATCTACGACCTGAGTCTTTTCAGGTTTAGTCTTATAACCAGCCTTATCTACCTGCTGCAAATTCCTGTCGTGCATGTTTCACAACTCTGTGACATAGCAGGTATCGTTAAATATTTTAAACAAAGACAGCAGAGAGGGTATAGGAAGGAACAGTTCTTTTAACTGTCCTACCTAAAACCAATATTTACAGTTGGAGGTTGCCATGGTAATTGGTTTGTGGTTAACTTCCCTTTTACCTCAATGGCTCCACTCATGGTAAAACAGGAAATTGTAAAAGACAGCCTTTTATGACCTCTCAATGAGAAACGAGCCAAAGTTACTTAACCAGCTATGATTTGTGCTTTTCTCCAACCCATTATATGCAAAAGTGTCCCTGCTTTCTCAGTTGTTTGAAGGACGAAACTGACAGCTACCTGCCAAGATTTGAATACCTTACACTATACAATTATAGTAGTTAACAATAGTAGTAGTAGTACTTGTTTGCCAAGGTACTGGCAGTGTCTGTTGTTGCCTAAGGTTAAAGATTTACTGTATAGAACTTGTTTCCTCAATGACTCATAAATTCTTATTGTGTAGTGATCTGTGACAAGGTTCAAGTATTTACACTGTTAAAGCTTAAAGTAACCTCTAGTGTACACACTTGCCATTGATAGTAACTGGCCGCTAGTGTAATAAGGTGTAAAGCATCTATGGTGGTTGGAATTGGTTGAAAACTGATTTTTTGTTTGTGCAGTGCAGTTTTCTGTATAAACTGCAGCATTTAATTATGTTTGTTTAGTTATGGGTTTATTTACACATTGCTAACAATAGATCGGCATGATTTAAAATGTGATTTATAAAATAAATTGATTTCGCTTCATGTAGAGTCGACCCTATGGTGCATTAGGTAGATCAGCAAACAGCTTTTTTTATGGTCAAGCGTAAAATGAAATAAAAGGAACAATAGCACAACAATAAATCATGGTTATCTGGACCAACATGACATTTTATAATGATAAAAGATAATCACTGTTACAGTGTTGCCACGAAGTAACTTGGCTCAATAGATTTTTATGGCATTGCTGTAATTGTTCAGTACCTGTACCTTTGAACCATGAAAGAAAAGTAGTCAATGAGATGCAGACTTTGTCCCTTGCACTCAACTAGTCATGTCTGTTCATAATGTTTTATGTTTAGGTTGCTACATTTTTCACAGATTTATTTGGAGTAGTAGTGTATAAGACAGTCGGTCAGCTGTATGAGCCTCAAAGTACAATGCTTCATGTTATGTACACCTCATGATACAACTGACCATCATCTGAAGGACATTTCATGTTTTATGATTCATTTCTCACCCTCCTTTGTGCAGAGAAAGTTATTGTTTTCCATCATTTTATACCACAGACTTAAAATCATAATTGAGATTCTTAAAGAATTAGTATTGGAAATGTCACAATAATGTTCATCGGCTTTGTTTTGTTGCCAAGTGCAAGAGTCATGGACACATGACTATAATACTTTCTGGCAGCTGAGTCTCAAATCTCATCCTATCTTTTAAATTACCAAAGGGAGAGTTGTCAAAAAAGATAACTTGTAAATGCATCAAATTAATACTGAAGACACTTACGACACATTGAAATAAACTCCAGTGTGATGGCCATTTAGGTGAGGTGTATTTGCTTGAACAATGAATGGGAAAATTATCTTTTGGAATACTTCCAGGAAATGTTGCTTTAACCTGCTGATTTCTCTGTATAATGTTTTTTTTTTTTTTTCTTGCTTCCTCAGTGCGGCAGTTGTGTTACTGCGGGTGAAGATGAATGTCAGACGCCACCTCAGAGAGAAGAACACAATCCCAAAGATCTTTGCTGAAACAGTGAGCCGTCATGGGGACAAAACAGCACTGATCTTCGAGGGGACTGGGGAAAGGTGGACCTTCCGACAGTTGGACGAGTACTCCAACAGAGTGGCTAACCTGCTGCTGGAACGGGGGTTCCAGGTACGCCTCTTTTTACATTTTCCTCAAAATGCTTTTTGAAGAATGTCTTTATTGCATATCTGCTTTTGATTAAATTCTAAAAATCAAATGTAACCACTATTTCAGTGGTTGAAATTTGTTTCAGAGATTACTGAATTTTTTTTAATGGTCTGTTCAAGTAGAACTTAAGTTAACAAACTATGCTAAAGCAGAATTGGTTTCTTTTACTGTTAAAAACTCAGTGAAGCATTTTTTTCCACCCAGAGGGAGGCATTACATGTCTTGGAATTGAAATTAATAAAATGAAATGTGTGTTAATGGCAGTCAGTCTGATGAGCCCCTCTGTCTGTTGTTTCTGTCTTCAGGATGGTGATGTGGTGGCTCTTTTCATGGAGAACAGGTCCCAGTACGTGGGCCTCTGGCTGGGCATGGCCAAAATCGGAGTAGAGGCCGCTCTCATCAACTTCAATCTGAGGCTGGAGGCCTTGGTCCACTGTGTCACCATCTCCAATGCCAAGGCTGTGGTGTTTGGCTCAGAGCTGACTGACGGTGAGAGCAAGAGAGATCGGAGAAGGGGGATGGTGGAGTTAGAGATTAGAGAATTATCCAAAGGATATGTGACATATTTTGTTTGTTATGGTGGCAACATAGTCTGAAGTCTGTCTCAGAGGGCGTTACAGTCTGTAGGACATTGCCTCATGCTGACGAGTGTTGTTCTGCTTCTGTGATGAGAGAATAGCGTGGCGCCGGCGAAAGCAACAGAGGTCATAAAAGATAGATGGGTTTTGAAGAACATGTCTTCTAATATCGGTCAGTGGAGCTTTAAATGGCTGATAGATGAGAGTAGGAAGAGCGGAAGAGGTATTGAAGAGGGAAAGTGGAGAAATGTCTAGATCATCAATCTATGGTGTTCAAGGTCTGAAGAGAGAAGATTGACTGATAAATGATAGACTGAAACAGATAAGAGGCACGTAAGGACGGATAGGTTGACCTACAGTGTTGAGACAGATACGTACCGTGTAATATTCTTCCAGATACTGATGGAGATTTTCAAAACATTATAAATCCCTTTTTAGTTTGAAGCTTAGAACAAAAACTAAAACAACAAAGCTAATGTAAAACTGCTGCGAAACCCTGCTGAGTCACAACCAGGTTGTCGAACCAGGTTGTTCATGTTCCAAGTAAACGTCATATCACAAAGAAAATCAAAAACAGGATCAGCTCAAAGTCAGGTTACCATATGTAAACAATTGGTTGACATGAACTATAATTTTAATCTTCTAAGATCAAAAAATTGTTTAATGATCTCATTTGTTTGATATTTTTGCACAGGAGTGTGGTGGAAAATTGCTATGATGGGTGTTCTCCTTGTAATAAGTGGTAACATACCGTAATCTTTGAAGTAGTTGTAGAGAAGCAAGTAGAATTGATTTCTTACTAACCTGCGGTGTATTATTGAATATTCGCTCTGTTGCTTAGACTTTGGAGGCACTAATGGTATGAAAATTCAGCAACTCAGTAGAATAGTCAAACATAAATGATGGCTCTGTTTCAATCTCCCCATGACACTCTTTGAGTCCCTGCCCAATCTGAAAAGCCCTGATCTCAACAGCTATAAAGAGTGAATGAGTTTTGAGCTGGTCATCCTGGGATTGATGGAGCAGTCTTTGTATTGGATCCCGGACCTGTCATGTGCTTTATGCCTTTAAGTAATTGGAAACGCAGCCTCCTGGCTACTGAGCAGGCCAAAGTCAAGCCGGTAGCATTATTACTGAGCCGGCAGGACAGAAGGCTTTTAAATTAAGATACAGAGTCAGGTTTTTTTCCAGGGGAAAAATATGAGAACTGCTTTAATTTGCTACTTCCCGTCTTTCCGTGTCATTCTCTGATACATGTTGATACTTGCTTCTGTTTTGTCACCTTCTTTGTACAAAGGTGTTTCCTGCAGTTGGGGATGCTGAAATAAATCTAATTAGCATTTATGTGTTTGTCTCCCTCTTGTAGCTGTTTCTGAGGTGCACAGTTCAATGGGCAAGACAGTGAAGATGTTCTGTTCTGGAGACTGGGACCCCAAACGGGTCCCACAGGGAACCGAGTGCCTAGAGCCCCTGCTGGAAGGTGCCCCATCTCACCTGCCCAGCCGGCCGCAACGCTGCTTCACAGGTAAGAAGCTGTGTCCAGCTTTCATAACCAAAGATCGGGAGTTTCCAGGGAATTATTATACCATTTTATACTTATATTTTTCCGTGAGTTACAGTTTTTCTCCGTTGGTTTGGCTCATTTTTCGAAACAGAAATTACATTCTCAAAACAACATGGACAAACCTCCAAACCACATGGCAAATGTTCACAACAGAAATATATTTCTCACTCATTTCATCACATTGCAAATGTCTTCGTATTTCTTTGTAAATGATTTAGTACAGGTAGCCTGCAGTTAGCACAATTTCCAAGAGAATAGATCTTGTTGATCTAAACTGATTGTTGATTCTCAGTCTAATGGTTGTTCTCTCTAAAACATGTCAGCCTCATTTCAGAGAGATGTGCTTTTGTAAGTGATCTATGGTGTTGTGCTGAACTGTATCATTGTTTTGCCAAATTATCTTAGAGTTTTGAGAATGAAATTTCTGTTTAGAGAAATGAGCCAAACCAACTGAGAAAATAACCAACAGCTTATTTTTATGGCAAAAAATTCAACACCTACTGTAAGCAAAGCCACAAAGCAATTTCAAAAAGTAATCTTTCCATTTGCTGATAGTGACAACAGCTGACAAGTGGTGAGTAATAGTTTTTGGCCCCAGCAGTGACTCACAATGAAATCACAAAACTGAACCAAAAAATAAGCTGAAATGTCCAGAATATAATCACCAAATTGCTCCACTGCTTTTAATGATATTCATGACCACAAAACACAGAACCATCTCTTATAGTTAATTTGATCATGTGAAAAAGAAACCACACAGTGGACATCCTCTATCTTTACACCCCAGTTCAGAGGAGGAAAATGTGGGCAGACAGAATACTTTGTATGTTTTTGTTGTTGTTAGCTACATTTCTCAGAATTTCATGTTTTGATTGTGTCCACACAGCCACAGACTTAAGTCTGGTTCAGAACAGTTCAGCCAGTCCTACCGGCTCATTCACTGCTGCTAATGTCACTTAATCACCACATAACCGCAGCACAGACAGGTGCAACAATAAAAGCTTTATGACCTTTGACCATGTTCACACTTGACACTGTGTCTCTGACAGATTGACAACAAAGGCATTGGGACTAGACCAGTCAAGTCACATTCAGAGATGACTATAGAGCATGCTGTGTAGAGTGAATGTCAAGTGCTGCTGCACTGAGGAGCTGCATAACAGTGGAGCTGCATAACAGTGGTTGTACAGATAAAATCCACAAAATCCGAACATAAAGTTGTCTGCGGTGATACCAGGAATCATCCATTGCAGTGAGGGCAATTTGAATACAGCTAAAAGCAGCACATCTCTCTTCTAACACTAGAACACTTTGCTTACTGTAGAAAAGAGGGGGACCAGGTGGTCTAATTTTGAGTCTTAAAAAGGGGATTGTTCTTCATCGTTCAGTGCTGAAACTCTGTCCAAATGAGCACTAAAAGTGTAAATAGGCCTCTAATTACAGATCACAGCCAAGCTCCTGCAGTTAATCAGTAGTAAGCGTTCAGCAAGATGTTTATTTGAAAAGCATGAATTGAAACTACAGATTGAAACATGATTGAGTATTCGTTTTCATGTACTAAAACCAGCCATAGCTCATATTGTTTCTTACATGTATGTTATCTCACTCTTACTTTGCTGTGTTTCAGATCGCCTATTCTACATCTACACGTCAGGAACCACTGGGATGCCTAAAGCTGCTATTGTGGTGCACAGCAGGTAGGAAGGAGCCGTGCAGCTCACTAACAGATACACAGGAATTGCAGCTGCTCTCTTTGTTGATCCATACAGCTTTCATGTGGAGTACAAATACTGTTAGAAGAGAATGGGAAAGAAATGACATAAAATGCTCTGGCTTTCTTCTGAATTACTTGACTTTCTCTTCCCTCCCTGTCCGACCCAACCCTGGTTTTCAGGTACTACCGTATGGCAGCTTTGGTATATTATGGCTTTAGGATGACACCAGATGATGTGCTGTACGATTGCCTTCCACTCTACCACTCTGCAGGTAAAGCAATAGCTGTGTGTTTAAAGTTAATATTGACGGTGTTTCCCAAACCTGTAGGTGTGTGTGTGTGTTCTGTGGTTAACTTGTTTTTTTTGCTCGGTTTAGTTTCTTGTTGCACATTAAAAATGAAGCTCTAAAACCCTGTATTGTTTGTTGTCTTAGTCACACTCGTTCTCTAACTAAATTCAAGCAACTGTTGATTTTGTACGTAGAGTGCACTTGGCTATGAGAGCCGTTTAGCTCCACCTAGCAGAGTAGTCATTGCAAACTACACTAGACCACTTCCTTTGCAGGGTGTCAGTACAGATGTTTTTTTGTTGCACAGATCTGTACAAACAATTTGTACAAGTGGAAAAATTAGGAGTACAGTTCATACAACAGTTTGACCGCACCTTTACAGCTATAATATGCACATTTTCATTTAGTTTTTGTTATGTTTTTGTATTTCATTGATGCATTTTCACTTGGCGTGTCATCACATGATTAGGGGATAAAGTTACACAGACTGACAATGCGAAATATTTGTTTATTGTTTTAATGAAAAAGAGAAGTTGCATGTTGTTTTTAAATGATAAGTCTTTGTACATTACCATGTTGTGACTGTTACTCTGACCTTGACAGCTCATATTTCTCTGTCCACAGGAAACATTGTGGGAGTGGGCCAGTGTATAATACATGGCATGACTGTAGTCATCAGAAAGAAGTTCTCTGCCTCGCGTTTCTGGGACGACTGTTTCAAATACAACTGCACGGTAAGCATAGTGTAAATTACCATCCCCTGCCTCAGACTTAGTTATCGGGTAGCACACCACAGACTCTCAGTGTTGCTGAACTTTTTTCCCTGTCACTGCTTATAAAACGAATCACAAGATTTTATGTGGCTTCCCAGCCAAATTCTTGGAATCCCTTTTTCATTCTTTTGAGCGTGGTATTAAATCGGTATTAAGTCATTTTTCGTCCCTGTTATGTCTCATTACTAGACCTTTTGTTTTTTCTTACCACTGTCCTCCAGATTGTGCAGTACATTGGTGAGATCTGCAGATACCTACTGAACCAGCCGGTCCGGGACACAGAGAAGCAACACCGGGTGCGCATGGCACTCGGTAATGGCCTTCGTCAGTCCATATGGGAGGAGTTCATGAACCGCTTCAATATCCCACAGATCGCAGAGTTCTACGGAGCAACAGAGTGCAACTGCAGCCTGGGCAACTTCGATAACAAGGTGGGAATGTGTCCCTGCAAACACGTCTGACCAGACTTCATATAAATCCTTAGTCTATCAGCACTCACTCAAGTCTTCTCACCTGAGAGAACTTCACAGTGTTATCGAAGACTTAAGGAGGACAATCCTCCTTAAGTTAAGCACTCTGATTTTCTTGAAATGTGTTGTTTTTATCAGTATTTCGAGTTTCTCATTGATACAACACAGCACAAAGCCCCTGCTGTTTTTTTGGCCGCTTAATACGGGTCTGCCTTCTGTCTTCCTCTCTACACACACTGACATTTTTGTCTGTCCTTCAGGTTGGAGCATGTGGCTTCAACAGTCAGATTCTACCCTTCATCTACCCCATCAGACTGGTGAGGGTTGATGAGGAGACCATGGAGCTCATTAGAGGACCTGATGGCGTCTGCATTCCCTGTAAACCTGGTATGTTTACTGTACACACACATACTAAACTACAGATAAGTTGAAACAAAACACAAGGAGAGCACACCTCTTCATATATTCCCATCCACATCCTATGATTGTTGAACATGAAAAGCGACGCATTCTGCCCAAACCATCCACTCCAAAATATATCGCACAACTTTGTCTGTGTAATGGTTGCAATTCTTTAGCTCCTATTATAAACAAATTCCACTGTATTGCTGTTAAGAAGAACCCTTGTTTCTTGACTTGTATATGCTGCACCACACAAAGCCGACGTAATGCTGCCTCGCTGTACGGTTTTAGATGGCATGCATGCAAGCATTCCAACTTCAGGTGTGATGTATGATGTCATCCTGTCTGGCCATGCCCACTCAAAGCAGACGTTAATTTGGCTGTGGGACTACCTCCACCGCCGCCATCATAAAGGTGGAGGAACAATGCCCACTGTTCTGTGTTTGTACCTTTTCATACAAAACAGCAAGGCAGAATAATGGTGCAACATTCCCTCCTTGAATAGGCTGTGTAAAAGAGCCTATTGACATTCCTCTCAGAAACCTCTGGTGGAGCTCAAATAATGCACTTTGTAGAGTGGAAATGGCAATTTGAATGCTATTTATACATTCATAATCCCTTTGGTCTTTCACACCTCTCTCTCACTCCTTGTGTCTCTGTCTTTGTTTCACTTTCTCACTTGTTCTAGGCGAGCCTGGCCAGCTAGTCGGCAGGATCATTCAGAATGACCCTCTTAGGAGGTTTGATGGCTATGTCAACCAATCAGCAACCAGCAAGAAGATTGCTCAGAGTGTCTTCAAGAAGGGAGACACTGCCTATCTCTCTGGTTAGACACACACTCTTCACGCACACACACAGGTATTCACATTCTCTGCTGAAGTGCTGTAGCAAACGAATATGATCTTTGCCTCCTTCACAGGCGATGTGTTGATCATGGATGAGAACGGCCACATGTACTTCAAGGACCGAACAGGAGACACTTTCCGCTGGAAAGGAGAGAACGTCTCCACGACCGAGGTGGAGGGGACACTCAGCAGGCTGCTAGACATGAAAGATGTAGTCGTGTATGGGGTGGAAGTACCAGGTAACATCTTCAAGTCATTTCTCCATTTGTGTTCTTTTTTCCCACTTCACACTCACACTTGAAATGCACTTCAATTGGATCCCTGCTACTCCCTTTCTTTTATGTATGGCAGTTTATCAACTGAGTCTTAATATTTGTATAATATATATCAAAAGCCGTCTTGAAAATCAAAGATAAATCACAGATTAAAAAAAAAAAAAAAGCATACAGGAGGGGACACAAATAAGTTCACAAACAGTTTTTACTGCAGTATGTACAAGAGATGAATGGATGGACAAGACAAGAACCATGCTTTATAGTTTGTACAGCTGCAGTATCTTAGCATGCTCTTGACCTATTGTGACATTTAATGATTTCTACCAATGTGAATGTCACTACATATAAAGCAGAGCTGTAGCTGAGGCTCTGCAGACTGTGTGACACAAATGACAAGACACAGATGCCACTTTCTAGCCACTGTGATTAGATTAGATGACTTTATTAATCCCTAATGAAAGGAAGTAGTTTGGTCACCCATGCCCAGTGACAAATAACAAAGACAACACAAGTCATACATACTGCCACATTACCCATCTAGCCACTTGCACAGTACTTATCAGCGTTTATAGCCTTTGTCTGACCTGAATCCTCAGTGGTCTGCAGAATTAAACCAGATTTTCCTGTTTGTGTGTGCACAGGAGCAGAGGGTAAAGCTGGAATGGCAGCCATCGCTGATCCATCTCACTCCACTGACCTGGAGAAGTTTGTGAAGGACATGGAGAAGGCTCTGCCTCCGTACGCCAGACCTGTGTTCCTTCGCTTCCTTCCAGAGGTCAACAAGACAGGTACAATGTGCTTTTTATGTAAAACATGATAAATAAAGCAAGACTAATTATAGTTCTTATTACAATGCAGTTTGAGACATTTGGTCTTTCCAGCCAGGCCTTAAATCTCAAAACACTCACCTGAGTCTGTGAAGAAGCAAGCTGAAGCATGCATCACTGATTCTGGATTAACAATCAATTGTAAAAACATCGAAAAACACTTCCAAGTGGAGTATTTTCAACATTCGCCTCCTGTTAACAATTAAAGTGTTGTGCGAAATTATTTAATACTATTCTGTGCCCATGGAGAATCAATGATACCCTTTGTTTTCCCCAAGGCAAATTTCTAATACAAAGATCTAAGAGTGGTAATTCAGACAACATACACAGTCTTATATCAACTTCCTGTCACTGTTTTATTTTCTCCACGATTTTGGTTAAAGCTTAAATAAGCAGAAAGTGAGAGTTGTATTACTTTTTGAAATTCTTCTTATCAAACATTTCGTTGCGTTCTGCTTGACTCTCCAATCCAGCAAAAGCTTCTTATCACTTTGACTTAAAGCACAAGAAGTAGCAAATTTACAAAACTTGCATTTTTGAAACAAAATTGGAGAAATCAAATGTTTACCTTCAATTCAGTTAACATTTGAATGGTCACAACTTCAAAATCATCATTAGAACTTCTCTGCAGGAGAAATGTAATTTAGTAGCTGTGTTTTGGTATTTTTTCTAAAAGCAGTAGGACTAAAAAAAAAACTAAGAGGCATTGACAGACCAATTGAAATATTTACATGATTTCTATGCTTGTCTCTTTCACAGGAACATTTAAGTTTCAGAAGACGGATTTGCGTAGGGATGGCTTTGACCCCAGCGCAGTCTCAGACAGACTCTACTTCCTGGATTCCAGCAGAGCGCGCTTTGTTCAGCTGGACGAGGAGACGTACCGCTCCATACTGTCAGGGAAACACAAATTGTGATGACAAGGCTGACCACTACATTTACATATGTACGCACACGCATACACACACACATGTACAAATACAGAACAGAAGACAATATTTTGTGAGCAGGATAGCAGAGCGCAGAACCTTGTCCCCATGTACACAAGAATACAACTCAACACAATACAATACAATACAATACAAACAGTATAAAGTAATAGCCATACACATTCCGTGCAGTCAAATGCCAACACATACACACACATACATGTTATATTCCCAAACCGACTTTGCTCCTTGATCTCTAAAAACAGACTTATGCACGGCACACACACACACACACACACACACACACACACATACAGCACCACTCCATCCATCCCTCCTGAAATCTCCACAGCAACTCCTCTCGCTACCTCAGCAAACACAGAGAGAGGCACAAACCCAGTAACCAGGTCTATTCGGTAACTTGAATCCACTCTTCATAGCCACACAATCCCAGTGCACAAAGCCCTCAGACACACCCCCCGCCTGTCCATCACGGTCCATCAAATCTGATGTTTCTTTGTTTTTTTTGCTGGGGGGACACCGCTTCGGGAAGGGGAGGGGGGGGGCATGAGGACAACAGGCTGCCTGGCATCCAGAATGCACAAACTTGAAACTACAGATAACCACGAACTGGATGGATGATAAAGAGGAACATGGATTCAGTGCATACAACGTGTGGCACAGAGGAAGGACCTGTGAGGACCTAAACTGTCGTGATTGTTATGTGAGCAAATTTGTTCTGTGAAAGACTTGGAGCCTCTGTCGTCGACCTCACCTGCACAGTTAGCCAGGAGTGACAAACCCGCTAGACACCTACAACTCTCCTCTCGTTCCAAGTTAACTTCATCAAAGTCTTTCCTCGACCTCTCTGGTCTCCTTGTCTTCATTCCCATCCTTGCTCTACAGAGCTCGCAATGAAAATGAAGGAAGGATGCGGAGAGATTTAAAGCTGTGAAGCATCTTGGAGAGTCTTTGACATGTAACCAGTGGTTACAGAAGTTAAATTAGACCAGTGGTTGAAGCTGAAAGTTTTACTTAAGTGCAATAGGGCTCCAGAGTTCGCAGTGCAATAATCAGCCACACAACAAGTGAGCTGATACAAAACAAAGCTTTGTATTTAAATATGTCTGTATTACACCAGATATATTTAAGTTGTAGTGTTTGTTTACATATTTAAGAAGATATGAAAGTTTTAGTAATTTATATTGTTGTAAAAGCTTTCTCTTTTGTTGTAGTACAAATGTATCAGGGGTTTTTTTTCTCTGCTTTATACAAATCCAAATCTGTGCTTCAGTAGCTCTTGGAGTCCTCATGAGTTAAGCTGCCGAATGCATTTTACATCAGCTGCTGGAACATAAGTAAAGTGCTCCGAATGATTCAACCCTGGGCTTAATACATGGGGCTATTTCCATACACAGCACTGTTCATGTACGGAGCTGACGTGCGGTGAGGTCACGTGGCTCTATTGTGCAGGTTTTGTCCTACGAGGTAGATTTGTTTTTGTAAGGTGTGTGTGTGTGTGTGTGTGTGTGTGTATTCTTCTGAAACATATGAGGAGGAACTTGACTGAAGAGAGAGGAGCACCCAATCGCCTCATCAGCGAGGACCTGTGTTTTTAAAAACAATACTCTGGTGCTAAAAGAGGGATGTTCTGCCAGATTCAGGAGAGCCGAACGATCCAAAGATTCAAAGGCAGGGTAGTAAAGGACACTGTAACGGAGAGGATGCATCGAAACGGAGCAGAAGAAGAAGAGAAAATGCGCTTTGTCATCGATGTCTTGTCCGTCGTGTGCAGTAGCTGTCATCAGAGGTTGTAGCAGCATGAATGAGCATCGTCAACCACAAGCAGAGCACTGTGCCTTACTGTGAGTTCACCTCCCAGATTCACAGGCCCTGGCCCACACGTATTGTCTCGTATGGTTCCCTGTGTCGGACCTCTACCTTCGCTCTTCTCATTCAGCTTCTCTCTACCACAATATATCTTTTCTTTTCCTGTGTCCCAAGTTTGCTGTCAGAGCAGCCGCGCAACGCCGACTCAAATCCCAGGAGCTCAGATCTCACTCTGAAAATCATCTCCTATGAGACGGAGGCAGCCTAAGCGACTGACGTCTTCATCCCGCCCGGCGCAGGATGAGTTTGTGTTGACGTCTCGCTGAGACTGCGAGGCTGCTGTCACAGAATCTTTTGAGGACTTCATCCTCCTCCTCCTCCTCACCTCCCCTTTCCCCCTCGGATGTCTCAGCCCTGACTGTAACCTTAACTTGTCTTCTAGCCGTCTTTATTTGTTCTGCATTCGTTCCTTGGGCCGTCTTTAAGATATCACTGGCCCAAGTTTCCATTTGCTCGGCACCTTTATTTTAAAGCCTTTATCGTCTGTCTGCCAACCACTCCAATCCTTTTTTTGCATTCATCCATCTCCTCCCTCTTTCCTCTGTCTTCACTCTGTCTGACTGTGGCCCTCCTTCCCCCCTCAAGCAGGCACTTCTGTTTGATCCTGCCTCTGTCTGTCAGGCTCCGAGCCTCATTCTCTACCGTGTCTGTGGTCATGTTGATTCAGACAATGGTAAAAAAAAAAAAAAGAAAAGAAAAGAAAAATGAAGAAAAAAAAACAACAGTTGAATACCATTCAAATATTTCCTAATTGGAGTTCATTCAATGTTTTGATTTTACATATTGGAGGGATTTTTATTTCTGTCAATTCTTGAGATTGTTCAGGAGGTTTGGTAACATCGAGCTCCACCTACACACTCAAAACTGTTTTCAAGTATCTTTTGTCAATGTGTGTTGTGTGTAGTCTGCCATTACCCTGTGTTTTTTTTTTTTTTTTTGCTTCCTGACCTTTGTAACTGACCACATCTTAAATCACCTACAGTACAGCCAGTCGGCAAGTTGATGCCAATAACTGCAGACTGGCTGTAATGTACATGACTTCCTGTTTGTTTGGGTTGTTTTTTTTTTGTGGCAATGCTTTAGCTTTGATTTCAGCAGACTGGTTCTCAATATGTTTCAACGGCTTTCCAACACTTTGCACTCACTGACACAGTCGACCTTGATGACTGCGGTCTGCCGACAGTGTTCATCAACGTCGCTCTCACTTGTCGTTCCCCTGTTTTGGGAATAAGACCAAAAAAGAAAGCCGTTTGACAGAAATTGAGATTCCTCTTAGGTCTTCAGAGAGTCTCTGTCTCTCCTCACATGTTTTTTTGTTCTTTAATGATGAGTGTGAAATGTTCTCATGAATGTCTGAAAAGAGTGACCAATGATGATGATTTTGTAAAGTGTGATTTACGTATCTAAGGGAACACAAATTGGCTGTTGATGATGCTTCTGACTGAGGGTTAAACACTTGTTGACCCGACCACCAGGGGGCGCGTGACTGAACAGTCCCACAAAGAGCACTCTGAATAAGATGTTTCCGTTCTCACTATTTTTTTTTTAATGAGTTTAAATTATTATTTTTGGAGAACTGTTAATTATACTTTGATTGTTTCTCAGCTTTATGTGTTTGCTCTTGTTTTTCTTTGTGTGAAATTCTAGCTTTGTGATTTTTGGTATAAAAAGGGGATTCATGCATGAGTGGAAGACAATCAAATGAAAGATTTTTTCTTAATGTTTTTTTTTTTTCTTTTTAATTTTATTTAAATTTTTAAAAAAATCTTTGCACAAGGAACCAGCCAGGTATCTACCTTCTCTGGATGAAATTGGTTTCAGATATTGACTAGGAACCATTTCCCTGTTTAAGGCCTGAGAGGTTTTCTGTCAGCTGTTTGACCAGAGGGGGGCGCTGTGCCCTCGCCAATAGTGGGGATTCAAAGGGAGTCAAATGGTCCATGCATTTGTTGTATCACGCAGTCCTTGTATTACTGTTGACCTAAGGTACTGTAGCTAGAGATGTAGTGGTTTTAATGAAACTGTATCATGCATTTAAAAATGTGGATTGTTTTCCAATTATCACCAAATTAATAACAGATTTTAAAGTTTTATAATAACCTGATCAAATCAATTCACCATTACGTTCTTGATTCAAAATATGAAATCAGTGTAATGCCTTCACCTAATACACTGAAATGGAAAATTGATTGATGTATACGTTTATTCAGTTAAAGCTCCAAAGTGAACAATTTAGTGAGAAAGCCTCATGGGCATCGGACCGTCAGCAGCTCATCCAGAGATCAGTCAAGGTAACTACAGTCTCTGAGTGTAAATGTAAACTTATGATCAAAGATGGTCCAACTGTATGAGGATCATTACCCACCAGGCAAGCTGCAGATCACAAACCCTGACTGAAGACTTGTGTGTGTATATGCCTGTGGTCTGTCCTTCATGTTTCAGATTGATGTTTCTCGCTCTGTTTTTTTTGTTTTTGCTTTTGCTTTTGCTTCTTTCTTTTTTCTTTAATGGCACTTTTTGTTTGTCTTTTTCTCCCGGTCGTGGTCCTCAGGAACATCAAACTGTGCTAGAGAAGGAAACAAGTTTGTGCGTGTCTGCCTATGTGTGTGTGCAAGTGTGTGTGTGAAAGTTTTTTTTGTTAAAATTATTATTTTATTGTCTCATTGCACAGGCGGCGGCTCTTAGCTTGTGCAGAGTGTGTAGGGGAGGTCTGTGAGGTGTGCTGTGTGTGTGTGAGACACACACACACTGATGTCCTCTTTGTCCACTGAAGGTTAGCTGTATACATCATGCATTTCAAGAAAATGAGATAAAAGCAGCGCTGCAAATGGAAAAATCATTATTAATAAAAAACTATTTAAATTGTTCACTTGGGCTCTGATTGATTGTTGCTCCAAATCTGGTTTTAAGCGGTTCATATTAAGCTTCCTGTAAGATCATTTCTAGGTGAAACTGTATATATGACTGGTCAAAACGTATTTGTGATGTCAAGATGAATTAAGGCTATTCAATTCGTTCTGTTTCACTTTCAGATCTGAGATCATTCATTCACACCTTGGCATTTACAGGAAAGCAAAGTTAAATTTAATCCCACAACGACCTCTGAGAGGCTCGACTGTGAGTTCTTGTATCCTGCAAACACACCTCCTTCCAAACCCACTTTAAACATCGATCGTACGTACTGTATGTTCATTCACTCTCCTCACTGTTGGCCTATTTTTAACATTTGCACAGCCCACAACATCCATCACAGGTCACGGTCCCAATTTGAGCAATCTCCCCAGCAACACTCAGAAATACAAAAACAATTAATCTCTTATTATTGTTGAGCTTTAATGGTTAACTTGTGTTTTGAGTAATATTTTTTTGTTGTTGTTTCTTGGAAAGAAATCACTTTCTGTATGAGAACATGATTCTCACCAATGCAGTAATATTGAAATTCCAACCCCCCCAAAAAGTTTCAAAATGAACTTACTGTGAAAATGAGTCAGAGGTATCTCATGTTGAGACATGATTATAATCATAAACAGCGTTTTGTTCTTTAGCCAAGACTGAAACTGAAAGCTGCTGTGTCTCATACATGTCTGTATCTGTTAGCACAGGTGGAAAAAAACTATTTTAGTACACACCTGAGGGACTTGTACTTTTTTCTATGACCTTGTTGCCTTTATACTTCACATTTTCATAGTAAATGATGTGAATAATTCATCAGCCATTATCTGGTACGGTCTTTAAAAGCATTAGGAGTCATATCAGATGTCTGAAGCTTCTTCTTTCTGTGTATACGTGTCATTGTGGGATGAGTTCTTGTGAAACCGGTGTCAGCACCATATGAGCACCATATGAGCCTCAGCTGATGCTAATAAACCACATGCATGATATATTTCCTCTACCTATGGGAAGTGAAGTCTAAGTTTGGCTTGTTTTGGAGCAACACATCTTCAACACTTGGCCACTGTTCCCTGATGCTCGGCCATGATTGGCCGACAGGCAGGTGGGTGGATCGGGGAGAAAAACAAACATTGCCACAGGCTTTGCCACTCTGTACCTGTAGAATCTGTTGACTACCCACAGTTCACTTCAGGCTCCGACCAGACAACCTCTCTCAACTTTTCAGTCCGTCTTCCTTTTCTCCATCCGCAGCCATGAGGACGGTGGTCTCTGTTGTCATGGTGATGTTGTGCGCGGTGATGGCGCAGGCGGACGTGAAGCCGCAGAGGGATTTCAACCTGCAGAGGGTAAGATGGACACACACACACACACACTCTTTATGATGTTTGCTTTTAAACATTATTGTATGTTATGTCCTTGAAGGGGCTCGGGTATCATTGTTTGTTGTTTAGGTTTATCCCATATGTGAGGGAACACTGTGTACTGGTGTGTGTGTGTGTGTGTGTGTGTGTGTGTGTGTGTGTGTGTGTGTGTGTGTGTGTGTGTGTGTGTGTGTGTGTGTGTGTGTGTGTGTGTGTGTGTGTGTGTGTAGTCACAGTTTGAGAACAGCTTCTCAGTCGGTGACCCAAAACAAACAAGTATGGCTTTAAGTCCTGCCTCAGCGCTGACAGTCAAGTCACAAACTGTTATGATTAATAAATTTGTGAGTCCTTGTTTTTCTGCTTTGGTCACACAGCAGAGGTTGAGAGAGGTCAGTCGGACATTTCCCATGGCGGATGTGCCATGAGAAATGTCTTGATAAGGAACATCCTCACTTGCTTCCTGTGGGTGATTTGATAGGCGACTGGATTCATCCCAGAGACTTTTTCATAAATTCTTATGATGAGGTTTTGGTCCAGATTTAACAACCATCCAATCAGGTGTGAGGACGAGACCTAACCTGAAATTCTGGCTATGAGCTGTTAGGACATGCAGCAGCCAACAAGAAGTGCCCATGAAAAGTGTTCATGAAATTCAGGGATGTCCGACCAACATCTCCAGTCCCTCTTGTCTGTGTTTCATGGGATCTATGTATAGATATGAGGAAATTCTGTGGTTTACAGCCTGTATTTGCAACATGGTACCAGCACAGCTCTGTTATTTTCCCACTGGAGCTCTAAAAATGCATGAAACAGCTGTTCCATTAAGTACGACATTTTTACCATCAACCAATCTCACTTAAAAAAAAGTACAAACAATAATGAATTGATCCTTACTTATGTGTCTGAGTCATAGATTTTTAGTTTTCATTCAGAAACTGAACACCAATGCAGTGAGTAACATTTTCCTTCATTATGACGAACATGGGAGGAGAAGTTTATTTCAAATAGATCCGACATACATGGTCATGCTTCCTTAAATATTCAGCAGAACAACAAATCCACAGCTGGAAATAGTCCCTGCACATTAATCACTGTTCCAGAGAAACCTTAGCTGTTTTTGGAAGTGAAACTGTATATTTTTGAAAGATTTAGGTTTTCAATAGTCAGTGGGTTTGAGTGGTGTAACCAGTGGCTGATAGCTGCTGGTAAGAGTCAAATATGGGGTGAAACACTGAAAGACTTTCAATCTGTAAATGTGTGTTTGTGTGTGTGTTTAGTTTGCAGGGCGGTGGTACCGTGTGGGCCTGGCCTATGAATCTCCGAGCTTCGTCCCCTACAGAGACAAAGTGAAGGCCTCCATGGGCATCATCACCCCACTGACTAACGGCAATGTCAACCTGACAATGTTCGACGCCACGTGAGTGTGTGTGACTGTGTGTGTGTGAGCACAGTCCAGGCAGAATAGTCCATTTGTACACACACACTACAACTATATGTTTCCTCTGTGTGCCTCAGACCTCTGGGCTGTCTGAGCAAACTGTACCAGTATGAGAAGACCAACGTCCCGGGACAGTTCACCTACTTCAGCTCACGTAAGTCCCACCTCTGACCTGACTCAGCAGATTTCCCAAGAGGTGAATTTTTTTTTCCTGATTTCACCCACAGAAACGGTGAGGATGAGAGACAGACAGACCCATATTCAGTATGTTTTGTGACTCCACTCACAGTGTTTACATTGTAAATATTTGACTGGCAGCGGCTGAAATTCTGAATGACTCTGTGGTCAATTCGAGGAAACAGCCAGAGATGTGAATCGTGTCATAATGCCTGATGAAGTCATGTGACTGAAAGTAATGATACATTTTGTTACATGCTGTGTGTGGGGTGTAAAAGCAGAGGTAAAGCTAAAACAAAGTTAGTTTTCTCTGAGTTGTCTCTCTTTTTACACAAAATTCATACAAACATGTTATTTTCCTATAAATGTATTTAATATGTTTCTCTTTATGTTTTTTTTCTGTTACTTCATTTTGTGCAGCATTTTTTGCAAATTATAAATATTTAGGTATTGCAAATTTGGGGATTTTTTCATTTTCATTCACAGACGGTATTTCCTCAGTATGTCTGTGTTGTTTTTTCTATCAGGCCACAACATGGTGAAGGACATCACAGTGGTGGAGACAAACTACACTGACTACGCTCTGGTTCTCAAACACAAGGTGTTTCACAGAGAGTACACACAGGTGGCACTTTATGGTGAGATACAGACACACACACATACACCTATATGTACGCAGACTTGTATTTTAGCTGCACACACACTCATATCAGTCCTGTTCATGTGCCTCTTATTTGCAGGTCGCTCTCAAAGAGTCAGGAATGAGGTCATTCAGAAGTTTAAGGCCTTCGCCTTGTCCCGGGGCTTCTCCAGAGAGTCTATTCTGACTCCGCCTCCAGCAGGTAAACTGGGACACAAATACACTATTATGTAGTAGAGATAATATAATGAACAAGACGTTTCCTAATTTTAATTTACATATTTCTCCTGTCCAACAGAGAACTGCCCTTCATCTGGATAATAGGTGGGTCAATTTCTACAGGAATGAAAACCAAGGCAGATTTATTAGTGACAGATTCAGGGGTGTGTGACTCATCTGTAGTTTGAATGTGTGTCTGTTTTGTCCTTGTAGGTTCCCAGATGGATGTCAGTGTGTTCTGATGTGCTGCTCTAGCTCTGTGTGTTTCCCCGCATTTACTGCAAAGGACTTTCTCTCTGCAAAACATATATTTCTATTCAAGCTACATAAATATGAAAAATACCAAATACTGTTATGAGGTAAATTTTGAATGAGAAACCATCCACTTTTATGTAACTTTTCACTTCATTTTCATTGTCCTGCTGTGTTAACATGGTTAGATAAATAAAATTTACATATAAATAAAATCAGCCTTGCCATGATTACACTGCTTTTCCTTTGTGTTTTACTCACTCACCACATATTTATCAAACAAAAGATGTTTCATAGTTGCAGCTGTTTTGTTTTGTTTTTTATTTATCTATTTATTTCTTTTTGCCTTTTTGGACTATTTTTTTTAAATAAAATATTTTATATTTTCAGGCAGATTTTTTTAAATTTTTTATATTGAGTGAATTTAGATAGTTATACTTCATCCACCATTAGCTGACTTTATATTTATTATTGGAGATTATTTGACTTTTTCAGAGTCTAAATGTGAATCACATTTTGGTGAAATGTAATCACGGGTAGCTACATTTAATCAAGTAGGCTATTGTACATTTTCAAAAGGTAAATATTAACACATCAATTATTATAGTCCAATAACATGATAGTCACAACTCTGAAAATGGCATCATGACTACTTAGAGGTTACTAGGAAAAAAAAGAATAAATTATTATTATCATCATGTCGTTCTTGTTATTATGTAAGTGAGAGTGAGACCTGTTCACTAATGAACACCAGGTGGCAGAGTTCACCACACATCTGTGTGTTTCTGCAGTTGAAGAGTTCAGAACAGTGTTTGCACACACACACATGCACACACACAGTACTAGGTAGCCGACTGTGTAACCAAATATCATACAACCTGTGAGACAACAACAATACTCTGTAAATCTGTTTTTGACAGATTTTCTCCCTTGTCTCACTGATTGAGAGCAAACCTTTCTAGAAGAACTGACTCAGCTGATGAGGCCGTTCAGCCTTTTGCCTGCTGACTATCAGCTGCTGAATTCTGTATTGATCGTTTGTTTGCTTTAGCCACAGATTCTGAAGTCCAGCGGCTCACTGTTGATCATTTGAACCAACAAACACACAACCCCTGCACATGCTGTTGTGCCGCACACACACACAAGCAGATGAAAAAACAAACGTGTTTTAAGTGAACGGAACTTTGTTGTTGTGCAAATTTGACCCGGAAGCAGCAGACAGAGCATGATGCAGCGAGCAGTGAGTCTGGTTTCTCTGCTGGTCCTGGGCTCGGCCTGGACCCTCCACGGGGTCCACGTGCTCCCAGAAACTCTCAAACTCACGCAGGAGAACTTTGATCTGGACCGGGTGAGTGGCTCACATTATTTCATCCATTTGTGAGACAAAAAACACTCTTTTTTGGTCTTCCTTCCTTCCTTCCTTGTTGACTTACTGTAAATTGTAACTTATTTTATTTAAACTAACTGTTATTTCTTTCCTAACCACTTTTTGCCACTTTTCTCTCTTCATATTTCAAAATTTGAACTAAAAATTATATTATGCATTATTTAACAAGTCAAAACATTCTTCTGTTTGGGCCCCTTTAATCTTCTTCAAACATATTTCCTCTCAAATTTCATTATTTTGTTGTAATAAATTGGATTAGACTTCTAGACAATAGCACTGTTCTTAACAGACTGGCCTATCATATGCTGATGCATTCTTCTTATTTCTAACATGCTGTAATAATCTGAATGCATCTTTGCAGTTCATGGGACGGTGGTATGAAATCGCCGTGGTTTCTAACTGTCCTCACTACATGAAGCGTAAGAGTGGTAACCCCGTCATTAGTTCACTGGACCTGCAACATGTTGCTGCTCAGACCAACTTCACCATGACGTCCACCCGTTACAGGTCAGACTCGCACCCATGTCAGCACACACACACCTTCTGACATGTTAAAACCACTGTAACTTGTGCCATACATGTGTGTATCTGTGTGTGTGTGTGTCTGTGTGTGTGTGGATGTAGAAATGACTCCTGTGAGCAGAAGTCCACAGATCACGCTTTGACCTTCACTCCAGGACGATTCTTCCATCATCTTGCCAGTATGTTACTCTGATTGTATATTCTGTTCATACACTTAACACCTCACTAACAAGGTTTTAGTAATGTTCAAGTATTTCTTATTTTCCTCTCAGCCTTTATATCTACCACTGATGTGTAATTACAGATTTGTCATGCAACACATGGCCAACACTTTCCTTTCTGCAGGGTTTGGAGCAGACGTTGATTCCTATGTGGTTCAGACCAACTACGATGAGTATGCTATGATGCTTCTCCTGGGCGTAGAGAAACCAGCGGGAACAGAATCGACCACAGCCAAGCTTTACAGTGGGTGACACTCCTCGAATCTATGATGATGAAGTAATAATTGATAAGAGATGAAATGTTGTATTTTCTGTGTGATTATAAATTCTGTCCTCTTCAGGTCGAACAGTGGATGTGACTCCTGCGGTGCTGGACAAATACAAAAACCTGGTGACTCAGCTTGGACTGAGTGAAGGTGAAATCATCATGAATCAGAACAAAGGTACAATCAATGTTATTCTCTCTTGCTCTTATTTAGTTTTTTCCCAGCAGGCTGTTTTTTTTTCCCAACCCACATATTCGAACTTGTCATAGCAGGAAAAGCATAGATGAAGCAATTATATAACAAAAGCTGCATTCAGTTGTGGTGTGAGGGTGAGATTGCATTAAAGAATGTATTTAGTTTGAAACAGGGATTGTTTCTCAGAAATGTTCATCATGAAAAACACAACTCCTCCCCCCCTTTCCATCTCACCATCCTCCCAGGCGAGTGTGTTCCAGGAGTTCCAGAGAAAGAGCCCACTGATCAGCCTCAGGTACATACCTGAAATGACTATTGCATACTGAAGCCACAGATCTGTGTCTGTAACAAGAATGAGCATTCACCAGCTGTCTGCGTCTTGTATTTCTATGATTCAGATTGCTGTTCCTATGTAGCTGAGGAGAAATGTGGACCCAGCTGTGGACTCTGGAAACATCTGACCCCATGAGAGTACAAATGGCCCTTTATTAGAAGACCAACGTTACATAAATTCTAATATACATTTACTTTTATTTGAAATATATTTTTGCTTAATACTGACTCAGACTCCAACAGATCATATATGGTAGTGGTGCACATCTGTAAACTTATACAAGGTGTGGACACGATTATTAGATGTACACACAGATGCAAAATGTAAACAAAAACATATGATACATATATATTTTTTCTCCTGTTTTACCATATATATAATGATAAAATGCGAAATGTTTGGAAAATGTTAACTTACTGTGACACTGTACAAGGTGAGCGATCATTAAACAGTCGTGTTGTCATACATTCATTGGAGAAAATAATTGTTTACTCAGTGTTGATTGTGTGTAATGTGTTTTTTTTTCATATTCATGAAATGCTTCGTAAGTCCAAATGAATCTGTATTGAAGTGATTGTTTGAGTGCATTTGACCTTTCAGTTCCAGAGTAGGCTATTGTAAAACACGTATACTGCAATATTTGAAAATAGTACTGAGACATGTTTCACATTTTCCGATCATGGAATGTCATTTAATTTTGTAATTTATAAATTCATTTAAAAAAAAAATAGAAAAGGTATGCAAGGTACAATCAGATGTCCTTTCATAATTTTTGCTTTTTAGGAACCAGTTTGTCTGCTGGATGATGTGTTGATATTTTCTGACCTTGTGTCAGTGACTGTTTAGTGATTACTGATTATCTCTAAACGTAAGTCATAATACTAAAATAAATGATAGTATTTATCATTTTTGGTCCACTAGTTAGAAAGTTAACAATGTTATACTAAATACAAACTGACTAGCAGAAGCTCTAAAATAAGCTGTGTCTCCTACCTTCAGAACTTGCTCAGTGGTCATTACATTTAGATTTTCTTAAGTATCAAAGACTTTCAGTAAGAGTGTTTACATCTGTGGGTGTATTACAAACAGGAATCACAGACATAAAACAGCATGTTCAATAAAACAGGGCTCAAATTGTAACCCACGCTTTACCCATTTCACCTCTTGTTTACATTTCCTAAAGCATTATGGGGGCTGGAGTTCCTAAGAGTAGAACTGGGTTGAGATGGGGACCTGCTGTGGAGATAAAACTCTGACAGGATATTTTCTTATCAAAGGTCCCATCTTGCAGAAGACATTTGCAATGTAAACTTCAGTTCACACAGGATGAAAATATCAAGGCCAGCCATTTGTTACTCATTTGTATGTCAGATTGAGCCAGGTATTGATTTATTGATGTTTCCGAACCTCTGAAGTCCAATGTGTCAGTGGTCAGCTGCCCAGACAAGCCAGAGCACAGAGAGAGAGACACAGACAAGCAGAACTTTGCTCTTTTACTTGTTTGTTTTTTCCTCTGTGGGAGTGTGTACATGCAGGGGCGGCAGGTCAATGTCCTGCTCCACCTTTGAAGAGCTGAGTGGGGTGAAACCCTCTCCCGGGGGTTCAGTGTCTCAGACTCAGGTCCCCTCAGAGACGCGTGAGCAGACAGGTTGATAGGATGCAGAAAGTGATTCTGGTTCCACTGCTGGTCCTGGGATGGACCTGGACCATCGAGGGGCTCCCTGTGCTCCCAGAACCTCTCTACCCCACACAGGAGAACTTTGAGCTGGACCGGGTGAGTCATGCAGTCCTGCACTCATACACTTTGTTTTCATGTGTAGTAATCTGACACTTATGTCGTTAGACTGACAGTTGTGCAGGAATAAGATACAACTGGTGTTTGTTTGGAATAAGTCAGAACAAATCAGTTTCAGTCATAGTGTAAGTAAAAGTCAAAAATAAGTAAAGTAAGTAGCCTAAGCAATTCATAATACACTAAGTTAATTAATACATGTAAGATTTTGTCTTGTGTGTCACTATTACATTTTTCCCCTATATCTAATGTAAATTGAACAGTGCTGTTAGCAGTGCAGTAAACGAAAGGAAATAAAAGAAAAAGGGAAAAAAAATATTGCAAAAATATTTCAGCATCTCTAGATTTTTTTAATATATTTTTTTTATTAATGTTATTTATGCTCATAATTCACAATTATTCAATTTCAACTGAATATGCTTTGTTCTCAGCCGTGCAAAACATTTCTTAACATTTCACAATATTGTGTGTGTGTGTGTGTGTGTGTGTGTGTGTGTGTGTGTGTGTGTGTGTGTGTGTGTGTGTGTGTGTGTGTGTGTGTGTGTGTGTGTGAGAGAGAGAGAGAGAGAGAGAGAGAGAGAGAGAGAGAGAGAGAGAGTGTGTTATACTGAACAAGCAACACATATTTGAGTAGGTCTTATGTGAGTCATGTTAGGTGACTGGACACCACTGGTTTCTCTTCCAGTTTTTGGGAACTTGGTATGATGTTGCCTTGGCGAGTACATGTCCCTATATGCAGCGTCACAAAGGCGAGATGGCCATTGGTAAACTGGTTCTGGAGAAAAGCACCAGCGAAGATAAACTGACAGCGACCAAAACTGGACTCAGGTTTGTAAGAAGTCGGAGTACGATGAAGACACAGAGTTTTTTCAAGGCTGTAGACATAAAAAACATCCATGCAATTATTGCTAAATAGAATTTTGTGTGCACAGACCGATCTAAAATACTATCAGTAGATTACATCACAACCTCTCATCAATCAAACAATCTGTAAAATACAAGTTGAGCATGATCACATCTCATATTTTACACTGATTTAGTTGAGCTTTAGCCTGATACATTATACAAAACCTAAAAGTGTGTGTGTGTGTGCAGACGTGGAACCTGTAAGGAGTACTCTGGGGAATATGAAATGACTGACATCCCAGGACGGTTCCTCTACCTTTCGAGTACGTATCCCTCTGTGTGCTGGTACTGATGATGCAGCTCGTCTTCCTGCTGCTGCTGCTGCTGCTGCGACTCCTTCACTGTCCCTGTGCTCTCCTTCCCACAGAGTACGGGTCAGAAGTGGACTCCTACGTGGTTCACACAAACTACGACGAGTATGCAATAATGATAATGAGCAAACAGAAGTCATCAGGGGAGAAGAGCACCTCAATGAAGCTTTACAGTGAGTAGACACTTTGCATAGATTTTTTTTCTGTTGTTTTATTCTGAAGAACAATATTGACTGATGATCTGCTGAATAAAATACAAAACAAAATCCAACCAGCATTTTTCAGTTGTCATTATAACTTTTTAACTGCCCTGATTTATTGTAAGAGGGACAATATGAAAATAAATAAGAAACTTTATTTCTGACTGATGATATTTTAAAACAATGTCCTCCTCAGGTCGCACTATGTCTGTGAGAGCCTCTCTGCTGGAGGACTTCAAAACACTGGTCGCACAAGAAGGAATGGGCAATGACACTATTTTCATCAAGCAGGATAAAGGTACAATACGCATACACCAGTACGCCCCTCTCTGTATAAAACATTAAGGTGATGTTTGAAAGAGGTGAAACACTGGATGACTCATTAAGACGACTGAGGAAGTCAAAAGAGTCACACTGTTTTCTCTGGATTTCTGTGCAGGTGAGTGTGTTCCCGGAGAGGAGGTGGAGCAACCACCAGCAGCTCAGCCTGAGCCTCAGGTACTGAAAATGCTTAACTCATCTTAAATAAAATAGTTTTAAAATTTGAAATGACAATATCAAGGAGAACGTGTGGCTTCATATCTCTGACTGAGTCTGTGCGATGCAGCGGGTGAGGAGAGACGTGGTGCCTGCCCTGATGGATGCAGAGGAAGCGGGATCTGGGATGCTAAATTTCCCTACTGAATTCAATGATACCGGTAGGAAGACCCACTAACGACACATGTATGTGTTTCATATTCATGGGTTGATTCTGATGTTGTAAATGAAACTTTGTTTTATACCCCACCTCCCCTCTGCAGAGGCCTGTGAAGCAGCTCCAGACTCCGGACCATGCTTCGGGTTGCACCAGCGTTACTACTACAACGCCTCCTCAATGAGCTGTCAGCAGTTTAAGTACGGAGGCTGCATGGGCAACCAGAACAACTATGAGACTGAGAGAGACTGTCTGCAGAAATGTCGCACAGAGGGTGAGGACTGAAACACAAAATACAATTCCTAGGATAATTGGGAAATTGGTCGAACATCAATATGACATGTTTGGTTTAGTTTAGTTTAGTTTAGTTTAGTTTAGTTTAGTTTAGTTTAGTTTAGTTTAGTTTAGTTTAGTTGTTTCATTCATTGAAACAAAGAAAATAAAACCGTTCAATACAAAATAATAATATTAATATTAATAATAACTCCTAAATGAAAGGGGGCAGAAAGAAGGGAACTAATGTTCTTTACCCCTTTTTCCAAGAAATCGTTTCACAAATTAGATAACATGTATCAAAGCAAAAACGAAAAAGAAGAGAACAGAATAGCATAGCATAAATGAAAATAATGGCTACGGCCTGCAACATTTTTTATATTATCTGTGAACTTCTATTTTTGCAACTATATACATACCCTAGCCACATTTATATGCAGACATACATTACCCATCTATATATACATACATCAAAAAACACTGCATGTCATGATACTCATGTGTGGGGTGGAAGAAAAATATGTGTTTATTAAACATGCAAAACATCAGCGCTGCTCTGTCTGTGTCTGTGTCTGTGTCTGTGTCTGTGTCTGTGTCTCTGTCTGTGTCTGTGTCTCTGTCTGTGTCTCTCCAGCTGTGTGCCGTCTCCCAATGGCGGCCGAGCCCTGCACAGGTCAGCCCTCTATCTGGGCCTTCGACTCCACCATCGGCCGGTGCGTCCCCTACAAACAGGGCTTCTGCCAGACCAACTCCAACAAGTTCTACACCAAGGCTGAGTGTGAGGAGTACTGCGGCGTGGTTAAAGATGGTGAGACGACAGAGAACAGCAGCACAAGCAGAACGCAAACACAGACACGTCTCGACAGCCCGGCCCATGAAAAAAACCCACAGCATCGGTTTGAGCAAGAGAGACCAACACACTGACATAACTCCTGACACCACAGAGAAAACTTGGTTAAACTGCCTCCACCCACAAATGATTTACTTTCCCTTTGCTCTTTCACAGACGGAGATCTCCTGCACGCAAACTGAGTGACACTGGGCTGCTCGTCTAAACTCATTTTACACCAGTGCAGCATGAACCAACATGACAGAAGGAGCACAATAAAAAAAAAAAAAACATGATTTCATCTCAGAACATGAGATGTTACATCACAACAGTTCAGCAATAAAACAAGTCATAACTCTGGCCTGTGTTTTTTATTATTCATTGCTGGTTTGTTAATGTGCTACTGCTGACGTGGTTGTTCAGGAAATCGTAATTCTATTGATAGGCTCAGAGGATTAAAAAAAGAAGAAGTCATGTTCACATTAAAAAATACCAGCTATACACTGTCCCTATGATCTTGTTATAGACTGACACTCAATCTTTATTAAAGTGAATCACTGAGGGCTGTCTGAATGTAAAAGAAAACCGATAAGAGTTGACCCGCCTCTCCGGCTCAAGCTGGTGAGCTACCAGTTGGATTTTCCAGCAGGGCTAACCTGTTTGGATCAGTCAAATTGTCTTTATTGGAAAAGAACACCTGCATGTTTAAGCAACATATAAGGGTTTATTACCCTTATATTTCATATGGGTTCATGGGTTACACTAATGTTTTGTTTGCCAGAAAATGCGGTCACGTAAAGCAGTTGAAATGTGTTTATACATTCAAACATAGAAAGAATATGACAGGACTATTTGTGGATCAAAGAAGAGGGAAGAGCACGCACACTCAAAAGAAGAAAAAAAAAGTCTGGAGGTGCTTGGCTAACAAACAATTTAAAAAGAACAAAAAGCCAGCAACACTCGGTGTCCTTCTAATATCTTTAATGCCTCACTGGTACAGGCAACTCACACAAACCGAAGACTGACCGTCGAAACTGGTTTGTGTGAGTTGCCTGTAACAGTGAGGCATTAAAGATATTAGAAGGACACCAAGTGTTGCTTTTTGTTCTTTTTAGGACTATTTGTGGAGCCAGATCTCGTGGCCAAGTTTATACAGAATGAATACAGACCTAAACTGTAACTGTACTCAGTTGTGTTTGTTGCTGAAGATGCTACATTGCACTGGTTTTACAATTGTCCTAAAGTAAAGGTCTAAAAGCAATGTGTATTGTGTTAATTAAGGTGTTTGCATGGCAAAGGAACATTTTTTCTTATGGTGGCCCTGAGAGCTCGACACAGGGCAACAAAAGAAAACACCATGCAAAGACAAAAATGCAAACAAATCTGGGTGGGAAACCCTCACAATGTAACATATGTTTTTTTTGAGGACACAAAAAAGTGTTGGACCCAGAAGTTACAGTGCATTTATGCATTTGCAGGTTAATCTTTTTTGTGTTTGTCTCTTCGTGTGTGTTTTTTATGTTGCTGTGCACTGAGCTCTTAGGGCCACAGCTGTATAGTTTCCCATTTAAAAACTTTTTTTTAGAAGAAACTCAGCTGAAATACAACTTTTCATTTACATATATTCAGTCAGTGTGCAGTTATTATTTTTCCACATTGTGAACAGTTCCCTGCTTTCTCTGTATTCTATTGATTTCCTATGTGTAGGCATAACCAGTTGGGGGCGATATTTCTCCATATAAGGGGATTTCATGTCACGTATTTGACACAATTTCACACATATTTCTACAGTAAAGACACAAACAGTACACAACAGAAGGTCCCTCATTCCTGTGTCATTACGGCTTCACCATCTATTGTAACTGTCTCCTCGCTGTTTGTTTTTCTACAGCAAATGAGTCATTCAGTGCTGAAAAATCACCACATAACCTCCACACTTTTTTCTCTCTCTCTCTCTCACACACACACACACACACACACACACACTCTTACTCTCTCTCTCCTGCGAAGGAGCCAGGCTTCCTGCTCTTAGTTCCCAGAGTTCCCGGCTGCTGGCAGTAGAATGCTGGGAATATCCGGAGAGGAAAGGGAAGTGACATCACAGCGGTGACCTTCCGTACCAGGCCATATCACCTGGTGCTGCAGGGAGGAGAGCTACCAAACAAGTGCAAACACACACACACACACACACACACACACACACACTCATACACACTCATACACATACACACTCATGCATACACGGATAATCGGAGACATCAGAGGTGTTTTTAGCACTCACATTCACTTTGAGCAGCTTATTGACATAGTGGGACCCCTCCGTTTGCCCTCAGGAGAAAAAAGAGAGTGAGAGAGGAGGAAAAAAAGTTTTAGCAAAGGTTCCCACGAAGAGAGAGAGGAAGCGATAACTTCAATTGGTCATGCACAAAACTTTCCAGTACCTTTGCATAGAGAGGCTGAGTTAACCGCACATTTGACAGGAAAATTCCCACCACACTTCAGTGGGTTCATCACCTCGACTTGACAACAAACATTGTCTCTCTGAGTAGATGTTTGCCAGCATGTGTGTTTTTCTTGCTGACTGATCATCTGTGTTGGTCAGTATTACTCATTTTCATTGCACTAAATGCAGTGAGATCGATGACAGCGTATGGTGCATTGAAAGCATTTTTTTTTTTTTTTTTTCCTTCTGTGTAACTTGACTAACAAGTTTAAAGGAAAGGGGAAGAGGGAACAGAAGAGAGGGTTTTATTTTATGATTCAAGACAATTAGCATGAAATGAGGTCCCACTCCTCCCTGTCTCACAACACTCCCTCTACTGTCCGTACAAAGCTGAAGTAAGCAGGATCCAACCGAGGCCGGAGCTTCACCAACTATTTTACAGTAATACTTGCTCGGGGTCAGCTCAGCCCATACATTTGGATTGTTTGAATCAGCAGTAGCAAATATGAGAAGACTGTTGTTTTTATTATAATAGGACACAGGAAAATCAACTCATGACTGTCAGCCACAAGCTAGAAAAACCACATGACAATGTTACCATAAAAAAAACAACATCCAGCAAACAACCCAAAAGACAGAGAGTTACTCTGGCCACAATGTCAAAATCCACACGGCCGACTCTCGTGCCCTGCCGACTGGCCCTGAGCAAGCCGCCTCCTCCAGCTTATACCCAGGCTCCTGACTGGTAGTCTGGCCCAGGTTACCTGCTAGAGGGGTGATATAGAAGGACATTTTATTTTTCTATTATGTAGTGTGCAATAATTAAACCAACACAATAGTAAGTTGCGCTCTTAAATAAAAACTGATTTCCCTTATTAACCTCTTCGATGGATCATTTCAATACTTGTTCATAATGTTATAATTTCTCTTTTAATCATCTCACAACCACTCAGATATATCCCATGATCCCTCAGAGGAGCTGGACCCTCCAGGTGCTGACCACTGGATTAGTAGTTCAAACCTGCTTGATCTTGACCAACAAAACTACTACTAGCCTACTATGAATGCACTGACATACATCTCATACATACAGGATATTTTCATGTAGTACTTTTACCTTTAATACTTTTAGTAAATGATATTGTGTCTGCCCAGAGAGCCTCATGAGTAAACTGACATCTCTTTCACTGAACAAAAAGAAGCAGATGTCAATACACACAGGTTGCACACAGATGGGAGCTGGACGTACACACAATGAACATATGGCCTGTAGTGAGATATTTACTGAGTTTGGAGAGTGTGGTAGAGGTTACATTCTTTAGGAGCAAAGTGCTGGAAAACATATATACAAACCCACATGCTTGTTCAAACACAGACGCACAAAGACACATGTATACAACAAATGATTTACAGAGAGAATATGTGAGTCCGAAGAGCAGGGCGGACAGAAAAATGCACGGAAGCCACAGTGGTGTGATTTACAAAATGAAAGAGAGGAAAGGAAAGAGGCAGAGAGAGGGATGAGAGAGGTAAGCTGAGAAATGCAGAAGTCCCTTCATCAAAATCAGTAAGGGGTGATGAACAGAGATGGGGTGAGGTAGGAGGGAGGAAGGGAGGGAGGGAGGAAGGGTGTAAGGGTGTAAGGGAGAGACAGTGTGTGTGGTGGAGACGTCATTATGCAGGATGACAAAAGAAGACGGGATTCTCTGGTCAGCTGCTGCTGCTACTGCTGCCACTGACTATTGTCCTGCCAACACAGGACCCCCTCCTCACACACACACACACACACACACACACACAAAGACACACATTACTCTCTCTCTCATCTTGTGCTGGACATCACTTTCTTTCCTTCTTCAAGTTCAACTCTGATTACATGGCTGACCAACTGGCAGGCCCCCAACATTTAAAAACCTCACGAGCCCCCTCCCCTTAAACCCCAGCTGTGTCATCTGGGTCTTTTCAGCAAGTCTGAAATCTGGACAAACTGACGTTTGCTGCAAAAACAGAGAAAATCTGCAAAGAACTTCAGGCTTGGAAAGAAGTCTGGGGTATTATACAAAAAATGTTGTTTCGCTGTGTGAAAGTACAAGGTAAACCTAAAATGTAAATGGGACAGCATAATGTTGACAGCTTCTAATTACTCAACACTTATTTCATTATGAAGTTATTAATTGTTTACCTCTGTGATTTATTTGTCATTTTCAGCATCAGTCTATCTCACTAAATTATGCTCCTTCGCTACCAAGCTACATGGACTTCCTTATAGACTTATAAACTTATCGAATCAATAATGAGGAGTACAGAATTTATAGTATTATAGTATTTATTTTCATGGAATCAGTTTCTACACATTTACTGTTGTAATTTTTGTTGTAAAACAACTGTCCATTTACAGTAATGATAGCACTTTTTCAGAGGCAAATAAATAAATAAATACAGGCATGTATGGACTAAACATAGACACTTGGACTATAAGGAGATATTTACTATGAAAAATCCAGACAACAAAACAAACAGAACAAAAACAGTTTTCTTATGTATATGAGGTTGATAAATACGTTATAAAAGAAAGTGAATTTGGCAGCTGTTCATACTCCTGTGGAAAAACTTAATGTTCCTTTATCTTTAACTCATCGTGAGGAAGGCCCCAGCATTTCCACATCCACCGATTAGCAGCTTGGTAACATTAAAAACAGGGCCGGCCCCTGGCATAAACACTCTATGCGGTTGTTTAGGGCCACAGCCGTTAGGTGGGGGGCCACATGATCAGAAAGGTAGCGGGGTTCATCAAGTCATTTAAACATCCTGAGGTCTGCACGTGCACGCTATGAGCTTCATATGTAATGTGAAGTCAATATTCAGCTTCTTTTATCTCACATTTGCTACACTTTTCTATTACTGTATTCATATCCTATTTCAAGCACCAAAACAGTTCATTCTCATGACTGAAGGTGTGTTTTCACAAGGGATTTGAAATTTTTCAAAAAGCAGACCTCAAATTTCCAGCATTTGGCCTAAATTATTTCTTTATACAGTGTTCTAGGACAAATTGGCCTCAGTGTGCTTACAGCGGAGGTTCTAATATTTAGACATAAAACACTTGAGTATTGTTACTGTTGTATAGTATTGTTACATCTGCAAGTATCTTAAAAAGATAAATTTAAGAAAATATGTAAAAGTCGAGAAAATGGCCTCAAACCTCAGAGGGCATAAACACGTCTGTATTCAGTTTTAACCAGTGATTTGGTGTTTGCACTTAGAGTGGGCCACAAACAAAAATCTTGTTTAGGGCCACCAAAATCCTAGGGCCGGCCCTGATTAAAAACCACAAACTATGACACACGACCATTTGATAACTCATTATTTCACTGGATGGTTGATTATCAATAGCTTTCTCACACTATGAATGTGAACTCGTAAAAAGCTGTTATAAAGTTTACAAGTGGTACTTTTATATAACACAAGAATGACTGTAATGAATGGAGAATGCTTGGTTCAAGTATGTGAAAAAAAGCTGTTAGTAATTAGTTGTTTTCCACCTGTGGAGAAGTTTTATTGTTTTTAAAGAAGGATGGAGGATAGGAGAGGAGGAGGCAATAAATCCAGCCACCTAATAGAAGCAGCTATGAATGAAGCCCCTTTCTTCCCTTTGTGTGTGTGGTGTGTATGTATGCGCCTCACGTAGCCGCTAAAGGTGCTGAGCTCTGCATTATCATTTATCTACCTCCCTATGTGTGTGTGTGTGTGTGTGTGTGTGTGTGTTTTCAGTGATGTCAGAGTGTGCAGGGTTTATCAGAATGTGTTTATATGCAGCGAGTGTGTGTGGTCATAAATGTTTTCCTGTGTATGTCTTAAACTTTGCCAATCCAGACCACATGACCCTTGACCAAGTGACCTCAAGAAATATTCAACCCTCCACTGTCTCTCTGCACAGTGTGCGATGCTCCGGCTCATTCTTCTTTAACTGACCTCTCTTTGACTCACACACACATACACACACACACACACACACACAGAGGGTATATATGACCACTCAGTGACACTCGCAGACAGACAGACACAATAGGAGACCCAGCACATTCCTTTCCCCAGGTGGTATAAAAGACACAGCCAGATCAATGGCTTAATGGGCTCCAAACCAATGGCCGACGATCATTAACCCCCGACGAGTGTGAATTCCTCAAACCCTCAGCCAGACTATTGTGTGACCACTTTGTGTTCGTACACAGACTTTAGTGTGAGGAGGCTTTTTTTCCCCTGTTGTGTGGAGCTGGTTAACTGCTGGAGCAGAGGTCTGAGTGAGACGGTGAGCCGAAACATGTGCTCTCTTGACCTCTGTAAACTATGGACATTGATGGACAAAATGGACATCATTAACATGTGCAAAAAAAAAAGGAGGGGAGGGGGGGATAAACAGAAAGGCTTTAACTTTGTCTTGAAGAGAAAAAAAAGTTACGAGGACTCTGAGACTAATGACATTTTATCAATCACAGAGCACTTCCATCTGACTACAGCTGAGGAGTAGCTCTTTTTATAAAACACTGGGAGTAAAGGACAAATCAAACAGAATCGGTATTTGCATTGACATTGCAATCAAACTCCTGCAAGAAAAACTCTATTACAGTAAGAAAGGTTTAAAGAGAAATCTATAGGACTCGGACTCTTCCTTGTGTTTGAGCGATGTTTCCTTCCACCAGATCACCTCTCCTCCTCCTCCTCCCCTAACCGCTCCCCGATTCAGCAGGAGCTCCTCATCCCCCAATGCTCCATCCCTCTTTCTCCTCCAGGCCTCCACTCCTATTCCACTGGGTCCCTGCAGCAGTGTGTATGTATGTGTGAGTGTGTGTGTGTGTGTGAGTGTCTGTGTGTGAGTGTGTTAACAAGAGGTATTATCGTGAGCAGCGTGTCAGACAAAGGCAGCGGGCCTTGACAAAGAAAGTGCTGTCAGAGAGTGCAGTATCACCGACAGTTTTTGTCAGTGTTACACTGAGCAATTTAAACTCCACCGAGCTTGTTAGCCTAGATCCAGCCCTGTGGCCAGCCTGCGCATTGTGCGTCCAGCAACACTGAATCATTGTGTGGGAGGATAATCCATACTGGGTAATTGGTACAGCCTATCATGCAACACATAAGGACAGCAGGGTTTAGGTATGGATGGATGGGTGGGATGATCCGTCAAACGTGAGTGATTAGGATTGTTACCATGCCATTTAGATTTAGGGAAAATTATTATCATGTTATCAGAAACGTGAGCAGCATTTGTCCCAAATATGGCCTCTATCTCTCTCACACACACACACACACACACACACACACACACACACACAGCCCAATTCCCTGAGTCGTCCAGAGGGTCCAGCTGGGCCAGGTCATGACACAGTGGCCCCATAAGACCCATGAGTATGTGTGTCTGTGTGTGTGTCTGTGCGTCTGTGTTGTCTCTATCTATCTATCTATCTATCTATCTATCTATCTATCTATCTATCTATCTATCTATCTATCTATCTATCTATCTATCTATCTATCTATCTATCTATCTATCTATCTATCTATCTATCTATCTATCTATCTATCTATCCATCCATCCATCCATCCATCCATCCATCCATCCATCCATCCATCCATCCATCCATCCATCCATCCATCCATCCATCCAAACACAACCCTCAATTCGCCCTCTCACCACCTGGCTTACAGCAGGTCTGTGTGTTGGAATGGCATGGCATCACACTCACACATACACACACATGGCGGAACAAAGGCTGCAGGCTGTGGTGTTAGAGTAGTGTGTGTGTGTGTGTGTGTGTGTCTCAGGGCCAGGGGTAGCTGGGTCTGGGGTGGGTGAGGTCGGGGTGTTGAATCTCCATATGGGCACCCCACCCCTTGTGCCCCCACCCCCACCCCCACCCCCTGCAAACAGGCAGATGTCAAATGGGACGTGCCTCCCCGAGGGGGCACAAGGTCACACTGCACAGGGGTAAATAACAGAACAGGAGGGACAGAGAGAGAGAGAGAAAGAAATGCCTTCCTACCAACATACTCCCAACCCCCAAAAAACACACCAAAAAAGATGTCCACACATGCTACCAGGAAAAAAGCTGCTGACATAAACATACCAACACTCAACCATGCGCATGGTGCATCACATTACAGTCAACAGCTAAGTACCATATGTTCTAAACCAAATCTTTTATAAAACCAACATACAATTTGGTTTTCAAGAAGATGAACATAAAAAATAAACTAAAAAGGAGAAAAATCTGAATCAATATAATGTCAGTAAATAAGATGTAGAAACAGCCAATTACAGCCGTCACTGTTATGCAAAACTACAAAGACACAACACCTGTGTATGGGCTCTCTTAAGTTAATGATCAATAATGATTGATGATGATAATGATGATTATCAAGTTCAATGGTGTGGTTATGATCATTTGATTTTATGGTTGTCCTTTACATCATGTCTTACATGTTTTTGTTGGACTGCATGGGTTATGTTGTTTGCAAGCTGAGAAGAAGTTGAGTCTTCTTGGCCATAAAAAGTCTCATCCACCTCCTCACAACTGAAGTGTCCATCTATGACCATGAAGTTGAACCAACACTTCTCTAAAACACTCTCATTAAATGTCGTAACTTTTATGATGTTGCATTTATTGCAGGGCTGTTGCATTAAAAACGCTCTGCAGCTAAGTGAAGCTAATAAACTGGCAACTGGTTATACTTGATTATTAATTGCTTTGGTTGGTGTGTGTGAAGCATCTATGTCTAATACTGGTTGTCGATGACGTGAGATGCAACTCCGCTCAAGGACAGGTGTCAGTTGTGTGTGCATGTGTGTGTGTGTGTGTGTGTGTGTGTGTGTGTGTGTGTGTGTGTGTGTGTGTGTGGAGGTATGGGCTGCAGTCCTAAACAAAGCAGGCGAATGGAAACACACACACACACACACACTCACACAGGCTGTTCTCTGTGTATTGAGCCCTGAATGGTTACGCCCGCGGGGCAGGAGTAAGGTTACTTTACATACTGCACTTACAGCTCCCTTTACCACTGGGGTATAAAATGGATTTGAATGAGAAAGAGGGGAACAGAGGGGTGGAGGGAGGAGGGAGAGGGGTGAGAAAGGGGAGGAGGAGGAGGGGGTCGGGGGGGGAACTCCCTTTGTGTAACAGGAGGTCTACTGCTGCTCTGGCATGGCTATGGAGATGGAGGAGCGGGGTCACTCTCCCTGCTCTCCCCTCCCTCTGTTCCTTCACTATAGGCTGGCTGCTCTGTCTTTCCTCCTCATCCCTCCCTCCCTCCATCCATCCCTTCCTCCCTATTAGCATAGCAGCTGCCTGATACAGGGCATAGGGTGGGGAATGGCCAGGTTGCTGTGTGCATATGTGTGTGTGAGGGTGTTTTGTGGAGGGAGGGATGTTAGGGAGGGGGAGGTGGGATAGAGTAGGGAGCCTGTAGTGTGTGTGTGTGTGTGTGTGTGTGTGGGGTGGGGTGGGGTGGGGTGGTAGGGGGGGGTCCCAGTCAATGGCGGTCCGTCTGGCTGGTGAATAGCAGCTAAAGCAGGCCCCCGCAAGCTAGACAAAGGAGCCGGGAGGGAGGGAGGGAGGGAGGGAGGGGATGGGGTCGGGGTGTGTGAGGGAGATGGAGGGAGGAGGGAGGGAGGGGTGGAAGAATGAGGCAGTGAATGGAGCGCCTTGTCACTAGCGCTATGGAAAGAAGCACAGAATGAACTGGAAGAATGGAAGAAAAGTTCAAAAAGGAGCGGAGGGCAAGGAAAAGACGGCCCGACCACCTGTCTCTCTCTCTCTCTCTCTGTCCCTCTCTCACTTTATTTCTTTTACTCCCCTTCTTACTCAGAGGCAGACTTTGGGGGAGGTGGGGTGGGGGGGTGTTCACTGGTCGTGTTTAGCGACAGACATGTTTTTGTTTTCAGAGGGGAAAGTGCAGTATCAGCAGGATTTCATCGCTCCTTGTCATCCACCAGCATCACTGACTCTCACTACATTTGTGCTTTAAATGATTTTGTGCTTCGGTCTGTGAAGTGACTGCAACCTGAAGAAGCAGAAGACAGAATCTGAGTCAGTCAAGGAGGATGAGTGCACAGAAAATGTGCTGATAAAGTAGGAAATGAGACTTTAGGGATGTGGCCATGGACACTAATCAATAGTGACTCCTGGCAGACAGAGGAAAACGTGCTGCAACAAACCTAAGTGCTACAGGCAACTTGAATTTACAAAAAAAACATGTCTGATTCGCTACTGAACGAAGAAATAAAACATTATATCAGGTTGTTTCGTTTCAATTTCACTCTCGCTTGTTACTTTTGGTATTACTAGTTACTGACTGAACCGGTTATATGTCACAATAAAGATTCAATCATTTTTAATCACATGAGTGAAACAGGAAGAAGTGCAGAGTGCTTCTCTAGAGGACACTGTTGTTGTTGTTGTTGCTGTTTTTGTCCCCTTTCGTTTCGCTCAGTCAGGTCACCTAAAGATGATGTCATCAAAGCGAAGGCCTAAAGGGAACTGTGGGAAACGTAGGGGAATTCAGTGTTAGTTCAGCAGGTTTACCTCATTTCACGCTCAAACAGTTTGAACTTTTTGCAGTTCGTGTTCATGCAGCATTTCATGACAAAGTGAAAAGAAGCAGTGGATGTTGACTATGATCAGCTGAGAGGCTAATCATATAGAAAGCAAATCACCATAACTGAGTAATTCCACATTTAATGCAATGATATTTTAAAATTAGATCAAATAAGTGTTTTTAGCTCTTTACTTTACTGTCATTTGCACCTACAGCAGGGACGCAGTTTTCAGCACAAAGGCTCATAAAGACCCAACTGGACCCTGAACACTACATGCCCTTCACCAAGCAGCAAACAGACACAGTTATAGCTGTTGACAATAGCCCAGACTATAGCGGCTGAATACAACAGAGCATTTCAAACATAAAGAGTCATTTTCTGGAGGTGAAGGAGAGCAAAAACAAAGCTAAAAACTGAGTGAATTTTGGACTGACAAGTTCGCCATATCAAATTTAAAGAGGACAATATGAGTGTCTTCAAAGTTTGTTAGGCTTCTGTGAGGCTGAGAAAGAAACGCAAATTTAAAACACATAACACACAAATTTAAAAACACATAACATCATACAACAGAGCTAAGCGAAATTATGAGATTATTGAGCAAGGCCTGAGGCAGGGTATGAACATCGTGGAAAATTCATCGAACAGGTGAGAGCTCGGAGTACATGTCAGGGCCGCTGTTCGCTGGTGACACATCATAATAACTATTGTAAACACTGTTTAGCTATATAAAATCCCAGGACACCCACATTTCCAATGACTCCGGCTGATTAAGCATCTTGTCATGTGGAAGCCGGGTGGAGTAATGGGGGGAAATTAAGAGGCATCAACAGGCTATTAAGATCTCCACTGATAAGACTCACAAGTGTTCATTGTCGTTTCAAGGGTGGATGCCAGTGAAATGCGGTTTGTACATGCCCACGCAGTCTCCCCAGGCAACCTAACTGAAAACACCTGCACAGGTGGACTTCAGGTGTGGAGGGGATTAGGATCTTTAATCCCATACCGCATCTAAGACACGGTGTTGTCATGATTTGGAACAAACCCAGGTTTGAGGAGGTGACTTTGAGCTCACGCAGTTACACTTGTCAACCGTTTCTGACATGTCATTATGGAAAACACTGCAAGCCAAAAAACTTTAAAAGCTGACCCAGTTTGAGTGAAAAACAGAGTTTTTTTTTTTTTTTTTTACCACTGTGATAAATAAAGTAACATTATTTTCCCAAATATGTTACACAGACTTATGAGGAAACACCTGGGGTCATTGCGGGTGTTATGTGGAGGCCGTCAAGGAACAAAAACACAACACATTGCATCCACAGATACTGGAAAGTCTGTTAAACGTTTCCCTGGGTTCCTCTTTACGTGGCTGTCGACATGTTCCTGTAGCAATTCGAAAGGTTCCTCATAACCTCCTAAATATAAGACCGATCTCATCTCAAAGTGTTTGTACATTGTTTCTCAATCAGAGAAGCGGTTGTGTCGGTACAAAGGCACTTTGCGGAAGTCACACACACAGGATCTCATAATCACAGCCCATATCATTGTAGTCAGGTTCAACAGGAGCCGTTATAGAATGAGGAATTTGACGTTGCCAAAGCAATTAAACTGCGGTTTACATGTCTCACAAGATGTTCTGTTAATCTTGTGTGTTACAGATCAAGTGTAACCCTTCAAACGAAGCTTGTAAGCATGGGGATGAATATTTTATGAGCTGCTGAACAATGGTCTTTTGAACAGAGATGAAAGATAATCACACAGATGGTCTTTAGCTGCTGTAACATTGATGCACCAACAATATTTCACTCTTTTTTATCTGTGAAATACAAAAACAGATACAGAATATGTAATATATAATATATATAACCCTGTGCAGGACTGTAACCGGTTAGACTGTTTTTAATAAAGTGATTTTGATGCTGCTCTCCCAAAGTTTTTCTGGATTTGATTCAATTCCCCAAACAGTTCTTCATCTGATTTTTCTGTCTTCTCTGCAAAAATTCCTCCCAAAATGCCTTGTGTTGTCTGGCTCGCTAAAGCAGGCTGCTCCATGCAAAGGGCCAGACCAAGACGAGCAAGGGAAAGCCAAGGCACATGAAGAACCTATTAGGGGGCCTAGCAGCCAGCAGCAACCCTGGGAGGCCTGCCAACTCAGTGTGTGAACAATGGGAACCCAGCTCAACAAAAACATCCTGCAGAAGTGAGAGACTGGGAGGGAGGGAGGGAGGGAGCGAGAGAGAGGGAGGGAGGAAAGGACAAGCAGCAAGCAGCAGGCCAGATAGCCCGTTCAGCCCTGCCACGGTATCAAAACACAGAGGGGCTGGTGTTTAGAGGAGCTAACTTTCCTGGTTTTGAGTTTGTATCTAACAAAGAAATACACCAGCCCGGTGCACTTGATGTGGTCAGCGCAGAACATTTGAGCCGAGGTCATCGATGGTTCAGCTGCAGCTCAGAGTGCAAGTTTAACAGCTGCTCTAACAATAGCATGAACTTTTACTTGTCAGTGAAAACCAGATGTACGCCGCTGCTGCTACTCCTTATTTTCACTTGGCATTCAAATTCGAGATCAAGACCGAAATGAAAACTCTCAAACCACAACGGTTAGGCTTATTCCCATCATCACATTTGCAATCCCCTCTTTACTCAAACATTTTGCAGTTAACTGCAGGTCGACACCCAGTAAATGTTGCAACACGACCAGGTCTGACATGTAGAAAGATGAATTGTAGTGTCGCCTTTCCCACGATCCTCCCACGGCCTCCTTGCAATATCAGTTGCAACTCAGCTTTTTCGTGAAATCAAAGGCCTCGCTGGAAATGAACGTGACCTGAAACTCATTTCGCTTTTTTTTTTCTTCTTTTATCGCTGGTACAAGATGAACCAAATGACTGGAATCAGGCTTAACTTAAAGTCACATTAAGTTTTGTCAGTCAGTACAGAATGCACACACACACACACACACACACACACACTAATATACACAATACACTACATATAGTTATTAACCTTATTAATGTGTGTGTTCTGGTCTTTTTCTCCCCTCTTAACCTTTTTGACTCATGCCTGGGCCAAATGAAGTGAGAGTGGTTCACAGTTTAACTATCCACTTTCAGGGCCATTTCATGCATCATTACAGCAGGCCAGGAGGCTTCAAAGTACATATTTCACAAGAAAAGACACAAAAATAGACATACAAAAAAACAAAAAAACTCACAAGCAGCAGTAGGTTTTGTTCCCAAACATTACAGAGGCCACTAACATGGAGATGGTTTGAATCTCTTTTGCAAAGAAGAGTAATAAAGGTTATGGAGAAAGGGTGAGTGAAATGAATGAAACAAGGAGAATTTGAAGGAAGAACATGAGCATAAATAATGAGCGCAAGACAAACTGGAGTGCGTGCAGAAGCAGAGAGCGAGAGGCCGAAGCAGGTTGTTAGCTGAGAGCTGGATTGTGGTGCGAAGCTTCAGCCTCAGTCGTTAGAAAGAGAGCACAAGAGGAGAGTGTGTGTTGGAAAGTTTTTGAGTGTGTGTGGGGGTAACATAAAACCGGCTCTCCCACAACACACACAGGGGAGGGGACCCTTCTTTAAACTGAGCCTACCCACAATGCACTGGGCTCTTTTATCCCGGCAGTGAAAGGATGAGGCCAGATGAATGACAAAAGCGAGAGAATGGGGATCTGGGTTGGGCCCGGCTTGGAAGACAGGGAGGGAAAAGAGAGAGAGGGAGAGGAGGGAGAGAGGGTGTAGGGGGTAGTGTGTTTCCCAAACCAACCTTTTCTATGAAAAATGCAGGGTGGGGGGGGGCTTTTGCTTGGGAGATGAGGAAGAAATGTATGCATACACAGTGGATTTGAGTTTAATGATTTCTTTACTGGCTTGTACACAAACGTACAAAAATAATACAGCACTCATCTCCACATGACGTCACGTCATCATCACAGTGTTACAAACGTTCAAAAAAAAAAAAAAAAGAATACAAACAAAAACAAAACAAACAAAAAAAAAAATCAAAAAATTAAACATGATGGAACATCTGCATCACTCATGAAAAATCAGCTGTTTCCCTCTTGCTTGAAATGAAGCAAGACCAGAAACACAACTTGGTCCAAAGAAGTCAGCACTTTTTTTTATTTTTATTAAAAAATCATCTCACTCATGTACACCAATCCGGCGGCTGGCTCCTTTACGTCATAAATGTTATGACCCTGGGTAAGCCAAACAACCACACAACCGTGCAATTTTTAATCATGTTACAATGATCTTACCATCAAATGTATTATTCCCCTTTCAAAAAAAACAGGAAGACAGCACTTCAGAAAAGAAAGTGCCCCAAGATATCATCATCATCATCATCATCATCATCATCATCATCATCATCATCAGAGTTGATATATATATCCATATGTATATATACATACACCCAATCACAGAGATACACGCATCTTTGTTGAAAATAAAAAACATCATGTTTTTTCTTTCACAAAGTAACACACACATTAGGACATTATCACCTGGAGCATATATTTATACAATAGTATTTTGTTGTGTTTGTTTTTTTTTCTATTCAGAAAAAAATTTAAATGTTGACACATAAAAGCCAACTTTTCAACAACAGTCATCAGTGCAATATTCAAACAAACAAAAAAAAAAAAAGAAAAGAAAAGAAACAAAAACATCAAGTTTAAGACAAGCGATGCATATTTCATTTGTTGTCTGATAACCAATCTATACCTTGATGTATGGATCTATCGCTTCAGTTACTTGTGGTTGTTCCAGGTTTGACAATGGGAAGTTCTCAGTCTTGGGTGACTGTTTAACACAGCGGCTTGGGGCATCATGAGAAGCACACATACACATACATAACACTAACACACACACACACACTTCAATTTGAAACAAAACACACTCACACACTCAGCAGCTTCCCATGAGGTGAACCCGTGCTGCTGTGAAGCTTCTATACAACTGTTGGCCATTTGAGCAGTAGGCTTAAAAAAACAAAAAAAAACATCAACATTAACACAAAAAAAAGAAACATACAAGCAGCATTGATACAAATGTTAGGGTGCCATGACTTTCAAAATGCAGCAGGCAAGTTTATGGAACCAAATTCTCTCTTTTTTCCTTTTCTGTGACATCCTGCAACAGTCATGTGTTTTATTTTTTTTTTGTAAGTCTTCATCGTCCAACAGTATTAGGGTCCTGCTCAGTAGTAGTAACTATTCCAAAGCCTTGGCTCCTGCAGTTACCCCGTACAAACACTGGGGGCGCGCAAGGCTCCGCATATTTTGTGCAATAAAACTCCCTGCATTTATAAGTCATGCGATACAACTCCATTTTTTTATGACTGGAAAAAAAGAGACCAAAACAGGCTGATGGAGAGAGAGAGAGAGAGAGAGAGAGAGGAGGTTTATAGGTAAAACATGCAACAACAGCAGTGACAGAAAGAGAGAAAGAGAGACAGAGAGAGAGAGAACCACAGACTCCCTTGCAGAAAAAAAAGGCAAAAATCAGGCTTTTGCTTGTCAGAATTGGTTTGGTTGTAGTGTAAAATAAACTGTCCCGACTGAGGATGCAGGGATGGGGTTCATTGCATCTTCTGTTATTGAAGTCCATCTGTCAGGCTACAAAGCAAAAAGAAACCAAAAAAAAAAAAACATACTGGCATGCGGATGATCACAGACAAATTGTGAATCTCTTCAGACTCCAAACAAACGTGGCGGAGAGTGGTGAGAGAGAGCTGAACAACTTGAGAATACTTTATAGTCGAGGTAGCTGGCAAAAGGCAACCAAACAAAGTCCTTTTTTTTTAAATGGGAGAAAGAGGGAGGAGGTGGAGGGGGGAGAGAAAGTCCTCTTGAGGGTCAACAGGCTATAACGGGGGGAGGTGGAGGTGGAGGTGGAGGGGGGGGTGAGGGGAGGTGGGAGAGTGGCAGGTCTACCTCCACACGGGACAGTTTATAACTACGAGTCTGAAGCAGCTTGAGTCACCCTAGATATTCTTACACTCATATATTTTTTTTGTTTAAGAACCACAACATGTTCAAAAAAAAGAAAGAAAAAAAAAGCATCTTCTCAATGTACCTTCATAAATAAAAAAAAACCCAGCCTGCTTTCACAGTGATGACTAGGATGTTAATAAAATACTGAAAGGAGATTATAAAGTGAATTCCAAATGCAACTTTTTCTTCTCTTTTTTTGATACAAAGCAAAAGCAGCGGTTTTTTTTTAGTAACACAATGACCATTGGCAAAGTGGTCGCACTGGCCTGAAAGGTTGGAGACGCCAGCATGGCAGAGATCTGGAGGCACAGTGCATTCAGCTACTGTCTCTTTACTCTTGAAGAAGAAAAAAATAAAACAAAACACAGAAACAAAGTAAAGCTATTGTGTACAGTACTTCACAACAGTGATGAAGTCAAGTTGTTGTTACATAATGATTACACATCTGGAAAGAAAAGGCGTGTTGGATAAGCCAGAATGCCGCTCTTTGAGTAACAAAAAAAAAAATATAATTATGAATCAATGAATTTATCAAAGAAAAAAATAGACCACCGGTAGCCAACAGAGGGCAACCCTTCTTCTCTTGTCCATGTGTCTTCCCTTTCAGATATTCCAGCATGCAGCCATGTAGCATCAAGTGCCGTGTTTTCCATAGAAAATAACTTAAAAAAAGGGATTTACAAGTGAACAATGAGGAGCAACAGGTCAAATCTGCGCCCCCCTCCACCCCATACACCCTCCCCTCCCCTCAGCCCCCACCCCACCCCCCCACAAAGAAACTATTCAACTGTACTGAGGATGGGAGGTCATGGATAGAGAGAGAGAGAGAGAGAGAGAGAGAGAGAGAGAGAGAGAGAGAGAGAGAGAGAAAACTGGGCCATCTGCACTCTGGAGTCCAAACACACACATATGTGATACACACACAGAGACTAGCTTCTTTACATTATATATATATGTATGTATACATATATATATATATATATATATATATATATATATATATATATATATATATATATATATATATATATATAATGCACGACACGATCTTGTATACACATTCAAGAGGAAAGCTTTAGTACCAACAAACTCACCGAAATGGCGTTTCTTTTTTTTTGTTATAAAGAGTCGTGTTGAAGCTCAGTGTGTGTGTGAGTGTGTGAGTGTGTGTGAGAACCATGCGGTGGTTTCACCCAGGAGTGCAGACAGGAGCCCCGTTTGGTTTACAGTGAGGGGAGATTACTGTGCAGGCCTATTTTGTATTTTAAATATATATATGTACATATATATATAATTTGGCACAACTATGTAGATGATGGCAGTTTGTGTTGCTGATTTAAAAAGAGCCTGGGTTTCCCGTGTGTTGCAGTCTGATTTTTTTTTTTTTCCACGTGTTGCTGTTGTTATTTGTTATTTTTCAGATTTTTTCTTGTGTTTACCTGACAGCAGAGACAGATCACCGGGCGCCAGAGGAGTACTTGGCCTTGGTGATGAGGTATAGCACAATGTCTTGGTGGCCCCCGAAGGCGGCGATGTGTAAAGCGCTCCACCCTTCCCTGTTGGCCAGTCGGATATCTGCACCAAACTTCACCAGCAGTTTTACCAGCTCCAGGTTCCCGTCTATAACGGACTGGTGCAGGGCCGTCTGTCCCTCCGGCCCGAAGGAGTTGACGTTGAACTCGCAGTTTGTCATGTTCTGCAGCAACGAGTGCAGCTCCTTGGTGTTTCCCTTCTTCACCGCCTCCTGGAAAACCCTCTGCGGCGCGGAGTTAGTCGACACATCCGCCTGGCTCATGGCTGCAAGCTCGCTTGGATGGTGGGGAACCAGTAATCCTGCCTGGGCTCTAAAGCTGATAATAATGTCTTCTCCCTGTTGAGCGTCTCTCTGGTCTGGTAACAATGCCACAGTTACAATGGATTATAGCCAGCTATTAAGGCACTTTATAAAATACTAAAAGAAAAAAGAAAAAAAAAAGATGACTGTATATATCCCAAAAAGGACAAGAGAGGAAATAACACACTCGGTGTGCAAAAAAAATGTTAATATTTGAGAGATCCTATAAATCCCTAAAACATTGAAGGGTGCTCTTATGCGATCCAGGGACCCCTAGATGTAGTTTCCCTCTGTAGCAGCAGCAGGTAGCCTATCGCAGGGGATGGAGAAGACAGACGCCTCCGACTTCACTTTGGGGAAACTAGAAGTCGGATCACTATCTCCACGGAGCAGCCCTCCTCGTTGGGTCCCCGCAGGTTTCCTTAAACGGTCCGACCTGGTTCCTGGCTACACATCCAGGCTGTATGTCGCCGCTCACGTGGCTTGGGTGTCTAGGAAAGATATATATATATATAAAAAATAAATAAAAAAGAACAAGAAAAGTCCGCAATGAATCCCGATTCCACACCTTACTGTGAGAGACCCTACATTCCGCCACATCCAAGGGTGAGCGATGAGATCTCCATGCGCAGACGTTTACGCACGCATACACTGCTTGTTTTTTTTGTTTTTTGCCATTAAACATATGAAGGAGATGTAATCCACTGCAGATGTGTGTCTTACCTGTGACAGATGGACGGGTCCGTAGCGACGAAAACGATAGAAATCCACCGTGTGGCCCGGTCTGTATCCTCCGCGCGGTCCGTGAGTCTCTGCCCTGCGCTGCGCTCCGGGGGAATATTTTACGCGTCCTTTATATGCATGACAATACCTTCCCAAAGAATCAACTGTGGAGGAATGGGCGGAAACCCGGGGAGGTTATAGGCTGCCGGCTCGGTTAGTGGGAGGGGCCCGGGCCCCTGTGAATCTGCAGGGAGGGGGCGTGGTTTGTACGGAGGAGAGGAGGAGGAGGAGGAGGTGATGGTGGTGGTGGTGGTAGTGGTGGTGATGGGGGGTGGGTGGGTGGGAGGCAAATGTTGCTGCAGAAATATTAAACAAGCCGCCCGCAGCAATATTATGGTGAGCTGTATAGCCCGTATCCGATCTCCTGTAGCCGACCCCAGGAAGTGGACTCTAAGCCAGACGCATGGTGCTGAGAAAACGAGCACGTTGTCAGGGATCATCCACCGGACTCACGGACAGGAACTTGAAACAAACAAAACAAAACAAAACAAAAAGTCTGTCAAATCTCATTGGCAGGGATGGAAACGGTCACTGTAGCGTCAGCGAGGAGTTTACACGCATTATGGACACTTTTTGAAAACATCTTTTTTTAATGAAGCATTTATAATACACTTTTATTTTGAGTCCAGCAGGTGGGAGATCAGGAAAACAGCAACAAGTCCATTTAAAAGGAATAAAATGACTACCTATAATTGGCATTCGTCTAAATTGTTCATTACAGTATTTTTTTAAACATCTGAGCACATTAACACTATTTGATGTTATATCCAATTGTCTCTGCTCTGTGATCCTGACATATAAATAACCTAACTAAATGAATACATGTGAAATCAAATCATATTTATCTCAGATTTTAATCTTTTTCTAACAGGTGTGAACGCATTTCAGAAGTAAACATATGTGAATTCAGACAGACATGCTGAACCAAATGGACTCGGAGGAGAGCCGCTCACAAAAAGCACCTTCAGAGGAGGAGATTATAGTCATAAACTGCGGATATATTCCAGTTGTTTTTAAATGACGAGACGGTGGGACTTCAAATAACAAAGGCTCTGTGCTACTTCCTTTTTGCAAGTGAAAAGAGGTGACGCCGAGCGCAGATTGACACGCCGCTCAGCTTGCCCCCGCCACCGTGGGAACTGGGCGCCTGTGTGTGTGTGTGTGTGTGTGTGTGTGTGTGTGTGTGTGAGCGAGAGAGAGAGAGAGAGAGAGAGAGAGAGAGAGAGAGAGAGAGAGAGAGCAAAGTGGTGAAAGATACATATAGATACAAACACGGCTCGACAGAAAGAATGCATGTTAAAGTGGCAGAGATGGACAGATGGAGGGAAGGGGCAGATAGATAAAGAAGTGGAAAAGCGCTCAGGTAGCCTACAGCCTTCATGTCTTCACTCCCCCTCGCCCCCCGTTTGTTCCGTTTGGCTGCTGCCTTCTCCATCTCATCTCATCTCATCTGTGTACAACACTTGAACCGCTCTCTCCTCTCTGATGGTTTGGCGGCTTTCACACTGTCCTCTTTTTCCCACACTCTGAACTGTACATTTGGCGCACACGTCTGCGGCTGCATCTGCCTTGCAAAAGCGGTGCGTTTGTGCGTCGCAGGGGCCGAGCGGCGCTTTAGGTGTGGGAGAGACAGCGACAGGGTTCCCACAACATGCAGGTCACAACCTACTTTATTTCATCTATAAGAAAAAAGAAAAAATGAAACCCCCTGTTTGATATGACTGAAAGTGATATAATAGAGTCGAGTTTCATTCACACACTTGGAGAGCTTCATCTGACCTGTTACCACGTTTCTAAATCGACACACGCGCGTTTGTTGAGCTACAGGTAACCAGAAGAATGACCACAGAGAGGAACTTCATCATGAGATGAACAAGGCTACAGTGTGTCCTTATGTGACCTACAGTCACTATAGTCAAAGTAACTCATCAGTGACTCACTGATCAAATTGATAAGTGATTAAGATCTAAGAATTGATCACGCGAATCAAACTGAATCTACAGGGTGCATTATTTTCTATTGTATGATGTTAGGACTGTAAAGGTTTTAAGCAATTTGAAGGTATAAAGTTGAAATAAAACTGACTTTACTTTTTAGTGAGTGGTAGTTTCAGTGCGTGTGAAATGTTAAGGTGCACATGTATTGCTGCTATAGTTGTACAGATGTAGCTAGAACAGTGGTTTCCCTCGTGGCGTGGGTTATTTGGTATAGCCATATGCTGATGATTTCACCTGTGACACCTGTGAGCCAGTCATGAACGACGGCTCCTCGTCGGCACCACACGGTCACGCATGACTGGATGAGATTGAGATCTGTGACCTCAGGACCCGCTCCAGTGAGAACAACAAGGATGCAGATTCAGAATATAGGTTTTGTGTTGGTGACCGTGACTGCGATTCATCCGGTTTGTTATGCAGGTGACTGTTTATGAGTCTGCGTGCTGTCTATTTTTTGTTTGTTCCTCTGCAACTAGTGGCCCACAGCTGCAAACGCTCCAAACAAAGACTTGCGACTCTGAGTCACTCATAGAAATGTGGTGAATACCCGAAGCAGAGCTTCTTACGTAGGCCACAGCAACAGATGTGTGTTCCTCCCTATGATTTTCATATAGGCCCGTGACAGCACTGGCTTATAGGTGCATACTTGAGAGTTTGTATTTCAAAAACTCTCACAGCATATAAATGATACACATGTTATGGGTTATGGTTACTTTTCAGATTTGAATAGCAGTTGTATACGATTAGTATAAGTTTTTATCGTGTGTGTGTGTGTGTTTTATTTTTTAAACATAGGCTATATGTTTTTTCTTTGGGTTAGTGAACGGCGCAGAACATCTTCTGGAAAATTAGGAACATCTGTCCGCTATCAGAGCCTTGGCTGCACTGCGTCTGGACACTTGGAAAACATTTGCACAGACCGCAGGAGCCAAAAGTTTCTCCGATTGGATGAGTTTCTCCCCCAAACTCTGTGGCATTTGCGCTCCTCTCTCTCAGCCCCCCTCCTCCCACCACCACCACCACCACACACCATCCATCCCCCCGCCCGCCCGGCACTTTGCTCTCCAGTCTTTCTCGGTAATGTTTGTCTGGGAAGCAGCCAAGACCAGATACAATCCTTGAGGCTGTTAGGTATACTTGTTCAAGCAGAGATAAAATGGGCTACTTTGATCGTTTCAACTGCGAATTTCTCTTCGAGACACGGATCCAACTATTATCTCACCACTTGCGTAAAGTTCAGTTTTAAAACAACCAAAAAAACGCACATTACGCGTGCGTAAATGCGCACACGAAGCGCAAGCATGACCTGTATTCATCACTAATCAAAAAATGTGTAAAATGTCCTCGAGTATAGTTTTGTGCAGTTGGGTTTTACGGGTGATCTGCGTGGGCACCGAGGCTGCACCAACCCTGCTCAGTCTCTCTCCACCGTGGAAAGTGGTCACCCAGAGATAATACACGTCTATTCTGGTTCTGTTTGTGCAGCCATATCTCTGTTCTATTGCAGTGTGTTGATAAACAAGACGTGTCTCTCTCTTCTTTTCTTTTTTTCCAGCGTCGGAGAAAGAACACAGTCGTGTTGTGTAGGGTTGTGTTGATTTCATTGGAAACTAAACTGGGGAGGGGGCGCCGGACCGATCGGTGCGCGTGGCACAGGGCCGAGTTTTGGCGCGGGTCTGTGGGACAGACAAGACAGGAGGAGCCTCGCCCGTCCCCGTCGCGCACAGTCCGGGATGATGCTGGAGAGAGAGAGAGAGAGACAGAGAGAAGAGTCCGGAGAGAAACTCACACAGAGGCGGGGGGACATAGATGTCAAGTGTCGCGCAAAAATATCGATTTTTACCACCGTGACGCTCCGGCAATATTGTTCTTTAATACTCATGACAGAAAATACGTTGGACTGAACTCCAGTGTGTGTATGAGAGAGAGAGAGAGAGAGAGAGAGAGAGAGATGACGTTTTACCAGTGAGGGAGGGGCTTCTGAATCCAATTCATTCCGACCACCACGTGTCCTCAGAGCGTGGGAAAGAGGCGAGCTTTTCTTCCCAGCAAAGAAAGAGCAAGGATCAAATAACACGGTGCTGCAGCAGAAAGCTCGCGCTCTGCACAGAGAGGCAGGGGCTGCGACCACCCGGACAAGGACGGGACAGGGCAACACAGAGAGGGGCTTATTTGGGAGCTCGGGGTGTCGACTTTATTCACAGCAATAAAAATACTTAAAGGCAGCTTAATGTTACTGTAGTTATTATTATTATTATTATTATTATAGAGTCTGGTTTTAGAGCAGCGCGTGTAAAACGTGCCAACATTTCTGTGCACTCCTGGACGTCCTGACGTACACAGGGACATGGACAGAGGCAGGGACTACACTACTCAGGCATCATGTGCAACTCATTTTTTGTGGAAGTGGACATTTTTTCCTCAGTAGATAAGAATTAGGCAGCTTCACCTCAACATCCATCTCAGCCATGCATCCCATCAAATCTTTTTTCCACAGCAGGAAGTCTGATGTGAGAGGACTTTTATTTTGTAACTGGTGACTCTGTAAAACACCTGATGGGCTGGTGTCTGCTGTAAAAAAAAAAAAAGGTTTTGGTTGCTGCTGCTTGTTGTCCCCCCAGGATGACACTTCTTTGTCTTCTTCTTTGCTATTCAATCGATCAGGAGAACCATAGTGTTTCAACACCTGCAACTTGCTGCCTGTCTCTGCAGTTTTATAGCAGTTCAAGTACAAACAGGCCACGAAATAAGTCAGCGTTAATAGGAACATCACCTCCCAACCCCCCCAAGCAGTGTTCTTATTAAGAGTTTCTGAATTATCTAGAAAGCATTAGTGAAAGGTTTATGGTTGCGACACATAAAGCCCTTTATGCAGGGAGGATTACATGGATGTGTCATTACTAGAAAGTCATTATCATGACAGTTCACTCTTCTTCAGAACATGTGACGCCTGAGACGGGGATAAATAAGCACATGATCTTGGTCATGGACAGTTTTCTGTTTTGTTTGAGTGACAACCTATAGCTGTTTGACTTAGTTTACCCAGGAGCAGCAGGTTCACATGCAGGGTGCAACAGCTCACCTAGCACACACAACAATGAACAGTCAACTCCACATTCAGGGCCACGGACGCCCACTTTTGTAACATTATTCTTCAAAAGTGACAATACTTGTCCTCGCACTACATTGCATTACACCTTTTTTTTTTTTCCTCCATTGTCTGTCAGGTTATGCAGCTGCCAGATAATGTCGACCAGACAATTTTACATCTGCAGTCTCAATACGGTAACTCACTAAATGTTATACAATGTTATTAAAAAAACATTCAAATTAGTCAAGAGGAAATGTTTCCATTGTCTAGCGGCAGTGAATCATGCTGAGGTCCAAACCTCTAACTTCCTACTGCAGCCGCTGTGATTCAGTTGCAGTCACTGAAAACAGATTTACCTCCGTGATTCACTGTATGACCTGTCTTTGGGAGGAACTGTGGCTTTTTTTTTGGATGCAAGTTAAGTGATCAGTAAAATACAGTGCACATCTGGGTTTGGTTAAAGCATCTTATCTTTTATGAGCGTAAAAAAGATTGAAACGTAACGCTTCAACGAAATGCAGAAAACACCAGGAAAATCTGAAATTGGTGAGTTTTCCCACACACGCAGTCCCATTTTCTGCAATCACACAAATGTAATGTGGGATTTGCGAGCAGAGGGGAGGAGGAAGGTATGAGAAAATATGAAGGGATTCAGGCGGTTTATGTGTTGGGTTACTCTTTGACCCGTCTGCTCTGGAGCCTCGGGGCAGGAAACCCCCACACTGTTAGTGTTACACCTGACAGACATCAGTGAAGCTTAAATGATCTCATCAATCTGTCCACTCTTAGGCCTCGACTATCCGCTCTGTGTTCTACAACCACATCAAAAAAACACCTGCAAAGGATTAGGAATTCTCACAGATTCAATAATGAAATGAAAAGTCTGTGTTTATTTACACATATTCGGCTTCTGCCTGCGTAATTAAAAAATATACACATTCAATCACAGAGAATGCAAGTATACAGTATAACAGACTGCTAAAAGTGCACAAAGATGGAGTCATCATTTAACCTTAGCTTTTAAGTCAAAAAATAAAAAAGTTGCACAATGAACAAACTTGAGATCAATACAAATACTGTACATGAATACTGTGATTTATAGGTGGGAGATAAAAGTGTCAGTACAATTGAAATTTTCTCCATAAAAAATAAACATAAATCACAACAAACACCAACTAAAATTACCAAACTCATGAGCATGACTCATCTTTGGCTTATGAACTCAAGTGTTTTAAAACCGTTGAAAATAGATACACTGGGATGACAAAAGCAATCATCCACATTTAACACAGTTTTATTTTATTTTTTCACTGTAGCTATCAAGTTTTATCACCTGCCGTGGGACAGGAGCTCAGTTGAAATGTACCTAACCTAGTTTAATAACTTTCATATCACTTGTGGTGGAGCTCATAAAGTCAGCCTAAATTTATGTTCTTGATGCCTCCTTTGGTGTTGCATCAAGTCAGTTTGAAAAAAACATAACAGAACTGCTGTTTGGTTGGATTTAATGACGGCTGGGTGCTGCTCAGAGCAAAATGTAAGTCTGGATTTTCTTTTTGGTGGAGGAAAAGTGTGGGAGCTCTACAACATTAGTCAGATCTACTGCGCTGCTTTAACGGGTGCAGCTGACTCACCGTCCTCGTCTGCTATGTGTAACACCTCCTGAAACTGGGAGAGGACACGGCCGAAGTGAGAGCCTTCCCAGAACACCTTGCCACATCTGGTGCAGACGTAGAAGAGCGGTATCCTGGGCAGGAGCGTAGGGGGAATGGTGTGGAGCTGTATGGGCGCGCCCCCGGGAAAGGTCATGGTGTCAGGGTCCAGCCCTGAAAGGGGGGCCCAGCGACACTGAAGGGCATACCTGGGGAGTTCAGGGGTCATGCACGGGGTCAACATGTCACAGAGTGTCTCCTCTTCCTGTGGATGGGACCTCTGTTGTGTGTGGTCACCGTTGTCCTGGTCCTGCAGAAGTCCTACAGGCAAAAAATAGAAAAACACATCACAATTGCAGGACTTGTTAGGAAGTCAAGATGATGTGAGATTACAGACACATTAACAGCTGGAGTTACTGGCATCAAGTGAGTTTCCATGTAGGCACAAGTGTTTGACTGACCTTTCTGTTTAAGCATCCTGGCCATGTCCTCTCTGGGCACCGCCGCATACTGATCACTGTTACATGCCTGGACAAACACATGCAAACAGTCAGTGGAAGAGCTCGGAAATATAGTCTTGAAAAAATGTCTTGGGAAGGAAAAATGTTCTTTCTTTTTTTTTTTTTAAGTTGATATTCAGGAACTTTCCCCATAATTTAGTGTCTTGGTTTGTAACAAAATGCAGAGAAATGCAGATGTACTATTTTGTATCCTTCCCTCATGACCAACAACTATTTCCATTGTATTCTGTTGTATTAAAAACAGGTAAAATGTAAAAAAACAAAACAAAAAAAACTTTTTTTTCTTTATAATCAGTTCAACTTTTAATTTATAATGTGGGCATGTGAAAGCCAGTTGCTATAAAAGCAGCTGTCAATACTTACAGTGAAATGTAGCAAAAACTATGTGAGTGTTGTTCTGGTATTTTTCAAAAGTCATACTTTTAGCAGAGCGTTTACTAGTTTGGCTTTTTGCTAAATGTGTCCGACACAACACCCACGACGTCCACAATATGTTACTTTGTTGTCATCTGTCACTACACAATCCCTATCCAAGTGGAGGATTTTTTTTTTTAACCCTCTCTGTCACATAGCAACAACATAGTGTACATAAACATCTTCATTCTTCATTAACTAGGCTATATAGACCAGAGTTCACCAGCTCAAGTCAGAAAGTGTCAGACTTGTGTTAAGTCCCGGTTAGAGCCCGGTAACTTGTGTTGACCCGGCAAACAGACATTTCTCTCCTGGTTGTTGCTTTGGTGTGAAAGGCCCTAAGTGTTACAGAAAGAGCAGATCACTGTGTGAGTGTGTGAATGTGTGTGTGTAGAAGACAGCGTTTACGCCTCAGTAACGTTCACACGTCCGTGCCGTGCTATCCTTCTCCGTGGTAAAAGGTCTCCCCTGGTGGGACATTAGTGACCTCTTGTTTGCCGGCCCTCCACCCCCCGACGCACACACATACACACACACACACACTCGTCTGTGAGCCATCCTGACAGCGTGTCAGTGCTAAAAGCCTTGTCAACACACCTGAGCTCCACCCAGCAAACGGCATTCCACTTAGAGGTGGGCTGTAAATCAAAGCAGGCTTCGCAGACCTCACAAAAGCCAGTTTGTCTCTTTTTAAAATTTTATTTAATGAAAACTGCAAATCAGAAGCATGCACCCACCCGACGCTAAATGACCCCCCACCCCTCCTCCTCCGTGTGCACATGCACAGAAGGTGTTTGCTGCTGCGGTAAGTGAGGTCGGGAGAAGAGAAAGCGGCTAGACAGTGGAGGTGTGGGAATAGCAGAGGTGTCATCTCCCGTCTTGTCTGTGGGAATAAAGCTCATCTCTCCCTCGGTACATTCTGTATTCCTCCTCTTTGTATTCTGCCTTTAAACAAACACAAACGCGCCGACATGCATGCACCGCATAGACAAAACACTCTACCATTCACACAGGTTACACTGCTGCCGAGCATAAACCACAACGCATACAAATGCTCGCAGCGCATACACATGGCTCACACATACGAGTGTGGCGGCAGCCAGGAAAAGAGACCCAGCTATTTGCTCAGCTCAAAGTTTCCCAGAGTTGAGCAAGCCAGAACCTGCTCTGAACTCTCAAGGCTAAGCCACAGACGGGCAGGCACACACGCACACTGCCTCGCACACACGCAACCTGGATGGAAATGATTCTATTTGTAATTAATCAAAACACAGCGAGTTGCAAACGCAGAGATCCAGGAGAGATCTATTAGACAAATAAATTATGTAGAGAGTTTAATTGCATCAATTTTTAAATCACAGTATAAAAATGTCTCGGTGATGTAACGCTGATTATAACGATATCAACAGATTTACAGATAAAGCACATTTGCTTTGTGCATTAATGGCTCTCATGGAAATGGATGTGACAAAACCAGCTCGGTCAAAGTGGTGAGGAATTATATTTAAATGAATACAGATGGTAGCTCAGTCTGTGCCTTCATCTACGACTGGAAACTGGGTTGGACCGGATGATTTTGGTGACATTCTCTGTTTTTTTGGCCCACCAAGTGACACAAAGACTTTTTTTTTTGTTTTTTTCCACAGAAGCGCATAAGTGCTGGAGGTTTTAGACAGGCGGGTGTCACAGAGCGCCTGCGAAGCACAAAAGGCATACAGGTGACTTCCCTGCAGGTCCCGCACCTCTCCTAACACGGAAAGCGTTACAGTGAAAGTGCTGTCAGACCGATTCAAAAGGTGGAAAGACCGCACGGGCAAAACATGGCATGTGTTCATCAGGAAATGCGGCGGCACATGGGCTCAGTCAGTGCTCTGTGTGCAGGTTGATCAGCCGGCCCTTTTAAAGCTTTTATAGAACTCATGCCTGCAAATGATCCACGCTGTCATCAATGTTATTGTGTGTTAACTGTGTTCTTCTAACTGTAACTCATGAGCTTCTAGTCCAATTACAAAATTAAATTTACTGTCCACACTAGATTTCTTCTTGCTACAGAGCAGCTTTAAGATTAATTAAATCAGCAAACGCGCATTATTTTAATTTCTATTTAACCCTACACATGTTTTCGGCAGTTGCTACATTGCTGCGTTTTCTTACTCTGCCTGTCCTTTGTTCTTTCTGTGTTTTTCAGGGAACCTCCTTCATTCTCACACTCCGTGTGGCCGTGCCAGAGAAAGAATGCTCCTTGCCGTGACAACAAAGGCTATCTAAAGTGTGATACTGTGTTTGAAAGGATGGGAGGTGGTGGAAAAAAAAAGAGGAGAGAAAGGGGGATAGTGGAGAGGAGGTAGGAAAGACAGGGAGGAGGGGGTGGGTGGGAGATTTTCCCCTAACGTTCTCAAACACACACACACACACACACACACACACACACACACACACGGAGTGCATTGGCTCTGTAGGCAGCTCCCATGGGAAAATCCAAGACCAATCTCAAAAGGCGGTGCTTTTAGGGCCGATGTAGGTCACATGGTTAGAGCAGCCAATTGGACGCTGGTGATTTGATTCAAATTGTGGTAAGTCAGGTAAGGGGCAGCGTGGGAACTGGAGAGAGGAGCAAGACGGGAGCAACAACTGCATCATCTTTTCCCTTTGAAAAACCTTGCCGGCTCCGTCTCGACGTGAATATCAAGTCCAAGTCCCTGTTAAAAATACTTAATGCCACCGTCCGAGGTTCCTGTGGTCTAAAACATATACACACAGTATATAAGAAAAGAACAGATCTTCGTTTCGAGGCTGCGAGGAGAGACAAATAAAACATTCAACACCAGAGAGTTATTGTTTGCTCCCATCATCCCGTAGCTGGGACGTTCTGCCATCTTTGCTTCCCCTGTCATTCAGCTGGGAAGATATACATTTTTGCTACCGCTGTGAAATGATGTAGGCCCATTTAAAGTGGCATGGAACGGTAAATTGGAAAAAAGCAGACACATGCTCCCAAATGATGAGCGGAGCCGGAGAGAGACAGAACACACCGCAGGCACTGACTTTTTTTTTTTTAAATCTACGTTCCCACGCGGCCCCTAGCTCGAGGTAAATCTGAACGCCTTCCAGCTACGATGAACAACTCATCCATGACTTTTTCACTTACAAATGCAAAATAAAAAAGTACGTTTTTGTTTTTTACTTTTTTTATATATAGAGAGAGAGGAGAAAGCACTGGAAAATATCTTACTCCTTTGAGCACTCTCCCACTGAAAAAAAAGCTGACATCATTTTACTGTTAATCATTAAATCAAGTTGTTATCTTTGAGTGGAAAATAAAGCCTGCATGCCAGTCGTTAGTCTGAGAGGGTGGGTGAGGTGAGAGCCGGTCACGAAATCAAAGGTTTTTAACTGAATCATCATTTCTCGTTTCTTCTCTATCATCTAATAAAAATAAAAGATGAAAGTGAATTATAAATCTTCCCTTTCTCTTTGCCAGAGCACGACTGTCCGCTCACGCTGAAGGTGAAATCAATCATTTTTTACTGTGCTGTACAAAAGACTTTGTTATGAAGTTTATAATTAAGGTAATTGTAGAAAACTGAATTTAGTTTGATACATTTCCTTACCATTCAACAAGTCATGTTACATAAAACTGATATAATGTGTACAGTATGGTGTAATGGACACAGAAAGGACAGTGGAAAATAAAATTAGATTACAGTCTTCACTTCTATGGTAGAAAAACAAGTTGTGTGAACAGATCATTATTTATTCATTCTTACTTTTGTATGTGTGTAACATCTGTGCTATGTATAGCTTGGTAGATCCTTTTCAACAGGTATGTGTGTGTGCACTGTCTCCAACAACACCTGGCTTGAGCAGAGGTCAGCTTTCCGCTGCAGCAGGACCGCGAGGGGAAACACAGCAGTGACCTACAAAATGTACTTTCCCACAGTATCCTGAGGGTCTGGCCAGTGTCTCAGCCCAACAGTCTGAGGTAATTACCAGCTCTGTTAACTAACCACTACCACCTGACAGCAAACCTGAACTTGGACCACGGCAGAGCCTGTCTGGGCTTGACATCACACATACACACACACACACACCTTCCTCTGACTCACCTCACTTGCACACATGTACAAACATATGCACTCACACATACCGCAAAGGCATGTAGAGGATGTAAAAACTCACATGGAAGAGTCTCTCACGCACGCACACGCACATGCACACACTCCCTTTCCTGACTCATGCTGCACCCACTCATGTCACCTGCACGGAACAGAAATTATAGGAGTCTGACTGATTTTCCAATGGGATATAAATCCTCCAGTTATGTTTGGAAAGTGAAAGCTTCCTGGTATGCATCTGATGTGCCTGAAAACATATGGATATTTGCTGTGCATAAATTAGAGATGACAGATGGAGATGTGTGCATTTGCCCGTCAGCTAAGACAGATGCTCTTTTGGCAGCGCCATCCATGAATCCCATCCTGTCTAAGATGCCAGTTCTAAGCGTTTTCCTTGAACCAACAGATCTAAAAAGTTTAAATCTCTTTCTTTTGCTTTATTTATTTATTTTTAATTATGCAGCCTTTTACCCCAAAAAGTCTAGCTGCATTTTAGTTGTTGTTCATTCTAATCATTCATATTCTGAATATAAGAAATGCAACATCTACACTCTTACTCTTTGTCATTAAATACTTGCCTTGTTCAGTCTTATGCTTCTTTGTATGGCATTTACATTTGATTGAGTTAAGGTGTCATGTTATTTATGTAAATTTAAACCATTGTGCATTTGTTAACAGACAAATCTCTGCATTTATATGACTGCACATTGTGTATTTTTGACAATTTAAAAACCTATAATTTGACACTGTATTCTATTAACTATATTATAAAACTACTACACTTGCGTGTAGGTAACACTTTCTGAAAGGGGAACCTACTATATTTATTTAATGATGGTGTATCACATCAGAAGTTGTAGCAACACAACATGAGGTTGTTCATTGCTCTTCCTCAGAAAATATGTCGAGAAACTTTTCCAATTTCATGCTTTGGTTGTTTCCTCTCTCTCCTCCATATTCTCTTCAATTCTTGCTCAAGCTCTTTGTTTTCTTCTCTTGTCAAATTTGTTTTCCACTTTCGACCATTTTCTCACCCTCCACTTGGTCTCAACATTTCTCCCTTTTCTTCCCTCCCTCCTTTGCTCCCTTAGTCCCTCTTTATTGGAGCTCACTAAAAGGGGTAATGAAGAAGATAATAGTCTAGAGTCGAGCAGATAACAGTCTAGCCGTCACACAAATAGCACTAATGCCTTGGCTTGGCACAGTCAGTTCATTCTGGGTTTTTTTTGGGGTTTTTTACCCACTCAACCTTCAACCTTAACCTCCATCTCTCCCTCTCTCCAGTTGAACCTATGTCTTTGCTCTTGTTCTATGTCTTACTTGAAGCTCCATCTACCCCCTTCCAGTGTTCCCCTCAGTCTCCCTCTCTCCTTCTCTCTGGTTGTCTCTCACCTCTAACCTCCTTCTTTCTTTCAATCTCCAAGTACTCTTTTTTTTTTCTTTCCCTCTCTTCAAACGCCAGATAGCTGGGGCCGGTCTAAGCCAAACAGCTCAGGAAAACAACGTGCTGAAAAGGTCCGTTGACAATGCTGCTCACTGGGCAAGAGGTTTTGAAGAAGGATAAAAAACAGCTCATCTAAAAAACATAAAAAGCCGGATTAAACCACCAGGCAACCTCTATTGATATGTTGCATTTTTTTATGGGTTAAAATTAACCAGACTAAACAAGTCTGGGGGACGACGTGATGAGTGGCACATTCATTCCTTGGCCTGTGTTTTTCGTGTGTAGTATCAGTTAATTTTCATGTCAGAGGTGAGTTATCGCAAGTGAAAGGTGCTCTGTGTTCAGACAGTTCCAGCCAGCTCAAAAAAATGTTGGCAATAAACTACCAGTGGCTGATGTTCAAGGAGTAGGTGACTGAACTAAAATTAAAACAGAAAATTAATCTACATCAACTTTGACAATCGATTAATAATTTTGTCTTTTGGGAACCTGAATTGAATACCTTTGCGTTTTGGACTGCTGATAATCAAGAACACCGTTTTTTGCTTATGGCAATTTTCTGACATTTTGTAGGTGACATGATTAATTGGTTAAACTAGAATTATGTCTTGTGGTTGTGTGCCTCTGCCAACCAGTTGAGTTGCAGGAAATATGTTCACAGTTTCCCTTCCTGAGTTACAGCGTTGAATAATGGCGTATTTTTCCAGAACATCACAATGTCACAGTGAAGGTGATGTTTTGATATAAAATGTCATCACTTAATCACTTTATATTTATTTGTAATTAGCGTATAAATTCTTGAGTAGGGGACAAAAAGGTTTTCGTAAAGTCAGTGTGACCTGTAACCTTGGACAATCAAATTTGAATCAAATTCAAGTGGAGAGTCCAAGTGGAAAATTGTGCCACAAATTCCCACCAGGTGTTGTCTACATATTATTGTGGTCACAAGAATGAAACGGATGTGAGGTCACGGTGATCTTGACCTTTAACCTCTGACTGCAAAACTTGAAATCCGTTCATTCTTGATTCCAATTGAATGTTTGCAACAGATGTGATTGAAATTCCCTCAAGATCCTGAGGTCACCTTGACCTTTGACCTTACCGTAATATAATCAGTTCATCACTGAATCTAAGTGTTTGTGCCAAATTTGAAGAAATTCCCTCAAAGTGATGCCAGGATTTTATGTTAATGAGAATGGGAAGGACAGACAACCTGAAAACATATGCCTTAAAACTTGTCATTAATGCTGGATCTCTGAAAGAGTCCTACACCTGTTGCTCCTCTCATTAATATTTCAAATTAAATTAAATGGAGCACAAAAAACAACGAAGAGTAAAAAAAAACCGAGTAAAGAGTAAAAGAAAAAAGTCATTCAAAATCACACTGCAATAGAGACACGATTACTAGCAAGTCAAGCTTCATAACATAACTCATGTGTAGTGCAGGTCACACCAAGACTTCTTAAAGTTCTTATTTTATGAGAGCTGTGGTAAAATATAATTCTGCTTTGTTAACGATGAAATGTTGAAATGGCAAGTGGAGGTATAAGATCCCCCCCCCCAAAAAAAACAAAAAAACACACTCACAAAACAAGAATGCTTGCCTGTTATTTAAAATAAGCAATAAAACAATACTCTGGATCATTATCACAACCATTAACACAATTCCTCTGAAAGAAAACTCCCATGCTTAGCTGTATAAGGCTGGGGATTCCCTGAGATCCTCATGTGCTCGTTTCCCTTTGAAAAACACGACTGCTGAGGAGACAAATGGTGCTTTTCAGGGTTCTGTCACGTGTGCAATAACGACAAGTGGCTCGCTCAAATACGGAGCCGCAGTCTGTTCACATTTGTCTTTTTTGACACAGATTTTGCTGCTCCAAATGTTCAGCCAGTTGGTTTCCGCAGACTGATGTCTACACGTGCTAAGCACACTAAAACGGTCTAAATATGCTCATTTTTCCCATGCAGTCACTGCACTCATTCAACCTCATGTTACGACATACACAACATGCACTAACAGTTCTCAAACTGTCACTACACCCACACGCACAGCCCAAACAGAAATTCCACCCACCCGACCTAAATACATCAACCTGAACTACATCTGCGCGCACACTCTCTCTCTCACACACACAGATACACATACAGTCCCGTCATGGGAGAGCCACCAGCAGATTCCTTTGCTCAACGTTTATCACTGTTGGCGCATATTTCACCCTTAAGCCCCCCTCTTCACCTCCTCTCTCATTTTTCCTCCTTTCTCATCTCTTCCTGATGTAGAGACACGCAGGCATGCGGGGAATGTTATTGTAATGCAGAGTGAATCATCCAGGACTGTAAATATTGACAGTGGTGGCTGCCGCTGGTCAGATCTGTTCCCTACCAAAGAGCTGCAAGATAAAGGAGAGGAAGTGTCGGTGTCGGGGTGGCGTACCTGCTAAGAATTTTACTTGTCCCCCCCGTTTGAAAGTTGAATGCCACGTGATGTGTTCATTAGCCACAAACAAATGGCAGTAGATGTGCACTGTCACAATAATGTGACTTAAGACAAGATGTCACATGTTTATCTGCTTTTACCAAATGTTACACCTTTACTCCACCTCACAGTTCCAAATAAAAGCTATTAACACTGAACTGGGGGAAGGGCACTGATATTCTGTCTGAAAGCCAGCAGCAGACGTAGCCGAGAAGGCGTAAGTGTAAACGGGACAGACGGCGTGGCGGGACGGATGCCAGCGCAGTTGCAGGGATGCCACAGTGCTATCTAAAATCTCAGACAGGAGCGCCGTTATGCTGATGACATTGTTTGGTTCAAACAAGCGAAGGCGGCATAATGAGGAGTCTTCTTTCTTTCTTTTTAAAGATTTTTTTGGCTTTTTCCACCTGTAATTGTAATAAGCTGTAGAGAGACAGGAAACAAGAAGACAGAGAAGGAGAAACGACATGCAGCAGAGGGCCATTGGTGGAATCGTACTGAGGCCACTGCGCCTGCTCTACACATCGAGATAAACGACGCCTCATGAAGGGTCTTCTTTACAGCTATGTAGTGGGATCTCTATGTAAAAGGGCCCATTGTATCAAACGCTTGTGTGTTTGTGACTTGATTTCGATGTCCCAGCAGTGAACCTGGTCAAAGTCAAACCTCATTCTGTCTTTCTGTCCTTCACTTTTCCAGCCTGAGTTTTCATAGTTGAGGTTTCGTCTCAAAGTTTGTTCGACCCCATCTGGTGCATTGTTGTGGGAAACCAGAACATCACATGTATTTCAACAAGTACCTTTGTTTTGGATTTCTTCTCTCTTTTCTCATGACTTCACTGGTTGAAAGTCTGGCCGATTCTGTAGGCTTGCGGCATGTTCACACCGGGGCCAGATTCATGTGGGATATGGCTCCTGAACAGGTTCCCAGTGAAACAAATACAGCCTCTCATTTAGCAGTTGGAAAAGTCAGTGTACTAAGTGAAATAATTAAGTCCCTTTGTGTGGGATTACTACATCAGTTTGGACATAATTACAGCCCAAACACGCAGAATTTTATGCATTTATCAGATTCTGCATCTGTAAACCATTTGGTTATCTTCCCATGTCTGTATATACACAGAACTGTGTGCATTCGTTGTGTGTACATCCATTTTTGGACTTTTCCGCCCCCCACCCAATAACAAGTGTTTGGTCTGATGTCGCAGCAGGTCTTGGTATAAAGAATAGTTGAATTCAAAACTTTATTGGCACTGGTATCATGATATCCTCACTAATATTCTCACTGTTATTTGTTTCTACACAGCCCTGCCAGTTTTATCATCATTTTAATGTTTAATTTTATTCCCTGTGATTTTATTTTCTTGTTTTAACTTTTTACCAAATTTTCTCTGTTAAGCACTTTGTACTCGTTTGATAAGCACTCTATAAATAAAGTTTATTATTATTATAAAAAGCTGGTGTCCATCTCAGGACAAAAGAACAAAGCAAGTGGTGTTAAGATGTGATTTTACTGGGAGCAAAGATGACAAATTGGCCCATGAGACAATGGAGTGAGATGCTGCACAAGATAGTAAAATCATTGCTGCTTTAAAACTGTTATCAAATCCAGACTGCTGCTGAGCTCCTGGAGCTACACAGACACACAAACCTCTCTCTCTGTCTCAGGGTCATCATAGGTAGTATCAGGATACGCACACAACTCACAGTGGACGGGCTGTGGGAGGGTGAGATAAAGGCAAATGAAAGAGGACGGGCTCAGGGTTAAGTGGCAGTAATGATGCAGGATAAGGCGTCTATATGTGTGCGTGCGTGTGTGTGTGTGGTGTGTGAGTGTGAGAGAGAGAGAGAGAGAGAGAGAGTTCAAACTCACTTCAAAGTGTCTCTGGGAGCCTTGTTCATGTCAACAGGAGACACAGGAGAGGAACATAACATTAGAAAAGCAGAGAGGTGGAGGGGGAGGTAAAAAAAAAAAAGGGGGGGGGTGTAGCATGGGGTAGAGGGGGTAAAAAGGAAGCAGTACACGATGGTGAACAAAGGCTGAAGGGAAAGAGAGAACCGAGGTGGAGGAGGGTAAAGGAGGGTTAAGGAGAAGTGGGTCGGAGGTGAGAGGTTGGGGGTATTGGGGCAGAGGAGGGGAGGAGGGGAGGAGGGGAGGAGGGGAGGGGGGGGACTCCCGGTGAAGGGGTTTACCTCTAGTGTGAATGCAATGAGGTAAAACCAAAAGAAAGGACGATGGAGAGAGTTCCTGTGTCATACACCCTCTTTAATTCCACCCTTCCTTCCCCCCCTCCCCCCCTCCCCTCCCGCTGTCCCCTTCCCTCCCTCCACCGCTGCTCCCTCTCTGCGACCGGCCCCAGCAAATTCCCTAGGGCCAGGGGCAGTCCCCTTTCAGTCTCCAGTGACACAGTAATTAGAAGTGTGGGAACTGAATCCGTCCCTCTTTCTGAGCCCCGCACCCCTCCCTCCCTCGCTCCCTCCTTTCGCTGCATGCCCCCCCTTGCCCCCCTCCCCCCCCTCCCGATCCAACCTCAAACCAGCTCCCGGGCCCCAACCCTTCCCCTGCACTTCCTTTGCCACCTCTCTTTATTTTGTACCCCACCTCCGTTCTTGATCTCAGGAAGTGGTATCTACCCTCAGAGAGAAGTCTCACATGGCCATGTGTTGACGTCTACTCGGCTAATATCGACCACATATATCACGCCGTGCACTTGCAGGCCTGGCTGCGTCGTCCATGTTTAATACGACACGTGACTTCAAAATGAGGTTTTGAAGCGTTGATTTTAACGACACGTCGGATACGTTGGATACGTCACCTACTGGCAGATTCAATTAAAAAATCATACGTCTATTGAAAACCCATCCCGGCTTTAATCCCCATGGGCCACCTGTGATGTTCATGGGAGCTACACATCACACACACTCACACACATACGCACACACTCAACGCCATACCCTTCATTCACCCCCCACACCCCCACCCTCCCCCCTCCCTCCCCCACCTCCTCACCCCCCGCCTCCTCTACAGCCACAGAGTCCCCTATCTCTTCGAACAGAGCAACGCTGTCTCTCCCGCTCTCTGTCAAGCCCACCACCACCACCACCACCACCACCCCAACCCCCATTCGCTATCTCCGCGGCGATAACCATGGGAACAGCAGCACTGTGGGAACGGGCCACCAGTTGACCAAAATAGACAGCAGGAAAATGAAGGGAAAGAAAGAAAGAAAGGGCTCCCTGCGTCCAAGGAGGCCTGTGTGTGTGTGTGTGTGTGTGTGTGTGTGTGTGTGTGTGTGTGTGTGTGTGTGTGTGTAGTAGGAGGTCCATGGGATCATCCAGACAGACAGGTACTCAGGCACTCCAGTCACCTCTGGTTTCCACCGGCAACAAAGGGGGGACGCTGGGTGGCTTGAGTTGCTACATTAATTCATTAATGGATATGTAGCTTTGGTTGGAGTCGGTGGGACACGCTCAGCGCTGTACTTCTCACACACATTTTTAACAGTACACTTACTAGATAGCAGTGTCCCACACAAAAAAAGGCTACACCCTCAACCACAAACACCCACACCCAAATTGCACACTAATACTACATTATCACACACCCAGTCACACCCACAACCACGCACCTCTAAAAGCTCACATACAAACACAGGAGCTCAGAATGAAAGTTTGCACAAGTTCAGGAACGAGGTGACAGGAATGGCTGGCATTCAAAAACGTAAGAACAGTGACTTAGATGACTTAATACAAGTGTCAAACACTCACAGACTGAAATTGATGTAAACAGCGAAGCTCCTTAATAAAAACAAATACTGAGTTAACACAATTGTTTTTCTAAGTGGCCCAATATTCTTCACTTTTCATTATTTTTTTAAAACTTTGTTTTATAAAATAAAGTTGTCTATTTAGGGTTAGTTCATTATTTATTTTTCATGTGCCACAGTCTTACAGATGGGACCATTAGTCTTATAATGTGGGATGAGATGTGAGTCCCTCCACTGGGCATAGATGTACATATACATAGAAACACACTTGTCACATGTCATGTCATGAGTTGGGATGAGGTTCCTATGAGAAACATTAGATGCTGGTTTTCCTTGGCCTTAAAGAGGAGGAGGGAGGAAATGGGGAAAGACGTGTGTAGCGCATCATCGTCTTTTTTTTTTTTTACCTACTGCTGGTCTAATTTTCCATTCCATTTATATCCCGCATGCCTCTCAGTCGCCAATTCTTGGCCTTTACTCTCATTTTATCTCCCTGTATCTTTCCCCCAAACTTAGTATTTCTCTATGACTCTGTCTATTTATGTCTGATTTCTCCGACACTGGACCAACCTCCCGTCTATTTCAATACTGCTCAGTGCTGTTGCTTTGCTTGTTTGTCATATATCGCTTCTCCCTAGTCCTTGATCCATTCTCTTCTTTCCAATTGCTATCAATCCATCTACCCTCTATCTATCTACACTGACCCTCCCCTTTGCTCTTTCAGGCTTTTCCCAGGCCAAGCGGGCTGACCTCTCCAGCTTTCTACCTCTTTGCTCCCTGGGGCTGTAGTGGGGGGGGGGGTCTGCCTGTGACCATTCCCATCCCACAAAAACTTTCACTTTAATCTGACTCTGTGGGTAACAGAGGAGACGGAGAGAACAAAACACAAAAAGTGTGTGTGTGCCCGCCAAGCCTGGAGCTCCCAAAGCAAACAGACTTCTAACCTCCTGATAGCATCACATCACGCACACTGAAGGCTTTGGGAAGAACCATTGCAAGACATACTTTAAGGTTTTAAGGCTGAGCTGGTGTCACATTCCCAAGACCTACACATGTACATACAAGCAGAGAACATGAACGCAGACCAGATATTTAAAGCATGTTCACACAACGTACAGAACGACACTTCAGACATAAATTGGGAAAACATGTAGCCAAAACCACGCCATTCACACATTCTGAGAAATTCATTCTGAGAGAGAGAGAGAGAAAAAAAAGACGGCAATACATCAGTGGAGAAACTTCCAAACACAACACACATGCATGTACACACAAAGTACAGTGGTGGAGTTCTCAAACCACAGACTATGTGGGGGGTTACCATCTATTATCTCTGTCTCCTTGAGGTTTAAATATAATTGTTGACACAACTCATTCTCGGAAACTGCAGTGCACACACATACACACACTCACAAGCTTGCCCTAAACAGTGTGTGCATAAACAGGGGTGTCGAAAATGAAAAAACAACTCGGCCCACAATGGACAGGGTTATTGTTGTAAAGATATATAGGTCAGTGGTTCCCAGTCTTGTTGGTTTCTGTCTTATCAGCTGCGTTAACCACATTCACACGACACTGAAGGTGTAAATCAGTTGTTTACTGCTGGCTGGAGCTAAAACTCTCAGGGCACTGGAGTAGATGTGGAGCAGGATCTACACTACAATCAAATCATACATCTGCTATTAGTTCTACCTATTCTATATCGAAACACCACGTACAGAGCATTCATTCACCTTTTGTAAGATTTTTCTTTTTTAATCTTTTACAGGTCCAAAACTATAAACAGGACGAAGGAAAACACAAACAGCCAAAGAATTTCAATACCCCTACTCTTATGTGACTCTAAGCACAGACAACAGACCACACACATTCATCATGCAGAGTCAGCAATCATGAGCTGAAAGGTAGCTAAAATTATGCAGTCAGTAACCTAACATTAGCAAAGCAACAGCAGAGAGGGATAATATGATTTGCTGCCTGGAGCTCCTTCATGCCATGGGGGACTCTGTTATTATAAGCAGAAACCTAGGATGCCTAAGTCACACTTCTTCTCAGATATTATCAAATGTCTGCCAGAGCTCATGGCGGTGTCCTAAAGTGTGGAAAAACTAGCCATTAACACGACGGCCATCTTTCCTTGGGTGCTACGGTGCAGTTCGATTGTGTGGAATTAAAACCTACAAACGTCACATTAAATTTGAAGACCTAAGACTTAAAACAGAAGGTAAAGGGACTCTCCTGAAGGACCCACTTTCCAGTATCACATGTGAGCGAGGGTGGCTGCATCAAAAGCATGACTGCATGTGAAAGAGGTACCCAAGTGACTTCTTAAGTGGGCCCATGTGCCACGGAGTTGTGATATTAACAACCCCTAAAACTCACTGGCAGCCTGTTTTTTTTTCTCACTGGCAGCAGGTATTAGCTTTCTGACGAGAGCTCTTTCTCATCCAAGCTGTGTGCGGCGGCGGCGGCGCAGGCAGAGCTTGAGCTTTGAGGGTTTGCTGCATTGCACTGCGCGTTGAGTGTGGGAGAATGATGTATGATTCACTAAGCTGCAAAGACCGAAGATCACATTTCACTGTTGCAAGGGAAACCATTATACCATGACCACAGACACAAAGACAGTCATACCAGCAGTATCTGGAAGATGAAAACACAATTGTTAGGGACTGGTTCTCACAGTATTTCAGTAAAGTTACCTAACGGATTTGCATTTTATTAATGAAAGCAAAAGTTGCGGATACCCTCAGTAAATTGATTTATATCTACAGGCCAGTTTAACTAAATTGTCCTGAAATACTTTCAAATTCATAATCAACAAAACTTTGACCTAGTTTTGCAGTTTGTTTTGTGTAGTTAAGCTCTCAGCATGTCCCAATTGTGATTTAGCTTGGCGCATGGACCAAAGAAACGCATAAATCTTAATGTAATACAATGAAGTGAACAATAATGCACTTTTAATGGCTAAATATCTGCTTTCTGTGTGGTTCTGTTGTCATTAGCTGACCCAAGCTTTGTTATTATACAGCAAAGAATTCTGCCTCCCTTAGGAGACTATTTAGAAGCAGAGGGCAATCACTCAAAGCAGCGCAGTCTGGCTGTGGAGCTACTGTGCTCTGCAAAACATGAGAAACTTCCTCTTTCTGTGTGTGTGTTAGAGAGGAAGGCATCAGTAAGTGGTTCCCTCTCCCTGAGCGGCAGGGGAAAGTAGACCCTCTCGAGTGCCTCTCGGCTTCCCCACCTCCCCCATGAGCCAATAACGCAGTCAGACACAGAGTGAGAGAGCGAGAGAGACACACACACACACACACACACACACACACACATTCATGCTCTCTCTCTCTCTCTCTCTCTCTCTCACACACACACGCTCAGACACACAGTGTGGTTTCTCCTCTGGAGGGGAACATAAACAGGGCTGTCTGTCTGCGAGCGGAGAGCTAGTTCTCATGACATCACCACCCAGCAGGAATGCTCTGCTCTGCCCCGTCAAAACCCCTCCACCGGCCAGCAAATCGCACACGCACACACACACACACACACACACACACACACACACACACACACACACACACACACACACACACACACACACACACACACACACACACACACACACACACACACACAAAAACACATGTTGAATGATTTATGCACGTCCACAGTTTCACAGGAAAACAGATCATATACACAACGCGCAGTCGGATGGCATTTTGAGCTATTTTCTCCCGTTTGGCATTTTCTTATTCTGCAACTGCTCCTCCATTTCTCACTGCTCGCAGACATCCTTTTCCTCTCCCATATCTTCTTTATCGCTTTTGTTTCGCTTCTTCTTCCCCATAATTCAATGCATTCTCATCCTGTCATATCTGTATTGACTGTACTGTCCGACTCCTCAGTGTCAGACCACACGTAGACCTCAGAGTCATCATGAGGGAGCAATGAGCATGACCCCAGTGTAACTGCCAATAGGAGAAAATAGAGAATAAAGCTATGTAGCCTATGAGAAACTTTGTTTGTGTGTGTGTGTGTGGGTGTGGGGGACATGGGAAATTACGCACTACTTCATTGTATTGGTGTTTGGAGGAAAAGCCCTATTGAAGCTCTCCCTCCTTCCTTCTCACCTCTCTTCCTCCCCTCTCTAACTCTCTCCTCCCGTTTCCATCCCTCCATCACTTCCTGTCTTATCCTTCTCCTCCGAGCCATCTCCCTCCATCTCCTCCTGTCATTCAGCTTTTCTTAATCCACCTTCTTGATTCCCTTTCTGTCCGTATCAACCTGTCACTGTCATGTAGTGTTGCAATTTCTCTCCCTTCTCTTTCTTCCTCTCGGTTTCTCTCAGGCTTTTGGGGAAAGCAGGGGCAGGAAGCAGCTTGGCTCTCAGACAATGGAACACATCAAAAAGCAGCACCAGCCTCACCAACTTCACACACACACACACACACGGACACACACACACACACACACACACACACACACACGGACACACACGGACACACACACAAAACAGAGCAAGACAAACAGGACATTCCAGCTGCCGGCTGCACCGGATTCCTCGCCTTGGCTAATCTGAAACGGAGAGTGAGACTGGGAGTGGAGCGGAGCAGGGAGGCAGGGTGAGAACTGTGGGTGAGGGAGAGCAGGGGAGATGGAGAGCGAGAGGGCCACATAGAGGGTGAGAAGGAGAAACTGATACACAGAAGGATCCCAAAGAAAGAAATCTTGGGGAGCAAAAGAGGGGAAACTGGAACAGAGCGATTAGGGAAGGTGACGCACAGCTGAGGAGCTTTTAAACAATACTGTGTTACTGTAGCATGCGGACACTTGCATACAATTGTGTCTTCGTGTATGTCTAAGAAGGCATGCATAAACTGCGGTATGCATACAAATTAAGTAAAGGCCCATGATATAACACATTGAGTACCTGCCAAGAGGCAGCAGATGGAAAATAGCCCCCATCTAAATCTCCTCCTTTTGTTTGACAGTAAAATTGTTTTGCACATGAACCCTGACAAATAACATTTGATGTTTAAATTTCTGTCATCAGTGATTAACAAAAAATGTGCGTTTGATTTGAATCATACCTTCCCCCATCTACTTCTTCTGAGTTGGTCGAGTATTTGATGTATGTATATACAACGAAGGAGGAACAAATAAGAGTGGTGTGGTGGTAAGGCAAAGAGTAGAGGAGAAATAAAGTCATGCAAACAAGAGTCACATGCTAAATAAAATAAAAAGAAGTTACGGTATGTTGACGATTTTCCAACCACAGTGACATTTATATGCAAGTTCTTTGAGGGTTTGCTGTGGGTGGCTGGCAAACGAACAAGTTAAGAGATTGTTTTGTGGATTTTTATGTTTAAATATACAGGTGCTGACAATGACCTTTATTTCTGAGTCTGGTTTCACACCAACTACGCCACGGGAAAAGAATTATATGACCGAAAGACGGATGTCGCCTGTTTATTCAACTGAATCGCTTGGCCTTAAAACACAAGTAAGTCCGTGTCACAACACACAGAACACCTGCACTGTGTCACATAGCTCACCCATGCAAAACAAGCATGTTTTTAATTAGTGTTAAATGTCCTAATGAACAACCCATTAGCACATTCATCTTTTCACCTAAGCACAGTTTGACCAACTATAGTTTCTCACACACACACGCACACAGATGCATATCATGCATGTACCCGCACACACAGGTGTCATTGCATTGCCATTTTATCCCCGGGGCCAACTTGACTGTGGGAAAAGGGGGCAGGAGAGATTTTTTTTTATATGGCAGACACTTGGTGAGTGATGGCTCATCTTCCTCCTTATCTAACCATTAGTGTGTATGTGTATCTGCTATTGTGTCTGCTCAGACAGCCATGAGAACTGACTTCAAAATGAGTCAGGGACACTTAAGACACATCCCACAGGTTAGGAGCTGTTGGGTTCTGAGGGATTTTCTCACCGCCGGGCAAAAAAAAAAAGAAAGAAAAAAAAGGGGGAAAAGAAATTCCTAAAAAACAAAAATGCTTCACACAAATGTGACACTGAGGATAGGCTACAAGTCACATTCATCAGCTGTAGCTCAAATGTCGCACAGAGATTATTTATTATTTTAATGCATGAGCAATCTGTAGAACTTCACATTCTAGCTATTGTAGTGCTTGAAGATGAAACAGAGCTTTGTATAGGCCAATCTATAAATAACAATACAATATCATCATTAAAGCAGAAGTAAGCGGAATGTTTGTGTTAATATAAGTCTTAAATAGTTATATCTTCCGACAGCAATCACTTATATAGAGTGTTTGGTCTGAAACACGGGTCTGTCAGTCACTCTGCTCTGCTGTAAGCCGAGGAGAAAACTTTCCTTGTATCCTACAACTTTTATCCAATGAGGAGAGAGAACGGCATAAAGGGGCGGTCCTCTCTGTGTGTGCAGCCAAGGGATGCGCGTAAATGTGGTGACGTAGGGACGAGGGCGGGGACTGCTAACTCCATCTGCTGACAGGAAGTTAGCCAAAACGACCGGATCGCTTACTTCTGATTAATATGAAAACAAACATTGTGTTTCCATTTATCAACTTAAATTCTGATGGTATAAAACTAATGTAATTCCACTATAAATCTGCTGTCAAGTTGTAAAAAGCACAAAATTCCTGGAGATTTTCTTTTATGAGGATCTAGAATAATGGAGTTTGATTGTTTTATATAATGTAAATAACATCTCACCATATCACAAAGTATGTATAGTATATTAGAAAATATTTGCATTGTTACTAAATCCAACCATACTAATTAGCCTTAATAATTACTTTATTTTCCCACACACAAAACCAATACATCTGCACATATCATAATAAATGTGACTGATATTTACTCATACATTAGACTATGAACCATTGTTCTCCTTTCAATGACTTCCTTATGAATCGCACCGCTTTCCAGTGAAGCTCACAGGATTTCATATCACTGATGAATGACTCGTCACCATGGAGAAAACACAACACCCCGGGTGGCTTTGTGGAGCCTTAATGTTTGTGGTCATGTCTTACTTGCCCTCTTACACATGATGAAACTAATACACTGGAATGGCACAACAACGATCACAATGGCTTTTCCTGATCTGTCTCCTCTACAGACAGACTGATGGACAGAGAATCAGACAGCACGTCGCCCCCGGAGACGGACGGACATACAGGGAGCTGCCAGCCCATCAGGTCGCTCATAGCAGCTCTCACTAACTATCTACATGTATTAGCGCCAAAAAGAGTAGCTGTGAGAGTGACATGTGTTATGTGTGAGCAGCACTTTCTCCCAGTGTGTGTGTGTGTTCACTTTTAGCACTTTCTCAAACTGCGTCTGTGTGCGCGAGTAACAGGAGACGCGGAGCCCTCGCTACACACAGTGGGAAATATTTGGGATGGTTTCCCTCGGAATGTCTTGGCGTGCCTATGGAATGCCCCCCACCCCCTCCTCCTCCTCCCCTCCTCCCCACCGTGGCCTCCTTCCCTCTCTTGCTGTCGCTAGTCTCTCCGGAGAGGGGAGGGAGAGTGGGAAATAGGCGGGACGCACAAATTTCGACCCCTGTTTTTGTCACCGTGCAACAAGAACGGTTCACACACACACACACACACACACACACACACACAGACGTCAGATTCAGATGGAGCCGCGGTGCTCAAACACAAAAAAACAAACACACTACAACAATAAATAATAAAAATGTGACAATTTCACAGCTTGCGTGTGACCAAAGCGCGACACAACACTGTATTTGTGGTGGCTGTAGTACTGACAAAAGCTGTTCGTGTTTTTAAAAAAAAAGAGCAGCAACGACGACTATGAGTTAAGGTGTGAGAACAAGTGCCAGTGGCTGTTTGCTGGTGAAGTTTTTAACACATACGTCCTTTAGCGGAGAGTAACGCAATCGTGCACTCGCACGTGGACAAATATACACACACGTATTCACACATAGCCAGATGAACGGTAACTCTAAACGTGTCTCAACCTCTCACATTCCTCCTGTTTCTCAGCCCGCGGCTCTCTTTGTAGATCAAAGGACAGACAACAAGTCTTTCTATCGTCGCTCCCCCACCCTCCTTCAATACCACCTTTCTCAGACACTCTCTCTTCCTCTCACTCTTCCTCACTCAGCAAACACTCAACTCACTTGCACACAAACTGATTATTTCTGACCCCCCCTTCCCCCTCCCCTCACCCTCCTCACACAGTTTCTGTAATACTGTCTCAACTAATCCATGTTATTTCAATCTTTCTCTCCATCATGGCTCACTTGTTCCTTTTACATTTCTGTCAATGTTCACTTTCTCTCCCTCGTCTGTTTTTACCTCCTTGCCATCACCTCTGTTCTCACTTCTCTCCCTTCCTCCCTCCCCTTTTCCTCTCCCTGGCCCGACGTCTCTCCCACCCCTCCCTCTCACGGTGTGGCGGTTCCTGTTGCTCTTGTTTTCACTTCCCCAGTCGTCTGGTGCGTGGGAACCAGCGTTTTTGCTGCAGTAATGTCTATGACAGAGTGTGTGTGTGTGTGTGCGCGCTTCTGTGATCGAGTCTATGTGCTCTCAAGTGCTTGGTGTGTGTGTGTGAAGGTGCTGAGGTGACTCTGTACGTGGTGTCGGCGTGTTTGTCAGTTTTAGGCTTTGAACCGTTTGTGCGCATCACTGTATGTGTGTGTGTGTTTGGTTTCATGTCTATCTCTCAGGCAATCTGTGCTATCTCAACATGTCTATAAAAGGCCAGTATGGGACATCTGATGGAACTATGGAAACCAACGGAAGTGTGTGTGTGTTTGTGTGTGTGTGTGCGCGCGTGTGTGTGCGCGTGTGTGCGTGTGTGTTTGTATGCATGCGTGCATGGAAACCATAGACAGGCATTAGTGGTGAGGATACAATATAGCTGAGTAAGGAAACTAAACTGTGATGGACCAATTGCCAACTCCACCCTCTCACCCTACCCCCTCACAGGAATTCACAGAGATGAAATTTAAGGACCAAGTTAAATACTGTGACGTGTATCAACATCTCGACAGTGAACTTTATCTTTATAGAATTTTAAGGCATTTGGAGGTTTTAGACATTGATATATTATGGATGAACTATTGACAGATCTATCCTTTCCATGTAAATCCACTGTTATTCTAAGTAAAACTGTGACACAGCCAAATTCTACTTAGCAGAAAAATTACAAAGCCAAAAAATACAATCATAAGAGTATGCTATTTGAACATGTCATGACTTCATGAGGTGTCAGATTCATTTTGAAACACAAAAACACCTGAAAATTATATAAAATGTGGCCACAAAGAAGAAGCAGGTGGATTTAGATATGAAATTAAAGAAAACAATATGAATATATCTAAAAGCACATTACCAACTACTCATTTGGGGTAGGGGGAAAAAATTGCTACAGCATAGTATCACAATAATTTGCATGGCAATATTGTATCGATATATGGATGCCAAGTATAGATCTGAACAGACTAAGTTTATCTTATTAGAAAAAAACAGATGTTAACAAGGTTTTAATTTTGGGACATCATTTGCAGTTGAAAAAAAGATAATAAATCTAAATGTATCTCAGGATATTGCAATATTTTTAATATCGCAATAATATTGTATCGAGACACAAGTATTGCGTTAATATTGTATCGCAGGGCCTCTCGTGATCTTTGGTTTCTCCTGCCAATTTGCTTTTTTCCTTCTTAAATAATGAATGTTTTTCTACTGTTTTTCCCTTTCATTCCATGTGGAACTACTGCCATGTTGATTTTATTTTGTATTATACTTTTTTATATTATACGGCACAGGACAATAACGGCACAGGACAATAACACACACCACTTACGGCACTTACAGCCTTGGCTATTTTGTAATGCCTGTCTGTAGAATGGGCCTTTCTAAACATACAGAACAAAGTCCTGTTTTCCTACAGACAGATATGAGTTTAAAGTTACTGCCTAGAATAATATTATAACTATATATCACATTATATCATCAATTCTTTCACACTATCAAACACCAAACCAGAGATTTTAAATCTTAAAGAGTCGTCGTGTGTTTTTTCCTTTTTCACCACATGTACTGTATGCAGTCTGAACACAAGGACATACATCTCTCTCCCTCTATCTCCCCTCCACTGTTGGGGTCTCCATGGTGGACACACATTCCTATGCCTCTAAAATCTCTGTGTGGCCTATTGATACACAGAGACAAACATTTAACCCTTTCCCTGCGCACTCTTTACACACATCTACACAAGTCTGCGGTTAATCTCCTCTCCTCTGTCTTTTTCTCTCTCTTTTACTTCTCTTTCCTCATGTCATTCATCAGTTGTGTAAGAAGCATGAGGGAGAGACAAAGGGAGAGAAACTAACCCAGCCATTGCTAATCACAGAGCTCGACAATCAAGTTAACAAAGGGGTTAACTTCGCCTGGGTGGCCTGTGGAGCAGCCCCCGGGGTGAAAATCTCTTTCTCTCACTCAGTCAGTCACACCTACACACACAAAATACATCCAGCTTAATTTGGAATTAACCAGTAATCTACTTTGTCTGTTTCAGTGAAATATGTTAATATAAAATAGAAACTGTATACCTCTATTCAAACTTGTATAAACTGCATATTGTGTTTTATTTACACTTACTCATCAGGCAGCTCATTTGTACAATCTGGATCCTTGAATATACAGAAATTATTCTTCTAGATAATAATGTTTAACATATTTGACTCCTTTTCAGTTAGTCATTTCCATTCATCCTGTTTGAAGCAGATGGTCACGCTCTGATTGAGATTGTAAACAAATTACTCACATCCGAAGATAAAAAGTTTTTCTCAGGTCTAGGGCCTGAAGTATGGGAAAGATCTGAGGCAGAGATGCTACCCGTACGATTTCAGAGGTCACATTTGGCCTTTCCTTTGGTGATAAAATATCAAAGCTACTTCCCCCTTGAAGTGGTGTCAGGAGTAACCAATGAACTGGGAAGGTAGGTGGGTGACCATATGGCCGCTGGTTGTTTCAGCCAGATATTTTGGGTTTGTGCACGTGTGTGTGTGTTTGTGGCATCATATCATCAAGACAGGAGGTAGCATCAAGGTGGTCCAGGTTTTAAATGTATTGTGCCTGACACAAATGTACCCTGTGGCCTATCTTGACACATTTAAGCCCCCCTGCCCTTTTGGTAGGTGCATACCAGAACACCCAAGTTTAGAAACTGTCCTAAAGAGATACCCCTCTCGGTGACCACCACTGCCGCCACACACAAACACAAACACGGCCGTCAGAGCACACACAGGTTTCCCTAAACAGCCACCCGCGGAGATCTCCACAGGTCAGGTGCCGTAAATTCAACATTTGACAAACAACAAACATCTGCTCCCGGCTTGAAATGACATCATGAAGAAATTAGGCATATGTATTATACATATGATGCATTATTTTATGGAAGTAATGGATAACATCAATGTTTCTGTGATTGAAAAAAGAAGAACATGATACTGAAAGGTCTTTGAGGAAACTTGGAAGTGAAATTCTATTAAGTTTCATTTCTCTTCCAAGTTAAATTTCCCTTTAAACTCTTTGTGTTGCACTGCAGATCTCAGGTTTAAATCTCCTCCCCATCTGTCACTTATGCCTCATCCATCCATTTTCAACACTTGCACAAGCCCAGTTTGTGGTGGCAACAGGCGAGGCAACATAACCCAGACATCCACTCTTTTCAGCCACATCCTCCAGATCCTCCAGGGGGTCCCGAGGCGCTCCCAGGCCAGATGGGATATGCAATCCCTCCAGCATCTCTGGGGTCTGCCCCACGACCTCCTGCCAGTTGGACATGCCCAGAATACCTCCACAGGGAGGAAACCAGGAGGTCCACTGATTAGACAACCTAACCGCCTGAACTGGCCACCTTCGACATCAAGATGCAACATGTCTTTCCAAATGTTCGAGCTCTTCATCCTGTCAGCTTATGTGAATCTCACTCCACTCCACAAAGCTGGGAAAGGAGACCCCAGGCCCGATACAAGAGTTTGGTTCCTGAGCATGTGGAGGTCAGCCAAACTATATGAGGTGTTTGTAGCCTCACCTTCTAAACTAGCTTCAGCTTCTTCCCCAAAACATAAGTGACATTCCTTGTGTAAAGAGTGGCCAGAGTTCAGCATATCGAGTCTCTCACCTCTAACCTAAGTCCACTGGCCCACCGACAATGCTCCAAACAGACTATTACAATACAAGGGAATTAAGGTCCTCTTCTGAATTTCCTTTTTATGATATATTAATTTCTTCCTCTTTCACTCAGGATTACGCAATACACCACAAAATTTGTTCTCACAATTCAGGAAATAAAACAGTAAATTACTGCTTCATAACCGCACACAAGGCCTGCATGGGTATTTATGTTGCTTCTACTTCTCCCTGATATGGGAACTTAAGCTTTTTCCTCTTTCTCACTGAACATTTTTCTGTTCAGCTAAATGCCTAAAACATAAATGTAATACAATACATGGTGTGTGATATGTTTGACATATCACTAGGGTTGTCATGAGAACCGGTACTTTGGTACCAAGTCGATGCCAACAAAAAATACGCCAATACCTGAACTCACGCTCCGTTTGTTATGTGAATGCGGCCAGACCTCAACTAGTGTATGCCACAAGTTTGAGTTCATGTAAACATGACGTGCCACACGTCTTTCTCCGGTCAGTCATCATGGAAACATGACGCTGCTCTGCCAGTGGTGCAGTGTTTGGACCAGAGTGAAAACAAATGTGTGTGAACGCAAATCATATGAGCTGAAAAATGAGACATGTTTCATTTTCGCACCAGTATGTGTGAAAACATCCTGAAAGAGAATTGATGAGAACAACAGTTCTGTTGTTGAACAACGGTAACAAGCAGTGACTACAGGCCTTTCTGTTTGTGTTGAGCCATATTTACCATTTTAACACTGTTCTTAACTTTATGTTGCTGCCTGCTCTTTAGATTTTGTGCAATTTCAGAAGTTGTTGAAGCACAGTGGAGCTTAAACACAAGAAAGTTTGATGTGAAACTAGTGAATTTAGTGAATTCAGAAGTACATGGGCTCTGTTTATTTTTTATGAGTATTGAGGAAGGTGGAAATTCACTGGTATTGGTATCGACTTCTGAAATTCTGGTATTGACAAGCCCACTCCCCCTCCTTCCGATATCATCTGCCCGGGCAGGGTTTAGATCGACGTCAGCCCCGTGTGGAAAAAATGCCACCTCCTCATTTAAATGACTGGAGATGTGGTTGCCACTCAATGCGTCAACATCCAACAAGCTGTTCATTCACATGCCATTCACATTAATACAAGCAAGGTATAATAACCACTGTGATAACTTTCAAGACAAAAAAAATCCCATCTGACAGTATTGTAAACAATGTTAGGCATCTGATACTCCTTCAAATTCTGCTGCTCAGACTGGACTTCCTGGATTGGATTTCACTGTCTCACCCTCATGTTGTTTTAAAGCTGGGCTGTTTTGTCTCAATGAACACTTGGGCACTGACGGTGAACTTCATCATTCTCTGTCCTCACTGTGCTCTACTCTTCTACTCATGCACATTTTCCCATGTGCGGGTAATGGTAATCACAGACTCGATTGTAGTAAGAAGAATAATACAGTTGGGCCTATATCATTATATCCTATACATACCAAGCTTCATTTTATAAATACATTTAGAACAAGCTTCAATTTTCTTACCTGGCACCTGCTGAATATATCGCGGGGAGTGGGCCGGATGTTGAAGTGCTTGAGGACTCGAACAGCTTGGTCTCTGGCCTTTTCAGAACAGTCTAAGGATAGACAGCGACCCTCACCAACTTGGGAGCGCAACTAGAAATACAGGAGGACAGAGGTAATACATGTATATTACATGGAAACAAACAAGGAGCACATACAAGATGCATCACAAATTTAAATTATTGACTTACGTATTTTCTACTTACAGTTTGGAATGGTTGCCCACATGTGAGTATGACACGACCTTCAGCTTGAGCTAACTGACACACAACAAACACACATCAAAACAAGTAAACATATTGCATAAATACAGCACTACTGGTCTGTTCTGTACCGGTCATACATAACATTTAGTATTTTTGTATGACTTAAAGAGGAACTATGCAAGTCTAGACACTTTTATGCTGTTTTGCTAACCCTCCTCCCGGCCATGTGCATTTGTTTTTAACAAAGACGGGTGCGAAAGCAATCCATGGAGCAGTGGATAACATTATTTATCATTTACGTGTTACAACATGTATATTTGTGTTGTGTTATCTGTCATAAACAAGAGATTACGGGTTGTGCTGTGGTGCCGTCGAGACGAGGCACTGATCTTGCATGGTTGGTTTTCAGCCAAGAGACGCTAGGTGGAAGGCAGAGAACCTCCATTCTCCCAGTAACAAGTTGCAAATCAATTATTTAACCAACACAATTACTGTTTAAGCTGTTTAATTAAGGTAAAAATGTAGTATAGTTAAGGTAAAAATCCTGCATAGCTCTTCTTTAAGCTTCTTCCTGAGTATTCTCAGTCCAGTCTACTACCTCACCTTTGCCGCTACTCTGTGATCATCAGTGTTCTCCAGTATGACCACGTCGACTCCTAAACAGCGCAGGTACCTCCCCAGGCCCTGCAACATATTGTCACACACCACCCGTAACTGCTGGGGGGGCACAGGGGGCGAGTCTTCTGAGGGCTTCTCGCCACACAGGAGGTCTTTCTCTGTGTCAGAGCGAGGGGGACTGACCCTTTGAGCTCCCTCAAATTCCTAAATGGACAAGAGACAATAATGTGATACTTAACTGATCCCCACAGAGAGATTTTCTTTTCACTTGCACCAAAGTGCTGGGAGGTCAAAGCACAGGGGGAGCTATACAACCGCACCCCTGGAGGTCATAGGGACTGCTCGAGAGTCTTGGTCAAACACATATTGTCCCTCCCTGCAGGTTGGATGCTCACACCAAGGTTCTTCAGTTAAGGGTTTCTACATTCATTCACAAGATTCAAGGTTATTGCTTCCTTAAGAAATGGTAAATGTATTAGCACAATAGTTCTTTATAATTAAAACTCTTTAGAAATTCAGGTAATCTCCATGTTTGAACTGAAATGTTTCCACTGACCATACAACCATATTACACTTAGCGTCACAATGTCAAGAACAGGTTAAGCTGCAAATGTTTTCTGGCTTTTATATATTCTTAATTTATTAATAAAATGTCCTATCCTGATTATAGCTCTCTTTTCCTCCGTTTTATATACATTGTCTGTGTTTTGACCCTTTAGGAACCTTGTGACTTTATTAATTAGCCCCATGTTCATGGCAACCACATGAGATTAAGAAATTTCTCTCAATAATATCAAGTGTTATGAAAGAATGGCAATTGACCCCTGACCTCGCTGCCAAGAGTCTGCTTCTTCTGCTTGGCCTGTTTCTCCTTCTGCTTCTTGTCTCCACTTTTCTCTGATTGGTTTGAGGAGACGCTGCGCAGGTCAGCTGGCAGCCCAAAGGATGCTGGGTCGTTGGAGAGGACAGAGTACACATCCAGCAAACAGTAGGCATCTGCCACTAGAAGGAGGTTAAGAAACAAGAGAGAGAAGATTGAGGAGGGGGGTGGGGGGGTTATTGGTTTGCAGTTTGTCTGGGGATAACAACATAATCTTCGATATTCTTTAGTGAAAAGAACAGCAACCATCTGTCCGCCTGTCATTGTGTCTCTCTGCATGCGCAATAGCTTACCTGCATATCTAATTTGGCTGATGCGCAGTGGACGTTTCTCCCAGTTGGACATCTGTTCTGTCTTGTCCAATGGCCTTCCCAGGACCTGTTGTACCAGCAGACTGAGGCCTTTCTCTGCAGAGTCTTCTCCAACCATCACCTCTTTAGGGCCATTCTGATTCCTATTGACCTTACTACTCTGGATCTGTATAAGTATAGACAGACAACTCAAAAGCAATGCAATAAAAAAGAAGATCAAGAATTTTGAATGATACAGAAGATGCAAAGCCCCTGGAAATGCATTTTAAACAGTCCCTCCCTACTTATGGCCTGCCACAACATCCTGTTTCAACCGGACATTCCTTGTGATTTTGCAAAATATGCTTTGCATTCCTCACATCCTGCAACATGCTGCCTGCTCCAGCAGATGGTGAAGAAACCTCATCAGCTACTGGCCCATGAAGCCATTTCCACATTCCTGTCCCCCTCAGAGACTGTGACTTCAGCCACATACAGTGTATCTCAGGCAAACTAGTGGGCCACAGCAGCACTATGTGCCAAGGCCAGCATCCAAATATAGCCAAAAGGAGCATTCACTATCAGCACAGCAAATTAGTTACAACTGAATGTGCAGTATCCCTGATTGCATGGAGCCCAGTGGACAAGCGGATACACGCGAGTGGAACCAGACTGAGCCAGCTTCGTTCTTTCTTTACAGGTTCTGAAGTTACGACACATTAACAAACATATAAAGATATTAAATGTCACTAATTGTATTACAATAATTTAAAATCAAGAATATGCAGTTATCGTGACGCACAATGTTTGCTTTTTGGGGAATTGTGTCAAATCAGAACCTAAATCATCCCCCTTCTGACTAAAGAAAAATAGAAAAATAGCACTGAATTTAATTTAGAAGCATTTTATATAAAGTTGTGTGAATGGCAAGATTATGTTACCTTTTGGTGTACATTAAGTAGATCAAGCACCCCAACCATCTTCAGTGGCTCATCTAAAAACTGGTGCCAGGTGGCCAAGAGAGACTTGAGATCCCCTGTCATACCGTAGCCTACATTGACGTAAAAGGAGAAATGTAAGGAGCGTACACTAAGTATGAATAGAAATGCCTCAACTACATCAAGGCTATAACAGTAAGAATGCTGTTTACCAAGTTTAAGGACATTTCTTTCAGAGAACAAGCTCCTGATGAAGGCAATCGTGTCTGGGTGTTGACAGAATCCGTTGGCGCAGAGGTCCAATAAAAAAACTTGATCAGCAACTGCGAGCTGTATCAGAGCAACTTGTTGAGTTGAGATGCAGCCAAATGTCGGCTGCCACTCCATGTCAACTCCTACTATACCACCCTCCTAGGAAAGGACAAACAAGAGATTAGAAATCAGCAACACAAAAAAGGTTTTGAAACATAAAAACTGATTAACAGATTTTCACTTGTGGTTGAGTTATGACACAAAGCGAGAACGTAATTCTTTATACCTTCAGCACAATGTTTCGAAACTTCTGGAGAGCTTCTGCCGTGTCCACAAAGTGAACTTTGTCTTTGGTGATTGGCACCTGGTAGAATCTCTGACAGTGCGACTGAGATGGCGTCCACCCTTCAGCTTGAGCTGGATCACTCAGACTTATCTGTCTGAGCAAAGGTGAGAAATATACATTATAGTGAGTGTGCACTTTAAAAGGAAGGCACCATAGAAAAATAGGAAAGCACATGCATTGTCCATGTACAAAAAGAATGGATGCATACCTTCATTAGAGTCAGAAAGGGATAAAAATAAAAATAAATCTAGCCATTTTTGAACACATCTTATTTTACACTGCATTAGATCTTATGAATTATCATGGTGTCTCAAAATGTGGCCTCTTTTACAACTCGCAAAATTGACAACTAGAAGACTGAAAGCATCGTCACACGATCAATGAAGACAGTCCAACAGATAACAGCTAGCATGAGACAGCTGATCGTGAGACACATTCTTAAACAGCTTTAAGCAGTTATGAGATGTAAATCAGTCATTTCACAACAACATATTTGCAGCGTGTGAAAAAGGGGATGTGGTGAACGAAACCTCAGCTCCATGTTACACTTCTGGGATTTAACTTAAAGGCTGCAACTATTCGTCTTTACATAGACGAGCACAGCCTGTGCATACCACAAGTTGTGTAATAGGATATGTTTATTGGCCAACTTACTGCAGATGAGGCGGCAGGCTCTGCTGTGTTTCCCAGACCCTGCAAGGGAGTCGAGATCGGGGGATTTTGTATCTCAGTGACCACTGTGAGGCTGTCAGGAGGCCGCAGTACTTCACCAACATCTCCACCAAGTTGATCTGCAGCTCGAGGTCATCTGCCACTACATACTGTACAAAGAAATACAAATGGTTCATACCTTACTGGGACTAATGTGGGCTCTATAAAATGCAGTTTATCTGAGATTTATGTCAACAGACACTTACCTGTACATGGTCACTCCAGTTCTCCTCTGTCATGTTTTTCTAAATGAAAAATAAAATAAAATGAAATACTGAGGGATATACAAAATCACTATTATTTTTATTTAGAGTAGAGCTTCTATCTGGGAAATCAATACTGACACTTTCTCTTTAGACTTATATTTTGTAATATCCCGGAAACTCCTCTAAAAACTGCATACTGATACATGTATAAACTCAATGTTAAAATTTGTTTTAAGTAAGTATGCATATACTGTATGTATGTTAATCTGCAAATTTTATTTTAACTGAAGTAAGGAGAACTGAAATACATTCTCAATATGCTCTTTGAATTTGGTGAAGAGATGCTACTGTGAAATCAGTGAATAAACATGAGAGAAAAAGAAATAGTGTGAAAGGCGTGACACCAAACAAGGATGAGTCACGATTGCCAAAAGATAAATACAGTAATAACATCCTGTGTGTGTGTGTTATTGTGATTAATGGAAATTTACCTCCACAAACCTCTTGTACATGAGGTAACGCAAAGAGTTCAGTCTCCTCGTGTGAAGAGCATTGGGACACAGGCCTGTTTCAAAAATAAGAGATCAATGTTATTTCTGCCTGAGACGGACACATACTGCACAAAAAACCTGCATGTAACTCATCACACACCTTGGTCGATGTTGAACTTCTCCACAAGTCGGAAAACATGTTTGATGAGCAATTTGGGCTGGATCTGACTCATGCAGTGTTTGGACAGAGAGAGACGAGGGAACTGCCTGTGGAAACGCACATGATCACATTTTATTTTTCATTTTACAGCCGCACACTTGCGGCAACATGTACAGCAGAGGCTCTCATACATTCACACATGCTCCATACCTGCTTATCATATCTACAGTGAAGTTGGGGTGGCACCAGGAGTCTAGCAGTGTGACGAGTCGTTGCTCGAGATGATTGTGGCCTGTGACATAGGACTCTGCCAATGACAGCTTATCTTGCAAGATCAAGGGCACACAGATCTGTAGAAAGAGAAGCAAAGGTCACAGTAATGAAGTATGGCTTCTGTTTTACCAGTCGTAAAAATACATGCGTAAAAGTAACATGGACGTATCGGCAAAGAATATTTATCTCACCTCCTCCATATTCAGTTCCTTCTGCAATTTAAGCTTGATTGAAAGAACTCCTGCCTGTGAAAAAATGGAGAGAAGCTCAGTGGAGGCTATAGAGAAGACTTTTTACAGTTTCATCTGATGTCAATATCATAAAAATGTATTCACCTCTTTGTAGCAGTTGAGGGCCTGCAACTTTATAATGTGTAGTCGGAGTCTGGCAGGGTCCAGGGAACCAAGGTGGTAGATGTTAATGATGCTCTCTACAAAGGCAGGCTGGGTGTCTGATAGTAAATAAAGGGCACGATGTTGGAGCTCCTTTGCTTGTTGGCCTGAGAATGTGTTCAGGGTCACCTGGTGGATGGACAGATAAAAAGAGGAACAAATAATGCCTAAAAGAGAGCAAATCTCGCCGTAGTACATTTCTGTACTGGTTTTCTTCTACCTCAGGATGCTCCTTCATCCATAAATGGAATTCCATGAGGACTTGATAACTGAGGGTGTGGCTCCGGCCCTTCTGTTTGCCTGGACAGCCCTCCAGGATCGTCAGCAAGCCCTCCAGAGGCTCAGACAGCTTTGAAAATCCCTGAAGGGCTAGGAAATGTAGCTGTGTGGGATAAAGATGGAGGGAATGGTAAAATCATTAGAGAGGAAAAACTGAATGTATAAAACATTACACTTTTATTACACCTTTGTCTTTTTAATCCTTCTAAGTGGTTTCAACCAAATCTGAACATGCAGGGCAGTTTTAGTGAAAAACACAACAATCCTTGCAATGTAGATCATGGTAAAAGAAAAGCTGTAAAGCAATTGATCTACATTTACAACCAACACACTAAAGTAGTTTGAAACACTGAGAGCAAATGTTTGCTGTCATTTGCACGCATGGATGGGTTTCAATTGTGGCCTAGCTGATTTTAGAAGTTCCACTTTTTTTTCTAAATCTTCACAGGCAGATGAGTCACAGTTGTTGGTAAAATTAGATAACCGGCAAGTGAATTTTTACATTTGCCAGAAAACAATTAGCATGCGAAGAGGAACGACCGACTTCCCTCTGTGGGCCCCATGGACATGTACGCAAAAGTTGTGACTTATTTGGGTTCTTAGATTAAGAATGAAAACTCTGGCATTAGAAAAGTCCTACATGAGAAAATAATATCTGTGTGAGAATGCCTTTCGCTGCATCTTAATTTGCAAAACAGATGTCATCCACTCAATATCCTCCTCACACAGATCTCAAGTTCATTCAGTGCAACACAAATTCCTTCCTTCCTACTGACAGACACTCTGGTTTCCTCATTAACACACACACACACACACAGACACACAGTCACACACACTGGTGAGCTTCATTTAAACATGTCCGTAAGCAGGCTCTCCCTCTCTGTCGTTCCTTCCTGTGCGAGCGTGTCTTGTGAGAGACACAAAGACTCCATCTCTCTATCTTTGTAAACACATGCACTCAATATTGCATGTGTGGAACTGACACACGCTGTGAAAGTGACTCTCACCGTCTGCAGATCTTTCCGGTTCCATGGCTCGAAGAGTTGGTCTCTCAGCACGGCAGGGTCAAGACCTGGGGGATAACACACACACACACACATAGATGAGGTGGGGTTTCACTCTGACCTTCCACCTCTGTCAACCTGTCAAGGAATCAACCCTCCTGGCCTCTCTGGTGCTTACATTTTTGAGTCTTCGGGATCTTAAAGTAAAGAATTCTGATTTGAGAAAATCAAACACACTGTAGACTGAAAACCTGCAGAGTGAAATCTTCAGACCGTGATTGCGTCATGTAACTACGTCCTAAATGGTTCCTACAATTAAAATAATTAGAAAACAACTTTATTTTTCAACGATTCACATTTCCACCCACAATGTTACTTACTTTGCCTCATTAGCAAAATTAATATTGTTTAACAACTCCGCAAAAACACTGTTTTCTGACTATGATGGCCTTTACATTGCTATGGAAATATAGTTTGATACCTGGTCATGATAATAATTCTGAAAACCACAATGTTGATTTGGTCTTGCTCTTAAGATCTGGCCATGTTAATGCAACATACTGGAAATAGTATTTGTTAAAAGAGGCATAACTGAGCAGCCGTGATGTCAAATATTATTTCTTTAACAGGCACAACAGAGCAGCCGTAACATCGGATTAACAGCTGAGGCTGGTTGGATAGTAGAGGAACCCGGCATTAGCTCTGCATTCCAGCTGAATCTGAAGCCAAAATACTCCAGAGAAGAGTCTCAGGGCATTTTTTTTTTTTTTTTTTTTTGGAAGGCCACGGTGGGTAAAAAAAAGGGGGCTGGAAACAAGAGATGTGCATGTGTGTTTCACGTTTTGTGTCTATCTGCCTGTGCGTGTGTTCCACTGAGCCTTCCCAAAAGCTGCAGCTTTCTCTGTCGCACATGCTGTGTGGGCTCCGCCGTACCTGCCCCCCTCCCTCCCTCGCTCCCTCCCTCCTTCCCAGGGCTAGTTTTCCTGTTCTCCTCTCCCTCCCTGCAGCAGCCTCTCTCGATTTTGTCTCGGATTTCCCCAGGAAAGGGCTATGCGGTGGTCATGGTGTAAAAAATACAGTCTTCCTGATGCTTAGCCTGGGAAAGCAGACCAAACGGCCTCTCCCTCTCTCTCTCTCTGTGTTGGCCTCTTTCTTTAGCATCCGGGCCTGACACTTTTCTTATTTTTATCCCTCAGGTGCAGGACACCCTCTCTATTTTTCACCACTGCACTCATTTTCTCAGCAAAGTCAAATTAGATACTATTTCGATTTACACTTCCACTTTTTTAGGAATATCTGTGATTTTTTTCTCACTTTCATAATCATTGTTGTCCATTTTTTTCTGAGTTTCCCTTCCTTCCTTACAAGTTTCTCTGGTCTTTGTTTCTCATGTTAAAACAAGACTGCAAAAAAATATCTCATGTTTTAGCCCATTTAGCACAAAACATGCTTTTGATTAATGTCAGTTACAAGCATCTCTTCACTATCTCATCATGATATCCCGGCTTTGATGGCAACTTCACAGGATATCATGAAAAATGGTCAACAACAGTGGAGACCGGATTTGTAGTAAAAGGACTAACATGTGCGAAAACCCTGCTATAGCCCACTGAAAAGTCCTTTAATTTCAAACATCTGAATGGCAAAGTTTCCTTTGCTGTTCTCTGTGGTTCTCTGCTGTTATAAATCCCACTCCAGCCCATTCATCCCACTGACGAACATGCGTACGTGCACAGGGACTCACATAAACACAAACAGCTCAACCCACTTCACTTCAGCCTCACTGTTTGTATGAGAAGAGGACAGAGAAGTAGTGGAGAGGAGAAGAGAGGAGAGGAATGTGGAGCAAGTAGTTTCTTTATAGTCTTGGATGGTGGGTGAATGACAGAGCTGGAGGCTCCCCATTCATTACAACATAATAACCCCATCACTGCATACAAATACACGGACACACATACAGTACGTGCACCCATTCACCTCTGGGAAGGTGAGGGGCTCTTTTCATTTTCTGACACGAGGGAATTTGAAATATGAGAAAATACTACATCTTCCCTAAGTGGATTTTAAAGTAACCTGACACTACTCTAGTCTCCCACTCTTTCAAAAAATAATAAGAGTCACACTTAAATTTCAGTAAAATTAGACAGAGATTAAATCCACAGGCAGGTCTGACAGCCTGTTGCCAGGCAGCTGCCAAAACAAAGGAAACACAAAGATCAAGTGTCTAAATGGGGCATTTGGTGTCACTACAGCCACCAGAACAGCTTCAGTGTGACTTGGCAGAGGTTGTGCAAGTGGCTCAACTCCACTGGAAAGATGCCACAACATTCCTCTACAAGTACTTCTCTTCTTTTGTATTTTGTTGTAGGTGCTGGAAAAAAAAAGCTTTCAGCAGGTGTCATTACAGAATCTTGAAAATGAGGAGAGTACCAGCACTCGTAGAATTTGATTCTTATTAAGGCAGTGTGTTTGCATGTTAATCACCTCTCCAGACCTGACCTGCTGCGGCTTGGGTTCTGTGCCAGTGTAGTCTGACACATACCTACAGACTCTTCAGTGCAACAAAAAAAAAAAAGATGACGATATCATTGTAAACCCCTTGTGTTCACAAACTCACGTTGCCAAAAAAATGTGTAAACAAATCTATAAATCTCGACCCATCAGGGGTGAGTCAGTGAGTAATTGTGCTTAAGTGGCAGTTATCTACTAGATGTGTTTGTAAAATTCCATTAAGACCTGAGACTAGCTGTGCAACATATTTTAATTCATAAATTATAACAAACAATATCAGTATGAAGGCATAAACAGTACAAACATGATCAGGCAGCGATATCAGGTCAACTACCCTCTGGCAAAAACAATCAAACCAGTCTGACATAGGCAGGCTTTGTGTGATAATCACAGTTGACATTATTTTGTTTTCTGACGCACTGTTTATCTCCAGATATCAAAATAGTTTGGGTAAAATGCATGTAAACAACTACTGGATAGAATCCAATGTTACATTACAATAAATGTACATTTCAGTCCTTACATTAATCAACTGCAGCTTAGAGTTTGTATACCCAGTAATTAACACTCATGTCTGTATTAAAGGAAGGTGAATGTATACAGTGTGGTACAAACCTGTTGCCTCTGGAGCAGTGTGATTCATCTCTGTCCACAGGATGGGGTATTGCTGTCACTCTGTAGGAGAAAACACACAAAACACCACAGTGCTGTAAATACTGTGTGAGAGGCAAACTTCTTACTTTATAATAGAATAATTTGTGAATTATTTCCCACTGTATCAACGATAAAATAAAAAAAAAGTGAATACATTCTTACGGCATTTTCTCTGAGCACAATAGTCATCTTAAAAAGTCTTAATATATTTGGTCAACAGTCCATGACCCAGACAATTATATCGTTAAAAAGAGGCTGAAAAATATCCTCATTTGAGAGGCAGAGACACAAAAAATGTTTTTGGTTTCCTTGGAAATGACTAAAATAATGATTCTATTAATAAAATGGCTACTAATGGTTTTTCTATCAATCAACTTATCAGTCTAAAAACATATTTATATGTACCAAATACAGTAAAGCCATTACACTAAGATAACAGGCCAAGACACACCATATTTGTCCTGAACTATGTTTGTATGTTAAGTATGCAATTTTGTTGTCTTAAGAATGATGTCACTGTAGCAAAACCAGGTCTGAAATAAAACAAAAAAGAAATCAAATATAAGTCTAAAATATAGTGTATAGCTACAGCAGATGAACCTCTAGGAAAAGTGTTCAAGTAATGATTATGGAGGAGTTTTGCTGATAAAATCATTCCTTCGTACACACTCACAGACAGAAACCTGTGGGAACAGCAGCCTGAGAAAGGGCAAGATGCCAGCTGGCTATGAGACTAGATTTCAGGCTGAGGATGTTTTTTTAGGCCTGAAGTCTGGTTGTTTCTCCTTGTCTGAATGTCTGCAGGCTCTAGAGGCGGACTTTGGCAGTCAGCACTGAACAGGCAACTGCACTGCACTTCTCCAGGCGGATTAAGGGGGAAAGAGAAAAGAGATACAACACCTGCAGCCAAGTCTGGTCCATTATCTTCTATCCCCACCTAGTGGTACACACAAGACAGTCTACTTCCTCAATGCTTCTTGTTAGCAAACTTTAGCTTGTCTGGCCCAGTCAGGTAAAGCCAAACCCACACAGCACCATGCACGTGTATTGATACACGTCAATTTTTCTGTAAAATATAACTAAATGACACAATAGTGTTCGTCGTTTTGTCAGTAAAAACCTGCGCTAACATTTGCTGTCGTGACACATTTTAAGCTAGCTCACACAACTGTGCTAGCCTGTCATGTTGCTCTCCAATACAGAAACGGTTTCAAGTTTTAGTGCGTCAACAAGCGATTCATTTTTAATTTCACAACTATAGCATTATGTTGTCGACATGAAAAGACTCACCGTACGCTACTTTCCCCCCACTATTGTCAGGTAACACAAGTGTCAAGCCAGTTTCTTCAGGTTAGTTTTGTGTGTGAGTGGGCCTAGCTCTCACGGGCGAAATGTGCCCTTCGTTTAGTCTCTCAGGCAGCGCTTGCTCTCAAACACAGATCACTCTTGATTACAGATAGCACTTTAGCTATGCCATGGCTCTAATATTGAAGCGGTGCAGTTTTATTGAGTTGATCGAAAGCGGAATACGCCATGCTACAAATAAAGCTGCCTGCCATTATAAAATTAGGGCAAAATCGCTTCACCAATTTCTTGATCGACTGTTTGTTTTTCAGGGAGAGTTACGCAAGTTCAAAGTGCATTACCGCCCCTGCTGGTCGTATTGCCCACGACATCCATGAGTTTCAGGGACTATTTTTTTCTTGTGAGAGTCACATCTTGAAATATTTAGGCATACATCTCCCTTACATTGCCGCAATGTAGATAGATAGATAGATAGATAGATAGATAGATAGATAGATAGATAGATAGATAGATAGATAGATAGATAGATAGATAGATAGATAGATAGATAGGGCCAGTCCATTGGGACAGTCATTAAACCAATGTATCCTCAGGCTAGAGAAGTAGGCTATCTTATTTATACTGCTAATGATGACACTAATAAAAGTTCAAATATCAATATAAATACTCCCACGATTCATTAAATGAAAAAAACATTTGCATTTATACTTGTAAGCTATATTTTCTATATTTTTTAATCCGACCCCATCTCTAAACACAGAGTTTGACGACACATTGACCATGGTAATTAATAGAACGAGCTCGTCTTTGATAGAGCTCAGTAGAAAACAAAAAAAACTACAGGCACGGTCACGTGGTCAAAGTTGTTTACCACGTGCTTTGCGTGTCACCTCTTAAAAATACGCAACCGGACAGAGCAGCCCATTGCTAATGTTGTTGTTGGAGCTAACGTTGTTATTTACAGGAGTTTCCTCCCCGACCCTTCAGCCCCCCGCCGCCCAGTGGTGCCTCTTTTATTCCCCAAGGCGGCTCAGCTGACCTTTTCCTGATAAGATAACTCTGGCGGACAGACAGCTGACCACGGAACGCAACTCTGTTTCTGATCCTGCAGACACGGCTAGCATCAGCCAGCGGGTCCCAGTGCAGCAGAGCTAGCGGCTAGCTGCTTAGCAGTGATGGAGTGGCGGGGCAACGGAGCTCCAGTTTACCCCACTGGGGAACAGACCAGCGGTGACCCGGCTTCAGCAGCCAGGGGCTACGGTGCTGTTTATCCTCCCCAGCAGGTAATGCACTCATAATACTGGTTGTGTTGTAGTTGTTGGTGTTAGACTTGTGCTGTACTTGTTTACGGTGTTAACAGCATGCTAGCTAAGCGTGGCTTATTGGAGTTGCCTAGTTACACTAACGTTGTAATTATCAACCTATGAGCGGCTGTCTGTTTTTCAGTAGTGTCGCATTTTCTTTCTTTTTTTAAAGCTTTGACAACAGTGCACTTATCTTATCACTTAGCTTTCGGTGGTGGCAGGTTCAAAACACAAGTGTCCACGTTGTATGCTACAGTGTATGCTGCTAACTTGACCTAACACACCAATAGTCCACTTTAACACGTGGCTAAGAGGCAAATAGATCCTCTGCAATGACACCATCTTGTCAGGACAGTGCTAAACCTCAGTGTCGTCCATGTGTGGGAGATGAGAGGTCATAACAGGACATGAGGCAGCAGCAGCAGCAGCAGTAGTAGTGGCTCACTTTCCTATTCCCCCAGGTCTTACATATTCTCAGACACTGACAGCTGTGTGTGATGGCTGATTTGTGTGTGCGGGTGGGTGGGTTGGGGGGGCATAGAAAACCCATTCGGCTGTTTGGGGAGCCATGAAGGCAAGATGGAAACAAGCATTTGTTTATTTTTAGCCCCTATGCCCCACCCTGTTCCAAATGGAGCATGGTTGTGGTCATGAAAGCTTAAAAGCCAAATGGGCCTCCATTTAGTTTGTGATTCAGACACAGTTTGTAGCGGTCAGCTGTTCGTTCCCTTGACAGCCAGTCATTCTCTGGAAAAAAGATCTGCGGAGACTGCAACACAGGGAAACAATTCAGATTAACATTTGAAGTTAAGATCACTGATGATAACAGTGTCTAGTCTGTATAATCCCCCTCTCCTCCAGAGGATGATGCTGTGACCCGGGCTTTTGCACATTGTTAAAACTATACATATCTTCTTCATAATCTTCTCCAGTTATTGCAAAGTATGAACTCATAATTTGACTTGAGATACTGTCTGTCATTATCATGTCCCTTTTCCTTCATGTCAACATCTTGTTTTCTTTCCACTGACCTCACACCAGTCGCCATCATCACAACTTTGTGACTGTCCCATGGCATCACTGTGCCAGAGCCAGCAGCGCTGTGTGAAGGCCTCCATCGTCTCCAGCTGGAGGCTGGCTGAGGCTCAGGACCAGCTATGTTCTTTAGGCGTCCATAGCTCAGAGTCCCTGGAGCAGGAACGTGCTCGGACACTCGCCTGCCCCACAGAGCTCACGCACACCGAGGAGGAATGGCGCCGCAAGGAAAACATGCTGGGAGGTCAGGGACCCAGCCGCAGTCCTGTGCTTGGAGCTGTCGGAAGTTGGGATGTTTTTGATAAGGTAACAGAGCCTAGTTGTTATTAGAGGATTTTAAAGGGATACTTCACCCAAAATCGATAATTCCTCATGCCAAGGAAGGGTTTGGAGAACTTGAGTCATCAAAACGCTTTTGGAGTTCCAGGGGGGGACCGGCTGGCAAAGGATTTTCATATAATGGCGGCGGATAGTACTCACTTTTGGATCGTCCAAAAAACACACACTACTGTATGAAACATCCAAATACTTCCATACTGCTCGAGATGTTTGTTCATCGTTGTAAACCATTGGATGTATCAAAGATGGTTTGATACATCAAGAAGAACAAGAACATATCGCAGCAAATCTAGCGCATGCGCACAAACATCAACAGAGCCACTGGGAGCTACTACTACAACAAGGCTAAAAACAGCGATCAAATTAACTTTTTCATGTCACGGCTTCAGGACACTTGGGTCAGTACAGACGAGCAGTATGGAGGTATTTGGATGTTTCATAGTGTGTGTTTGGGACGATTCAAAAGTGAGCACAATCCGCCGCCATTATATGAAAACCCGTTGCCAGCCGGACCCTGCCCGGTACTCCAAAAGCGTTTTGATAACAATGAAAGTTCTCAGAACCATTCCTTGCCATGACGGTGAGTAGATTATTGGTGAATTATCGATTTTGGGTGAAGTTTTTTTTTTTTTTTTTTTTTTTACATTTTCACTTGTCTGACAAGTTGTTTTTGCTGACAACACTCAGGTAATATCTCTATCACTCTTTTAGAGCATCATTAACACCCCAAATCAACCTTCTGAAATGGATCAAGATAAGTGCAATTCGTTTCTTCAAAAGTATGAGAAAGAGATCAGGCATTTTGGTAAGTACCACACAAAAATGTACCTCTCTAACAATAATAGTCTTGCCCTCTGGGTAAATTGAACAACAGTGTTTAGTGTGTTAACTGTGTGTATACGATCAATAACATTCTCATAAAACAAATGTGCTGTCTCGTACATAATATGTTGCTCACCCTCAAATTAATTACTGCTAATTATAATACACACAGACTATAATGCATTTTAACACAATCCTTTCATGTGTTTCTGTTTCTCAGGTATGTTGAGGAGATGGGACGACAGTCAGCGATTCCTTGCAGGCTTGCCTCAGATCATCTGTGAGGAAACAGCCAATTACTTAATTCTGTGGTGTATGAGACTACAGCAGGAAGGGGTAATGTACTGTTTGTCTCTGCATTGTTTTCACAACTCCCTTTCAATGATTTATTCAAGAATAAAAAAGCTTTTTTAAGATTCGTAAAATGGCTTAAGAGTTTGAACATGAGATGTGGAATACACAGGCTCTCTGTTGGTGTGTAATGTTGTGTGATGTGTCATGCAGAAAGAAGCACTGATGGAGCAGGTGGCGCACCAAGCTGTAGTCATGCAGTTCATCCTGGAGATGGCGTTGAACTCCCAGAAGGATCCCAGAGGCTGTTTCAGACAGTTCTTCCACAAAGCCAAAGTAAGATGCACACTTCTCATCAGTAGTTTATGGACTGTGTCTACCTGTGCAGATAATTAAAAAACAGCTTGACGCATTATTTCAGCTGCTTTTAAAGGGATAGTTCAACATTTTGGCAAATTGGCCCATTGCAATAATCGCTATAGTCATAGCAAAAATACAGAGACTGCCGGCTGAAAAGCTGTCCCAGAAGGCAACCCACATCGGCGGTTTTGCATGTATTTGCCTCTAAAACAACTCTGTCTCGTAACGTTCCGTTATTATCTCATAGTGTGGTGAATGTGCAGGTCACATCTTGTCCACGAGAGCGTTTTGGAGTTTTTGGATTGTGAGTTTGATGAGGGAAACCAAGAAATCCCATTAGCAATGGGCCAATTTGCCAAAATGTTGAACTATCCCTTTAAAAGGCAGCATGACAAATCGAAATGTTACACGTATCTTTTCAGATGGGTCTTGCTTTGTGCAATATTTTCCTAATATTGCTGTTTTTAATACTCTACAGGAAGGACAAGATGTCTACTTAGAAGTCTTCCATACAGAGCTAGAGGCCTTCAAACATAGAGTTAGAGAATATGCAGTCAATTGTAGAGTCGATAACAATGCTGAACAAAACAACGCTGGCACAAACTGCAGACTTGACCCCAAAGAATCCGTGGACTCTTTACCTCCAGTAAGTGTTCCTCTCTTTTCCTCACTGTGTTACTGCCGTCACACCATACAGCCGTGGCTTGGCACTGCTCAGCCAGTGTGTATTGGTTCTCTGATATGTAGAACTGGTAAATGTAATCTTGGGTTGGATGCTGGATTTCGACACTTCAAAAAAGAATGCACCAGGGTTTGCGAACAATGAGTAAAACCACACAAGTTAGTTCCTGTGGCTACAACTCCTGCCAAAAGTTGACTTGCCTACTGACCAGAACTTGGGAGTTCATCACATTTCTGATGTTATCAGAGCTGGCACCAGGCTTGAACATGCAGACAGCCCTGTGTTCGTCATTCTTCATTGAAACCGCAGCTTCTGCACAGGTCTGTCTCTACAGGAGCCTGGTGGGTGGAGCAGCACGATTGACGGGGGAAACATGATACAACATCCTCATTTTCAGTTTTTTGCTTACTCAAGACAAATGTACTTAGTGGCAGCATGATGTCTCAAGCTGAGATGTAATAACCTAGCAGTGGGGCAAATGGGAAAAGTAATTTAATTTGCCAGATATTACTGTACATATTCCGCCGCAGTGCAGAGTTGAAACTGGTTTACAGCCCCATTGTCTCCATGTTCATACCAAAGCAGTCTAACTTGGATTACATCAGGAGAAGTGCATCAAGGCAAAATTGTCCAAGGAAATGTTGTAGTGAAACAGTCTTTTTATAAAAAGGGGATGTGCTCTACATGCTGGTATTAGATTTGAAAGTTCTGTGTTGTGTCAGTGTGCGTTTAATATGTGGTAAATGTTAGATAATGAAAATCCAAAGAAGAGATAATATAATCACCTCTGCCAACAGGCTTTTGTCCTGTCAGCAGCTCAGGTATCACAGATAATTCCTGCACGTTTCCTAGTTACACCAGTGGAGCTCTACCAGCTTTTTAAAGGAACGAGGTCACATGACGCTTGTCTGATACGAATTAAAAGTCATTCCTGTGTATGATGACATCATATTAACTACTTGCAGATAGATTTTTTTTAAGGCAAGTATTTAAATATTCAGTTGAAGTTAAGTATGGTGGCCAAATGGCATATTGACAGGCTTCTCTATTATGCATTAACTTTGTAGTCTCAGGGCCTTTTGTAAAGTGAGAGAGAATGAGGCCTTCTCCCCTCTATTGGCCCCACAGCTTGACTAGCTGCCAAACATCTACTTGGAGAAAAGAAGAAAAAAAAAAAACCTCCACCCCTTTTCCCACAGAGGAATGCAACCGTGCCTGTTGGAAATGAAGCTGGTCCTGGTCCTGCTTCTGGAGTTGTGCTGTTTTCCTCTTGTGGCATCACTCCTTCCCCGCCTTAGCTGGAAAACTCACTGTCAGCCTGTGGAGAGTCACCAGAAGAGAATGTGTACACAAGAATCTGTTCTTCATCAGAAACAAACAGTTTTGTGCCATCCCAGATTCGTTTCAGTTGATGATCTGAATCCACGATCAGGCTTTTAGTATTCCAGCTCAGATTTGAAACATTGGAGAGTGAGAGTGCAGTTACATAACCGTTATAATCCTCCAACAAGGCAGCAGTAGGTTAATCTGTCTCTACCGCTCTGTTTATTCTTACCTATTCTCGATTTTCATATTTGCGTGGCAAGCATCACCTGTGATTGGTCTTTGGCCGTCATTTGACCCTCCTCTCTTTTGTCTCCCTCCACCAGGTGGCAGAGTACCCTATGAAGCGTTGTTTAGAGGCAGGACTGTGGACAGGCACGGGGAGGTGGACAAAGGATGACACTACGGAAACAGAGGACATTCGCATGATGGAAACATCCTAGGGATTGTGGGATCAGCCCCTTTTGCTTTTCTTCCATCTCCATCGTCTCCCAACATAGGAACAACCTGAGTTTTAAGCCCTCCTCCAATAGCAGACCAGGCTCATAAATGGCAGTGCAGAGCAGGAATAAACGGAGACAAGATCTGTCTTTTTCAGCTGCATTTCTGAATGCAGCACCTGTAGGAAATAATGTTTTACTAAGAGCAGCTGTCAGTATACCAGTGTGGTTCACGTTTGGCAAGTTGGTTCCTGCAGTGGCTTCTGCCAGCTAAATGCACATCTCGTGCCATAACACTGGCTTTACGGATCTCTCGTTATCTTTCAGGATGGTTATTTTTATTTCTCTTGGATCAGAAAAAAAACAGGTTCAGGCAACACAAAGTAGGCCAAACTGGTTCAGTCCAGTGTCTGAAGAGGTTTAGTTTGTGGACTTGTTTTTACAGGTTTATAAACTAATCCATGTGAAAATTGAGAGAAGCATGGCAGACAGATTGAAGGCTTCGCTATCAAATGTAATGCTGAATGTCAATTATTTCAAACTAGGTTTTGGAGTAAAACATTTTAAACTGCCTGATGGTACATTACCACAACATTTAGTCAACACAAGGCCTCATGTCTTTTAAATGTGTGTTACAGAAGCCTTTTTTTCTTTTTTGGTAACTACTTACAGTTAAACATGCTGGCTTCATGCTCATCAGTTGAGCAGCTGAACATACACAGAAAAGCTCCAGTGTTTTCTCCAGCCTTCACCTTAACAGGCCAATGACAAGCCAGCTGAAGGTTGGATTGGACGGTTGTTGAGTGGATCAGATTCACCCCGCAGGCCTCGGCTCTTGCACATTCAGGCCCACCACTAATCTGCATGTCAGGAGTTGCTCGCCCTCTCGCAGGTCTCAGGCTGATTATCAGAAGAGGATTAATAATGCACAGTGTGTGGGCGGCAAGTCAGTCCACTGACTCGGTTGTCTTATATGAACAGAACAAATAGATGTGTTGCAGTTGTATCTTTTGGTGAACATTTACCAGTCGCATTGGCTTTCTGTCACATGTTATGTTGTTATAGCCTGATTGTTGTCCCAGAAAAAGTCATGAAGAGCAGCCAGCTTCAGCGCTAAATGGGGGTTAAGTCAATATCAATGTGGCCTTACATCGTCTGCTTTGAACACTGCTAATTAGCAGCTCTATGAAGGTCACAAAGTTCATGCATAACATGAACAGCAGGACAGGAGTTGTAATAATGTTGATGGTCCTGAAAAGTAAGAGGCTTAAGAAGCAATTAAAGTGTTGACTCTCCTTTACATCTGCCATTACCATGCATCTTTGGCATTCAGGATTTAACTAGATAGTGTTGTTGTTATCTATACCTATGTCTAAATTCACAACAATAGACAACAATGCATCAAAATACAAAATCATGAGTTTCCAATTAATATACGTCAATCAACAGAAGATTATGATATACAGTGTATTCTCAGAAGTAATCGTGATGCACTTGGGTCTTATTGTCTTGTTCTGTTATAAAAAATAATTCAACCTTGCAGTTTAAGACTTTGCACTTGAAAACGGTGCATGTTTTTTGCAAAGTGTCTGCAACATTATGTTTGAGTAACTCAGCATTTATTGCATGACAAAGCACTTAGATTTATATGCACATAAATACATCCAGTAAGGGGGCAATATCAGCCCCATTTTATGAGGCTATATAAGCTAATATAGCAAATGACAGTATTATCTGGGTGCAAGAGGCATGTTGATGTAAGGTGTAAAGAGGGCAAGACACTTGTCAGCCATCAGATGAATTATGCTCCCGTGAAATGAGTTTCATCTGCCGTTTAGGTAATCAAAGCATCAAATTTCAACTAGTGCACAGGTGAAGTACAAATCATTTAAACTCATAACAGGTCTGTATGGGCTTTGTGTATAATTTTCAGTGATGTAAAACTAACTTATATTTTTTTCACCCAGCTTCCTAAAAATAGAGTCACAACCACCAGTTTCCTTAAACAAGTGAGCCGTGCACACTGTTGTCAGTTGTGTGTGGTTATAGTTTGTAATTCTGGCATCTACACCTTGAGTAGGTGATTTAAGAAAAAAGCGAAAGGAAAAAAATAGCACCGGTGTGAAGGGGGAGGACAAAAGGGCTGCGCTCTCCACAAAGAGACTTTTACTGTATTTGTATGCAGAATGGAGCTCTCTGCACCTGAATGTGTCCAGCACTTTAAATTTGTCAAAGCAGTTTTTTAGGTTTCACGTTATGTTGTGTTGTGCTCCCAGTCATCCAGAATTGAATATGAACATTTTTACTTTACAGACAACCCTTACAGGAGCTCATGGGTTGCATTGTGTGATGTTTTTGGTTTTGTTTACTTTTGTACTCCATTGTCTTTTGACCTTTTTTTTCGTGTTATGGGAGCTTTTGCCAGGTTCTTTAGGCTTCCTCCAGTATGTGTCCCATTGATAAAACCGTATTCTTTATTTAACAGGAACAATAAACATCAAGTGAAAATTTGCTGAGCGAACGTGATCGGCAAGGTTTTATCACAGAGTATTGACATAGAAATACCAATACGATGCATTAAAGTACAATTCGTCACAAGCTTCTGTGTGATGCATCGTTGATTCTGCAGTGAAACTTTGAGTTCACATAGTAAAAGCATAACTAGTTATTGTCAGCAGTGATGCTAAAATAATGTGTTGTGGTGAACTTGATTGTTTTATGTTTTATTTTTTCTTTCTTTCTTTCTTTTTTTTGTCCACAGTGACGACTCAACTATGCAAAATAACTGTTGGGCTTAATCTGCTGTACTAAACCTGTGGCCAGTGTCTCTGGTGTCTTGACTTTCTACTATAAACCCTGTGTTTTTGAAGCTTGGTGTAAAAAGACTCTGTCACTAAGCTATAAGCTTTAGGAAAGATATAAGTGTTCCACTCCCACAGTGACAGTAGGCAACAGTAAAGACACTTGAATATAAAACCTGTGCTAAATGTTTGTGTCTTATCGTCAGCTGCTACAGTCCTTTGTAGACCTGCAGTAACCACACAATTGATGTCACTGACATTTAAAATTGATGAGCTTGAAATGGCTTCATCATTAAATTTTCAAAGGGTAACGCCACTGATTGTTGAGTTGCATTGTGGGCAATGTAGGCTCCAGGTTTGGACATATAAACGAGTGTGTGGAATAAAAAAAAACATCTATATGGTTCTGTGGCATCAATTTTGATACTTCTGGATGTTTCAGCAGTGCAATGTCAAATCAGTGGAGTACTCAACTGTCGTAGGGGCAACCATGTTACTGTTTAAGTCTGTCAAATTAAAAATAATGACCAGGAAATATATCCACTTGTGTTATTCTGGTGTTCAATAATACACTATTACAGTAACTAGTCTCAGACATTTATTGGGATCCATAATAAATACTCATAACATAGTTAGGGTTAGTTGTCTATGAAGAGATGTGCTTTCACACATTGTATTCAAGTGTTAAGAAATACACACTGTAGCTACGACTGAGGAAACATTCACTCCAGTAATCTACACTACACTGCAAGGCAGATTAGCCTTTCTGTGGCTTTTAACATGGTGAAACATTCTTAAGACCAAAGTGCAAATACAACTGCACATCAACCTTGAACGCTGTGACAGTGTCTAAGAAGACCACAGCCCCGTACAGACTGTACTTTGAATGTTTTAAGTTTTAGTGAAGTTTTCACTTGTCAAGTCACAACAAACAGATGTTAATAGACTTGAGGTCAGAACCTGGTGAAAATAGAGACTGGTGAATTTAAAAAGCAACACTTGAGGTGATAAAAAAGAAAATTACACAATGTTAGTTTAATGGTAAATTAAAAATTACTCAGTCAGTCATGATTCAATCAGTGGTCCATTGTCATGAATAATATTTACAAACTACATTCACTGAGCTATCTGGTCCTTTTTCCAAATGCAGCATGAGGCACTTGAGTGCAAAAGTGAAGAATATGGCACATTTCCCTTTAAAACAACTACCCACTGCATAGAAAAACAGTCCCCATAAGGCAGTTACAGACACCTAAGTTATGCCCACAATATTGTCAATAGCCATTATCAACTAAGAAAATAATCCATGATTGCAACTACAAAAACCTTAAAGTTATAAACGTGCACATTACTCCACTCGTTAATGTTGACTGTATTCATGGAAGAGGAGAGGCCTTGAACTGTTCCTGTTGTGTTGCAACATCTCACAGTGGACAATGTTAACATTTGATTCGGTGATGTTCTTGTCGCTTTTTAAAGGCACATGAAAGCAGAGGTACAATCTGTGTGAATTTTAACAGGTATAATGTTTGAAGGGTTTTATGCACACGTCCAGAGAGTTTACCAACGTGCTTTCAGCAACATTGTGGTAAACAACAACATCTGCAGTCTTACTATTGCTACCTGATATAAACTGGACGGCTCTCCTCTTGTTTCACAGAAGGTGGCACCTTGATTGGACGACGCGTACAGAGTGGTTTCTTGCTGGTAAACTTTAAGACTCATTGCATCCTTCCCCCTTTGGGGCTTTCTATGCAACTTTTTGATTGACGGCGGAGAGTCTCCTGTGGAGGAAAGCCTCCACATGTGGCCAGATCTTGTTGGTTTCTGTCCCAGAGAAAGTCTCTAGCACACCTTTACTCCTGGAGGGGCAAAGAAACACAAGAGTCATTTCAGGGTTTCATTGAAATAAACAGCTTCTCACACATTATGTTCAAATAAAAAAATAAGTGGGACACGAACTAAGCACATCCCTGTGTAATTTTCCTGTCTAACTGACCCAGAAATAGAAATTATTATGCATGCACAGGCCCACTGGTCATGTTTGTGCTTTTTGCCTGGGTTCTGTTGTTTCTTTTAACCCTTAAAGATTAAAAATACATGCTTAAGGTGTTTGTATTCATTTCATTTTGAAAGACAAAGGCACAGGTTGCACACATTAGCCAGTTTGCCAGGAATGTGGTTCTTAAGTATGCTTTAGTCATGCAAGCAACAGTGAGGAATGTGCAAGGAGGACAGAGCCCAAGGTCAAAGTTCAAATGGATTTGGTTACAGACTTTTACATACATTGAGGTGTTTATGTGGACTAGATTTAAGTGAAACTTTATGCTGTAATGCAGGCAAACATCTGTAGGTCTCCCTTCTCTAATTCCTCTGCTGTGATGAATGGAGTTTGAGTGAGATCACAGATGAACAGATTAGACGGTTAACCTGTGTTTGAACTTATCTGTTCTTTCTTACCTGTAGTACTCTAACACAGGCTCTGTTTGGGTTTCATAGGACTTCAGTCTCCGTGTAACTGTCTCTGGTGTGTCATCATCCCTCTGGACCAGTGCTTCCCCTGTCACATCATCCAAACCCTGGAGAAAACACATGAGCCATTGTGGTTACACTTACATATACACACCGAGCTAAAACAGAAATACAATACAATAAATGTTTACCAGAGGTCAGGGCAAGGAAACCTGCTGCAGCAGAGTTGCTAAATAAATGATTCAGGCCTGAGCTTCCAGCAACTACTAGTCCACAACAATGAGCAGGATTTGCCCAGCTCCAACCCAGACTCAGCACAGTGTCTGGAATGTAAACACTGCTCAAGAAACACAAACTGAGGCCAGTTGACCGAGAGGAGAGTCGAGGCTGACGACGGTGAAGCTTAATTATGCTGAGAGATATTTATATATCAACGGATTTTGGAGGATTTTCACCCTGTTTGAGATATTATCACAGCGTCTCCCATTGTAAGCTACAGGTTTACACATAAGCAAGTAGTGGAGCTGGTAATGTCTCTAAAGAGGATCTAATACAGAAACACTAGCAGGTCTGACAACAGAGGCCTGTATTTTGACTGGTCACAGTTGGAAAAGCAGGTAGGCTATGTTACTAATGACATTAACGGTGGCTCTGTTCCTCTCTCAGGGAGCTGTGGCAGTGTGACAGAGGGTATAGAGCCAGCATGAACAACAGCAGGACCCTGGGGTTGCAGCAGCTCCTACAACTCAACTATCATTCATTTGAATTGTTTGCTTTTCCCAAAGAGACTGTTGTTTGCATTATCTTCCATTAAACCTAAGTATAACTTAAGGGGTTGTGGATTTTCTCACTTCTACATCATTTGACACCACTGGGGTTTGGTGACACAGCCTGGAGAGTATTTTTTTATTTTTATAAGCCTACTCTCCACAAGACATACATACATAAAGTTTTCAGTGACTCAATGTGTCTGATGGAAAATTACCACAGTGTAAAAGTAGCGTGGTGTCAGTGAGTTAGCATGCAGCACATTTGCAGACAAGCATGACAAGCTGAGAGCATAGTGTATGTGGTCATAATATTTACTAAGAAATTTTCAAACACATGAGGAAAAGTTACTGGATTAATGCTGTCTAGCCTCATGTCAAAAAGTTGTTTCTATAATTATCTACGCTAAATATGTCACAACACTTAAACATGTGCCATAAGGTATAGGGTAAATAATAACAGAGCAGAGATGCATTTTGATGACCCTGACTTCCAGTGAAGCATCATTCAAAAAGCACAAATATTTAAGCATAGCACCCTGCTACATCCCCTCAGAGGAACAGCGTTCTTGTCATTATGGCATGTCATTATGAAACACATTAACAGTATCCTCAGATAATACAGATCACTTCTAGGTTGAAGAAAGTGATTCTCATGGAGCCCAGTTGCTGAGGAATTGTGAGTTCATGCCTCAAATAGGCTGAAGAGTAAAAACTGTAATTCTTTAAACCCTTGACTCGACAGACTTTATTCCACGTTGTATGTCTGTTTTTGTAGCTTTAGGTGCTCAAACAGGGTATAGAATAAGAACAGACTGAAGCCAAAGGTTAACTATAAATGTTTTGTTGCCCCTTCAGACTGCACAGGCATGACCACAGGCACACTGCCTGTTAATCATCCATCAGTTACAAAGAAACTGATCAAGAGTCATATAAAATATTAACCATTTGTGTAAAAACTTCTCATAAGTTGTGCGAATACTAATTGTGTGGTCACAATGATCTCGATCTTTGCCCTTTGACCGCCAAAATCACCAATCAATCCAATCTTCATTAGTCACTCATTGAGTTCAAGTAAACGTTTGCACTAAATTTGATGGGATTCCCTTGAGGAGTTCCTGTGTTCACTTGACTTGACTGAATTTTGTGAGGTCACGGTGTCCTCAGATTCTAATCAAATCATCCTCGGCCTGTTTTGATTGGTCAATTTTATAGCCACATTCTGATCGATCAATTTGTAGCTGTGTTCTGATTTAATGAATTAAATATTCTTATATAATACATTTGTATCAAACTGCTAAAAAACCATAATCATAAACCACAATAAGAACACACGCCTGGCTGTCACCTTCACAGAAACACACACAAAAAAGTGCTGTACTGTTGATAAGCATTTGCTTGCAGCAACCACAGAGCTGTCAGTAGTCATGGAAACAGATGCAACATGCACAAAATGATCCACTTGATGCACATCTTCAGAAAGCCTGAACATACAGACAAGTGGGTAATGTGAAAATGAAGTTGATTCTTTTGTCTCTTATGTGTCTGTTACTTAACGACCTACGCCCCTTAGTGTTTACTGGTGAGGACTGGATGAGATCAAAGGTCCCCACTTGTATTTTCACAGTGAACAAATGGCCAGTTGTTGTATCTTTTATCAGTCTGACAGCGTTTGCATCCCTTTTTTCTTCCCTCTCCCCTCCTTTTTGTTTGTTAATGCTGCACACTGAAGGCTTCTAATTTGCATTTTGTGTTGTCTTTGTTAACTTAATGTCTTTCAATCTGCCTTCCAGTAGCATCATTTTGTTTGGGGTCTTTTCCCGTCTCTGTTTTGTTTTTTTTATCTTATCACTCTACTCTTTGCTCCTGGATCCATTGTCTTACATCTCATCTCAATTTTTTCTGTGGTTACGTTTAGAAAATCCTGAAACAATTGATCTCAAAGGTTTTGATTAAGCTGCTTCTCAGGCAACAAGTAAAGCCAACTGTTGGCTTCTCAGAGTATTAGGACATCTATGCTTGAAAAGACATTGTATCTGCGTCTTTCCTGCGTAATGGATAAGAAGAGAAGATGTATTTACAGGGACTTTAGGTGGGTTGAAGTCTGTGTTGTAGACTCTGCCGCTGGGAAGGTGAGTCCAGCGAGAGGTCAGCCTCTGTTTGATGGTCTGGAAAGGTACATTGAGGTTGATGACTGTATCAACACTGTAGGCGTCATCCAGGGCCTCAGCCTGGGAAACTGTCCGAGGGAAACCTACAAGTGTGACACAGACGGGGGGAAAGACGAAAGACAAAATAAATAATTATTGATGAATTTGATTTAAAAAAGTAAAAAGCACAAAATGACAAGAGCACCAGATGATAAACTTACCATCAAGCAGCCAGCTGCTCTGACCTATCGCTCTCAGGTCATTCAGGATGATACGGGACATGACGTCATCAGGTACCAGTTGACCCTGATCAATACAGGCCTTCATCAACAGGCCCAGTTCTAACATACACACACACACACACACACATAGGATAATTTTAAAGATTGGTTGTACTGTTTGCATTAGTTGGTTGCTTCTGCTAACGTTCATGTTCATGTCTTGTCGTGGCAGTTTTGCCACGTGGGTCTGAATATCCAAGTCAATGTAATGATATTGTAGCTATAATCAAGCTGCACAAGCAAACAGAAGATTACTGTCTTGTACTGCAGTGTGACGCAATGTGAAAACTACAAATGGAAATTTTAATCTGAGGTTAGGTCATTGAGACATAAGACTTTTTTTCCAGTCACTTCCGCTTTAATTGGTCTGAGTCCAGCTGAAGAGAGGAATTTCCTGACAAGCCTCACAGAAATTAGCCGACTGTGCTTAAATACTACTCTGATTGCACTATGAAACAGAATGAAGGGTAAAAGTGACTACAAACTGGATTGGGAAACTGTATGCTGCAAACAGGAAATACCATCACAAGATTTAGTTTGAGCCTGTGTTGCTCCACAGGCCGATATGTTTTATGTTTCTTTTGTAGTACTGAGTTTCGTACACCCCGCTGTGTTTTGGGTCTACCCAGTGAACCTCAGTTAATTTAATACATTGTGATAGATATAATCTGAACATTCAAAAAGGGGCTTTACAAATGTTTTGTAGAAATACCAGAGGTGAGTGTCAGGAAGCAGAAAATAACTGGTTTTGATGAAAAGACTGACTGAGAATATTTGAGGAGGAAAAGCCAATAACAAGTCACTGCTTTGACAGCCAGCTGCTCTAGTGGAGCCGTTCCTCCTGCCAAACATACGAGGATTTAGCTAAACCGAGCCACTTGACAATGCTCTGCACATACATAGTGTGAAATTATAAGAGGGCATGAAGAGGAAAGGGGCACCAGGGAATAAGCAGCAGCTTTTGCAGGGGACTTCAAATCTCTCTTCAGCCCCAAATTAGGCAGCTGTGAGATTTTTCCAGTCTCACAGTTAGTTTAGTTACTGTGTCATAAAAAAAAGTTACTCTGTCACAAGGCAGTAAAAGAACACAGGACTCTTCATCAAGGAACAAAGGTGCACAGCCTGTCTTATCTTTACACCTCTCTTTATCATTAGGGTGTTATTGAGAGGTAGTGGGCCTCAGGAGTCCTATCCATTATAAGCATAAAACAACATGCTGAATAACCCTGCTAACCATTTTGACCTTGAATGAAGACACAGCTGCTTTTCTGCTCTGTCCAGTTTCCTCTGTGATACAGATAAGACATTAAACTGTAGGAGTGGTGCTCTTATCACAGTGGTCCAGCAAACAGACAGACGTGTTATTTATAACAGCATGTGTAGTGTAGAAGTCTCTTTTTGCTCAACTTGCAAGTGTTTTGATCATAATAATGTTTTTTGTGGTTATTTCTAACAGCGCAGATGCTCTTGAGAGTCAAATAGGTGGGACAACTTCTCAAGTGTCTATTTTTCTTTCTTAGGTAAAACATGCTGACCAGTGTAGATTCATTCAAGATTACACTCCCTTAGTATTTGTTTGACCCAACTTAACTCACCGGTTTTAGCGTTGATGTTGGCTCTCAAAATGTCCCCACTTGAAAGGTGAGTCAGTGCGAAACTTTTAATTATGCGCGCAGACACTGTTCCTTTCCCCGAACCCGGAGGTCCCATGATGACAGCACGAAAAATCCTCTGCAGAACCATCTTTACACGATCATTTACTAAAACAGATATTTCTATCAGGTGAATTTCCTTCCCATGAAACCCTCCGCTCCGGATGCTGAGCCACAGACTGGATCAGAGCAGGTTTTCTTTCTTTCCCCCCAAGAAATGCGCAACGTAACCAAGAGTGGGCGCGTCTTTTCCAGTCGGTCTAAACTCTCACTGGACCTTGACTTTTAATACCCCAACCCCGCAGAAAACAGAAGGAAGAGGAGGAGATAGGATGAGTATACACTGCGACTAGCAGGCTACAGTGGCGGATGAGGATGCAGACTCCTGACGACGCACTTTGGAAAAAAAAAAAGCACGTTGACAATAAACTTCCTCGCTTAATGCGCCGTTAACGGTTTAGTGCAGATATTTATTGTATAACACGATTATGCAATTGGTCCAGGCGGAAAAAAGCTCGTTGGCAAGGTTGCGGTGATTAATCCCATCCGAGCCTGGATCCCTTCAGCTGTCAGACCTGCAGATTTGCAGGATGGGTGAAATGAACAACCCATCTGCTCGCTCATTTCAGTTTAGAACATGTTAATGGGGGGTTGCAACTCGCACATCTTAACTATGTTTAAAGGCGTTACCGATTTACACAGGCCTTCAATCCTTTTGAAAACATATAAAACTTTTTTTTTTCTATTAAAATTATTGTATCAATTAATTTGAGTTTTGAGTTGACGTAATTCGTTTAAATATTGCCAGTTAAACTTTTACCATTTAACTTTTGTTTACATTGATCACGGGTTGTGCCTTTAAGCGCTACGTTTTCATTGAACCAACAAAACAAAAAAAAAACGTTTTCATTGAACCACGCCCACTTTGTGATAGTGAACGGTAAACTGGCGCCATCCCACGGCTAACTTTGATATAGCACCCTTAGATATACGCCTTTTTGAGCCTCCGGCCCTGCCGTATCCCCGCCTCTCTCCAACGTCTTCCTGGACAAACACACGTGGATACCCACTGACGACAGGCAGAAACAACAATAACATGGCAAGTCAGGGACTCGCCTACGACGGCTGCAATTTCTTCAGACAGCGGCTAGTTTTATCCACACTTAGCGGGAAACGGGTCAAGATCAAGAACATAAGGTCTAAAGAGGACGACCCGGGGCTGCGCGGTGAGTTGCAGCTTCACTTTACATGTGGCGTCGCAGTTAGCTCGGTGGCTAACCAGCTAGCTGTTACGCAGTTGGGAGTGTGGTTAATCACTGGGCGTCGGACGTGAGGATTCGAGGGAGTTAATGGTGTAAATGTGAGATAAATTCAGTCTTAAATTACAGGACTAAGTTGTGTGCTTATCGTTCATGCCACGAGCAGCGAATATACTGTTTTATATTATTTTTAAGTGACTTATAAGGGAATAAGGTGAGTGAGGTTTCTCAGAAGTTACCTTGTAATTTCAAGAATTCTTGTTGTACTTGCTTGACTCCCTCTGTCTTGGGTCTGCTTGACAAAAAAATACAAACAAAGCATTATTTTTTTACTTAAACTAATTACAGACATAAAAAGTTGTGGTAGACTTTGCAGCAATATTAATTAATTAATTATGCCTTCTGCTCTGTTTTCTGTTCTTTTCTTCTTCTTTTTTTTGTCTTATCCAGATTTTGAAGCCAGCTTCATCAGACTGTTAGACAAAGTGACCAATGGATCCAGAATAGAGATTAACCAAACTGGTAAGTGTATTATAGCTGCATTGATGCTTTGTCATACTATTGTGTTTTTGTCTAATAGGTAACTGTTTATGGTCATAGGGTAATATTTTGTTGAGGTTTATGTACAGTGCAGCAGCAACAGACCATTCTTTACATTCAAGTGCAATTTTACCTCCTGTTCTTTAAAAAAAATGTTTTCCAAATTGTTTTTTTTTTCCTGTCATGATGTATAATGTGTTGATCTGCTCCTTTTTACATGATGCTTTAGCTGTGGTGTTGTCAAAGGGTGTAACTGTAACCTTATGAAAAAAACAAAATAAAAATCTCAATTGTCAGCATTGAATACTTGATATGTAACACGTTTTATATACTGTAATCTCAGTGTTGTAGGGAGGAAACTGTTGGTGGTACATCCATAGATTCACTGACTGTCCTCATATTTCTGCCCATTCAAGGTACTGTGTTATTCTACCAGCCTGGCCTGTTGTATGGAGGCACCGTGGAACATGACTGTAGCCAACAGCGCTCGATTGGTTACTATCTGGAGGCCCTGCTCATGCTGGCTCCATTTATGAAGAACGCTCTGAAGGCCACTTTGAGAGGAGTCACCAATGACGCAGTTGATCCGACTGTGAGGATGCACACTCATCGCTCCAATCACATTATAACCAATACTTCATGTCTCTCTGTTTTGTCCCTCTGGTTTAAATCTGACTGAGCTGGCTCATGATCATATTGGGTGGAGCTGAAGCATGCTTGTGCGTGCTATGTAAACTGTGTTGTGGTTAAGTGCACAACTCTCAAATTGAAATGGAGACTGCCCTCTAGTGCATGTATCATTATGTGCCAGTATTGCATGCCATTAGAGATCGACGGTGTTGCTGAGAAGGGCTGATGTCTGTACAGTATCCATCTTTAAAGTCTGAGAAAGAGAGTTGTTGAATATAACATGTTAGATCAGGGTTATTGTGAGGTTTTTTTCCCCAGTAATTGGTACAATTGTTAAAACAACAACTTCCAGTCCACATGATATGCTTACAAAATCGGATTGTTTTCCCTTCAAGGTCCACCTCCTCTGAATGACCCATTTTAATCCTCGGAGCTGTTGCTGCTGCTTTTGTATACATGTTTCATGTGTATAGCAAGCCGGTCTCAGACTTTGCATCATCTATTATTTTGCTCTTTGCTATGAGCCACATTTTTCTGTTAAAGTTAAAAACAAACCAGACAGGCAGTAAGAAAATATGAACTGGAGACACCAGGGAGGTGTTGTCATGGAAACACAGAACAGCATCTTTGCTTGTTGCTATGATGAGAAATGATCCATTACCAACTCGGTATTCATTTATTTATTTATTTAGTAATGTCAAATGTTTAAACCTGTTCATGTTTGAAGGTTTTGACCACACTCTGTCCTGTAGGTCGACCTGCTGAAGGCCACAGCTCTTCCTCTGATGAAGAAGTTTGGCATTGATGGAGAGGGCTTCGATCTTAAGGCGAGTCAATTTCAAATACCTCACATTGCTGTTGCTTTCATCAAAGTTAGTTGATTTTTCTTGGTCTCATCGGCTTCTGCTCCGCTGCTGCTCCCTCAGGTGGTGAAGCGGGGGATGGCACCAGGTGGGGGCGGAGAGGTTGTTTTCACATGTCCTGTCCGCAGAACAATCAAGCCAGTCCAGTTGACTGACCCAGGGAAAATCAAGAGGATCAGAGGAGTGGCGTATCCTTCTCAGACTCACCATCATGGCTGTGTTACATCTGCACACAATATTAAAACAACAAAAAATATTATATTTTTTACAGTTCACTATTCACATGTATCAGGAAACAGCTGAATACTATATGCTATTTATTTTATTTTTCAGTTAACTTAATAATAATTTTTTTAATAAAATATCAGAAAGGTTTAGCATTTAGCTTAAAATAAATAAAATAAATAAAAATATAATAGAAATTGTTGAATATGTTTCTGTCCAAGGATTAATTTCATTTTTTTATCATACAAACCGGAAATGTTGTAAGTTAAACTAAAATGGTCAGATGTTTTCAGTGTAATTGTAATAGATCCCAGGAAATAGTTTCCCTAATTTCGGCCCTTTACGGAGGAAGAACTACTTTTTTTCCATCATTAAGTTTTGGTACAACTGAACAGTAATGTGACATTTTGTGGGCCACTCACACAATCATGTTACAAGCCTTGACAGTTTAAACTCAGCTACTCGGTGAGAGTTTCTCCTCAGATGGCCAACAGGATAGTGGACTCTGCCAGAGCTGTCCTCAACAAGTTCATTCCAGACATCTACATCTACACGGACCACATGAAAGGAGCCAACTCGGGCAAGTGAGTATCTCAATGTACAGTTATTAGTTTGTAAGTTTCTATATGTTACTCAACATTTATTCACAAAAAGACTTACGGTACTTGTAATAATTCATGTCTGTTATTTGCAGGTCTCCAGGTTTTGGTCTGATGTTGGTGGCCGAGACGCTGAATGGTTCCTTCCTTAGCGCTGAGATGTCGTCCACACCACAGGGGAAGGGAAACCCTGTACTACCAGAGGACATCGGTAGGAACTGTGCCAAGCTACTTTTGGAGGAGGTACATCGGGTAAGAACCGCAAAAAACAGCACATTCACACAGATGTCAGTGTTGAGGTTGGTCACCAAAGAAAAGATGTGGTTAGATTGGCTTTTGGCCTTTTTTAGATTTAGATACTTATATTTTATCCTGTTATATAACATGGTGTTTGATTCCTCTTTGATTCTACAGGTTTAGCTAGGCTGCTGTTCAAAATGTATGTGTAAGAGGGAGTAGATGCTCCTAATCAGAAATGTGACACCTTAGCTCCGTTTTATTTGAAAAAGGAAAAGCGTGCTTTCGATTTGCAGCCCAAAGAGTCTTTTTTTTTTATTATTGAAAAGAAGCCTACTGTGAAAATGTGCTTTTTGTTTTAGAGAGGCAGTAGACTAAATTAAACCAGTGTGGCTTTGTGAACAAAAGACTTTGCCACATCATTGTCAACAGAGTTTTTGGTTTCAGTTGGTCTAATACTGCAGGCAACTGAAGGCTCAACTGATCAACAATGAAACGGCCTCGTATGATACTGATTTACAACTTCTCACGCCAATGTATTATAGATTTTTTAAGAAGGATGGTTGTTTTTTGTTTTTTTTGTCAATTCATGTTAAAGCCAAATTGCCTAAAAGTCTAACAGTGAAACTTAATCTCTCACTCTTGTACTGCATCGATATTTCGACAGTGAAAAACGCAGCGTAATAATTTTATTTAAAAGTGTAATTTACTCAAAAATCCACTTTTGTTTGGTTTCTATGATGGAAAATCTCCAGTATCACTACAAGTTCATACCAGGACTTGGTTACTCTGCACGCAGCAGCCGGACGATCAGTTTGTGGTCCGTTGCTGCAAGATTCAAAATTCTTGGGGAATACCTGACATACACAGACAAGACACATTACAAACCCAGCATGTAACAATGACTCTCATTGCCCATGTTTACCAGCGTTCTTGGGTAATGACCATCAATCCCAGTGCAGGAATTCAAGTGAAAAACTGTTTGTGGTCAGACCCATAATGTAGAAAGTAACTACAGGGTATTTCCATGTCAGACATTTTTTTTTACAGCTCCATTCAGATGGATGCTGCAGTCTGTTTGATGAAGCTGTTATATAAGTGTGTCTGTGTGCTGGAAAAAGGTGTATAGGCAAGTCTCAAAGGACAGAGTCTAAACTATAGTGTTTAATGTGAAGACACAGAATATAAAAATGACATACTCACCTTTGCTGATTATTCCCATCATATGGACCAAAGCCGTCCAATTTTCCCTTCCTCATCTGATCTAATTTAACATTTATAGACATTAATTAACAAGTCAGTAAAATAAAATAAAAAATAAATTTAAAAAAAGACTGCAGCAAATCTGTTTTCATAACAAGGCAACATTTCATCAGTTCCTGTTTTCATTCCTCACGATCACCACCGGTTTGTTAATCTGTTACTTCGCTTCTTGGTTGATTATTGCTCTCTACTTTCCCCTCGTTTTACTCTCTTTTTAAAAAAAACATACAGGTCAACAAAACAAAAGGAGAATGCCCCCAGACTTACAAATTGTATTAATTCAACAACATTGAAGTATTTGTGATAATTATGCAGTTTCTGGTATATACACACATATACATCACAGAGGTTTAATATACGTGTTATGTGTTTTAATTACTGCATTGTTTTTTATTGATTAGGTGATGTGTCAGCTGAATGCTGTTTGTTCAGCTACGGGGGAAAAAAACTCTTACAAAGTCACATTTTATGCATCAGTGTCTTTCTACTCATGCAGTGAGTGATTTACAATAGTAGCTGTAAGACAAAGGAACACGTTTGTTACTATAAACATATACACGCACAAAGAATCTGCCATAGTCACACAGGAAAAAGAGCCCACTTCATCAGAATATATACAATTAGATCCAGTGACTCTGTGACTTCAGTTTGGCTCCACATGGCTCTGCCTCACACCCCTCTCTCATAAGAGCCATGTGAGTCCAGTTAGCTGGTCAGGGTAGTGCTGATTAACTCTGAAAGAGGAATATTGTTGGACACATCCTCTTAACTCCAAGCCACAGACAGGGGAGCTGATGTTTCTGTGTTGCAGACTTCGAGGATGGCGGATTAATAATCGGGGCGAAACATTTTGTTCCCTTTTTCCATAAAGCCACAGCTGCCGGTAGAACAGGTAGATTCACCACGTCGGAGCAACATTTGAATATTTGCAGATTTTGTTTAAATACCTAACCGGAGCAGTGGGGCAGGGTGAGTTCTCCAGCTGAGACGATGGGAGAAAACATAACAGCAGAGTAAAATGGATGTGGCTGTCCTGCTGGGACTGTTAATTTTTAAAAAAAGGGAAAAGAAATTTGCCGGATTTGCATTAAAGGGCATGGGCACCCTGCGTGTGCATGCGTCTTGTTTGTTTTCTGGTTAATCAGTACAGTCTTCTTGTAGTAAACCAAAGCTACACGATGGACATTTTGTTTTTGGCAGCAACATCAACACTGAGCAGGAGCTGATGTAAGTGGGGCTCTCTTAAAATGTTCTTTATTTACACCAAATGATTTTAGATTTTTTTTTTAAATGAAATTCAAAAATGTCACTGAAGACTGTGCAGCCATGTGTTGACACTGAGAAGTTTCAATGTATGTGTTTATTTGTGATTACATTAAGTTTGTCAATTACAAGTAAGAAAAAAAAAACTTAACATTTTTTGCCAATTAAGTCATTGAATATTCTAAGCAAAGGTCCAATCATTGTTCACAATTGGTTATAGTTTTATTAATTTCCCAACTTTTAATGTAAGAATTAGTCTTTTCACTCAGTTCAGATCATCATTGGTTGTTGTTTTTTTTTCCAGTTGTGTGAAGGGATTTGAATTGGGCTAAAACTGGTTTCCAGTAAAGAAGCGTGGCCTTGACCGACCACATTGTTCACAGTTAAGCTAACAAATGCAAAACCTGCTATCTGCCTAGTTTGTGTTGTACGGATAGAGGGTGAAATTAGCCTGTAAATTTTACATGATATATCATATCGCAGTAGAAATCACTTGAGCCTGCTGCACCATGTTTTCTTTATTTGACCGTTAGGAAAGGGAGTTGTGAGTCGCTCGAAGGATTTAAGGGACTTTTCCATGAGGCCTTGTGGCTGGTTAGTGGCTTCTGGCCTCTTGGGACATCGTAACTGTGATGTTTTCTTTAGAAGGCAGGGCTTGAAGTGAGCTGTCAGAAATAATCTTGGTGCATTATTTTTCATAGTTTTGAAAAGCAGAACATGTGCAGACAAAGTAGTTTAAGCTTTTCTAGTCCAGACACAACAGCAACACAACAAGGTAAGGTGCTCAGGCACAACTCTTTCTCAGTAGCCAACCGCATGTGCTATTCAAGTTGTGGATAGTGTTGGAAAAACCTCACTTTTTGAATTTTTAATCAAAAATTCTTCCTTTTAAAGAGCACTGTCGAGTTTTTATTGGAGGCAAAAAGGAATATGTCATGTGTGAACTGTTACAAACATGAATAACTCGCTCATACTCAGACAGTGGGAAGCTTCTGGAATTAGGAAGAAAAAACTTGTTAACCAAGAAAGGTAATTCCATTAAGATTAGCGCTTCTGTCATAATATGCAGCTGTAGCAGCTTATTAAGACTTTCTTAATGGAGTAAAATGGTGGAAATTAGTCGCAATGACGTCGCAGTTCTCCATGAGGGCGGATAATTAAAGTCATGAAGTATTCCAGTTAATTTTGACCAAGTCTAATAAATCTCATCCACCTGTGGAGGGAATGTAGTTAACAAAATGTCTGCCTCATCAACAATAAAAACAATGTCACCACATTTTTGGCCATGTGGTCGCAGTGATATGATTATGTAATTGAATCATATTCCTGCTGACAAGCTGTCACGATGCCAGAGTACTGAATGACTGGGCCACATGGTCACTTAGTGAGAACGGAGACGCAGTAGGATGAAAAAAAAACCCACAAACAGTGATCCTGTGTAGCTACGGTCGAGCAGTGGAACATTTGTCTATCAGGTTAGTACAGACATGACACGGTGCATATCTGTCTGACAGCCATTTTAAAGTTCCCTCAGTTTCATAAAATGCTCTTGGGTGTGTCCAGTCCTGCGCTGGCCTCTTCATACGAGCTGGGGAATAGCACATAACTGTTATCGAGTAATCACCATGGCATGTGATCGCTTGGATGCAGAGAGTGGATCCTCTGTCCTCTAAATATCTCATACGTGAAGGGAATTGGGTAAAAGGTTACGAGCAGAGGTCAGGTCACCGGGAGCAAGGAAACGCAGCACGATTTTAAGGGCTAAAAAGCAGTAGAACGGTTTGGGTCACTGCTGCCAGAATAAATGAGGAAAAAACACCTAAACCTGCAGCTGTAGGAAATGTTGGATCAGAAAAAGAAGCAAAGCAGATTTAAAAAATGGTATTCTCCAGTTGTTTCAGAAGGTCTCTACTTTTGTACCCTTGGGTTTGTCAGAGTTTGTCTTAAACTTACAGATGAACTGAAATAAGATCTCAACCCTAAACTTGTTTCCACAGCTGAAAAAAACATCAAACCCACAGTCACCCTTCATGGATTCCCACTTGTGTTTTTCCAACGTGAAGAGCTATCAGTGTTGGACCAGAGATAATCAATCCCTCTGTCAAGGGGTTGCCGAGTTCTCTCTAAACATCTCCACCTCTATGACGTATTTCTCTGTTGTTTTTGTTGCTCACACACATCGCCCCCCCCCTCCTCTTTCTATGTTTTAGGGCGGCTGTGCGGATTCATCCAATCAGAGCCTGGCGCTGCTCTTGATGACCCTCGGTCAACAGGACGTGTCGAAGGTTCTGCTCGGACCCCTCTCACTATACACGTAAGCCATTGTCCCAATGAACTCTCCAAACAGACCCATGACCTATTGATAAGTTAATATACAGAGGCACTGTCCCCAAACGTAGAACGCACTGGACCTCACATTTAGTTATTGTTCTACCAGTGCCCACTTGGCAAGAGACAATGATCCAAAGTTCTTGACCCACTGTAGGGCACAAAATACTGCACAAATAAACAACAGGGGCGAGAAATACACTCAGTAGTTTATGATGCACCAGTCCTGTTTAGACAGATTTTCTTTAGAGAATAGTTTTAACGTAAACTTTCCCTTTTTCCCCCTTATATAAACAAGCCGTTGTCATAAGTTCATCTTAAACAAAAATTTGTTTTGAATACCAAGACAAAATGCAAATGAGCCGCTGATTATCTGCCAGAATTAGTAAAATTAAAAATATTTTACCCACATATGGTAAATAATAAGCTTAAGTTAAATTCATCTATTGATCTCATGTTTTTTTCTTCTTTGTCATGGTACTTTGCCCTCTGTCCTGAGGTGCCACTATTAAATTGTTTGAAAAGAACTCAACTTAACTGATTTTCAGATGTCAACATAAACGAGGAGAGAACTATGAACTGTCCATTTTCAGTTATCATGGTACCGGTGCTGTGTCCCTCTCAAGTACAGTACTATGATAACTGAAGATTGGCAGTGCCATCACAATACACTCTTCCCTTTACTCAGGTAACACGTGTGATACATGGTACCTCACTGATGTGCTAAGGTTTGAAAGATCTTATAAATTGTCTTTTCCACAGAAATCTTTGACATGCTAGCTTTAAGAATTAACTGTGATATGAAGCCAAAGATTGGACTCATGACCTTTTTACCTTTCTTAAACAGGCAGCATGATGCAGACCCAAAATGCATTCTGGGAATGTGTAATGGGGGTGTAATTTATTGGTGTATTTCATCCAGCACAGGGTGAACGCCTCTCCTTTGGGATTATTAAGTATAAAAACAGGGACATGTAAAAAGTTGATAAAGCATAAATATTAAACTGAAATTCATCTCTCCTCTCTCTGTCTAACAACCCCCCACAACATCTGTTTGCTTTCTCTCCAGAATCGAGTTCCTCAGACACATTAGAGATTTCTTCCAGATCATGTTCAAGATTGAGGTCCAGAAGCCTTTAGAAGACGAACGGAAAGGTGGAGACAAGGTCCTGATGACCTGTGTAGGAGTCGGTTACAGCAACATAAACAAAAGTCTAAAATAAAGAAGAAGTATTTTTTTATAGAAATGTCATGGTGTTGTCTTGTGTTTCTTTGCTAATACAAATCCAATAGTTGAACGTGATATTCTGTTTTAAATGTGACATTGGTTAGGTGTGTGTTTATTGCCAACCTCATCGTATTTTTCTGTTACCATATTTTGAAAATACTAAAGTTAGACATCTGCAGTTATATCGATCACACGGGATATTGACAATATGTTTCCTAAAATACATCCATAATCATCTTCACATGCATGAACCTTAGCTGCTGCTGAAGTCTTGGTGTTTGAATCATCACCATGGTGAAAACATCAACATCTTGTTGCACATTATTGGTATCCCACATTAAAAAGCATTTGTAAATGGTTAGTTACAGTCATGGCCTGTGGGCTGAGCTCAGGCAGAAGCATCAGTATGAATCTAATGAATAGGTCAGTTACTGGTCACCATCGTACGATACTGTTCTTCACGTCTACTATTTGATAAATGCTGCTCTTCACTCCATATGTTTCTCATCACAGTGACTGGGAAGGAGTTAGTCGCCTTGGCCACAGAGTTGCTTGAGGGCGTTACCGTAACTGCCCGAAACTTCAGACTGCAGGAACATGGAAAAAAATAAAAAACAGGAAATGGTGTTAGTGTTGTGGCTCTCAGAAATGTAAACAAAGTTCTGTGCTAAAACGAGACGCCACAATATTTCTCCACTGCTGAATATTTATATGGATACATTGATTTTTGTTTGTTCTCTGGGTGTATACTGACCTCTAACTGGGAGTACAGGGTATATCCAAACAGCTTCTTGTACTCGGCTCTTATATCTAACAAATCGATCTCTGAGCGACTGACGAGTATCCTGGTCAGAGTGGACTCCGTGGTCCCCGCTCCCTGGACAGAGCCACACAATGAATTTGGGATAAAACAAAATGCGTAAATAGGTTCTTGATAAGATCACATGAAAAAATATTATCTGCTTTCGTGACATCGGCTCCAAATATTTGTTCAACTCAAACATATCCTGCAGTATGAAATCTCCGCCTCCGTGTTTGCCGAGCTTTACGTTTCTGTTATCTGCTGCTTTAGAGCCTGTTGACACGTTTCAACCAATGTTGCACATTTGAACAAAGCAGCAGCAGAAATAAAACAGTGGCTTAACATTCCTTTCCACATCACTAGGGACAAATACAGTTGTCTGCTGTGAATAAAAACGGCACACACACACACACAGCCACCAAACAATATGTGGATTTCAACATTTTGCAGAGCTTACCTTCATGCTCTTGTAAAGCCTCTCGGCGAGGTATGCAGGGGCACTCTTCACACATTTAACTGGACAAAAGAACAAATAAATAGATGAATACATTACATTGTGTGCTGTAACTGACTTGAGCCATGTGAAAATAAAGTCATAACACAATAAAATTGAATATTTTTCAATGACAGGGTAAGAAAGAGACGGTGAAGCGTTCTTCTCACCAACAGCCACCAGCAGCTTCTCCAGGTCTCCAGACATCTCACTCTCAATGCTCTCCTGCAGAGTCTTCTTGCTCATGTTCTTGTACTCAATCAGAGCTGTCAAAACACAATTAGTTTTGTCAATTCCAAAGCTTTTAAAGTTTTTTGATTTGATCTTTTTTTTCTGTTTATTGTTAAGTTAGCCAACCAAGCAGCAGCATGGATGTTAGAAATCATTGTTGGTCTGTTAGTCATCCATTACTTTTGTCCATACTGAAGTATCTCAATAAGCATTGGATGAACTGACATGAAATTTTGCAGTGAGGTGGATTCAAAGGACTTATGGCAATAGTTACCTTGTCTCACTGTTGATGTTTTTGACTTTTAGGGAAATGTCTTGAAAACTATCCAATATGGTGATTTATGTATAGATTATGTGCAAAACTTTGCACCTCAGCCTTGTGTGTTGTGCTAAACTAAAATAGTATACCTTCCTAGCAGCAGCATAGTCAATAAGTATGTTATGTATGGTATGTTATAGCATGTTTACATTAGCATTTAACTCAATGCACAATTGTTCCAAAGTACATCCAGGCACAGTGCATTCGTAGTTGTAGACTGTAGTGTTATTTTAAATTTGCATCTACTTAGAAACTATGTAAAGGTGTGTACTCACTCTGTCGGAGCTGGGGAACGCTCCTGTGGCACAGGATGTCAATAAACTTGCCCTCATCAGTGCCCCACTTCTTCTCCCCTGCTTCGTACAGCGCCTGGGTGGAATGAACATACGTACAGCTTAAGACTGAAATCCAACTCTTCAGAGGAGGATGATATCATCCAAAGAATTTTAGCATGGGAACAGCGAGCAGGTTCAGACTTGTCATACATCAGCAAGTGAGGTGTGTTAACTGAAGTGAGTGGTGCCTTCAAGCTCATTGAATATGTGAGGTCAGGCTAAAAATATCAAACTAACAAGTGAATAGGTCTGACACAGTAACTAAACTACAATGGTTTAAATGCCACAGCTCCAGTTTCTCTACATAAACATCGTCACACATGCTCAGTGCACCTTGGCTGCATTTAACACAGAAAGACCTGGGGAAAACAAGTGTTGTTCACACAATGAATGATTTGCAGTGTTGTTTACACAGTGATTGTACCTTAGCATCTGCTTTAGCTTTGGCGTTGTCCACATTGGTGCTCTCATCTCTCTTCCCCTGTGAGGATGAACACAAGAAAATAGAATAAATCTGATATAATTTCATCTGCAGCTCTAGATAAGAGATATGAAACATTCCACATTCTGTAGATGCTTTGGATGTGAAGAAAAAGTGAGGGTAGGTTGATATTTTGAGACAGGATATGAATGTAGCTGGAGCTGTCTGGATGCAAGAAATTTACAGCTTTTGGTCTGGTTCTCATTTGCCCAAATTTCTGAATTTCACTTTCATATACAGTACCTCCACCAGGGTGAGCAGTGCTTTGCCATAATCTCCAGATACCTCCGATTGTAGGTCGTGAATAAGCGACCTTCCTGTTTCTTGAATGACACAGCACAAAACAAAAGAATTGCAAAAACAATAAGACACATAAGCATAATGAAAGTCTAATCAGCTCTTGTGCAATAATGTGAGTAACAAACTGATCTGCAAAATTACAAAAACACTTAGATGATGCAAACCTGCCAGGTATGCCTCAGATATGCCATTTATCTGCCTGTTGGATCTTGAGGCAAAAATTTCTGTCAGTGTGCTCTCTGTGGTGCCAGCACCCTGTATTGTGGTACACAGAAATTGTGATATAGAAAGCAAATTATGATAACAATAATGATAATGATAATAAACTTCTTATAGCACAATGCAAATAAAGTAACACTGCCAAACAAAATGTGAAACAAAATCAGTGTGTTCATGTAAATTACATTATGTGACACTGAGCTGGACATACAATCTCACCTGGATGGCTTTCATGATTTCTTGACAGTCATAGGCAACAGGAGGCGTTACCAAGGCAACTAACAGGTCTTCAAAGTCTCCATGAGTGTCTCCTTCCAGGTCTGCTACTAATTTCTGATGGAGGAGAGCAATAAAATCAATGTATGTTTTACTCCACCTCTCATTTTCTCTTTGTTGAACAATACATATTTGATAAGAAAATGCAATAATGTAGGCCTACCCTTCCTGTGGCCTTCTCGTAGGCCTTGGCAATAAGCTGCCGCTGGGCGTTACTTCTTTGGGTCAACACATCGATCAGTGTTTTTTCTGTTGTACCTATAAAGAAGAAGAGGACAACACGAGACAGGCTCACCACTCACGCTGCACTTGGAAAACGTCATGGGTTAACAATTTAGCAGAGAAGATCAGGTTTGTTCAGATGCACTCACTTAGTAAAATATGATTCAAGTGCTTTACATGTTGCAATGATATGCTGATAATGGTTACTCATTTACTTACCTAGGCCCTCTATGGCATTCCTTAGTGCAGCCACATCTTCATCCACTTTGAAGTTTGCCTTGTCCTTTACAGTTCCTCTTGCACTGGACTGGATAATGAAAAAAGATCACCCAACTATTCTGTGAATTTACTATTTGCTTTTGATCATACTCTCTAATAGATGTCCTATTTGGCACTATTCATTCAAGCAATAGGAAACTGTAAAAATCCATTAACACCATCTCCATGAACTGGTCCAACTTACTGTGACAGTCAATGAGGAGGGGGTGTCTAACAGCAGGTCCAAGTCGTCCTACAGCAGGAAACAACACATTTTTTTTTTACATTACCTGCAACTCTGTGGCCAAGGCAATTATCATCATTCACAGATGACCTACAACTACTTACCCAAACAGACATTGTTGTGTTTGTAGTCTTCAACTATGAAGAAGAAAAATCATAAAGAGTTAGTCTTCGTATTACTATGTAGCCTACATAATTCTCTGCATATTTTTCTCCAACTTCATCCTCAGATTTTCACCACTTCGAGTAGTAGCCTAACATAAACAACTCCACTGTCATATTCTTTAATTTACATGTAGCCTAATAGCTAGGCGGCGGCCAACGTGTAAACCCGCAATAAGTAGGCTACCTATTTGACAGTTAAAAGTTGAGTAATCCAACATAGTCTTCTAACGGACACGTGAACAGAGATGGAGAAAACCCCACGACTGTCGATCGCTACAGTTTTACCGATCATCACAAGCTTTAAACGAAACTAAGCTTTAAAACCCACACATATCAATAATAAACTGCATTTTATCGTCTCCAGTTTTACCTTTGAGAGAGGACAGGATTGATGTCAAAGGAGGAATTTCAGTGTGTCAAAATCGCCACACCTTTCAGACAAGTTCAGAGGGCAACGCCCATCATCATAAGAGGGAGGAAGTTGAATCATGGAGACGTCCCAGTATAAACTCCTCCTCATGTGTACACACACACAGCAGCAGCACTGCAATGTCACAGCTGCTAGAGACAGGCTACTCACTGGGATATGTGCTACACCCTCTCTCTAGTTTGATTCCAGTCTGTCCACCTCACTTGTGATATCTTCTGCTCTATAATATAAATAAATCAGATTTTTCATTTTCATAGTGTTAAGTTTCAGTAAGATCTGTGGTAGGTTCAATGTCCTGTTTGCTCTCAGGGCAGAGGCAGAGGTATGAGTCAGAGAGGAAGGAAATTTAAAAAAAAAAAAAATGTGATAAGCTTATCTCTTAACTCACTGCCTTTTTCTTCAACAGAACTAACATAAGTGTTAGTTACCTGTAATATAAATATTTTTACTATATGCAAATTAACAGCCCTATAATTGTAGTTATTTATAATAACAAGTTAATAAGCTAATAGCAAAACAGCATCAAGGTGATGTACTGTGAGATAGCTCTACACAGCATCCTGAGGCAGAGCTAAATGATATAATAAGAGCTGTGTCAACTAATCCAGGATGTTTGTTTTTAAAGGGATGGCAGCCTGGGTCCGGACTGAACCCAAAGGAGACAGAGAGACACTGTGAGCAAGTCTTCAGGGCAGCATGAAGATCCATCCTGTGTGTTTGCTGTTACTGATGCACCAGAAGGAAAATATCATGTAGTCAACAAACTATTAGCAAATACATGCAGAAAATGCAGATGTGAATTTGCTCTAGACAGAGAGTAGAGGGGCAGTTGTGACATCTTGTGGCTGAGCGTCAACACTACAGAAGGGACTTCTGCCCAAGGAACAAGACTAGAGAGTTAAAATATGAATTTGTGAATAATTTAAGATACATGAACACTTTTCTCTGGGTGTGGGAATTAAATGTTTGGGGTCTTTTGAAAGTAAGGTTTGAATGTAAAGATTAAACATGGCATTTGCAAAATGCAACATAGGCTATTGCAAACTGAGACAACTGCCTGATGAACAGGTGTTGCTTTATGCATGTTAGGTTTTATGTGGATTTAACCACTATTCTTTCAAAGGTTGTATTTTCTCGTAGCTTTTCTAGTAGATTATACGCCCTAGAGTGCCTATAGAGAGAGAGTGGCGCCACCTCCGTTCACTGCAATGGTTCAGTTTTTTCACAGCAATGGCGGCGCATGGAGCGAGAAGGGTCTGTCTGCGGCCTGCAAGAGGGAGGCGTTTCGCGTAGAGGCGTGTCGCGTAGTGACGTCACTACGCGACACGCCCCCTCCACACGGGAAAGTCACGTTGAACCACGCGAGATGTAAAATGAGACCGCCAAAACGGATAACAAAACAGGAAGTAAACCAGTTCCGCCGTAAAACTTGACTAGTCTGAATGGCCGAACATATGCAGACTGTAAGTGTCAGTGTAATTTAATTAATTCATCGATTAATGTATATAATAACTGTGTTTAGCGATGGACTAAGGAAGTAAGGCTGAAAACCTTTATTGTTCTTTTTTGACAGTGAGTTAAATGTGATGGCCGAAGCCCTGGTGGGGCACATGTCCAAGGAGGGAGCAAAGAAGCTCCAAATTTACAAGGAGAAACTGGAAGAAGCCCTCTCCTCTGAGGCATTTCTGAGCAGGCTATAAAAATAAAAATAAATGAGCCTTGAAATGTTTTGGTTTGGTTTTTTTTAAATAGATCTCTTCTTCACTACAAATACGTTTGACAGACCAAATATAGTTGAGATGAATTGCTACTTGTCACAAAACGACCATGACAAAGAAAGTTATGGTCTATGATCAGTGCTGTGAGTGCATGAGTACAGTAGTGTGTGTGTGTTGTAGGGTGAAATTAAGGAAATCAGAATACCAAACAAAGCCCAAGAGGTGTTGCAGGTAGGTAGGAGAGAGGGCGAGAGGGCCAGCAACTCAAGCTCCAGGAGAATGCTGCTGATGATCCCTGCTGATATCAAGAGAGAAAGCAAGGGAGCAACACTGCTCAGTAACCTACAGAATGGAGAGATTCACAAATGAATTCCCCATTAAGGAATAATAAAAGTTATTGTCATCACATTATTTTAATTTTGTTATGTAGGCCACTACTTTTATTTATATATATATTTATTTATTATCTACACATTACGCTCTTACTCCCACATAAGCACTGACATTATTATTTACTACTTTTATTTATTTATATAAATAAATATAAGCTAGGCCACTACTTTTTATATATATATATATATATATATATATATATATATATATATATATATATATATATATATATATATATACATATATATATATATCAACACATTAGCTCTTACTCCCACATAAGCACTGACATTTAGCTCATGAATTCCTGTCTGTTAATTATCTTGTGTTTTCTCTTGTGACAAAGTCAGAAAATTTTACATCTAAATTTTAATATAAATGAAATCCTGCCTTAATTGTTTTTACCCAATTAAAAATGTAATAATAACATTTGTAAGCTTTTGAATACATTCATTATAGGGCAAAGAACGCGTAGGCAAAGTCGTTAACTTTTGCATGCAACATGCAACTGTAGTGGGCTCATATCCCTTTAAGAACCGTGTGTAGGGCGTTCCCTGTAGTGGCGGGGGGCGTGTCGCGTAGTGACGTCATTACGCGACACGCCTCCTACAGTGCCTACTACTCGACACGCCTCCCTCTTGCAGGCCGCAGACGGATACACTTGCATGGAGCCCCTCAAAAGTTCCCGGAAGTTAGCATAAGCTAACCGCCGCTCAATGTATTCCAATGGAGCAGCTGGTCGGAGCAGCACTTGTTCAAGGTAAAATGTTTAAAAAATGGCATTTTCATATCAGTAGTGCATCTGAATTAAATCGACATGAGTAATTAAGTATGTTGGCGGATTATCCCCGTCTAGATTTGAATATTTAGAGAATATTAACAGATAAAAGTTTAGGCTAGCACTCTGGCTAACGATAGCAACACATGCAACAGGCTGCTAAATGTAATTCTGTTCTCTAAATATAACTTAATCCAACGCTGTCAATTGTCAGACTAGTAGCGAGGTTAATGTATAGGGAGTGTGATTGCAGTTAAACATAAAATTAATATCATTGAGGCTGCGGAAAGATGGGTGAAGTTTATGATATGAGGACATTCTGGACTGCTGTCTCAAACATGGGAAAATGTTCTGATTTGCTAATTTATTTGTTAAACCACTGACTGATTAAAATACACATCTAGCCATGGCATGTTCTCAAGTAATCATACTAAACATTATATATAAACTATTGGTCATATTATTTGATTCACCTGTGCAACATCATGCAGTGCAGTATACCAGCTGTGCCATAAATTCAGCTTTCATAAATTTTATACATGTTCAGTTTTTTGTTGACATCAGAAAAGTAGTGTTCATTGTACTTTATGTTATTTGTTGAGATCATTGTGTGTTGGACTGCATTATATCAACAATTGTTGCTCATATTTTGCCTTCAAGTATTTTAATGGAGAGGAACACTGTTGAATGTAATGCACCCCAGCAGCAGCATCCACTATGACTCCCGTAAATAAACACTACAGCAACTAGTGACTAGTGATCACCTTTTTGACTATGTCAGCTATATAACTAGAAATTATATATTTTTATAAATGAAGAATGTATGGCCAGAGCAATATATAGTTAATCAATAATCATAGACATTGATGCTGTACATTCAGGAGTGATGATGACAAGGATGTAACATGTCTCTTATGTGTTAAACTGTTTCACCAGATGTGGGACAACAGCCATGAAGAAGAAATGCCTGCCTGGTGTTGCTGGATGTGTCACCTATGTTTTTATTCAACCCCAAAGGATTTCCACATGGCCTGCTTAGGGCTACCCATGTCTGTGGTGACATTTATTACATGTAGCCCAATGGATTCTGCCCTCTCTTGTCGTTGCTACTGTTTTAGGAGCTGTGATTCTGTGATTCTTCTTGCATTGTTTTTTCCTGTTCTGCTCTGTTAATTAAAAAAAATATTAAACTTCCCAGTGGCGTGGTATTTGAAAGTGTGTGAAAGAGCAAATTGTTTGAATATGATTACCTCACATATTTTTTTTGTTGTTGAAATCTAGGTGTTTAAATTGCTCCTTCTGACTTTAGCCAGCCATGCTTTTCTCCTGTCCCTGTGTTTGGGGAAGCCATACATGTGCAGGCCTTTCTCCAAGCGACTGGACCATCCCCGTGCAGCACAGCATACCATGGTGAAGACTATATTCAAGGACAACACAGCGGAAAGGACGCAAACAGCTTGACATGCTGATCTGTTTGACTTCTGTAGATCTGTTTTTAAGGAATTTATTGTGATATTAAGTGCACTGGGTAAAACATGACTCTGTTTTATTATGCATCACTGAGTACAGTAAGTTTGGGATAAGTATACAGTTAACAAATAGTGATAAAATTCCATATGTTTGCAATGAATTAAAATTAAACTTTAATTTATTTGCCATGGATTTTCTATTAGAGTTATCATCATAATGCTGTGTAGTCAATTGTCAAATCATAGTCACTTGTTACTCTGCCTCAACCAAGTCTGAAAGTAAAAAAAAGAGGAAATATTACAGTTTTATTGCTATCAACAACAGTAAGGGTTTAGTAAAGTTAACAGAGTTCAAAGCAACACAAGCATAGCCTAATAAGAAGAATAGTTAACAAATAGTGATAGAATTACGTGTATTTACAATGAATTCAAATCAAATTTTAGCATTTGCATGGATTTCCTATTTGAACACATCATTATGCAGTTGTGAGTCCAGACATGTTGTGAGTGACCTGTCAGTTTGCCTCATTCAAGTCTGAAAGTTTGATAAAAACAGAGAAAATGCTACGATTTTATTGCTGTTGATGACTGTAGGGGTTAAGTAAACTTAACACAGTTAAAAGTAATTAACACAAGCATATAAATACCGCAAAACAAAGCATTTATTGACCGTTATTTAGCAATTATCGGGGTTTTCCTATTGCTTTCAATTGCCCGCCAAGCACTTCCGGGAACTTTCTGAGGCTACATGGACCACGTGATCGGCCAGCATTTTGAACTTCCGTTGTCGCCACTCTCTCTCTATAGGCACTCTAATACGCCCTCCCTCCTTGACTCCTCCCACCACGTGACGTAGGTGTGTGGCATGCATGTGTGATGGGGATTTGTTTCCCTCAGTAACGACTGCAAGAGAAACTCTCTCCTGACTGGACTACACTGTCAGGCTGTAACCCTGGCCCAACTGTTATTAAACGCTAAATCACTTGAAGGATTCAATATGCTGAGGAGGAAACTTGACGTTAGCTAAGTGGAGGTGAAGTTTGCCTCTAAGACTCTGTTCAGGGCGGAAAGGAGTTACGCAGCCGCACCGAAAGCCTGCCTGTACTTTGACAGCTCGGTACTCGACGTCTGTCAGAGGACCGTAGTGATACTTGGGGACGTGTCATCGACCATTCAGCTGTGTGACAGTTACTATACATGGCAAGTGACTCGTTTCTTTTCAGGTGACGGTATTAAGCCAACTCTCTCTAGCTAACACTTTATATGCCAGTTAGCCTGTAGCTAACGGGCACCGCTCAACACTGACGGCGTGCTAGCAGTTTGTTAGCTAGTTAGCGATGGCTAGCAAGGGTTAGCCTCACTGCTCTGCACTTGGTTAACTACCTTAAAGTTTTCTTCATATCTCCTCTTATTTATACATTTAACAAGTACCCTGTTGGTGCTTGTGGGTTAGCCTGTGCTGCTCTGGACAACGTCCATAGTTAATTTTCACCGGGGGGCTCAGCTGCAGCTTGCCACCACCACCTCTGTTGTTTACATGTGTAGCGGTCAGCTGGAGCTGCTGTGTGTGTGTGGCATGAGGTGGTCATAACAAAAGCCGGATCAACTACAAAACAACCAATGAGGAGATATGGAAATGGAGCTGGGAGGTAGCTAACGTCTGCCGACGTTAGCCACAACTGTGCAGCCGACTCTCCTATCAGAAATGATGAAGACTGAGGATCTATAGGAGGACAGCTGCTGTACATGTTGGGCTGGTTCACTTTCTGAAGGCGTTGGACGAAGAGCAGGAGCTTTTTTTTTCTTTCCAAAACCTGAGTCTAGACTACATGAGGAGATTAAGACATAAACTTTGCTGGGTCCACCCTTCTACCGCTGGGACGATGATGATGCTACAGACCCTACTAATCACCAGTCTGCTTGGCTGGGTGAGATGTCAAGAAAGCCAGAGCATGACATCAGAGGAGAAGACTGTTATCAGGTGAGCAATGTCTGGGCATGCATAATAACAGTGTTGGTCAGTTTTGAGATTGTAGAAGTTTCTGCAGTACTGCCAAAAAAAAGGAAAAAAAAGTATGTACCATTGTCTCATTTTATTGCTTTATATTTTCCCTTTTTTGTTGTTGCAGGGACCAGATTATTGAAATGTTTGATCACGCTTATGGCAGTTACATGGTAAGTTGGTCACCTATACTGACATTTAACGCTGAACTCTTGTAGTGTAAGGAACAACTTCATTGTGAAAAGAACACATTTTAGCCCATGACTTTCTTTCAGTGCGCTTGTCCGATAGAGAAATTGTGAATCAGTGGCCAGAATTCAGTAGATTTGGATTTTATTTTTGTAGGGTTGTGCTGTGCAGAAAGAAAACATGCAGGATTTGGTTACAGCTACAGCGACAGCCTGTTGCAACAGATGCCAGCTGAACAGTCTGTGATCCCAGAGTCAGGCTTTTCCTCACATGAAGCAAGGCAAAGACAACCAGGTCATGAGTGGCTCAACTCATTCACCACAGTTTAATGCGACCTGGGTCTTAATAAGTACAAAACTGGACCTTGCAGAGTGAGAGGTGTATAAAGGAGCACTTTGCTCATTGCTCCAGATTGTCTGATAGAGGTGAAAAGTGCAATAAATATTACTAGAATAATTTACTATAACTAAGCCAAGATGTGCATGTGCAAGCACAACGGCTGTGGCAATGTTTGAAAAAGGGATGTGGCAGATTGAAGCCTTGGAGACAGAGATAATTTTTGTTGAACAGAGTATTGGTACTGAGTGGTGGAGAATTTACTTTTTTTTTCAGTTTCTGTGCCTGTGTCTCCCAGTTAGTAGCTCGGTCTCAGTTTTGGTTCTCAGTACCCATTTTCATTCAAGCCATGTATTGGTAACTAACTGACATATCGGGTTGCCAACTGGATGAGAGAAAATGGCTTTTGGGGAAACAAAAACTAGCTAGGTTTCTTCATATATTGGACAAAAGAAATGTTACAGGTACAAGACAAGTGGGAAGCAACAAAAACACACAAAGACAAAAAACAACAACTTATTAAAGGGTTAGATGAGACAAACAAAGACAAGTGCTATACTGGTGCAAACAGTGCTATGGATATGAATTAGAGTTGTGGTGGAAAGTATGTATGTGTATGTGCGTGTCTGTGAGCATGCGTATGTGTTGAGCTGTGCGTATGGGCATAAATATGTATGTGTTCGAAATAATGGGGATGAACTGGAGCAACTGGAACTCGAGAAATAGCATAAGCAAAGAAAGATATAGTACAGTATGTGAGAGAGGGGAAAAACGTATTTGACCGCATATTATATGCCAGCAGTAGGCGCCGTGTAGGATTCCTTAAAGCAGATATCAGTGGAATGTTTTTGTTAATATAAGTCCTAAATAGTCCTATTTTCCGTCAGCAATCACTTACATGAAGTATTTCAGCCTAAACACGAGTCTCTCCGTCACTCTGCTCTGCTGTAACCCGAGGAGAAAATTTTCCTTGTGGGATACAAGTGTTATCCAATGAGGGGAGAGAACGGCATGAAGGGCTGTGTGTGCAGCCAAGGGATGCGCGTGAATGTGGTGACGTAGCACGAGGACCAATTGATGCCTGACAAGGGCGGGGGCTGCTAACTCATGGTGCATTCAAGGAAACTCGTACTTTGTGTTTTTCCTTCCTGTGAAGTCATACCAGTTCGATCTGGTACGAGTTCACGGGTCGGAAGTTACGAGTGGCCGTTATAGGGAACTTTCACAGACAACAGGACGGTAAAAACACGAGCTACGGGTTACCTGGAACGCTACCAAGTCGTAGTTGTGACTTGAAGCTGTAACTTACGGTTTCAAAAGCCTGCCTTGAACACAGCATTAGCCGAAACGGCCGTGCCGCTGTTATCTGCTTTAATTACACCTTTTCTGTAAAGTATTAAATGAAGTGTAAAGATAGTCACTGCTGCCTGTGTTGCAGAAACATGCCTATCCAGCAGACGAGCTGATGCCACTCAGCTGCAGGGGGAGAGTCCGTGACCAGGAGCCCAACAGAGGCAGCATAGATGACTCCTTGGGAAAGTAAGTTCGTCATCCACTGACATCTGGGGTCTAGAAGGATACAGTTATGTTAATTCAGCCTGAAGCAAACAAGATATGTATTTTTAATCCATCAGATGGCATCAGTTCAGAGCAAGGCCATTATGTTGTAGCTACAGGTGCTGGTTTGAAGTTGTGTGTGTCCGATGGCATTCCTACATCGTGCTGTGCTACAGTAGTTTACAAAAAACCCTGACTTTTTCACTGCAAATGCAACAGATGTGACATTTAAGAGTCAGTGGTTCATTAGAAATTGAAGTGGATCAGTGGTTAAATGGGACACAGCACCGTGTAGTGCTTCTCATTACATTTCTTCCTCCGTCTCTGTAGGTTTTCTCTCACATTGATTGACACCCTTGATACCCTGGTGGTGAGTACCTGCTCTTCAGACGCATTAGCATTAAAGTCGTTTTCTCTGCTTTTGTTTATGAGCCCCTCGCCATGTGTTTTTTTTTTCTCAATTTTTCCGGCAAATGTGTCAGTTCCTGTCTGTTTGTGCGTTTTCAGGTGTTAAACAAGCTCGATGAGTTTGAGGATGCAGTGAGGAAAGCTGTCAGCGATGTACGTCTGGACAATGATGTGGTGGTGTCTGTGTTTGAGACCAACATCAGAGTTTTGGGGTATGAAACATATCCAATTTATTATAACTGTATTTATAAATGTATGGTCTTTTTTTTAATTAGAATGGTATTAAAGCCTGACAGATTTTTGAATGAGTCTGAATGTAGAATTATTCCACATCAGTGTAGCATATTACCAAATGTCCTGCTGTGTGAAGTATCTCACCCTAACTTCCTTCATGTAATTGTCCCCAGAGGGCTGCTGGGTGCTCATGTGATGGCTGACCTGCTCCGCCAGCGTGGGGACAGGATGCAGTGGTATCAAGATGAGCTCCTACACATGGCTAAAGAACTAGGACATCGATTACTGCCTGCCTTCAACACCACAAGTGGCCTTCCCTACCCTAAGGTACTCCTTTTTGTGTTGTTAAATACCACAGGATCTTATTTTAGGTCTTGAATATGCAAATGGAGAAGACAACCTTTTGCCAGCTTATTATGAATTATGCTGACATTCGAGTCATTTCCTTGATAGGGAACAATTTGTCACAGTTTGTTCACTACAGGGAGATGAAGAGTGTGTTTTTAATTTTACTGATGAGCTAAAAATAATTTGTGATGTGAGTCTAGTGGCAAGATACATTTTTCATTTTTTGTTCACCAGGTGAATCTTCGCTATGGAGTCCTGAACCCGCTCTCACGCACCGGCACTGAGTCAGACACCTGCACGGCCTGTGCAGGAACAATGATCCTGGAGTTTGCTGCCCTCAGCAGAATGTCAGGAGAGTCTGTGTTTGAGGTATTACCTCCCTCTGTCTCTTTAGAGAATCAGTCTTTTGTCATGTTTATTATGATCTTCTAATAATCTCTTCTAATAATGTGTGAGTTACTGAGATCTAATAAGAAATACAGCATGTTATTTTTTTTAAACTTACAATCAGGTATTACTGATTTTAGTTTAAAGGATAAAAATATACATGAATAGTGTACTTTTTTGTTTTTTACATCAGAGACATTATAAGACATAACATGGACTGTTTTTCAGGAAAATGCAAGGAAGGCTATGGATGTCCTCTGGGAGAGGAGACAGAGAGGAAGTGATTTGGTGGGCACTGTCATCAATATCCATAATGGAGAATGGGTCCGCAGAGGTGAGCCAATTTCAAATACAAACATAGCGTAAAATCAACAAAACTTTGGTGAAAGAATGGGAAGAAATATGAAATCGTTGACGATCAACACAGTACAGGACATGGGTAGTTCAGAATTACACATGCAGCAGCACATGCATTGAATGCTCTCTGCCTGAACCACACTGCAGCAGCATCACCGTTCACCCACTTGTGTGTTTGCAGACAGTGGAGTTGGGGCTGGTATCGACTCGTACTATGAATACCTGATGAAGGCTTACATTCTACTAGGAGATAATGTTTTTCTGGAGAGGTTCAACATTGTAAGTTCTCCGTCACTGTGTCATACCGTACACTGATTCTTTTTTATTAGTCTAGACGAGTCTTTCCATTCCGCACCTGTAGTATCATAAACCTTGTATTGATTTTGTTGATATTGTTATTGTTTGGATTGAAGACATTTTTCATGGATTTCTTATTTATTTTTTATGATGTTTGTGTATAACAGCACTATAGTGCCATTATGAAGTACATCAGTCAACCTCCCCTGCTGCTCAATGTACACATGCACAACCCCACTGTGAGCGTGCGCAGCTGGATGGACTCTCTCCTGGCGTTCTTCCCTGGCTTACAGGTCAGGGATATTGGTTTACGATGCACTCAGATTAATCACATTTACTCCCATTAAAGTAGAGTTGTCACGATACCAAAATGAGTAACCACGGTACTATACCAGACAAAGTATCACGGTTCCGGGTAATATCGCGATACTGCAACCTTTTTTTATTATTATTATTTTTATGAACTGCAATGTATTTGTACAAGTTATAAATACTTATTAATTAGGCTACTTATAATGTTGTTTGGTGCATGATAAACATAATACTGGTGAAGTAGGAATTAGACTGAAACTAAATATTTTTAAATAAGCAATAAAAAACAAATAAATGAAGTTAGAATTTATATGGTTGAAAATAAATAACCATTCAGTCTCTTGCACATTCATTTATGTTTAACAATAAATAATCAACTTAGGATAAAAACAAATCCACTGTCTTTTAAAAAAAAATCTATTTGACAATAATGCTTCTTCTCCAATCATAGAGGACAGAATACAATGAACAGGAACTGATTCCCTGTGAAAACTATATTTTTATGCATTTTCTAGGTGCTTTATACTTGGACATCCTTTAACTCTTTATTCATCAGCCTGTGCACGGAGCATATAGCCTGATATTAGCCAATGAGAAAATAAACAGAGCTAAACTAATTAAGTGCCACTGACGACGACACCGCGGCAGACTCGCCGCTCGCGCCCGGTGCTTCTGCCGTGGTCAGTGTGTTGTCTCGTGTTTGTGAAGCCGTGCGCGTCTGGGCGAGACAGAACTTTAGCTCGTTGTTTGTTTTGAAGCGAGTTTCTATCGAAGCGGCCGGAGCTGTCTCAGCTGTCTTCATGGAGTCCGTTCTTGCCGGCATGAACACGAACAGCCAATCAGAGAACAGACGGGCGGACCCAGCGTGCGGAAACAGCCTATCCTATCCCCGGACATCACCAGTAACAGGCAAACAGCCAATCATTCAGCAGCTGTGTAGTTAGGTTGCAGTGGGTGCATGTGGGTTTTGTTTACAAGGGAGTGCGTGCAGTGAGAAGCCGGGAGGAGAGGAGAGGCGGCCGCTATGTAGCGGAAACTGGCACCGTAGTAGTAATCCACGGTAGTACCGTTGTGTAGAATTTCTAGTATAGTAGGAACCGTTACGTTTTGGCACCGTGGGGCACCGTGGCTACCGTGGGTATCGTGCAACTCTACATTAAAGTACTGTACTGTAGAGGGTGATAGGAGAGAAGTGTCAATAAATACACGTTCTTTCATTTGATTATATATATTTTATTTTCTCACACAGGTTTTAAGAGGGGATCTGAAACCAGCTATTGAGACTCATGAGATGCTTTATCAGGTCACCAAACAGCACAAGTTTCTTCCCGAGGTATTCTGCTCTCTTTGCTTCATTTAATTGCACTACTTTAGTGCATTAGTGGGGAAAAGGATACAACTTTATATCATCAATGTTATACAATTGGATTTTCATTTGTTATTTAACACTGATTAGAGTGACTTCTATTGCCTTATCTAATGAATTCACCAAAATAAATCTGTGAAAAACTGAATTAATTTATTGTAATGCCCAGTAGAAAAAAACATGTCTATATATCCCTAAAACTGGCATATTTCATGTTACGACATGGGTTCTTGTGTAATATATCAATTTGAATCCAATGACCTAATTCTGCGAGTGTGCAGCAGCTGTAACAAATGCCGAAATGAGTGGAAATGTTTTGTGGTGGGTTCTTTGTGAAATTATCAATGTAAATGATAAAAATATTTATTTAAACCATCTCTTTCTTTTGTCAATCTCCCCGCAGGCTTTCACTACAGAGTTCAGAGTTCATTGGGGCCAACACCTACTGAGACCAGAGTTTGCAGAAAGCACTTACTACCTCTATAAGGTGAACAAAAGCTGATGAACTACAATTAAACGTTGTAATTAAGAAAGTTTAGGTCAGTTACAAGAAGAAACTACCGGTACTGCAATGTTGTACTGGACACCAGAGTTCACAGGGCTGATTATATCATAACAAAGATAAAGACACATGCTTCTGCATTCACTGTGGTCCAAGGATGGACAAATCCAAACATGCCTCCACAGATAAGAGTTTTTTAGCAACATATGAAGGACAGACAGCATTGACAGAGGTGGCCATGAAGTGTTTGGATCTTCAGTACATACACAAGACTTTCTTTTTCATAGCTAACAATATGAACCATTTTGGACAGTAAAAGCACTTTTCAGTTAGTCTTTAAGTGTTTACACACAAGGTCAGTCACAAGGCACCAGAGCTGGTTGTTTATGTCTTCTCTAGTCTTGTGAATACGGGGCTGCTCCACTATCACCTGCAGTTGCCATGGTAACCGAGGATAGCAGGCCTCTTATTGATAGTAAGCGTAGGAAAATATAAATCTCGAGGCACCTCCAGTCACAGAGCCTGATAGTATGCACACTAGAAAAGTAAAGGAAGATCCTTGACGTCACGAGTTATGAGATGATGTTTAAACACCAACAGAAGTTTCACATGAGCATGTGACATTGTGGAATAACCTGTTGCCAGATTCAGATTTGACATGGCATTAAACAAGTTAACATTTGCAATAGGCTATATGCCCAGCTGGCTAAAATCCAGGAAGTAGTGGTACTTCCTGGTTGGTACTTTCTGAATTTCAGCCAGCCAGGTGTGTCTGATTATTGTTTTGAGGTCAGACACACCGGGATTAATCAGTTTGGCCAATCATGTACAACAGGAAATAAAGGAGCTGGCTGAAATTCAGGCAGTACCAACCAGGAAGTACCACTACTTCCTGGATTTTAGCCAGCTGGGCATATAGCCTATTGTCCATTGTCTATCTCCTTGCTGCATCAAGCAACAATAATTCCTGGACCTCTGTTTAAGACTTGGAAGTCTCTGAAAAAACTCTGCCAGCTCACAAGATTTTCATCACACAGACATATGGTTAATTTTGCAGGCCACTGGTGACCCCTACTACCTCAGAGTGGGACAGTCCATTGTTGAAAAGCTCAATGCCTACGCCAGGGTGCCTTGTGGTTTTGCCGCTGTGCAAGATGTCCGCACCGGAGCGCATGAAGACAGGTATCATGTGAGAAAAATACCTCTACAAACGTGTCTAAACTGGCCTTAAAAGGCGCAGTCTGCTAAAATGCATTTTAATAATACATTGTAATTCTCTGTGTGTGCGTATATATGTGCAGGATGGACTCCTTCTTTCTGGCAGAGATGTTTAAATACCTGTACCTGCTGTTTTCGGAGAAGAGCCAGCTGCCCATTGACATTGACGACTACATCTTCACCACTGAGGCTCATCTCCTCCCTGTCTCGCTCTCCACCACCAAGCCGCCCTGTCAAGGCAACATCACAGTGAGGAATTTTGAATAAATGCAAAACTAATACTTGTACTCAATGATTCATGCGTATCCAGTTCACCACCAGATGTAGTGAACAGTTAAAATGCAAACTGTCCCTTCAATAAAGTGTAAGAGGTGATACGTTTTTAACTGTGGGTCCTGTTCTCCAGGAGACTGTTGCTGTTCCTCAAGAAGAAGATCTGTTCACACACTCCTGCCCCAGCACAGAGACTCTGTTTCCCAACAACCCTTCATTTGCAAAAACCATCCGGGACAGCTACAAGTACCTCACTGGGGTGGGACGAGCCTTCCGCCCCTTACCTGCCAGGTGTGTACGGCTGCAAGTAGCATTTGAATTTATAGTGAAATAGATTCATATTTTGAGTTTTAACCCGTGTGTGTGTTTGTACTTTACAGGGAAATTGAATTACCACTCCACGATAACGGAATGGAGCCAGTGGAGTTTTTGAAAAGCATGGGCATTTCTCTCACGCCACTGAACGAGCTCTCAGCAGGAGACACTGGAAGTCAGAAGGTATTTTTGTATACATCTCACAACAAGTGAGCCATAACATTACATCACTTAGTTGAAATGATTATAATGTACCACTCCCCACCAATGTCCCATTTATGTTCAAGTGAAAACATCAATTTATCACACTAAACTTGCAATACAGGATGTTTCTGTTTTTTCTGTAGACTGTGGTATCTAGTCACAAAAATGTGTAATTATGAAACTGAGGATATTTAAAAAGATATAAAGTTGGGAAGTACATGTTACTATGACATACAGTTTGAAAGCAGATGGCCAAATCAGTCAAATACTTTTGTGGCCCTATTCATCTAAGTAATGTTTACTATATTTTCACTTCCTTGTGCAAGACCTTATTTGGTCCATTTGGTTTCAGTTAGGCTGACTTGTGTATTTTTATGCTGTTCCACATCAAAGCAAGCTAATTACACAACTGTGGAACCAATTGTATCTTCCCGATTAAACAAATAACTGAGCTGCATGGATTTAGAAAATTATAATCCAAAGATGTTCTAATAGATTTCTTGATGATCTATGCTGTACTCTGGTCTCCTCTTATAAGGTTTCTAACAGCGAAGGGGAAATGAAAATGGGTTATCTGATTTTGCATTGTTAAGCGGTTTATAAGGATTGGGTTCAAAGCAAAGTTAATCGAGTGAAAATTGGGTCTTGGTGATGAAAAATCTGGTTCAATAGTAAAATGCTGGAAATGTAGGTTACCTACCGTGACTACTGTTTTCAATACAGTTTTCTATATATGAATCCCCTCAGGAGCATAATGGAGTCTACCGGGTAAAGCTTGTAGCCGAGGTAAGCCAGACAGCAGAGGAGGAGGAGGTGGTGCCTCATGTTGTTCAGCTCATATCGCCCCCGTTTCTGGGCCGGACAGTCCTCACTGCAGGACCGGCCAAATTTGGAATGGACCTCTCCAAACAGGAGCACGGGGTGAGTTTCCAATGTGACAGTGATATGGTACATTGTGTCATTATCAAAGCCTGTAAATAAGTAATTAATCTTACCCCGAGAAAAAGGGGTGTTTGATAATGTTATGAAATTGCCAACGTTTCATATAAGTGATTAGAGAAGTTGGACATTCACATATAATACAAGTAATAACAACGAAAGACTTCCATTTAAAGATCCACTATAACTTCCACTAACACACTCAAACTCTTGTGCCACAGGTGAAGGGCAGCATAGTGAAAGCCTCCCCCTACACGGCCTGTGTGCCGATAGATAACGCAGCGGAGCTAAAAGGCCGTATCGCTCTGGCACTTCGTGGTGACTGCATGTTTGCTGTAAAGGCTCGTCGGCTACAGGAGGCCGGAGCCATAGGAGTCATCTTCATAGGTAAGGAACTGGCATCAATATGCAAAGTTTAGAATAAATGAAAAATGCTACCTCACAGAAATGAATTTGAACGATTCCCTCATTGTTGTTGTTTTTTTTTTTCAGACCACCGAGAGGGAAGTAACAGCGAGGAAACTCCTCTCTTTCAGATGGTTGGAGATGGAGACTCCACTGAAGACATCACCCTAGCTTTAGTCTTTCTGTTTAGCCGTGAGGCTGCAGTGCTAACAGCTGCCCTGGAGGAGCATCACAACGTGGACGTACTGCTGCTGCCCAAGGAGAGGGAGCTGGGCCACGGTGAGAACCAGCTGGAGACAGATTTAAAGGATGAGGCTGCTGATACTCTTCTGTATACTGCTGTTTTGCCCAACAAATCCTGTTACAAGACTAGAACCAACCAACAGTCTTTCAATACTTTTCAGCTGAAAACCTAGCTCTTAAAATTAAAGTTAGCATGCCAAATATATCCAGGAATAAATGCAACATTTTATAGATCAGTTCATAGTTGAGTTTTGGTACATTCATGGAATTTGCTGAAAAATATTGAATACCACACAATTTATTAGACCTTGTTAATGACCTCTCTGGCTTATTGCTTATTTTTTCTATTTCTTTCATACAAAGTCTTGGACATTTACAACATGGACAAAATCAAAAACACACAAACAAACATGCAGCCAGCTCATGATGGAGCATTCAAATGCATCAGATACAAAATCTCAGATGCTCTGATGCTATTTTGATCCCGCTTGGGCAAATGTCGTGGCTCACTGCTGGATTTTGGCTTCATAACTTACACTAATTATTGAGCAGATGAACTGCAGTTAGAGTGAAACACAAAATTACATCAAAGGCCAAAGTTCTGTCATTGTTCTCTCTGCTCTCATTTCTGACTTTACATTTCATTGGCTCTCCTCCACATTTTCCAGATAAGACAGGAAAACCGCCCAGCATGAACATCAAACTCCGCCTGGCAGAGGAGGGGGAGCTGGAGGAAGGAGCAACCAGCGGACCCACCCTGGAGTTAGTCTTGGAGAAAGACGGAGTGCTCCTGAAGGAAGAGGAGCTCTGGGAAGAGCCACATTCACAACAGCAACAGCAGCAGCAGTTTTGTGCAAAAACAACAGAAAGCGAGAGAACTGAGCCGTGTTCAGCAGATTCATCTCAAACCCCAAACTCTGGACCAGTCGCAAATCCTTGAACTGCAGATCACAAAGCAGCCGAGTTTCCTCACACTGATCCCTCTTCACTCTCTGAATGGCATGTGCCTCAGAGCCCCTCACTGCCCTACATGGAGCCCTGACTGACCCGGTCTGCACGTTTACAGCTGATGGAGGAGGATCAGAGCAGTGCGATGGCCACACTCACGTCCTGCCTTGACTTTGACACATACATATGGCTCTGTATTTATTAGACAGACAGTCAGGTGTAGCTCATATTCTGTGTGGTGCAGAAAATGAGGGGTGTTATGATCTCATGTAACTAAACTGGGTAGTTTATGGCCAAAAACTGTAGGTGGAAATGGCCGGGGTTGGTGCTGTCTAAACCTAGCCTGTAGTGTTGCTACTGTAGGTACATAGAAGGAGTACATACTGATGTTGATGTAGACTATTAACTAGAATTTAAAATTACCTCAGCTTAGAGGAGATAAGGCAACAAAAACATACTCAGCTATGTTTTTATGCAATGCCATTAGTATCCAATCTAGACCGCACCTTTCACATCAACGAGTACTGTTAAATATTTAGTACTGATAACTAACTGACCAGTAGGTGGTGTTAGCTACCATGGCCTCAGTGATCCAATGTTAGATGAAGGAGAAGAGTTGGGGCCAATATGGAAAGTTTATTTTCCTTTTTTAATAGTAAGCAACTTCAGGGAATTTTTGAGAGTGAATGCGGTTTACTAGGTTTACTAGGTTGACCCATTGGATGGGACATTTGTGCGTGAGTGTGTGTGTGCTGCATTTCCATTTTTTTGCTACAATGTGTGAAAAGGTGTTAAATCATTATAATACTCAAGAAAGCGTCTCAGCTGAAACATCATCACTATCAAATGACCTGCCCCCCCCCCCCAAAAAAAATCTTAACATCCAAGGAATTAAGAAAGAAACCTATGTAGGATTGATCATCATGGACCTTTTTGAAATTTAGTTTGGATTATTTGTCTTTCTGCATACTAACTATGTGATGGTTGTTAAGTTCTGATTATTATGTCTATTGAAAAACATTGCAAAAACACAGGTTTGTCTGCAGTCTCAAACAGAAATGACCATTCGCCTGTCATTTTATGTGTACAGTATGTGTGTGTGTGTGTTTGTGTCTTGTAATAGGGATGTCTGGTTGGATTGTTGGAGTACAGCAGAAGTATCATCCTGGGATCCTGCTCATTGTTTCCATAATATGACTAACAGGGTCAGGGTTAGTACTCCATAGATTTCCTGTTTTGTCCTTTCGTTAAATTAAGACTTAACATTTATTAGTCTCTCACTCATATTCTACACAGACTAAATAGGTTTTTGGGGCATTAAGTGTAATCATGTTGTGCAACGATTGAATAAGTTGGTTTACATTCACTTGTTTTTTTCTGTCATTAGTAATCGATTGCATGTTTTTTGTCTCTGACATGTGAGCTGAAGTTTGTGTGAGTGGGGTAAAAGCACTTTTTATGCCACCGTATGGTTTCTTTTATGCTTGTACAGTGGACCTTTTCCTGATGCTGCTGAGTTCATTTTCAGTCTTAATCCAACACGGCATTTTTATTTTTGTGTCTAGCCCGTACGAGGCACTGCCAACCCGTATACCTCAGGACTGTACGTTACTGTTCACACAGGAAAAAGGACCATGGATAGGAAGTAGGGGATTCTTTTTGTTGTTTTCCATGCTATTTAATTTTCTTCTATTTTCCAATGGTTCTGTAAATCAATGGCTGTAGCTCAAAAAAGTGCCAAAAGAGATGCATGACAAGGCTCCGGTTTCTGTTACACATGTTCTCTGTATTGGGTTTCTGACTGTGGGGTGAGGCAGTCTTGTCAATAAATTCAAACTGACAATTTTCAACTTTTTAATTTACTCTACATTGAAACTGTAAGTGGAAATGGACAGTTTCATTGCTGCACTCTTCAGACATCACACTATCACACAAAAATACTTTTCGTAGGAATAATTCACGCGTGTGAGGACAGATTCATATTCTTTAGTGCTACTCACCCACATAGGAAGAGACTTTTTTAGTCTATTCTGTTCTAAGTAATGAAGTCTGGACAGTCAAACAAAACTTGAATGCTCAAAACGCTGAAGAATTTGACTCCAAAACCATATTTCATCATTATATTCGTATTACATATTCTTCCACTTAGGAAATATGAAGATGAATTGTGTTCAATAAGCAGAAAAAACAAAGTACTTATGTAAAAAACAGAATGAGAGACAGACCTCGAAAAAACCACTGAAACGGAAAACCATCATGGCAAGAATGTTGACATTTATGATAATGACAGGTGACAGTGATGATGCTGATGAGAGCCATGGAAAAGCCGTCGTGAACATCTCAAATGCATGAAATACTGGTGGAGCGTGCTATGTGGAAAAGATAAAGGAAAGTACTCAGTTCCTCATACTTTAAGTAACTGGTGTTGACATGCTACACCTTTATGGCTCAGGTGTTTCCCAGGGTAAATCTGTTGTTTCATTTTCACAAAATACCTCCTCAGTGTTGACATGTTCCACTTGTTTGAGGAGTTTGGCAAAAGGAAAGTGTATGCTAGACTGGTGGTCAGTTAAACTCATGTTGACTTGGTTGCTGCCTTGGTAACTGAATTTTGGCCTTTGTTTGGACATGGTCTTTCAGTGGCAGGCAAACAAACAGGGAACAGCTGCTGACCTCTGTTTGGGGAAAGAATAAAAGAGTTAATGGGCCGATTGGACAACAATAGACAGAAATTATATATAATCTGTGCTTATTTGATTTGTATTCATACCTTTTTGAATGTGTCCTGTACCTACCACCGCTTTTGCACCTGCTGCCCTCAGCCATTAGGCCTCATTAGCCTATCTGGGATATACAGTAAATGAATGACTGGATTATTAGCGTGGGAAATCAACATTAAAACAAGATGATCAATTTGTATCAACCCTCCAACACATGCACCCACCTACCACGCATACAGGCGCATCCAATTAAACCGGTTTTTCAACGTCATCACGTTACACGTAATTCCTGCGTAGTCTCCCAGAACCTTTGTGAAATGGTGCCTTCAAGTACAGTGCGGAAAAAGTGCCACCGTTTTTTGTTTTTGTAAAAAGTGTAAATATCGAGCGTTATGCTATATTCGTCATTGTGTGAGAGTTAGGGATGTTTAAAATAAACGACCTAATGCATATCTAATTTAACACTATCTTGGTGACATGTTTTCTGTATTTAATCAGCATTTTCCTTGTAGGCTATCTCATGCTTGTCTTAAACAGGCTACGAAAGTTAAATATTTTGACCAAAACAGCACACACAAAATTAAACACAAAAACAGCTTGCAACCAGTCAGCCGTGGATAGGCTATTTTAGACACAACAGCCGCCGTTATCTACACACAGACACGTTTTAGTCTTTTAAAAACGGATTTTACGAGTTGACCCTGAAGGCAGCAAGTCAAACACGCACACATACAGGAGCTCACACGCCCCCTCCTTCCCTGCCAGAAGCTCCTCTATCTTTAGCCCTGCCACGGATTACAGTGCGCAGTGTGGACGGACTGCTCTCCCGGTGTAAACCTGCTCGAGGTTTATCGCTGAGGCTTTCGCTCGCATTACAAAAAAAAACAAAGAAGAAAACAAAACAAAACAAAACAAAAACAACACCGTAAACCGACACAGATGGGGGAATGACAACAGCCTCGGTCCCTGCCAGCGGTTCTTCTCCGTCCACGAGAAGACTCTCCAAGGAGGATGCTGCTGTTGCTCCTCTCCAGCCCGCGGAGGAGCGGACGCCAGCGCCGGGCCTCGCTGCTGCTGCCGCTGCTCGCCGCGGTCCTGCTGTGCGTCGTCTCCGTCGGTTCTGCCCTCCCAGGTAAATACAATAACACATCACAACACTGACACTGACACCGACAGCACCAGACACAAACCAATTATCCGCGACACCATTTAAGCTTATCATCCAAATAACCCAGGCTGTCTGTCTGTCTGATCATTAATGCATCTCTAACTATAACGATGAGGCAGGTGATCAACAGAAAAGAAGAGGTTTTCTATCTCAACACAAATTACCGTAGGCTACTTCTAATTATGTGTTGTACTGAGAGACGTTTTGGACAGGTTGGACAAGAAAGTGCATTCGTGTGGGTGATAAGAGCACAAGGCAAAGACAATAGAGAAGACAAAAAAAATCTTTCCTTCCTTGTTAGAATCCCTGTTTCGTTTCCTCCTATGACTAAAAACATGTTCTATGTGGTTAACTTATCTCAGCAGCCCATGTCAAGGAGCTCCTATGTCAAGGAGTAGCCTACGTGGGCCACAACATTTTCCCACTGATCTAGTTAACTTTGAAAATGATGTTTCATCAAAAATCAGAATCAAATGCCTGTTACAGTGAAGTTACAGTCACATTGTAAAAAAAAACACAGTTCAGCATGAATCCATCATCTGAAAAGGGGGGGAGCATTCATTGGCAAAAAGCAACTGTTTATACGTTTCCTAATGAGTTTAAACTGTAACTGTAGATTTCCTGAAACATTAATTCACATTCTCTCAATTAAGTAATTGATTAATCTGAAACCTGGTAATTGTTTTGAGTCTGTTTATGAGCATGAATGTGTGTGTGATGGGGATCCTATGGCTGTAATGGTTGCTGCTGATGTTCACAGGGGAGATAATCTGTGTCTCGGTTTTTAACACCGAAACCCTGTGGGAGAACCAACAGATGGACTGTCACATGTAATCTTTAGCCTTTATCTGAGAGAGAGAGAGAGAGAGAGAGAGAGAGGGAGAGAAATGCTGTAACCTACATGTTCTGAACATTTTCTGCTCTGTTCTGGTCACAGATTTGCATGAATTTATAGATGTTGATGAATTACTTCCATTAAATCATCCATGCAGTCATCCAGTAGTTCACTCCATCCCACTGAAGACTGTGTGCGATTAATCAAAAGGGTGTGTAGCGTCACAAACAAGGAGGATGGAGAGGCAGTGTGATGCTGTATTTCCCCCCTGATAGGGTACATTTGAAAAGTCCAGTGGGTTTTTCCCCGTGTCATCTCGAATCTACCACTGCAAATCTCATTATTTCGTCCCTGGTGTGTCGAGGAAAAAAAGTGTAGGAAGGACGGTTGAGCTGACATCGAGAAGTTTTCCAGTGTCAGAAAAAAATATCATCATTTGTTCGACACAACACCTGTTACACTTGAATGCAGCTTGCTCATAGCAGCGTGCCACAGTATGTCAGTATGTGGGCCATTGTTTGTGGATGTTGTGTTGAAAATCAAAAAGACGAGGCAGAATAACACTTTTTTTTCTCGAGCCAGTGTGACAGGAACAGGATTCACAGCACGGTTGCACAATGTGGCTGTACACAGCAGCGTTACAGGGATCATTTCTACGCCACCGCACATTCAGAGACTTTATTAAAGATCAGTAATTATAATGGAGGCGTCTCTACAGGACCTCAAAATGCACATCACAGCAGTTCCAGTGAGTCAGCTTTCGGGGCGGACTTGCTGGAGTGTGACAACAGCATGAAGTGCATAGCAATCAAGGTGTTTGATTCAGCAAACGTCGACACATCACCATGTGTGAACCTGCCAGGGAGCTCGCACAGAACATCGGGTTCTTGGGATGGAAGAAATCCAGAATCTCCATAAACCCAATTAATTACATAAACAACGTCTTGTCTGCCGGCCAAGATACAGAATTAATTATCTTATAGCATGCTGAATATGTTGTATTAATTCAGGTTCAGCCGGGGCATCTTTTTGTCATTTGAAAGTCACTTCTTTTTCCACTAGAAATGTGAATTATATGCGCCTTCTTGCTTTTCTAATTTTAGCATCCCTCTGCAGACACATCATCATCATCCTCGCATCTTGATATTTTGAATCGGGCCTGATCATTGCTGTGCTGCCACGTTGAAATGCCACATTTGTCATTCACCGAGGCCAGCGCTCATAGAAGTCGTGTCATTGTTATTCAGGGAGCAGCTGCCTCCAGCCGTTTCTTCCACCAGGATTAAACTTTAACGATTCATATCTTCAGTGTCACGCTCTGTCTCCTTTTCACACGCATACGACACGACGACTGCTGGCTTTAGTATTTTTCAATGACCCTTTCTTTTTTCTTTTTTTTTTTCCAACCCTGCGGCAAAAATCATGTGGCAGTCATCTGCGTTGTAGTGGGGACGGAGAGCAGTAAAAACTGAGGTGGAACAACACCTGCACATTACCAGAGGACAAACACACCACTGACACAGTGACCAGGCTCATTTAGATCTCCTTTTCTCATATGACTGGAGAAGAAGTCAAGTGTGCATATATTATTGTAGGGTGTTTTGGAGAGATTTTATTATTTAGTTCTTTTAGGATTAAGAATAAATTTGATCCTTGAGCTAAAGAGAGCTGTCAGATTGAAGTGGGTTTGAACTGTGCACTGTCTAGACCTGTCAATAATAATAATAAGGACACTCTCTAAAAGCTTTTGATGGAAAATCACTAAATCTCTGCGATGAATAGTTGATAAGCCGCAGTGTAACAGCGACACATCTGGAAAGACAATCTGGCTGGAATGAGGAACCAGATGATCTTTATCTAAAGATCTAAAAGGGCTTTTATGGTCTTTTTTTTCCAAAACAGCAGACAGTGTGGTGACGCAGAGGATCATCTAAAATAACACTTGGTACAGATCCAATTTGTTCTACCTTATTTTTGATATGTAATGTAGCCTATGTGAACTCAGAGCTTCCAGGAAGTAATTTAGAAAATGCAGCTTGAAGCTAACAAGTGCTCTGGTTTCAAATTGGTTTGTGATGTTGTCTGTGGTCTTGGAGGAGGTTTGACAACCAGTGTTTCACGAACCAGAGAGAGAGAGAAAATTACCACCCAGTCATACGGTGGTAACCGTCATACTGAAAATACGTAACAGCCAGGAAGTCGTATTGATTCACCTCATTGTGGTCTCCGTCGTGTCTCAGCGTGGAGGTCTGGCATTATGAGGGTGGTCGGCACAGGCTTCCTTGTGGTCGCCGCTCCGAGCCCCATGTTTGGCTTCTTCATTTGAGAGAGCTACCAGACCACCTCTCCAGGAAATTAGAGGGCCAACAATTATCTAATCAACTAACAGACTGCTATCAGATATTAGATCAAACCGAGTCATCACAGTCGGACCCAACGGTTGAGTCTTTTTGTCGAGCCCATTTCGAGATGAAAAAAGGCCCAATTTGCCATGTCAGCTCTTTTGCACGCCAAGGTTTGCACTTGTGTGCAACCACATCCTTTTGAAGTATGGCAGCTTCTGTGTACCGCCGCCGACACTTCCTTCACTGTGCTAGTACCAAGAAACATGACAGAAAAATCTATAAATATTACCAGGTATATGAGGTGAAGTAGTCAAAACTCAAGAAATACAAGGTCACTGTAACTTCTCTCATACACCACGCTTTTCTAACAACTTATAGGCAACTGAGGACCAATAAATATGATGACCCTGGAAAAGACAAAAAAAATAGACAATTCAAGCAGCTTTTATTTCCCACCTACATGTAGCCATTGTATGAATCCCTTCAACCTTTGTTCTATTTGTTGCAGGGCGCGCTGCTTTGCTCCACTCTAATTATAACGACAGAGTAATTATCCCTGGTATAATGGGTTAGACTCGCCATTGTCTGACATGACAAGAGTCACTGCAACAGAAAAGACAAATGACAAACACAGGGAGAGATAAGGCAGAGACGACACGACAGCAGTACAAGCAAAGACAAACAAAGACTCTACCAGAAATTCTTAGACATTTTTTCAAATTGCTTCCTTTTCACCTGTTATCTCTCTATAGTCACATACGCAGTGTATTTCTAGTGTAGTGTATTTCCTGCCTGTCTGCCTGCCTGCATGTGTGCTTGTAGGCTACCTATGTTAAACAGGTGGTAAGTCATGCCCCAGTTTCCACCAGTGTAGTGTGGCTCAAAAAGTTACATAGAACTTGAACACCTACACACAGTTTTCACAGAACTAGACGTCTAAATGAGCCACATGACGCTGGGTTCGGAGAATTTAAATAATCTAGGTTAATGTCGCAGCTGTTTCCGCTGTACGGTATTTGTGTCAGACTCGGCATAGACAGAGCAATTTTCTGACTTTATTTGGCAGTCGACTCTGAGGCCCTATGCGTAGTGGTTTTAATGCCAAGGCTACACAAAGCCAACAGGGGTTTATCGATTCTTAAAATGCCAAGTTCAGTGTTTAGTTTAGGGTCAATTTCGATCAGTTACGAGTTATAACAACATGCGCAAAAAAGGTTATTAGAAGCTAAAAGTAATGTAGATAAGAGCTGCTGTTAGCCTTCTTACAAGAAATCTTTATCAATATAAAGGTTTATGCTCCAGTATCAGTGTATATTAGAATTTGTTCTGGAAAATCAATAAAAAACCTATTTCTAGATTGAACAAACCTTTTTTCCCCAGACATAGACGTAAAATCAAATCACATTAATGCTAAAATTGATATAAAGTCTTACATAAGCTTCCAAAGCCACTGTGTGTCTACCTAGATGATGAATGACCAGAAGACAATCAGGATAGCTGAATTAACTGAAAACAGTAAAATGAAAAAAAAATCTCAGACAATGATAAATTCATTTCCCCACATGGTTTACATGATTAAACCTTATTGTGCTGCTGCCTAATCCTAATTCCCAGCATATAATAGCAGCATTTGTCATCTGATGCCAGTGAAAACAAAGCTTTAGAAACAGGCTGTGCGGCATTTGTTTGATTTTGTCATTTGACAGTGAGACATAGTGGACAAACATGAACATATCAGTGTGTCTACACGAAAAAACACACACAAATGCACACAAACGGGAGCACACACACACACACACACACACACACACAGGCTATCCATGTGGAAATGAACATTGGTTGCGTATCAAGTGAAGAGTGCTCAGCACAAGCTCTTTAATGTTTCCACTTGATTTGGAGTGTTTGGCTTACTTCCTGTCTGCTATCAGAGGGTCAGGAAACACACAATGGGAGTGTATGACCCATGGCCTACCCATTTCCTATACCTCAACTCTAAAATCTCACTCACACACACAATTGTGGAGTGGATTTGCTGCATTATATCAGGAGAGCATCTCGAAGCAGCTCAGGTTAACTGTGACTTGAAACTGTGGACTGCGGTGTGCCTGCATTTGTGTGTGTGTGTGTGTGTGTGTGTCTGTGTGTGCCCGTGAGTGTGGGTGTTTACCAGGCTGTGTGAGAATGCCTCTGTTTGCTTCTCTGTTCTTCCTGGCAGGGCTGCTGCTGAGCACAGAGCCTGGCAACAGCAGCAGCAGATGGTTAGGAAAGTCATTTTTCACTTGTTCCAAGGACTACTTTATGAGCCCCCGAGTTGCATAATGATTTTTCACACCTCTACTGCCATTGCCGAAACCAAACTACCTACTATACAGTACTGCAGAAACGTGTCTGATTCTTCTGTTTCCATCTCCCCGTCTGTCTTTTGTTTCTCGGCCTCTCCCTCTGTCTCCTTTTGATTGAGCTGTCTAATTAGCGACGACACTGTGTGTGGGAGGCTTGTTGCTGCCATGTCCTATGGCGATTTCACGTTCACTTCTCTGGCTCCTTTGTTATGCTGCTAAATAGATTTGAGCTGCTTTGTCACATGATTATCATGATAAGTATCGTTCATTAGTTGAACCATGTTTAGAAAAAGAGCTATTATTGTAAATGCTAGTTGCTTAGGTAACATATTTTATACAATTAGGCTGTTTCAGTAGGGTAATAAGAACAATGTATTCACAGCAACAGGTGGTGAACAGAAATGAATGCAGGTTTTTTTTTTCCCCCCGGATTGTCGTACGTCTTCTTACAGCCTACACACACTGGGTTTGTGTGTGTGTGAGGAGAATAATTATCTGCATTCATGTTCCTGCAATAGGTTCCACCACATTAACTTCCCACGTGATGAATAACAGATGAAGTGCTGACCAGAGGTGTTGAGATTCAAGCTGCATTGTTTTAATGGAGAGTGCAGTGCAGATATTTGAGAAAACCGAACACAACACACCCCGATGTCTCCGTTTCATAACAGGGACGAAAATCTTCCTGTTTTGTCTCGGACGACAGCAAGTTATTTATGTGTCGGGAATGGAAAATGTTAAATAGTAGGATGTCTGGGGATAAGCAGAGGACAAGACGAATACAGCGAGTGATTTAGAGACTTATGTGCAGTGCAATTTTTCTGATGTTGTGTTAGTGTGATGACATTGACGCGTAGATGAAGATGAAGTCTGACACTAATTTCCTTCATCTCAAAACCTAAAACACAGTGGGACTAATTTATGTCACTGTAAAATGAAAATAAACAATGAGATAAGTTGGTTGAGAGGCTTTACTGTAGTGAACTAAAGGAGCAACATTAAAGCAGAAGTGCGATATTTTTGTGTTAATATAAGTCTTAAATAGTTATATCTTCCGACAGCAATCACTTACATAGAGTGTTTGGACCGAAACACGGGTCTGTCAGTCACTCTGCTCTGCTCTGAGCCGAGGAGAAAACTTTTCTTGTATCCTACAATTTTTATCCAATGAGGAGAGAGAACGGCATGAAGGGCTGTGTGTGCAGCCAAGGGATGCGCCTGAATGTGGTGACGTAGGGACGAGGACCAATAGATCCATGACGAGGGCGGGGGCTGCTAACTCCATCGACTGACAAGATGTTATGGTGCGTTCAAGGCAACCCGTAACTCGTGTTTTTCCGACCTGTGAAGTCGTACCAGTTCAATCTGGTACGAGTTCACGGGTCGGAAGTTACGAGTGGCCGTTATAGTGACTTTCACAGGTAAAACAGGTCGGAAAAACATGAGTGGGTTGCCTGGAACGCTACAAAGTTGTAAGTCATGACTTGAAGCTGTAATTTACGGTTTCAAAAGCTTGCCTGGAACGCAGCATTAGCCAAAACGACCGGATCGCTTACTTCTGCTTTAAGCTAATGCAACACTACCGTTAACATGTTAACAACAAACATGTAGCCCCTGAATCAATAGGTCAAAATTCAGCTTTGGCACAAAATAGATGAGAACTTGGTTTTAAAATGTTTCAAATGTTAAGAGGCTACAGCCATGAATCATTTTGAGGCTGTAGCTGACATCAGTGTTTTGAGATGAAGGCTAATATCAGCATCATAACATGCACAATGCTTCAAATGTGCACTGTCTTTGTTTAGCTAAAAGGGGCTAACCGAAGTCATTAAGCGTCATTGTCTGGACAAATTGTTCAAATTTATTCTAAATTTAGACTCAGCCATATACAGTCATGCCATTAGTACTAAAGCTAAAAATAGATATTTTCAATGTCATTTCTCGTCATTCTGTGATGTAGCCTAGGCCTACACTCATCAATGAGTTGATGAGTAAGCCTGTGATTTCCAGCCTGAATCACATGCACACGTACGAACACACACTTATCTATCTATCTAATGTATTCTAGTCACTTATCTTTCAAAATGTAGGTTATACCTCACTGTGGCGATGAGGTTAGGTCATGGAGTGCGAGACATGAGCGTGTTACTGTGTCTGTGACATGAGTGCAGTCGTCACTCTGCAGCTGACCTTTACCTAAAGCTCTTTCTGCTCAGACAGTTACCAGATCAAAGAGTTTTTAAAAAAGGGGAACGTGAGTGAATCTGTGTTTTTAGCCTGAGGTCTCGCACTTGTCTCTGTGGTGCGCACATGCAGAGCTGCACATGCATACAGACATGTGCCGGAAAATTAATTCCACCGACACACAAGTGCACACTCACATGAAAACACCACAAGGACAGAACAAGCTATTTCTAGGGGATGGTTATTTTTTCTCTTCTCTAAGGTTAAAGGGTTGAAGCAAATCGATAAGAATATGTGACAAGGGGTTTGATATCTGGAGGGAAATGAGAGGCAAGGCATGTGACAGGTAAAAATAGAAGCCACGACAACCGAGGGGAGGGAACTGCAAGAAAATAATTAAAAGAGAGAGAGACAGAGAGAGATCTTTGACGTAACCAGGAATCAGGGGTGCGTGCGTGGCACACGAGCCTCACGGCACTGTCACAGCCATGTTGAACGACCGAGCAGGTGACGCAGCAGTTAAACGTAGCTACAGGTGACGGTGTTGTGGATGAACCGTGGGAGCAGAGACAGAGCCTGACAGTAAATAAGAAGCAGCAATCGAAGGTTGTCAGGGAGTTGTCCACTTTCATGTTAGTTTTAGGGCACTTAGGAAAACATTTGCTTTCCTAGCCTGCAGGTACGTCAGTGAATGCAGCATTTGTGCAAAAAGATGAAATCGAAAATGCTCCTAATATCACTCATCCAGCCACCCCCCTACCCCAAATCCTAACCTTATCATAAAAAATTGAAATGTTAATGATTTCCCACATCCCCCACCCCCTCTCTTTCTTTGACTCAAACAGTCAGGAAAACAAAGCGTCTCAGATTACACATGCGTCACTCCACCACTGTCTCCCCACGGCCTCAGACCAGTCAGTGAAATAAGAAGATGTGTGTGTGTGTGTGTGTCCCTTTGGTGTAACTGTGATGTGTAGATTTGTTGAAATGTTTGTGTGTTTGCACGGGGGTTGTGTGTGCGTGTTTTGCCGCCATCTGTTGTGCTTACACCTTTCTGATGTTGTTAAACGTTTGAGATTTTCATTTTACAGTTGAAACAGTTTATTTTTTCTAGTGTAACTGTGTTTCAGTGTTTCTGGTAGGGAGGGTTGGGGTCAGAAAAGGTGTTTTACTTAAATTGCAACAGGAAGTGTGGAAAAAAAAAAAGGAATGATCGAAGATTGAGGCATCAATAACTTATATGAACTCTTATATTCGTCTCCGAACACCAAAATCCACAAGGAATCCACATCCACAGCAGTGCAAAGCTATAAACTCATTTTATATTGAATTATAGTCTGTATGCACAGGCACGAGAAGCAAGCGCTCTGCCCCTCCTCTGGCTGCAGCTCTTCATCTCACCAACACTTCCTCTGTGCACATGTGCTCCTTTCATAACTCACATCTTTCCTGATATAACAGCTCTTGTTGCCATGGAGGTGACTGAGATTTCTCCTACAGAGACCTCCTGTCATGTGTAAACCTCTGCCCCTCTTTGGCAGCAATTGAAAGACAATGAGTTGGGTAATAATTGCAGTCTGTTGCAAAACACAAAGAGACGTTCATTCATTCATTCATTTTTATTATTTGAATTTTGTATAATAAACTGTGTGTGCTGAAAATATCCACAGCAATTGTATAACCCACCAATCTCAAATTGTTTTATTTCTCTATTTTAACAGCCTTGACCCATTATCTCTCACAAATACTAGATTCACCCCGCCCCCCCTCCTGTCTGTCATCCCCCACCATGCAGTTCTCCTTCAGCTGTCCTGCTGCGCTGCACCCTGTGCTCTGTATCCGCTCTACCTGCCCTCTGCTGCCAAACAGACCTGCTGTGACCCACTTCTTTCTTTGTGGGGTTTTATCGCCTGCTATGTGGGTGTGTGTGTGTGCTGTATATTTCTAGATACAGCGTCTGGGTTTTTGTTTTTGTGCTAAACTGGCAGCAGTCAGGTCAGGGGATTATCTCACCTGACTGCGGTCAGATCTGTGAGCAGCTGTCGCTCAATCTTTACTTTGGTTTAACCTGATATGCTTTACCAAACAGGTGGGGCTCACTACATTGTGAAATTTAGAATATAACCCAGATATGTACTTTCATTACAGTCTAAACATTCTTGTCGTATTTGACAAACGTAGGGCTTGATAAGGTCACAGCAAAATGTAAGCGTTTTCAAAGCTGTGATGGAACTGTGCTGAAGACACATCCATTCATAAAAGCAATGACGATTATAAGATTCAAACAGCTCTTATTCTGAACATTTTTATAGTGCTTCATTCATCACATAACTTCCTCATTTAACTGTCTCAAAAATATATAGGGGTAATAAACTTTATTTGTATGGCTTCTATCACACAACAGTTATACTGGGATACTAATAAAACTGTCCATCTCTCTCTCTCCCTCTCTCTCTCTGTCTCTTTTTCCATCCCACCCCCAGCTGGTTCTAAATGCCCCCACCACATAGACTGTGCCAAAGAGGGACGTCGCTTCTGCAGACCCGGCTCCTCCCACTGTGGCCCCTGCCTCCCGGCGCTGCAGGAGAACGTGGAGGGACGCTGCGTGGAGAGGAGGCACCGTCAGCACGGTATGAAGAAAACACATCTTCACTTCACACACACACACACACACACACAAACACACTCATAATGCATGACTCGGCATTCACTGTGCACATAAGCACCTGCTGTTTCATCTGAGGCCCAGAGAACTGAGCTGCACTGGCTCTATATACAAACAACCTGACACGTTACACTCAGGTAGCTGGAAGGATGTAAAGAAAGATCTCTATCTATCTATCTATCTATCTATCTATCTATCTATCTATCTATCTATCTATCTATCTATCTATCTATCTATCTATCTATCTATCTATCTATCTATCTATCTATCTATCTATCTATCTATCTATCTATCTCTCAGTGATATACAGATTGTATGAAATACAATACATCAGACTGGGAGAAAACAATAAAGTCAAGTATTTTTGGAGTGAGAGGATTGGAGATTTGTTTGTTCTTTGACAAAAAGTTTTTTTTTTTTAATAAATGCATTGTTTAAAATAATTTTCAAGTTAATTTCAGTGTCAAAATGTCAAATATTCCTCGGGTTCAGCATAATGTTTAATAGTAAAGTTACTATTTTGGCGGTTGTGCAACGTTTTCCAAAAGGAAAAATGACCAACACACACCTCATCAGTGTGTTTGCTGAAGGAGAAGATGGAGCTTGTTCAGAGCGAATTGAAGCCTAATGAGGAAGGGAGGTTATGTTTGTTCTTATCAGCCTCAGTTCCAGTGAAATGAAATGACAGCCGACACTGCAGCTTCTCTCTAGCCATAATTGAAATATTAGAGTGCGTGTAAAAGCACCGACTGACTGGCTGTTATTCTGTCTCTGTCTGTTTCTGTCCTTTACATCTTCACTTCACATTAGTCCTTTGTCACAGCCTCTCTTCTCTCAGGTGATGTCTGTATCCTGTTGCCCACGTCTCTCCTCTCCTCCTCTCCACCCTTTCCTCTCGATTGCCTATTGATTCATCTCTTTCTCTCTCCTCCATCAGCCTCAGCCTCGTGTCTTCATTCACTCTCCCTGTTTCACTTCTTTTCTCTCTGCGACCTTGGTGCGGTCCTCGCTCTTCCTCCTCGTCGCTCATCGTTCGTGGTGCAGCGGTCTGATCCTCTGTGTTTTTTAATCTGTCCCTGCTGTGTCTGCAACATACCCAACACACACACACACACACACACACACACACATACCACCCCCACACACTGCCTGCTTTAATCACTTAGATGGCATGCATCTCTCTCTGTCTCTCTCTCGCCCTTCATCTCCATCAATGCCACTCAACGAGAGAGAGCCAAGCCTCTAAAATAGATCTTATTTTTCTGATTTTCGCGGCACGGCACGGCGCTGCTGGCATACACGCACACGCCGCGTTTCAAGCAGGCTCTCCGGCAATTAAAGAGAGAGGCTGAAACATCATGTGTGTATCTGAGTTTGCTGGCTTGCCTCCGCATGGATGTGTATGCGCACGACTGTGTATTTATGTCTCTTGATGGGCACGAGTGTGCGGGATTAATAATTTAGATGGGTCTGCGGCAGGAGAGGATACAGTACAAACTTGGCTCAAAAATATTGGCGGCAGCACCAGAGAGGGAAATAAACATGAGGAGATGAGTGTGAGGACATATCAAAAAGAAGGGTCATGTTGTTGTTTTTTGTAGTACAGTCATCTGATGATAAAGGCAGATTAGTTATCATTTAGTTGACTTTGGATTGCCTTTTGCATATTGCATTTTTTAACATCAAGTCTGTCAGTTTAATATACGTGATGCTGTCATATGCATGTTGTGAATGCAGCAGGATCATACCCTGGGCTAAGCTCCCTAAAGTGGTTACATAAACTCCAGAGAGCCCACAGCTCACAGGGATCGCCACGGGAGACTGACACTGACGAGCACTCGTGCGTATACACGCAAAATGTTTAAAATGAAATGATTAAATTACGAGTCCACACTCAGTCCCCCGTAAATGTATCATGCTCGGTTTGTTTGCTCTGTCGGGGGCAGCGCACATCAAACACGTTTTAAAGAGCTGCAGTCCGGCCACGACTCAGTGGTTTGGCAGCATCGCTGAAAACAAATCACACTTCAGAGGAAGCCTTTGCGGGTGTGTTTTCACTACTTTTTATCTTACAATGTTAGTCTGCTTTTCTTTTGAAGCAGAAACAATACATAGAATATATATCCCATGATGCAGCATCTGCATACCAAATAAGTGTCAGCTCATGTTGTCTTCCTATTGCTCTCTCTCTCACTCACACTGAAGCTCACAACTGAACCTTTATTTTGTGAGGAAGCCTCTTCTTCTTTTTATGTTTTATTTTTTACCGTGACTTTTTGTACTCTCGCTATTATGTAAGTAAAATTTTTCCCATACATGGGATCAATAGAAAGTCTTTATCTTAAGCAAGGTTTCCTTTTAGTTGTTCTTCTGATTCAGTTTTCTGAGTTCATCCTCAGCATAATCAATCAATCAATCAATCAATCAATCAATCAATCAATCAATCAATCAATCAATCAATCAATCAATCAATCAATCTTTATTTATAGAGCACCTTTCATACATGAAAATGCAACACAAAGTGCTTTACACACATAGAAAAATAGAAACAGAAAAAACAATTACAAGTAACCCCCCCCCCCCCCCTCCATACTGCACACACACACACACACACACACACACACACATTTGGGAGGACTCGCAGGCCGTGCCACAGGGGGCACCAGCGGACAGCGCCCCCAGCAGCAGCCCAGACACAGCTCCCAGCGTGGAAGACCCCCCTGAGGAAACACTGGAGTTAAAGCTAAAAACTAAAAACATAAGATAGGATAAAAACCCTGAAAAAATAAGTTAACAGAGTAAACAGCTTAAAAGGATAAAAAATATGTAAGTAAATAAAATAAGTAAAACAAGTAAAATTATTTCAGGTTAATAACATCTTTAAAAGCAAGATAGAAGCAGAAACATAAAATAAGATAGAACCATAAGAAGAATTTAAAATCTAGTTAAAAGCCTGACTAAAAAGAATCAGTCTGACTGGCTTTGTAGAACTTGTTACTGATCTGGAAAACTCATAATAACAATGTCAAAGTCAGTTACATTTCTGGCAGCGTTTGATGCTGAGATATTCTGTGAATCCAACAAAAAAAACTTAGATGACTCAAAAATGCAATGTACAGGTGTGTGACCGTAAAGTATGTATGTCCTCAGAACAAAATAAACTGAAAAGAAGTCAACACATCTTCATCTCACACCACCCAGGATTCTCCCTCGTCGCTGCCTGCAGCAAGTCGTGTCTCATTCAGATTCCTCTGCGGCTTCCATACGTCTGGTTTTCCCTGTATGACCAGACTCTATGCTGCTTCGTAGCTCTAATGACTACACAGTTGTTTATGTCTTTATTGATTGCTACATTTTTCATCCATTGGCTGTGGTTTATTTTTAATGATTGTCACATCTCTGGCATTGCAGTAATATACTTTAATTTTTATCATTTGTCCAGTTGGTGGATGTATCCTGTGGGGGTTGCAGGGTAGGAAAGAAGTGAAGATTATTAGAGCTCCATAATGAGTACAACTCTGTTTATCTGCTCTGGAAGGTTAAATAATGGACCAATACATTTTTAATGAATCAGTTATCACAGATCTCCAGGACAGCAGCAGAGCTACTGTTTTTTTATTTGATTTTATTGTTTCTGTCATATCTCACTGCTGCTCCTCTTTCCAATTCCCTCCTAGTTCATTCTCAGTCAGTTCTTAGACTTCTGTGGCCTCATACCTTTTGATCTATTATGGCATTTCATTGCCTGTAAATCGGAGGAACTTGTTCTAGCTGGAAATCACTCTAAAATGCCAAAAATGTCGCATATTGTCACATAATCAGTCCATGGAGGATGAGAGCGAGCAGCAGGTGAACAAGCAAGTCAGACAGCACTTTGTATTGAAAGTAGAACCTGCTCATATTTGACATAGAGGTGTGCGCTGCCATCGGTAAACACACAAAATGCCTCGAAGCCATGTCTTTTGTTCAGAAGAAGCACTAATGTATTCTTTGCTGTATCAGTTGTTAAGTTGTGTTTGTGCTAAAGGCAGAGTTGACGCCATGTCGCCCAGTGTTTTATCTGGATCATCACTCTCTGTCCCCCTCTCTCTCTCACACAGAGGTCTGGTCTTCATTGTTTATACATTTATTACATTATGCAATATTCAACAGAGCCAGCGACAAAGTGGAGGCACAATAACAACAAAAAGGCCAAGACGCTCCGACAGCTGTTTGTTAGCGGCACATCCAGCACGAACAAATGTCCTACAGCAGTTTGCTTTGCTGGCACAAGATTACATCACTAAACTGAGGGAGAGCTAAACAACGAGCTTGTTAGTTCAGCAACAGTTGAAACACAGACACTGTTTTACAGCCTTTCACTTCAAATGATTGATATCACCGTCTGATTATGGTGCTGTTTTGTGTAAGTTACATTTATTTGCCATATATCCAGTTTTAGATTTATGGTTGTTAGCACATACAACTTCCACTATTCCACTTTATAAATCTGATCAAATACAGTAGCTTCAGCGCAACATTTACTGTTGACTGCTTAGAATATATATACACCTCCAGTCTGAAAACTTTATATACGATAGTGTAATATGTATATCTTTTTTTGCAATAAATTTATATGTTTACTACCCTACCTTTAAATATTCCAATAATACCACTACACTTGGGTATACCTATTCAGCTTGATAGATTTCATGAATAGTGGTAATTGACTGATTTCTATGCATGTTAGTTGATATGATATTCTACAAATGAAGATACAATGTTTTTAAAAGCACTTGACACTAGTGACTGACCTAATATCTAACTACCAGGAAAAAATAGAGTGAAACATTTACAGTATTTTATTGCAGACTTTTTTTTGTTCCACTGGTGAAGACAGGTGGGACTGTTTATTGAAGGTTAGAACATGGTTGCTCACATTTCCCATATCGACTCAACTGTGTGCATTCAGTTGTGACCGGCTTTTTTTTTTTACAGCAGGTGGGAGGATGAATGACTCACTGCCAAAAAATTATGAGCTACAGCGACACTATGTTACCAACTTTAAATTTAATGGACAAAATGACATTTTAACTGCACGGCACTCCTTATATGAAGACAGAAACTCATAAAGAAGATAGGATATCTGTGTTTACACTGTGACTTCTCTGGTTCCTTCCCTTTTCACTTCTTGTCAACCTTTCCCCCTGAAAACACTGGGAAAAGTACATGAATCAGATGTGGCAACTGAAACTAGGAGGCCCGCTTTATTTATTCTGGTATCTATCAAGTTGGCCAATAGATCCTGGTTTCAGAGGATCTGAGAGTCAAGTATCACCTGTGGCCTCCCCGTTGTCTGCCCTCTACAGAGGCCATGTATTAAATAACCACTAGAGGGCAGCAAGACACTCAGAGTGTCAATCAATAGTCTGAATAGAGCAGAGGACAGAATCCAGTAGGCATTAAAAAGACAATGGAGGGCATATTAACTAAGTTCAGTAGTATAAAAACAATGAAGTACTCTGTTAGTGTTGGTTATACAACTGATTTCTATTTTCATTTCTCTGTATTAATTGACAGATTACTTGAGTAGTTTATGGAGAACAGCTTCTTAAATGCTAGATTTAGTTTAATATCTTATTTATCTTTATTATTATTATTATTATTATTATCATTAATACTGTTTTATACATTATTTGTGGCTTTTGGTGAAGGCCATTAAAAAAGTAGTTGTTACTTTGGGCTCTGTTAACTTGCAGCAGACTTTTGAGGTTATGTAGATTAAACTAATTAAATGAACAATCAAAACTAATAATCAGCAGATAACACAAAATCCCTATTTTCTGATCCAATGCCAGGCGGAATGACCATTGACTGATAGTATAGATAATAATTTTCTAATTTTCTTAATTTTCTTTGTAATAGTGCCTCATTTAATAGTTTGTTATAAAAGCATTTCGATTGTTCGATTTCTTCTACTTGTTCTGTTGTTTGAGTTTTTAAACAGGGAGAGGGGAGGCTAGGGGAGGGAAAGTAGTGTGTGTTCCTGCATGTGGAAGAAATGCGAATGGTTTTTAAGTGAGAATAGAGAGCAACAGATGTGTGTGACCCACAATCCCTGTTGAGCTGTTTAGTGTTTGTTTGTTGTACCCAACTGCCCCCTGGGTGCCTCTCAAGGGGTTATGGGTCATTATCAAGCCGGTGACAAAACTCCCCTACACAAGGAGAGGTGTGCGTGCTTAGTCAGTGTGTGACAAACTACACACGTACACACAATAGACACTTTCTTTGGGGTGAATCATCAACTTCAGTAGCCGTCAGGCTTTCACAGTAAAAGAAAAAAAAAAAGAAACAAAAAATCGTCCCATCCATTAAAAAAAAAAAATCCAATCCATATTTAAAAATCATCACCAATAAATCTCGTCTTCTATTTTTTGAGTCTTTTCTAAAATTTAAATCTGTACCACACACGCGCTCCTGCCAAGCCACGCGAGCACGGTTGGAGCTCTCAGCCACCTGCAAAGTACAGATGGTGCATCCCGCCTCCACAGACACCTGCTATGGAGTGCACTAAATGGCCATTAGTGGAGGGGGGTAAGAAAATAACAAAGCAAGGCAGTGAAAGTGCTGGCATGTCATATCATACACATTAGCTGGGCCAGATGGCCAGCCTTCTGGAGCGAAAGTGACACTGTAGCCATTAAAAGTCATGCGGATGGTCGTGATATTTTGTAATTACACATTTGTTTGGATAGATTTTACTGGCAACTGTGGTTTATTTATTTATTTTTTCTTTCGCATTGGCACATATGCAGTCAGTGTCACACAAATCAGCTGTACATATTGGCCCATTATGATCAACAAAGATGGAATCAGGCATGTTTTAGCTTCTTTGCAACTTTTCTGCATAGTTTCTTAGTTTCTATGACACAACTTCACCAGCGTTAAGTGCCAATACCTGTAATTTGATATTTGATATATTGCAGGGTAACTTTATAGAGGGAAACAACACTTTGATCACCTCCATTAGCAGCGAGCTATAGGATCTATTGTGAACGTAGCAACTGAAACCCAGCGAGGCAAAGGTTTGGCTGATTGCTCCTGCCCCCTGCGGTGTTTCCTCACCCCCACCGGCCACACACACACACACACACACACACACACACACTCTCTATAGGCCCTAGTCTCCCTGGAGACTGCGACAGTACAGCAGGAATGTGGCTCACTGTCTGGCCCCGAGGGCTGTTAACAACAGTTTAGTATTGTCCCCTTTTTTATCAGTCCATAAACAAACAAGACACACGGGCACACTCCCTCCCAGTGTCCATCACTTCGGAGGCATGGCCCTGAAAAACACAGGCACTGACCAGGAACAGGCCTGTACACATGATGACACTGTGTTCATGCTCCTCTGTCTCTGGCTCACTGCACTCACAACAGGAGCTGCACATTACCCACAGTCATGAAACTAATTAGATTCTCCAAACACGGGGCCGGCAGCAAATGAATCTGCATCTATTTTCATCTTTTAATCATATCCAGGTTTTCTTCATCCTGGACTGTTAAGGAAATGAATAACACTGGATGTTTTTCACTGTCATGATATTTCTAAGACCAAACAAATAATTAGCACAGTAATTAGCAGATTAACAAACAGAATATGATCATGAAAGAATAATTTGTTGCACCCCTCAAGTAAAAAAAACTCCTACTTTTTTTTTTTTTTACAATTTGTTGTATATTACAGCTAATTTTTTGTTAATAAGTTGCTGTTTTATCCTGGTAACTCTGTTTGATCTAAATGCCTTGCATGTTATGTGTATGAATGGAAGTTCTTTGTTTATTATAAGAAGCTGCAGTGTTAAATGCATGCTGGATTTCTTGCTGGGTTTTTTTGTATCCATATCTCACACCTGTAATTTCTCTGGAAAATAATCAGTGACTCTTGTTTTGTCTTGTCCAGGGGCCTACTACCCTGAACTGGACGAGGAGATCGACTACCTTCAGACTGTCATTGAGAAACAGGAAGTGTCACAGATCAAACCGCCAAAAAGGCCTGGTAAGAACCTAGAGTGCAAACTCAGGAAAACATAAATATATACTATATGTAAGCAAAAAAAAGGTATCACTTCCTGTTTTCAGTTAAGATGTGTATGTGTTTTAAAGCCTTAAGACTGCCTGTCTTGTGTAGAACGACTCTACATGTTCTGATATCTCTGCCATATATTGTTTTTTGTTTATTTTTGCTGTTAAATCAGTCTTTGTTTATGATTCTCTCTCAGTTACCATCAACTCCCAGGCAGAGGTTAAAAAAACCAAGACAAGTGACTCAAGACACAAAGAGAAAAGCCAGGCTCGTCTCTCAACCCAAAGCCCGCGGTCCTCCACTACTACCCCCGGCTCTACGGGGTCTGCCCCCCCCAACACGCCGACCCCACAGCCCAGGGTGACGGGAGCCGAGGGCAGAGGTGGACCCATCGTGGTCCCAGCACCGAAGAATGACAGAGTTATTGTCAGTGAGTATGACCTTATGTCCTCCATGCGGTGATTCAGCAAAATGTAAGAGACTGAAAAGGCTTTTCTAAACCCAGAAAGTCTATTTGTAGAGATTTCGACATGCAGCTACAAATGACTTTATAGATCTAAAGAGATTGTGTTGTTTAAAGTGGATGTGGGTTTTCTGCCTGTAGTGTTTTCTAATAATCCTGAACAGAACAGACAATCGAAACATCCCTGTGTATTTACTGTTTCATTAACGATAACTACTCAACATGAATTTTAGTTGAATTATATCAATAAATTCTCCGTATCATTATTTTCTCCGTAACATGTCTCTGTCCGCCCTGTGCTTCCCCTCTCTCTCTCTCTGTACAGTCATAATCTCCCTGTGCGTGGTGGTGGGCACTGTGGCTGTGATCCTGGCAACTGTCTGTTTCGTGAAGTAAGTCCGACCACACAAGTCACGAGCAATCTTAGTTGATAACTGATTTTCAATTGTGTAATAAACCAATCAAGTGGTGGAAAAGATGAGTCAAATATATAGCCATATAATATTTACAAGTTTTTAATCAAGTTATTTCCTGCCAGGTTTATTCTCATGAAAGAAGATTAACATATGATTAAGAAATCATAAGGCGATATTGTGTGTTTGTCAGTAGTGACTGACTATACAACTACACAACAGTTTAAAGGACAATTCCGGGCGAATTCAACTCTGGGGTGTATTTTCATATCATTTTAGGTCTAAAAGAATGAATCTGAAGATCTTCAGTTTAATCGCTCCTGTTTTGCGGTAGTTGCGTCTGTCCCCGCGTCCCCACGGCAGCAATGAATGGGAGTGGATGTAAGTTCCGCTGTTTAGGCTGTTTCCAGCCCTCAAAGCCGCAATTTTTTTTCCACAGACAGCGTCAGATGGAGACTCAAACATGCACCGAGAAGTTTATTTACTTCAAGCAAGCCGGCATGTTTGTAAAACTAGATCTAATTCAAAGTCTCCCGGAGTCTCGCGCGAGACCCAGTTGCCGTGCGCGGTGTGTTCACATGCAGTGGGAAAAGCTACCGTTTGTGTCATAAACACAGGAATATCAACTCTTTACTTGCTTCAAGTAAAAAAAACTTCTCGGCGCATGTTTGAGTAGCCACCTGACGCTGTCTGTGGAAAAAAATGTACACTTCAAGCAAGTAAAGAGTTGATATTCCTGTGTTTATGACACAAATGGTAGCTCCTACTGCGCCTGAATACACCAGCACTGCAACTTCGGGCTCGCGCGAGACTCCGGGAGACTTTGAATTAGATCTAGTTTTACAAACATGCCGGCTTGCTTGAAGTAAATAAACTTCTCGGTGCATGTTTGAGTCTCCATCTGACGCTGTCTGTGGAAAAAAATTGCGGCTTTGAGGGCTGGAAACAGCCTAAACAGCGGAACTTACATCCACTCCCATTCATTGCTGCCGTGGGGACGCGGGGACAGACGCAACTACCGCAAAACAGGAGCGATTAAACTGAAAATCTTCAGATTCATTCTTTTAGACCTAAAATGATATGAAAATACACCCCAGAGTTGAATTCGCCCGGAATTGTCCTTTAAGGAAGGAAATGTTTAACTTTACCTCTCAAACTTTAGTTCAAACAACAGTACTGTACTGTATGTATTTTATCTGCCAAGTACATCATAGAGATGTCAGACAAAAAGTGATATAGAAACCACATTTTCCAGCAGAGACAAAAAAAAACCAACCTTTAGGCCACAAAAAGTTGCTTAAGTTTGCTGTTCATAAGTCATCATCTGCAAGTTTAGAAGAGAAGAGGATGTGTGAAGGACAGAAACAGCCCCCAGTTTTGCCACAGACTCAGATTTATCATGCCCCTCCTACAGGTTGCAGAAAGAGTCACGCCTGGCTCAGAAGGTAGACTACCCAGCCTTCAGAGGCCCGGGCATACCTCCCGCTGCAGCTACTACTGCTACGGTAGGTTTCCCCCACCCGAAACTCCTGCTTTCTCCTCCACTGAATTGTTCAAGTTTGTTGCAGATTGTCACTTCTTCTGCGATCCTTTTTTATTTTCAGTGTCTCATTCACACTTCCTCTGTTTGTCCTCCAGACAGGGGACAAGACTCTGGCCCAAAGCGCCCAGATGTTTCACTATCAACATCAGAAACAACAAATGTTGTCAATGGGAAAGTACGTTTTTTCTTATGCAGTTTTTCTTCACTCTCTCTGCCACTCCCTCGTTTTCCCCTTATCTTACCCCTCACGTCTTTTTGTAGGCTTAATCTTAAAATCTAAAATCTTCAACCACATCCTCTGACCTTGTCACCTCTCTGCCTCAACGCAAATGTCTTTTTTTTTTCCTCCGCCTATTCTAGTAATAAACCTGAACAGAAAGTCATCGACAACGAAGTCACATCAGATGAGGAAGAAGTGGGTGGAGACTTCACAGTATACGAGTGCCCCGGACTTGCACCGGTGGGTAGACGCACGCACACACACACACACATGCACACACACCCATACACATGCACGTGGAAAAAACTTGACTAAGAATCAATTTTCCCTCCTTAACAGACTGGGGAGATGGAAGTGAAGAACCCTCTATTCGACGACTCAACTCTACATTATCAGGAGAATCACAAGTGAATGCTGAATACTTTATGCACACAATCTCAAACTCAAACACACAAACGTGCAGGCATACAAGCCATTTCTCTGTAAGATACCTTACGATCCTGGCAGAGTATGTGGTAATGCAGTTGATTATTTTCTTGTAAGCCCTTTACTATACCTGCCCCAGCTCTGCTTTTTAATACGACAAATGTTGGCTTTTTTTTTCTTTTTTTTTAAATTTAATCCTCTCTCTGTTTTGGAGCATTCCTATCTTTTAAAATATAGTTTTGAGAGTCCTCCTACGTCCGTTTTTTTCCCTCTCTATAGGTGTTTTGTCCTGTTTAAATGTTAAAGTCTAAGTTAAGTTAATTTTCTCCTCATGTCCCTTTTGTTACTTTCCTTAATTTCTGCAGCTATTTCCAAAGAATGTGATACAGTATCAGGCGTGTGTGCACCACACATGCACCCTCCCCCTCACACACACACAAGTTGAAAAACAGGTGCCCTCCCTGCATTTCGTCATGCATAGCTAGTGGCTAAACCACATTCCTAACTGATACCTGGGCAGGAAATGGTTAAAATCTGAACTCTGTGATACCAAACTCCCTTACTCAACACGGGGTTTAGAATTGAAAATGTTATCAGTGGTGTTGCTAATTTTATGTCTTGTCATATAAGCTGCACATAAAGATTTTAAGATTATATAGAATATAAATATATATATATATATATATACAGAAATGAAGTACTCTGATGACGTCTGTTTGCATGGTTTACTGTACTGTGTTTGAATCATGGCAATGCTTTGATGAGTAATTCTGCCTCCTGTATGTATGCATCCTGTCGATGGAGGAGGATTGTACAGTAAAAAAAAGTGACTTCTTAGCACTTGAATGAAATTTTGAAGACAAACTATACCGATGGATGTTTAGGTGGTAAATCTCACTATCTTGTATCGTCCCTCTTTCCTCTCTGTCCTCCTGTCGGTCCCAAGTTAACCTCGTGCTGCAACATGTACATACAAAGTGTGAAAGTGTTCACCTTTTATAGATATTTGTACATGCAGACCAAGGAAATAAAACTTTTTACCACATGTGAACATCACTTTGTCTTGCCTTTCTTTGTGTGCGTTCAATAAAAAATTATCAGGAGAAATTCAAATTGGGGGAAAATGAAATTAAGGGGCGTCGTTTAGCTCAGCGGGTAGAGCCAGTGCCCCATATGCAGAGGCTATAGTCCTCGCTGCAGCCGGCCCCGTATCGAATCCCGACTCGGGTGGCCCTTTGCTGCATGTCATTCCCCTTCTCTCTGCCTCCCCGTCTCCTGTCTCTTTCAACTGCACTATCAATTAGGCAAAAAGCCCAAAAATATACTTTTAAGAAAAGAAAATCAAATTAAGAGGCCTGATATAACAATCTAATAACCCAGTTGTGTAAATTGTAATTAATTGTTGCAATAAATCAACACAAAACAATGAAACTAATAGAAAGTATAAATGCAAACGTATGTATTTAATCTTGGGGGTGCTTGTAGGTCAGTGATGCATTTGGTCTTGCATGTTGCAGACTCTGTGTGGTTTTTGTATCCCCGTTTAACCCTCAAAGACGTCATTGACTACTATTGGAGAGGATGTGGGTGGAGGTTGGGGGCTGGGGCAGAGAGAATGCTTGCACGCACGTCTATGTGAGTGTTGTGTATGTGGTTATATGTCTGCATGTGTTGGGGAGGGGATAGGTCAGTCTCCTGTCCCCATTGAGCCACATGCCAAGGGCCATTAAAGCCCTTTGTGCCGGTGCACAGTGGAAGGAAGGCAGCCATTGGCCCTCGGATGAAAACCTGAGTGGGTGGAGGGTCTGTGAAGGTGGGTGTCAAAGGCAGGGCCATTAGGAAGAAAATCAAAAAGCCATCAGACTTGTTTGTGGGAGACGATTGTGCCGCTCAACAGGAGGGGCGGTATCTAGATTCCAGTGTCATGACGTTATCAGTCAGAAACTTGTGACTGAGATTTGTGCCCACCATGTTTGAACATCATTTATCATGTTTCTTTTCTTTTAAAAAATGACAATCAAGCAATAAAACATCCTTTAAGTTGTGTTCAGGCAGAAGGAGGTGTGATGTAATATGTAAAGTATATTTTGGGGGGCATTTTTGCCTTGAATTGATTGATTAGTGAAGAGAGACAGCAAATTGGGAGGCAGAAAGAGGGGGAATGACAAGCAGCAAAGGGCCGCCCGAGTCGGGATTCAATACGGGGCCGTCTGCTCTACCAACTGAGCTAAACCACACCCCTATAGACGTAGTATTTGATCGCTTCTTACATTCTTAGGAGGAAGTTCAATGTTTTGTACAGTTTTCATGATGGAACGTCTTCTTTTGCAACCACATGAACCGCCGAAACTATCTCACCTTGTTAATACGTGACATTTTCACACAATTGCGGGTGCAGACATGAGCATAGCCGTACATCCTCAAGAGGAAGATGATGGTTAATGTCACAGAGGAAACTGAAATAGGAAGAAGAAAGTAAAAGACAGATGAATAAATGTGTATACCTTCTCTTCTCTTTTAGATTTTAGACATGAAAGACTTCAGTGAAAGAGGAGTTGGAGGATGTGTGAACACAAAATGGTTGTGCTTATTGTTTTCCAGGTTCGGGGACAAGATGCTGCCTTAATCACAGTTGCCATAGCATTTTCATTACCTTCTAAGAGCTGCAACTAGTTTCTTCAGCGGGGTTGGGGTTAACGCCCCCCACAGTATGCTTTAATTTTCTATAAATGAACACAGTCTGCTGTGGTGGTTCGAGGAAGAGCAAGGAAACTGATGAGCAATAGCTAGAAGGTGACACGTGGGGCTTAGTTTTCTTCTGACTGGTGTGACCAGTTGTGGTTTGTGCAGCACGCTCACTTCACTCCGCTTCTTTCATCTCAGACTTTCTTTCCTTTCTCTGCTTGACTGGACCTGCCCTGCGAGTAGTCAGCAGAGACCTCTGAGGTGTCTTGAAGAGGCCACTTGAAAAGGACTAAAGGCAAGATCTGAGACATCTGAGGGGGGGTGGGGGGGTCAACTAAATCCCTACATACTCCTCCTCACACATCTCCTCACTGTATCAAGCTATTCAGCTCTGCCCCCCCCCCCCCCCTCCTTCCCTCCTTTGGACACCCTGAGAGTGCTGTGCTCTCCTCTCCCTTTCTCTCTCTGAAGCCCTGCCTAAAGTCTTCCACCATCTCTCTTGCTTTCTGTCTTTTGCATGACAATCATAGTCCCAAGTCCATGGCCCAGGACAATGCTTGTGTAGCAGGGGTTTGATGTCTTTTAAGCTATAGACCAAGCTCTTGTGGTCTCCCCAAGGTTTCCCCACCCTGGACCTACAAGTCTTTGTATGTGAGTGCAGAACAAGTGTTGATCTGCTTCTTAGAGGTGGATGGTGAGATTATTTTTGAGGTTCAGAAGAAGAACTAGGGATGACAAAAGAGCCCATGTGAGATCAGCCTGAGGTGTATAAATCATATGTTCTGCAGTTTCCCCCTCCACTTGTTACAATACAGCTCTATGACCCTAAACCCCCTCTGGTGAGTAATGCAGCACAATGTGCAAAAGTGAAAGTCTTCCTTTAATCTATTTGTCTACCAGTCATGCACCACCCCAATGTAAAATGGAGAAACTTTGCTCACAAGTTGGATATCATCCATACAGCATATATTTCTACACAGTTTGATTCTTGCACCTGCAGACAACACTGTGGTCCCCAGACCTGTTCTGGACCTCTAGGGCATTTTTAGACTGGATTCCTTGGTAGTCGCCCTCAGTGAACCCTCGGACCTGCAGACCAGAGTGAAACTTGTGTCTGGTGTTTGTTTCAGAGGACAGAAGGAGGAGTAGGAGGGAAAGTGGTGGGTGTCGGGGGAGGAGGTGGGTGTGGGGCGGAATCAAAGGGTTGAGACTTATTGTTTCAATCTGAAAAGGAGCTAATGGTCGACCATCGCAACCCGGGATCTGAAATCCACGGGGTGCCCCGGGGCCAGGTCGTACAATGGCACCCCCCCTCTCCCTCCCCGCAGTGCGTCTTCCTGCAGCAATCTGCGGCCAACGACTCGCGCTGGGGGAGCGCATCTGTACCAGTGTATGGACCATCCAGGCTTTTGAAAGACCACCGATCAAGGGTGAAAGGGAGAAGTTCACCTGAAGGCTGTTGGTGGTTTTATGATTTAACTGTCTGATTTATTTTTCTTGTACGGCATAAAATCGGGGATAAAAATAAACTAATACAATAACATTCAGTAGGCTATGTCCAAATCCAAGCTAAACAAATCCTGACAGTGACAAATTTTGGTGACCGACTGTGAAAAATCAGATTCGTGCCGGGAAAGCAGTATTAAACCTGCTGGTGTTTTACTGTTGGACCGTGCAAAAGCCTGCTTCAAATGCAATGCAAAGATGTAACAGACCAAAGGTTCAAAAATAAAACTATATTTGAAAACAAAATCATCTCATCTCTAAATACTTTTCACAACGCTCCTTTATTTGCCACTATATTTCCCCCCCATTTCCTGCTCTCCATCATATTACCAAAAAAATAAAAAATCCTCTCTCTATTTTACAGTATGTTCTGCCAGTAGGCCTGTGCATATTCCTATTTGTCCAGGTCATAGTATCTCAAAGGAATTTTAAATCGAAAGCAACTGGACTTGGTTATTTGTCTAGGAAGACGTTTCCTTCCTAGACAAATAACAAGTCCAGTTGCTTTTGCGGTTCTGCCAGTAGTTCATGAGCTGTCAAAACACCTTCTAACAAAACATTAACCTTCTAATTTCAAAGTAAATCTAACCCGATTAGTCGAGTTCATTTGTATTTATCACAGTCCTTTCTATTTGTAGCTATTAAGGGGATAGTGGTTAAATTTAATTCAGCGACAGAGATTTTAATATCAAAGCCATGTCCTTAAGGAGAAATGATTTAAACAAACTCAGCATTATAATTCATGTATGAGGTGAGCAAGTTACAGTGTTACCGACAGTATGTATTTACAGCAGCTGTGACCCGTGCCTATTTAGCAATGTAAATATACTTTTTTTTATAATGTGACTTGAAACTGATGAATTATTAATGTTTTCCCAAGCAATGTTTTATTTCACTTAGTAGCTTTAATTCCACTTTAAAAGCAGAAAACACAGTTGGTTTCTGTGTAAAGGGCTCAGAGTTTATGTGAAAACACGCCCACTACTTTGGGAGGAATCAAGGTCATTCACAAACTCACCATCAGCTGTGCGCAATTGTCTGCGCCAGCCAATGGGTGAAGAGATCGAGCGCTCTCCAACACCCGCAGCTGTGATTAGGAAAAGCTGCGGGACTCTGGCAGGAGAGCAGCATTTGAGCTTGAAGGTGAGGTGAGTGGCGACAGGAGTTGATGGAGTAGGCCGAAGACGCGTTGGTGGTTATGTTGCACCAAAAACGGCGACTGCTCAGACCCAGGCTACACTTTTGCGCAAACTCTACCTCAGCGCGGACTTTACTGGAGAGCCGCTGGTTTGTTTTTGGAGGACATCATATTCTGGTGTCTCATTTCTGGTTTGTGCGTAAACTTGAAACGGATGAGCGTGTCCAAAACTAGTCACCGCTAATTTATTTTATTTAAAACGCGTGTTTTTGTTTGTTGTTGTTGTAATATCAGTCTCACGCGCTGTTTGGAAGATGTCTGAAAGATCGCAGAGTCCGGAGTGCCAAAGCAGGCCTTATGACTTCAGCCGGGCCAACCCTTGCAACCAGATTTTGGGTCAAGATGGTTTGGGCAACGCTGCGTCATTCCAGCTTCCCCACGGCGTCCTCCCGGACCCGAGTCTTCTCTACAACAAAACCACTTACAGTGGCATCACGCCGGCCTCCACGCAGACCTTTTTCCCTTTTCCATCCATGACCAGTGACTACAGGGGGCACGACCTGCAGGCTGGAGACTTTGGACAACCCAAGCACTGGTATCCCTTTGCTGCGCCCGAGTACACCGGCCAGGTACCCGGCGTAACCGCAGCCACCCAGCCCACGAACCTCAGCCCCCCTATAGCCGAGACCCGGGAGCAGATCAAACTGCCCGAGATAAAGACTGAGAAGGACACCGGCGATGACTACTCAGCAGAGATGAAGGGTCAGCAGCACTACCCGACACCACCGGCCTCCGCCGCCATGCCCCATCATGGGGTCTTCTACCCCGCGGCCTGGAACCCGTCCTTCTGGCCTGGGATCGCCCACATCACCCCGCCCGGGAGCAGTAATCAAAACCCATCAACATCATCCGCGTCGTCACCATCCATGTCCCCTTCACCCCCAAGCAACGGGCTTCCAGGAAATGCCTTTTTCAGCGCGAACTCGACCCAAGCGGCCCCCGGGCCCCAGACTCAGAACCCGGCCTCCTCTACGCGGAGCAGCGGCTCCTCCAGCGGCGGATGCAGCGACTCAGAGGAGGTAAGAAGTGATTTTATTCATTCCAGAAGAGAAATTTCTTCCCACCACTGAATGCTACCTCCAATTTAATATTAATACAGTTTGTTTGTTTGTTTGTTTTTCCTTTAGTAAGAATGGAATAGGCTAAAGTCATGGCCTACACTTGTGTGCATAACATTTGCAAGTTGATTTAATCTTGATTTTCTTCTCCACAGGAGAACCTCTCCACTGAAGAACTGGAACAATTTGCTAAGGAACTGAAACACAAACGCATCACTTTGGGTTTCACACAAGCTGATGTTGGTCTTGCCCTGGGTAACCTTTATGGTAAGTTGGTTTCCTATGCTGATGCTTCTTATTGTACACACTCAGTTCAGAGTATTGTAGGAGTTGTGGTTCAGTCTGTGCAGCATTGTATCTGAACATGGTTTGGTTTTGTAGCTTGATGTAGTTCTCTTTTTTTTATGGGGATGGTACCTGCATCAATTGCAGCCTCATCAATGTCTCACGTTAGCTGCCTGTCACCAACTAAATTTTCTTCAAATCTAGAGACCTCCAGATTAGGACTCTCCACCATGTGATGTCTAATGGTTTTTGTCTTTGTGTGTAGGGAAGATGTTCAGCCAGACAACTATTTGTCGTTTCGAGGCCCTGCAGCTCAGCTTCAAGAACATGTGCAAGCTGAAACCACTTCTTCAGCGATGGCTGAATGAGGCCGAGACCTCGGAGAATCCCCAGGACGTAAGTCTGAAACTCTGACATCTGCCAACTAGTTTACAACACAACAGATGATCACCGAGCCTCGTGGGATCAGTTGGCCTTTTCAGGCTTAGTAAGCTTCCTGCTGAGCTAGCCTGCACCAAAGCGCTCTGCTCCTGTGAAGTGTAGTGACCATGAGTTAGCTGTCTTCCAACAGTCTCGCTGGTGCTTACCATACTTGATTGTACTGGACACTAACGTATTTGTGATCCCATAGATGTACAAGATTGAGAGAGTATTTGTTGACACCAGGAAGAGGAAGAGGAGGACCAGTCTGGAGGGAGCGGTGCGCTCTGCTCTGGAATCTTACTTCATCAAATGTCCCAAACCCAACACCCAGGAGATCACACACATCTCGGATGACCTGGGCTTGGAGAGAGATGTAAGTACAAAAGTGAAGCAGCTTGCCCCTTTTTGTGTTCTCTTTTTTCCCCCCAATGAATATGTATGTAGTTGGTCTTTTGTATCAATTGACACAGTGTTCTCGGCAGGTGGTACGTGTGTGGTTCTGCAACCGAAGACAGAAAGGGAAGCGTCTGGCTCTGCCGCTGGATGAGGAGTGCGACGGCCAATATTACGAGCAGAGCCCTTCCCCACTGAGCATGGCTCCATCCCCCATCCCCAGTCAGAGCTACCCAGCTTCCAGCTACCCCGGAGCCCCTCCTCCCACACTGTACATGCCCCAACTTCCCCAACTTCATCGGCCCGACGTCCTGAAGCAAGCCCTTCACCCCGGACTCGTGAGTCACCTGACTGGATAAACGTGCTTGGGTACTCTCTGCCAAATTCATAGATCACCACCCCAAGCCTCTTCTGTCCAACCCCCCCAACTCTGGAGACGAGCCTCTGAATCCAATCACCCGACTGGCCGATACTTATCGGTGGATCATGGTATACAAACTATTCAAGGGGGGAGGCTCGTCTCTTGACTGCAGTAATGAAATGGATCGTGTTCTCATGGGGAAACTCAACAAATCGCCTCAACCCGACAACTCAGCATCTGCTTTGGACTGAATGAAATTTGAGCTGAATGTTAAATGTGCCTTCATGTTTTGTGTTCTTGGATTATTCATAGTAAGTTATTCCATAGGCTTTAATCAATGCAGTTTTTTTTTTTACAAAATAAGATTTGGTGCTACTGTATAGTCCAGCTGTGGAATGAAGGTGTAAATATGAGCAGGGTTACAGAATCAGGGAATACCTCTTTAAACAAAATACATCAGTTGGGTTAATATTTGTGCAATACTTCTGTGTCCCATCTGAAAAGAGCAGCTGCAGTATCTATCTAAACTGTCAGGCATTGAAATGGAAAATATAAAATATCATTAGGCTGACATTTTTCCCCCATTGGTTTTTGCACAAGTTGCTTTTGTAATGTTGAATAATCTTTTTTTAAGAATATGCTCTGTTTGTTGTACCAAAGCCAGATTTTTGTCCTACACTTGTTGGTTGTTATCGACATCGAGCAAATATTGTAACAGCAATGGGGGTGGTGAGATTCAATGTATTGTTTTTAAGGAATCTTGTCTTGTTACTCAAATGTTTTAGCTGCTAAGTCTGCCATTTGCACACTGTCAGTATTTTCTCAATGTCTCAGGTTAATTGCAATGAGAGATGTCTGACCTGACTGGATCAAGCATTGTCAAGTTTCAATTTTGATTTTATTGTAAAGGGTTTTTTATGTTAATGATGAAATAACACATGGTCCTAAGTCAAGTCTGAGTGCTCACTGGAGTTATATTTTAACAAGTTGCATTTCACTTGGATGACCATAAATTTAGAAATGGAGGCATTAAATGTCCCTTCAGCAAAAACCTCGCCTAACTTAAATCAGACGAACCATGAGATCACAAGAACCAACTTAGAGTTGTTACTTAAACACTGGTATTGTCCACGATTATTCGAGTTGCCTCAGTATTAATGATTAGCTGATCTTGCCTTATAACATTACTGACTTGAATATTTACTGAAAGTGCTGTCATAACTTGACTCTATAGAAATTTGTTTTAATGTTTCTCAACAGATTGTAAATGAATTGATTATAATTTATTGAAACATTAGTTCAACAGAAATGACTTCACATATAAAATACCCCAAACCTAAATGTGTATGTATCAAGTAAAACTTTTTTTTCTTAAACATTGTATGAAAACTCCTGAATTACTGTCCTTTCCACCAGAAAACATTTGCACATGTTTCACCAAAAGTAAATTCTTTGTGCATCTATATAACACTACACCAATATTGCTTTACAACCAAAAAAAATAGGACTTAAGCTGTATAATCTCTTTGATGAACATGAAGTGTATATTGACCATTGCTCCAACTGGAAACTCAGTTTCACACACTTTTGAACACAGTTATACTTGGTTTAGTTGTATTTAATCAGGAAAGTGAGAGATGTATAAACAAGTTAGTTTTACCAAACATTACATGACAGTCACTGACATCTTAAAATACATCAAATGTTATCGTATTGTGCATTTAAAGAAGAACAGCAGAAGTGCTGGGGATTTGTCAATGCACACTGACTTATGTCCTTAATATGAAATACTTCAGCTAAGTTGCTTGTGTGCATATGCAGTACATCCAGGAAGCATTCAGACCTCTTCAGTTTTTGACATTTAATATTTGATGGACTAATATTTGGTGAGTTCTGATTTAGAGTCTTTTTCAATCGTACTGACTGGTTCAATGAATGAACAAACTCCTGAGAATTTACTCAGTTAAGTTTTGAAAGAAACAAAACTAGCATGTTACCAGGCTTCCCGGTGTGCACTGACTGCATGAGGGTTAAACTCTAGAAACTCCTTTCATCTAGTTTGAACAAAACTGACATGGTGCAAACTTGTTGTGTGTGTCTGATACATGAAATACACACATGAACCATTGTTTCTTTTCATGATCATGACAACAAACCACAGTGAGGTTTAACATTAAATTCAGTCCCTACATTAAACACTTTGAAGCTAACAAAGACACTGATCCGATCAGTTTTACCTGCTGTCTTTGTTATGTCTTTGGTGCAAAGTGGCTTCAGCAGCTGTTTCAAGTCAAAAGAAAAACTCTAAAACTCGTTAAAAAAAGGATGATGTAAAAGAAAAACAAGTCTGATCCGACCATCCATGTAACTAAAAAGGTGCTGTGTCTTGGTTCTTAAGTTTTATATTTACTTATCCCAAGTTCAGATGACTTAGTTTTGAATTTTCAAAAATCATGGGATAATTCTGAAATAACAACACGATTGTGTTGTACCATGCAAACAAAAATGATTTGTAGAGAACTGAATGAATATAAAAAATAGGAAATTAAATGAAGTCTTTTCAACCTCTGATAATGTGAAAACACTTCAAATCAAAAGCTGAAATGTCAGATTTACAAAAGTATTCAGATACTCATACAAAAGTACCTGTGTCAGCATTTAGCCTGCCTAAAATAGCCTAAAATAACAAAAACAAAGGTGAACAGGAGCTAAGGTGGAATATGAGTTCTTTTTACAGTTTGTAAGTTTCCTCTTTTTTCCACCGACATCCTTTTTGTGCTGGCTGCACTGGGGTTCGGTTTCTTCCCTGAACACAACAGACCATATAAATACAGGTAAGTGGTTTTCTAAATTATGTCCAATCAGTTCAGTTCAGTTTACAGTGAGCAATCAAGTTCTAGACACATCTCGAGGGTGTGCATCACCCTTTCAGTAACCCTTGAGATGTGTCTTCTGACCACATTTTAACAGCCACAGCAACAAGTCTGAACACGTTTGTACAAAAAAAAGAAAGAGAAGAGAGTTCAGCTTTTGAAAAAAATCTGAAAAATCTGAAAATGAAATCTGAAAAAAAAATTGAAATTGATTGAACAAGAATCTCAAGGGTGCAATTTATATTTTCTGCAGTAAAACTACTTCCCCCCACATCTCCTACTATCTATCATCCTATTCTTTTGGTAATGTGATCAATAGTAATTGCATATTGCCGGCACAGGAATAACATGAAAGATGTCTTATGAGTTATAGATGTTTGTGTTAATGCAGCAAAATAAGGTGATGATGACTACGAATGTGTTTCATTCATAATTAGTTGCTTGGATTAACACAATTGTGCAAGCTGCAGTGTTTCAAGCATTGACCCAGGCCTCCAGGTCAGAGTAAACTTTGTGCTGAGGTAAACTGTCAAACTGTAAGCAGATCTTACACAGTCTCTCTCTCCAATCTGTGTACCGCTTCACTTTCCACTCTTGTTTCCAGTTAAAATACTCACTGTAGCGTTTCTTGTCCTTTGCCAGCTCCTGTAGATGCTCTCCTAAATCTTTCACTGATGCAAACTCATCAACATGGATGACAGAGCTGGGCGGAGCCACAGCCTCGTAATCACTCAGTGACGGTCCGAGGACGACGGGAACTGCCTGGCCCTCGAAGGCATTCCTCCACAGCTTCTCGGTGATATAATCTTTGGCGACTGAGTTCTCGAACGCCAAATAGAAGTAGCAGCGAGAGATTGTTGGTAGGAGGTTTTTAGAGGAGAGGTGAGCTTTAGTCCAACGCCCGTAAACCGTCACAGGGACAGTGGCTTTGAGCTCACTGTACACTTGGCTTCTTTTGTGGCTACTTTGGTAGTTGCTGACCACCCAGCAGACCAAAGAGCTCTTATTCAGAGTGACGTCTTCCACGGGATGTCCCTCAGTCGCCTTTGGTATCATCTCGCCATAGGGTATAGTGATATCAGAATCCCTCCTGTAGGTTATGGTCATGTTGAAGATGCCGGCGTGCCTCTGCAAATTCCCATTGTGAACAGGAGCCTCCAGAGACATCCAGGCCCACCTCTGCCACTGTGGCCGTGGTAGATCCGAGGGCAGTTTCTGACTGCCGTCCATCAGCTCCCTGTTGTGGAAGACCACCACATCTGCTGAGGAGAGCAAGGAGCGCTGGTCCACCAGTCTGCAGCGAGGGATGCTGTAGAGGTCCCAGCACACATCACCCTGCAGGCTGTATGATTTGTGGAAGGGCCAGTACCACAGCAAGATGGTCACATCACTGCTGCTGTTGCTGCTGTAATCGATCTTTGCTTTTTGATCTTGATCTATGGCCCTCGGAGCCAGGGATCTCCACTCAAGGAAAGAACTCAGCAGGAAAACGCAGAGAAAGCACAGGAGGATGTATCTCTTCACTGAACGGAGTTGCATCCTTTTTTAGTGTTATCACCCTGTCACAAAAGGGAATTAAGAAATTGGATTATGAAGGAGCAATGATGTGTGTTTCCTTTTGCTTGGAAACATGACAAGCAGCTGTACAGTTTCAGAGGGGAAATACTGCATTATATTTAGAACATCACATTTTCATGTTATTTGAAACATATTTAAAATACTGTAGATGAGCAGGGGCCTACAGGAAGTTACAACACCACTGATGAGCATAATCTTGTTCTGACACTATACAAACCAGAAAAGACGCTTAACTTAAAGTCCCACTCCCGCGACCCTTTTCGGCCATTTTAAAACCAGCTCATTAGCCATGCACATTAGCAATGTACCTCTGGGGGGTGGGCGGAGACTGCGCTGCTCTGCACCCGCCCAGCCACCTCCTCGCACCCCACCCCCCCGCTTGCTGACAGCTGGACATTGTACAATTACAGATTCAGCGCGTTTAACGTAAAACTCCACACTGGGATTTGATCCCAGACTGGTGCATAGTCCTTGCTCACAGTGCAAGCTGCTCTACCAGGTGAGCTATACCTATTATACCTTGACAGCTACACCGAGCTGTGAAGGCTTTCACCTCTGAGCCAGATGCAGAGCGGGGCGGGAGCTTGTAGCACTAGTGCCCTCCCCTGGAGCTGTGACACCCTCAACTCCAGTCTTCCTGAAACTGCCAGTTTGAGTCTGCCATTGGTTCACAGCAGTTTGAAGGCAGAAAAACTCTGAAATGCAATTTTGCACTTCCTTCTCTGCTGATAAGTGCTCTAACACAAGAAAAATGCCACAGGAACATGTGAAAAGCTCAAAAAACACGATTTTCACGGGAGTGGGTCTTTAAAAGGGGGTTCTTGGGGTGTGGCAGCTTTTGCATTTAAATGTGATATGTGAATTTCCTTAGTTACAGACTGGAGAAACGCCTTTGAGTAACAGTAATATGTTTCATTGCAGTGTTTGCATAAACTTCCGACATGGTCTGTAATTGCTCAACCAGATTCTCATTAGAGGAAGGATGTGTAAGCAAATGACTGAGCTAATTGATGTTTTAGGTGAAGACCAAAAGACACTTCCTCCTGATCTTTTCCAAGAAATTTCTTGAAATAAATGAAACTCGTATGCATTGGCCGTTATAGCACTGTAATTAAGGACTCACCATCAGACACTGCGACTGCCAGTATGAAGAGGATTCAACACCGCCCACTCAAATCAGAGACCATGACCGGTTTTGCTCCACCACAACTCAAGAGAAACTTATGCAAGCCTGTTTTTCATACACAGAAAAAAAGTTAGAGTATTTAAAGAAATACCTGCACCTCAGAGCTATAGTTGCTGCGCCACCCACTGACATCAACCAGTACAATCAAAGAACATGATTTACTCTGGAAACACGAAACTTCACTATCACGTTGTTGCAGGCAAGAATCTGATAAGAATTAGTGTTTTGTGACGTGTCTAAAATAACAAAATAGTATTGAATATCATCCACATATAAAAAAAAGCATTTTCAATTGTGATAATTCCCTCTTTAAAGGTCGATTTCCTAACACTTGTGTTGTAAGTATGTGGATTCTTCAAGATGAACAGAAAGCAGTATGTTGAAACTGGTCGCAGACTTCTTACCACAGAGTTTCACTTGAGGAAAAGGCCTCTTACTGAACTGGGTGTAAACTCAGGAAGGATGTGAGAAACACAAAGGATATAGAGCTGTTAAAATGTTGATACTTTCTGTAGTGTGTGTGTGTTTGTGTTTGTGTGTGTGTGTGTGTGTGTGTGTGTAGGAAAACGAAAAAAAAAATTGTGCATACACAAAAATTCTTCTTAATCGACTTTCATTAATAATTCAACAACTTCACATAGCCTACTGTTTAAAAGTTCTGCACAAAGAACTGTAAACCCATGCAAAATGTAAAGTAAATAAAAGTGGAGATGGATTTCATAACAAAAAAGAAGGTTAGTCTCTTTGATGGAAATGTTTATGAATCAAAGGCACTTTGTTAATAATAACTTGAATATTCTGCACAGTGATATCCCTTTGCAAAGTTTTGATGATCTGCAAAAACAACTTGGTGTCTTGATTATTATTTCCACCACATTCCTTTTTACTCGGGAGCAACTTTTAGATTCCTACATATATATATAGCTGTGAACTAAAGTTATGTAACAAGATAATTCAAACTTTTTATATGAAGATAAAATGATAGAACAAAGATGCAAATCAACGTTTAATTCTCTTAGAAATTCAAATTTAGTAAATGATAAATGAGATGCTGCTGTTGCTAAATTCACTTATTGCATTTGTCCACGCGTCCATGTTACTGTAAATGTGCGCTCCGTGGTGGATGACATAAGTTTCATTTGTCACGATGATGACCACAACATAAGAACAAAGAGCAGTCTGCTTCAGACAAGAAAATGAACAAGGCTGATGAATTACAGAGAAGCTCACAACTCTCTGTTTTGAGGCTTAGTAAATATTTACTTAAAACACCACTTGGTTCACTTCGTAATGAGGAAAAAGTATTTTCTGATGAACGGACACAATTTAATGTGCGTATGCCCTTTTAGAATATGATAATCAGACTAATAAAAACTCAAGGGCATCCAGATTCGATTCGATATTATTAGAAAAACTTTTTTTGAAGTGAAACTCTGCAGTTGAGACTGAGAGAAAATGTTCGAACAGGAGGCGTCAAACGGTGCAGGTTGGAGTGGCGCACCTCCTCTCCTCACCAGTTGGTGCCAACGTCTATTTAACCTCTTCCTTGAATGTACCTACTGTTCATACAGATTGTGTTCTTCTTGTCAGAAATAGGCTATAACAGGTGCATTTCATATGTCTGATCACAATGAGATACAAGTAGCAGAAAATAGAAAACACCAAGTTTCCCCCACTGACCTGTTCATGAGATGAGCAGTGCGTGCTCCTTCATCAGCCACCAGTGATAACTTTTTTTGTTTTGTTTTTTGTCGCTGCTGGTGGTATGCTAATCCTGACGCGTCTAAATACCAGAAACAGGCGCTTAGTTATAAGTAAACTGAGGCGCGGCTTTCTGAACTCACCCCCTCTTCAGTTCCTGTCCTGTCTTTAAAATGATGCTGCGTGTTATCTCTCATCTCTGCAGCAAAAAAGTCATTTGTTACTTGTTGATCAGAGAATAAGAGGATGTGAGGAAATCAGCAAGGTCTAGAAAGTGGATGGTGGTTGCACACACCAGTGAGTCATCGTCAGTGTTGTGAAAAGAAGTGAAAACAAGCAAAAAAGTGTAGTAAAATTGATTTTTGTTGCTGTTCCAAATCAGCAGCAAAAAGCAATGGTTTGTCACCTGTAGATGGGGAGAAAATGCCAAAAACAGCAACAACAACAACAAAAAAAACCTTGCATATGCAGGATATCATTTACATCTGCTTCTCACTTTTAACTGTCACTGAAACAACAGAAATCTCAGCAGCAGGAAATGACAAAAAAGGTATTTCCCAAGACAAAAGGTGATACTTCCGGTCATGAGTAACTCCTTACAAGGTTTTAGCTTTACTGAGACAAAGTGTCTGCTTTGTCTACCATTATCATTACAAATATTGATTATTTTATTTTGTTGCCTGGTTTCATTTTTTTCCAATTCAAATATAATTTTATATAGCCTACACTAGTTTTAAATTGCATGACTTTATTCCACTACTGTTTGTCACCTGGTTTATAGACAATGTTGTGACTTAGTACATCCAGTTACAGATGCTTACAGGTGTGTTTCTTTGCCAAATGATTTTCACATCTTATGAAAACCTGAACAGACACGGAAACAGGACTAAATCATGTCTGCACCAATTTCTTATTCTTGCTCTAAAACTATATGCATCCTAAACTGCAGTTTAATCTAATGTCTAGTTTGAACAGTTATGCACCGTAAAGGCCACAAGAGGGGAGTGTGTTACAGAGAAACACTGACTGCATCCACAGTAGACTTGACTGGATTATCAACTGGAAATGGATGAGCTGCTGAAGCCTCTTGTTTATGCAGGTTCATGTTTTATCTTGTTTATGATAGGCAATATGTCTCACTGCAGTCTCCTTTTTATTTTTTCCTGATTTTTTGAGCATACTATTTTTAAAAAACAACAACCACATCTGACTTGTATTTCCTTATTTTTTCTATGTAGTTTGAGCTCATGTTCCTATTTTATATTTGGTTTAGTGGGAGAAATTGACTGCAGTATAGATTTCTTTAGCTACAATGTTATATTTGTATTAGTGTATTCTGTACCAACTGTATTGTTTCATACTCTCTTTGTATTCATATCTTATACGTTTTGATGACGACAGCCAGGGCCAGCAGGTGTGTGAATGAGTAACAGAAACGGAAATTGGGTGAAAAACAGCTTTAGCACAGAAGTAGCAGTGTGTGTCTGGTCACGTTCGCATACACAGTTTTTTTTTTTTTTTTGGTTAGGAGGTGAGAGACAGGAAGATGTTATCACTCATAACATTTACTCATAATATACCTATAGCAGGTATAGAAATCACTTGAACCTATATAAGTTCCACATTAACGGTTAAGTGACAGTTTGTGACTAAGACAAAGTGTATGACATTTGGGTTTTCTTTTTGTTTTGTTTTTTTAATTTCTGCCAAGTTAGCAGCAAAGCCAAGTTAATGCATGGCATGGTCGGTCTCAGACACCAGAGGGCGTAGAAGTCCCCTGGTAAAGACTGAACACTGGGCCAGGTGTTTACGTAAGTTAATGGGGTAACTTGCTCTCCTGGGACACTTTAAGTGTGGGATTTTAAAAACATAATGACATGATGCCAAACCTCACAGTTTTGGGAACAATTCCTCGCCTCGGTAATCACACTTTAGGCTTGAGAAAAGAGAGAGGTAGACTGAGCAAAATGCAGACATTAAAAATATAATCCTTCTTTGTGCGGTGGCCAAGTGGCCCCAGGGGCCAGGGGTGCATCCTCAAATGGTGGTTGTTTTCTTTGTCTAGCTGGATTGAATGTGGATGATATGTGTCACCGATAGCACCTGTGAGGCAACTCAGACTCTTCTGGATAGATAAACATTGAGATAATCTCTCAGAATCCACATCTCCACTTGATTTTAATTTGCTGAGGTTTTCCATAGTACCACAAGTAGTCAGGTTGGTGACCGGTTCCGGTTGTGTGAGGTGTAAGTGTTTGCTTTACATGCCGTTGTAACTCCTGTGGTGTAAATGTGATCAATAGAAACTCTTGAAACGTTGATCTTTAAAATCATTTCACTGGACAGATAATCGCTAGTTTGTTTTCTACATTGTTGAACAGTCAGCTCCAACAATAGCAGAGTCAAGAAAAGATAATAAGCACACACCTTTTAGTCCATCAGATCAGGCCTGTCCAGGGGATTTTGAAATGTCAACATTATCTGATGGCTGACATAGTTACCAATACACCTGAGATGGACAGAACAATACTGGAGAGCAAATGACTGTAATTAACTTTGTACAATCAATGAATTTGACCTGTTCCTCAGCATGAAGTCATTCATGATTGCGTGCTACACCCTCACACAGGGGCGCCGGAAGTGGGGGTGCGGCAGGGGCTGCAGCACCCCCTGGTGGCGAAAGTTGAAAAATTGCGATGACAATAAAATGATAGATTATAAATATTTGTGGTTGCTGTTTCTGTTCCACAACATTGTAAGCCATACTTGAGATGAACCACTTTTTGTTAACAATTGTGTCCCCACCACAAAATTAACTTAACATTATCCTAATGAAGAATGACGAAAAAACGTTGATAAACTATAGGCAGCCGAAGCAGTGTGCACGGCGCGGAGCTTCTGCCGGAGCCAACTCGCAACAATATAGCTTTGATTAGGCTACAGTAGTTCTAAGACTCTATCTGTCATCTCCCCCTTTGGTGAAAGAGGAGTTTTCAAGCTGCACCGTGGGGAGGGGGGCGAGAGGGGTCTCTTGAGGGGGGCTGGTGGGGAGGGAGGAGGTCGATTGTACCGGATAAGACAGCATCCGATATGTCTGGGTGCAACAAAGTCACTGTTAACAAAATCAACATCTAATCTAATCTGTCCCTTCAAAATAAAGTTTGTAACGAGTGTTTGGAGCAGCTGCTGACAGATGTGAAGCTGACAGTGACAGTTTCCTCATCTGGGTCCTCCCTCCCTCACGTCTTAACGACGGGACAAAGTCTCTTGGACATATAAGCCTATATTCTGTGTTTTTCCTCTCTTTAACCGTCTCATTTCAGTTTTTGCCGGTTGGAAATCATCTGGTGCGCACCCGCTGTTTCTCTGGCGCTTGCTCACTCACTCACTCTCGGTGCGCATATGTTATAAAAAATAAAAATAAAAAGGAAAAAACACAGATGCGCAAATTGAAATGACCTACTGTAGTGAATGTAGTCTAACAATTCAGTGACCACAGCTGATCACCAGCTTGTCGTGCCCCACCTGTCACGTCTGAACACAACTACGGGCTTCTTTTTTTTTTGCCGTGGTCCGGTGCAGAATTAATAAAAACAAATAATGCTCGTCAGTCCGACCGCATGGGGTCCAGGGTCTAGGCTTCAACACTGGTCGGACCTGGTCGGGTATTTGGAGCTAGAACCGGTCCACTAAAGACCAGAGTCTGTTTGAGAACGGCAGCCTACTGTCTGGGAGACGTTGTCAGGTGCGGTGTTACGGTGCGGCGGCGGGGGGGGGGGAGTACAGAACCCCCCCCCCGCCGCACCCGCACCCCCTGGCGAAAACTACTTCCTGCGCGTCTGCCCTCACATCTACAGTCTTGTGTCTATGTGTCGTGTGTGGGGTGTTTTTTCCTCCTGTCTCCAATCACAGCCGGCTCAGTGTCCCCAGCAAATACCTGCTACATGACATGAGAGCATTTTCTAGCTGGTCATGAATGCTGAGCAGTGACTGAGAGGAGCTAAGGGATGACGGCAAAACAAACATGTCAAACTGAGAAGAAGACGGGCAAACATCAAAAGCACAGAAACATTGTTGACAAGACAAGAGACAGAGAGAGATAGACTGTGTGTGTATGTGTGTGTGTGTGTGTGTGAGAGAGAGAGAGAGAGAGAATCTGATAGCCTCAGTGTGAAGATTTTGTCAATTTTCAAGATTTTTCTGACATGACAAGTGAAAACAGACGATATAGCCAAAAGTATGAACACACACTGTATTTTTCGTGTCAGGGCTCTTACTTTTACCTCGTTCTGCTTTGTTCAGATTGAGAAACATCTGAGCACAGCATTCGCACGGCACTTAAGACAGGCGTGTACGTGTGGTAGCGGTTTAGGAAAAGCCAGTTCCTGTTTCAGTGCAGCGGTGACCTGTGCACACAGTGAGGTGAAGTCTACAAAAGTACTACTGCAGTAGTCTGAGTTTGTGGTGTGGGAGAACTGGACTGGCCTGGCCTAGGACATGCAACGCCTTCGGGACAGACAATAGGTTGCAGCTCAGCGGGAGCAGAACTCTGCAGACAAAGGAACGGGGAGCTGCTCCATCAACATATTACAGTGTAACTCTTAGCATCAATTATAGGTTAGTGCTTCATAAATCAATCAATATTTGATTTATGGGTATAGAGCAACAACATGGAGACAGATTTCTTCTCTCAAATTGATCCATTTTAATGTCCACTTCAATGTTGGACAACTGAACACTGACAACGTGATACATCCCTTTGAGATCACTCCACCGATTCTGACCGGCTCTAAAAAATAAAGTGGACAATGTAGTTATGAATTAAAGAACAGCATGTATCACATGTTCACTGTTTCTGTACTGCACGTACCATGACTGCAATTATTTTAATCCTCTCAATAATCATGCGGATACATTTAAGACAATTACAAAATAAACCTCAACTCAAATAAATCTTACCTAGTTTTGGTGTAACAAAGCCAGAAATCAAACATCAGTACAATTGTTAATATATTAACAATATATATCATATTGGTCAAATAATGTAAAAAGTAATTAGATTCCACATTTAAAGGAAACAAACATAGACAGACATTGTAATTCACTTAGCTGTTATTATGGATGAACAATTTTGTGCTGCTCAACCATTTTGTAATATATTAGATTTCTATATTATATTTTGGAAAAGTTATGACTTGAGATAACTAACATATTTTAGATTTTTTCTGACAAACAATAGATAATGCAGTTAAACTTCAGTTAATAATAATAATAATAATACATTTTATTCGTTGGCGCCTTTCAAAAACCCAAGGTCACCTTACATGTAAGGATCTCCACTCCACCAGTTGATAACAATCCACTTGCACCGCTAACTAAACTCATCAGTTTTATGTGGAGAAAGAGACAGACAGCAAACAGGAACAGACGGAGGCTAATTTAGACCAAAGTGGACAAACAGGGACTGCAACAGATACAGGGAGCGATACGTCTTACAGAGAGTGTGCTAGAAGGCAGGAAGGCCGAGAGGAATGATCCAGATCTGCTGGTTAGACTGGAAAGGCCAGAGGGGGAGTAGACTGCCTCTCTAAACTCTGACAGGTGTGGTGAGAGACAAACAAAACACAGAAACAGAGACAGCAAAGAGAAGAGAGGGAGGAGGTGAATCAGTGGAGTTAAAGAAAAAGAAAAGAAATCACAGGTGGAGTGGAGATTCAGCAGGTGTTGACTGAGACCAGCAGCGTGAGTACAGGCTTCAGTAATTCACCTTAAAACCAGTTACCAGTTTAAAAACAATTTCAGCAAAACGTTGAGAGAGTGAAATGTGTGACAGAGTGTGTCATAGTCATAGTTACAAGAATATACACTTCACAATTGCAGTGTCTTTTAAAAAAATCTCTGGCCTGTCTTTGCAGCAACAGTGACAGAAAGAAATCCAGAGGGGATAGGTGAACATTACAGGACAGAGAGAAGAAAGACAGAGGAGAAGAAAGATGGCTGAGGCCCCGAAGATTGAACTCTTCGTAAAGGTAAGACCTACAATTACTGAGATGTGTTACATATCATTCACTAAAAGTTTTACATAAATCCCAGAAAATCATTTACTTCAGTGTTTTGTCAATCAGTTTTATTTTATTCATTTCCTGATACCATATAGGGTTTTTAAAACTGGATGGCCTCACTTGTCAAAGTGTATTTGTTAGAAAATGTCAATGTCTTAAGCTCTCATGACTCAAGGCAGATATCATCATGTTGGAATTCATTTTGTCGTTATACTTTATAGGTACATTGTAGCTTTTGTGCTGGACTGTGAGAGACTACAGTTAAAAGAGGCCTGTCCAGTTTGGAAAAAGTGTCCTGCCCTTTAAAAAAAATACCTCAGCTGTCACAAAAGCCTGTGGCCTATGACTCAGTGATATGGGACTGTAGTGGAAATGTGCTATGATAGAAGCATCATCTAAATATTATGGTGGAAAGCAGCCTCAGACATTCATTTAAAATTCCTAAGCATTTGTATCAAGACTGTCAAAGCAGAGCAGGATCAACAAGAATGCCTGTGCAGTCTGATTCATGACAGCACTGTGGCCAAAACCAGCGCACACACTGTGGCCTTTCAGAAATGCATTTGCTTCCTTTTGCTACCACTGAATATAATGCATGTGTTTCTAATGTGATGTGTGTGTTTACTGTTTATGTGTCAGGCCAGTGTGGATGCTGAGAGTGTGGGGAACTGCCCTTTCAGTCAGAGGCTCTTCATGATTCTCTGGTTAAAGGGAGCCAACTTTACCCTCACCACTGTGGACATGAGGAGGTGAGAGGAGAGCGCCTTTTTCAATCCACATTTGATGTGATCTTTGACAGGGAGTTAGACACATTAGCACATCAACTTAGTGCACATCAACTTAGTGCAATCAGATGAAACACATGATCTTCATTTACATAATTCATAATAATTCATAATCCATGAAGGCAGGACTATTTTATTGCATTATGTTTTAGTGTGGTTCCTTTTATTGGTCCCAACCCCTTGGATTTCACGATGGTTGTAAAGAAAGTTTAGACGTTGAGGGGGTGGGGGTGGGGGGGTCATATCTAACTGTTTCATTAACTTGACTTAGGAATGCAAACTTTTTCAGCATAGTAGATACTAATATCAACAGAATAAGAAGCATATATTTATATAAATATACATATTATGGCATGCTGTTCAGGAAATTTATATTTTAATATAGAATATAATATATAAGAATAACTCAATCCAAACTATGAACTGGAGGTCATTAATTTGCAGTATAATCATTTTGAATATTGTGTGACAATGTCAAGGAATAACGTCAAGGAAATAGCAAATGCACTGAAAGACAATAGCCATGACAGACAACAGTGAGGAAACTGTTTTGTTTGGCTTCTGTTGCAGGGCACCTGATGTGCTCAAGGCTTTGGCCCCAGGCTCTCAGCCTCCCTTCCTCATTTACAACGACGAGGTCAAAACAGACACCAACAAGATCGAGGAGTTCCTGGAGGAGAAATTGGCCCCACCAGAGTGAGTGAACTGCATCCTGTTTCCAGTCCAATACACAAACATAGAGGCATTTACAGACACAAGCTGATTGTTTGATACGATTCAAACTGAATACCTTAGTCATGACCACACTGACACACCAGAACAATGACATTTTTACTCTATCACTGGCAGGTATCCAAAGCTGTGCTGTCGATACAAGGAGTCCAACGGGGCTGGAGACGACATCTTCAGAAAATTCTCAGCTTATATAAAGAATCCCAACCCCGGTCTAAATGACAGTAAGTAAAGACAGTAATTCATTCAAACATGTATTTCATATTTGATGTTTCAAACCACACGAGAAAGACTGAGGCCTCTGATCTGTTTTTCAGTGCTAGAGAATAAATTTCTATCAACCCTGGTGAAGCTGAACATGTACCTAGAGACACCGCTCCCCTATGAGCTGGACAAGAACCCAAACACCAGCGAATCTTCACGCCTCTACCTGGACGGTGACACCCTCTCCTTGGCAGACTGTAACTTGCTTCCTAAGCTCAACATTGTCAAGGTGAGAAGAGTGCAGAGTGAACATACTGTGGGAACAGGACTATAAAGCAGTTAAGAGGGATTAATAGAAGTTGATTACTTACTTACTGGATTTAATGTTTTTGCTATTTTTGCAAAAGAACGCAGACATTGTCTTTCTTTTTTTCCATATTCCACTGATGTGTTTTTGCAAACAATATTTCTCTCCTCAGGTGGTGTGTAAGGAGTACCGTAACTTTGACATCCCTACACAGCTGAAAGGTCTGACACGTTACCTGGAAAACGTCTACAAAAGAGATGAGTTTCGCTACACCTGCCCAAATGACTCAGAGATCCTCCTTGCCTACAAGACGGTGGCTAAATACCTGAACAAATAGCCGAAACAAAGAACCAAGTAAAAGCAAAGAACAGGAGAGTGAAAATACAAAAAACATGTCTACATGATTTATGTTTTATTTGTGTCAATATGATGTGATGTGTCCTGGAAGATGAAAATTGTTTGTGAAGACATGTTCAATAATTATCTTTCTATAAAAAGTAGAAAAATTGCCTAATATATGTATTTGTATATATTGTATGTACTCCGTCATGCTCTGGTTGTACTGATGTGGATTTCTTATTCAGCCCCTATATGATAGTAAGGGCATTTTAGCAGATATTTGACCAATCTGGGAACTAAATCCTTACCAAGAGATTGCTTCACAATTGTCTTTAGGAACGTGCGTAATATGATGTCTTAAAATGTTGAAATTCAACTCCCGTGGGAAACCCCCTAAAAAACTACTCAAAGTTGGGGTACCCGTAACTGGATTTTTGAACATTCCGAAATGTTAAATTTGGCCTGAAGTAATTTGTCAGGGGTCAAACTAGGGGTTTTTCATGATTCTGAGTTGATCGCAAACAATAGTTTTACACCCAAAACATTGGTGGAGAAAAAAACAGCCACACCCACTTTTCTTGTTCATTGGAACCCCCATACCACCAATAGAATGTATTACAGAGAAGCCCTTCCTTATCATTGCAGAGGTTGTGCTACATAATACTACTAAATACTCAATATAATATGACTTTTATTCTACCCTTTTTTCTATAGGACATTATACAGACCCTCCAGGATTTTGTGGTGTCGCTAAATTTATTAAAAAAGTTATTATAAATGTAATTTATTATGCGGACCGGTAGCAAGCAGCGAGAGAGAAAAGACAGTGGACATGCACCAGATTTCACATTCCAGCAACAACTGAAACAAGTTTGTTCGAAATGAAGATAGGAAAAGTACAAAAAATACACAGTGGTGCCATCGAGCATTCAGGCTCTTTTTGAAGAATGGAAAAAGATAGATGTTGCAGTGTGTCACAAACTTGTTCATTCCAGCTTGGGCCTATTGCTTGGTCATGACCGTGGTAGCTGTTAGCTGGTAGTGTATGGGATTTGTAATGTGAGTAATGTGAATGCTATATTGGTGGGCCATTATTAACATAATATTTTTCTTGAAGGCCATATAAAAGTGTATCGCAGGATAGATCTCCCAGGTTTTTGACATGACATTGACATGTGTGCTAGATTAATGTCCAACAATGTAAAAAAGGTAGAATATAGTTATATTAAGTATTCAGTAGTAATAGTAGATGTTTTTCTGTGACATTAAAGAAAAACCTCTGCCATGCACAGGAATAGCTGATCTCTAATGTAATTGTATATGTATTTACTGTTAGCCAACTAACAACCATTTTGGTAAGACTTTGACGCCTATTTCTATAATGCATTATAACACTTATAATGAGTTTAATGTGGTTATAGCATTGTTATAACTATAGTTATAAACATTCATAAATGATCATAAGGCTTTATAACAATAATCATAACACACTATAAAGCATTTTATCATGACTTATAAGGTCAGGTATTATAATAGGTTATAATTGTTAGTAACTCGCTGACAATGCCCACGTCGATAATACATTATAAATATAGTTATAATGTGTTATAATTGGCTTATGAAAGTGTATAACCATCATTATAAACACTCATAAATGATCATAAGGCTTTGTAACAATTAGCATAACACATCATAGAGCATTTTATAATGGCTTAAGGTCAAGTCTTATAATAGAGTTATAATGCTCTATAATGTGTTATGCTTATTGTTATTTAAAGCCTTATGATAATTTATGAGTGTTTATTATGATAGTTATACACGACTATGAGCCAATTGTAACGCATTATAACTATATTTTTAATGCATTATCAAATGTGGCCATTGTCAGCGAGTTCCTAATAGTTATAACATATTAATAACCTGACCTTATAAGTCAAGATAAAATGCTTTATAGTGTGTTATGATTATTGTTATAAAGCATTCATGATCATTTATGAGTGTTTATAACTGTAGTTATACAGTGCTATAACTGCATTATAACTTTTATTATTATAACCCATTATAAGTATGATAATTATGCATTATAGAGATAGGCATCAAATAAAGTGTTACCACAATTTTTAAGTTTCTTATGCATGTTATCAACGCAATGACATGACATATTTCAAGTTCTTAAAAAAAAGAAGGAGATAACACATATCAGGTGTAAAAAGTAGTATGTCTGTCAGTGATCGAAGGTTGTAAATGGCTTCAACATCCAAAATTCCTCACTTTTAATGCTAACCAACTACAACTACCACTAAACAATACTTAGGCCGATTTACCATGGCAATAAATAAAAAGTAGAAGAAAGCAACCTTTTAATGTACATGTACCCAATAGTGAGAAGTGTGTGTGTGTGTGTGTGTGTGTGTGTGTGTGTGTGTGTGTGTGTAGGCTATGTGTATGTTTCCGTTTTTACTGGTATGTGAAATCTGGTGTGCACCTCATGTCTTTCCTTCTCTCTCGCTCCCGATCCGCATAAAACTTAATGTTATATGAAAACAATAACTAGTAATAAAAACACAGACATGCAAAAAAACGTAACGTAGAAAAAAGGCTATGGAATATAAGTTATATTATATTGAGTATTTAGTAGTGACACAACCTCTGCAATGCTAAGGAATGGCTTCTCTGTAATGCATTCTATTGGTGGTGGTGATGGGGGTTCCGATGAACAAGAAAAGTGGGTGTGGCTGTTTTTTTCTCCACTAAGGAGTGTTTTGGGTGTAAAACTATTGTTTGCGATCAACTCAGAATCATGAAAAACCCCTAGTTTGACCCCTGACAAATTACTTCAGGCCAAATTTAACATTTCGGAATGTTCAAAAATCCAGTTACGGGTACCCCAACTTTGAGTAGTTTTTTAGGGGGTTTCCCACGGGAGTTGAATTTCAACATTTTAGGACATCATATTACGCACTTTCCTAAAGACAATTGTGAAGAAAATTCTTGGTAAGGATTTAGTTCCCAGATTTTCATATGTTGCCCTTACTATGAGAGTGAGAAAGCACTATAAATTCCACAGGCTATTTATGTTACATGTCATTGTGCATGCATGTGTTGTGTCTAAGCTTTTACTTTGTGTAACGCTCTGTGATTTGCTTAGACCACTAAAGATAAACTTCTTTCTAATTCGTCTCAAGGAGCGAGGGAAGATTGGTAGTAAACACAAGCATGTTTATTCTCACAGCATGAAAATTCAAGTTGAAACATGTTGAGATGAAAATCCCCAAAGGTATGAAAAATAACAAACAAAAATAATAAACAAAAATAAAAGAAATTGTCCCTTCAGCTCTTAGCTGTTCCGATATCAAAGTTCAGTGTGTCCAGTCAAAAGTTTAGTTGGAATCCATATTTGTCAAAGTCAAAGTCTATTCAGTGTATATGTGGTCTACCCGGGTAGTATGTGTTTGTGTATGTATGTTACTGCGCGCTGGTTGGATATTTCCTCCAGGTGACGATTCTCCACGACGACAATGAAGATGAAGGAATCTGCCTCCTCTCTGTTCCCGCCTCTCTCAGACAGAAACCCCTGGTCACTCGACACTCGATGTAGATTCAGCAATTCGGCATATAAAAAAACCAATCGGAGTCCTCGGTTAGAAACACAAAACAAAGCGTCTCCTCCGGGTTACAGTCGTGCGGGCACTCTTGGAAAACTCAAAAATGATGATACAGAGTCGTAACTGTAAAAATAAAAATACTTTTGCACAAAAACAGCGGCAACTTCGCTTAGCGATTTCTCACAACAGCATCCATATCAGAATCAAACTTGGCTCGTTTGTTCCCAGCATGCAACGCACGCATGACACTACACTTTTTTGACCCATTACTTAAAGCGCCTCTTGTGGTCCATGAAGCAACTACAATTATATTTTTTTCTCATGAATTCAACACAAAATCAACTGTTTTGACATTAAATCATAACAAATACTTTTAGTAAACCCACTGTATTTTTATCAGGGTTACATCCACCCGCCCTTAATTGGCATGCGTCTCTGCATGTCAACACACTTAAATATCAATAACTGGGCTTGTGTAAGGGGAAGGTGAAGAGCTTGGTAGGATGGGCAAGTCAAGGGCATCTGTGAAAACTTGATCCAGACTATGCAGTATGGAGCGCATGACCATAGTCAAGGGGTTTCCAAGATGTTTGTATGATAATCTGTCAGGCTCTCTTCTAGTTCTGGTTGGCCATCTGATCTCTGGTTCTTTTTCATCCTGAGCAGAACTTGTATCTGTCAGTCCAACATCCTCTCTGACGTTGTCTCCTTTGCTCTCCTCTCTCGTTGCTCCTTGGTTTTCCAGTTCTGTGTTGTCAATTTCCTTTTCAGGTTCTCCAGCGAGTGGTTCATCAGGTACTGTTAGACTTTCATCCACAGGTAAGTGAACAGGTAGGTCTATTTTCTCCACAGGCAACGTTGTCTCATCCGGTAAGTTGTCCAAAGGTAAGTTGTTTGTCTCCACAGGTAAATTTGTCTCATCCGATAAGTTGTCCATAGGTAGGTCTTTTCTCTCCACAGGAAAGTTTGTCTCGTCCGGTAAGTTGTCTGAAGGTAAGTTTACATCATCGACAGGTAAGGGGTCGGCAGGCAAGTTAACATCCACATCTGCTTCCACACTTGGAACCTGCGATGTGCTTGAGTGTTCCTCTTCTTCCACTTGTTGGGGATGGAATTCTCTAGCTGTCGGGTTAAGACTTGACCCTTCTAGGTTCACATCCAAGTTCAAGGGAGGCTTGATCTTTGTTCTGGGAATGTCATGCACAACAGTGAATGATGGGTAAGTAACTTCACCTTGACTTCCTGATGAATAGTGCACTTCCTCCTCTTCATCGCTATCATGCAGATGTTCTGCCTCCTCAACTTCGGGTACTGGATTTCTCCGGGAGGTTCTGGCAGTTTTCTCCTTTCGGTTACTCTGACTGACCTCATCGACTTCAGCTGACTCGGAAGGTGCCAGGAATCCACAAGGTAGGAGTAGATCTCGGTGTAATGTCCTCTCTGGGCCTTCAGAGGTGAGTGGAGCCACTACATACACTGGAGAATCATCGATGTGTTTCACCACCTTGTAGACGGTTTGACTCCACTTGTCTGCAATCTTGTGTTTTCCTCTTATCCCGACGTTTTTTACGAGGACACGGTCTCCAACTTGTAACGTGGATTCTCTGACCTTCAAGTCGTACCTCTGTTTGTTGCGTAGAGCCGTCTTATCACTGTGCTCGACAGCCAATCTGTAACTTTCCTCCAGTGTTTCCCTGAGTTTTTTCACATACTCACTGTGAGTGACTTTCCTCTGTCCTTCAGGATTCAATCCAAAAGCCACATCAATTGGCAGGTTAGGTTGTCTTCCATACATTAGTTGATATGGGGAGAATCCAGTTGTGTCGTTTTTTGTGCAATTATAGGCGTGGACTAATGGCTGCACATGGTCACGCCACATCACTTTATCCACTTCTTCGAGGGTTCCGAGCATCGCGAGTAAGGTCCGGTTGAAACGCTCTACCGGATTTCCGCGTGGATGGTAAGGCGTCGTCCTCGATTTCTTTATCCCCAGGAGGTCACAGAGGTTCTTGATGACGGCGGATTCAAAGTTGCGACCTTGATCGCTATGTAAGCGCTCAGGTATGCCATAGTGTACAAGGAAGTTATTCCACAGCGCTTTGGCTACCGTCTTCTCCTTCTGGTCAGGAGTGGGTACTGCAACTGCATACTTTGTGAAGTGGTCAGTTATCACAAGTATGTTCTTCGTGCCACGCCGTCTGGCTCCAAGGAGAGATAGTCCATGCACACTAACTCGAGTGGCCGGCTGGTCTTGATGTTGACGAGGGGAGCTGTTCTCTCTGCCCTTGCTTTGCGTCGAAGGGCACCTTTCACATCTTCTGATCATCTCCTCGACCTCTAAACTCATCCTCGGCCAATAGAAACCGTTGCACGTACCAGATCTACCTGTCCTCTCATATCCCAAATGACCGACATCATCATGGAGACTCATCAGCGCCATCTGTCTGTATTTCCTCGGGAGAACGAGCTGGAAGGTAGGTTGATCCTCACCCTTGCACTTTCTATACAGGACTTCATCACTCAATATCAGCCGGTCTTGAACTCTGAGTAATAACTGTACTTCTCTTTCCTCTTTCTGCCGGAGACGGTAAGTGAGACGTTTACCTGCTCTGACGATGTCCATTACTCTGCTGATGGTTGGATCATTTCTCTGCTCCACAGCCCAATCCTGCTGAGACATTCTGGGAAGTGTAGTGGATCCAGGAAGCAGGTCAGCTTGAGCATATTCAGGGCAGATAGCACGTTCATCCATGGCTAGACACTCCACGATGACAGGTAAGTGACCACTTCCTTCCTCAGTCTCGGTGAATTTGTCCAGCTGATGTCGCTCACAGACGGCTTTGATAGCCTCCTTAGGGAAAGTGTCCTCATCTTCCTCCTTCAGAAACCTTGACATAAACTGCCGCACTCGTTCATCCTCAACTGCCGCACTGTCATCATCTTTAGCAGGGGCATGCGGACGTCTCGATAGCCCATCTGCGTCCTGGTTCTTTTTGCCAGCCCTGTATTTGATGCTGAAATTGAAGTTGGAAAGGTCAGCAAGCCAACGATGACCACAGGCGTCCAGCTTTGCAGAGGTCAAGACGTAAGTCAAGGGGTTATTGTCGGTTAGCACGCTGAACTCCACTCCATAGAGGTAATCAGCAAACTTATCCGTGATCGCCCACTTGAGACTGAGAAACTCAAGCTTGTGAGTAGGGTATCTGCGTTCACAGTTGGATAACCCTCGACTGGCATATGCAATAACCTTCATTTGACCATCTTGTTGCTGGTACAGCGCGGCTCCAAGTCCATGCAAGCTAGCATCTGTATGGAGTATGTATGGCTTCTTGGAGTCGGCGAATCCCAGTACAGGTGCTGTTGTCAACCGCTCAATGAGGGTTTTGAATGCCTCCTCACATGAGGGTGTCCATTTGTCGTTGAATGGTTTCTTTAAGTCGACATTGGAGAATGACCTTTGACCTTTTGATGTGTTCTCCTGTTTCTTTTTCTTTGCAGGGACGTATCCAGCCGTCAGATCATTTAGAGGCTTTGCAATCTTGGAGTAGTCTCTGACAAACCTTCGATAATAGCCTGTGAATCCGAGGGAACGACTTCAACTCGGAGATGTGTTGTTCGGGCGGGGCATCATGAGGTAAGTGCTGTGATCTTAGCAGGGTCGGTCTCCACACCGTTTTTCCGATACTATGTGACCTAAAGTATCTCACAGACTTCCTTGAAGAAGAAGTGACATTTTCTCCGGTGACAATTTGAGACCGAAATCTCTTAGTCGGTTCAGCACCCTCAAAAGCCGCTCTTCATGTTCTTCCAGGCTGTTGGAGAACACAATGAGATCGTCTAGGAATACCAGCACTTCTCTGTGATTGAGCGAGCCCATGCACTTTTCCATAACTCGCTGAAAGGTGCTTGGGGCATTGGTCACTCCCTGTGGCATCCTATTGAACTCCCAAAAACCGATCGGTGTGACAAAGGCAGTCTTATGTTTATCCTCTTCCTCCATTTCCACTTGATAATAGCCTGACTTTAAGTCCATGACAGAAAACCACTTAGCTCCTGTCAGAGATGCAAACGCTTTCTTCGATGTGTGGCAGAGCATAAGCATCTTTAATCGTCTGGCTGTTCAGTTTTCTGTAATCTACACATAGGCGAATTTGTCCATTTTTCTTTTTCACGACGACAATTGGCGAAGCAAACGGACTTTCTGACTCCCTTATGATGTTTGCGTCATAAAGTTCTTTCAGATGGAGGCGGACCGCCTCGTAATCTGATGGATGGATTGGCCTTGCCCTCTGTTTGAAAGGCGTCGGGTCAGAAAGGCGAATCTTGTGCTTTACAGCTGTCGTGTGTCCATAGTCCAGATCTCCCCTGGCGAAGACTTCAGGAATCGAATTCAGCTTCCTGGTGATCCTGTCTTGCCATTCTTTTGACAGAGGAGAATCAGTGAACTCAAACTTGATCGAGTTTTCAGGATCCACTTGACCAGCTGTGAAACACTGGGCCGTTATGTTGGTCTGGTTGGAGGTTTGTACTTCCCCTTTAATATCGCTGGTGGAGGTCAATGGAGAGATGGACAGTGGCATTGAAAGTTCTGCTAGAGTTCGATGGGCTGGAACTATGATGTCGTGTGCGGACTCATTCTTGAGGAGGATGGGAACTTTAAAGGAGGTCTGACGTGGGCTTGCCATGATGTAACTGCAGGATATCAAGCCATCTGGCAGACTGACGTTGGTGGGGGACTCCACCAGGAGAGGTGCACCATGAACAGTGGAGACATGTCTGGCACGGCCATTTACTGCCATTTTCTTTCCAGCCGGAATGACGATGGTGCTCCTCGACTGTAATTTCACTCTGCCCACTCTCCCATCTTGTTGTGTCTTGCACAAGTAAATGCTCTGCAGGTGTCTGACGAGTGAGGCATATTCACAGTCTGGTGAAATTGTTGTTCCTTCTTTGAAACCTTTGTACAGGATGTCGAGAGTGTTTGTGCCGATGAGAACTGGGACTTCAACACTGGTTCTGGGATCGGGGACAACTAGAGCCAGCGTCGTGACCACCTTAGGTTCTCCTGTGAAATGCTCTGGAAAAGCTATATCAACTTCAATGCAGCCAATGTAAGGGACGTGTTGGCCTGCAGCTCCCTCTATGTGCAAGAGGTCCTCTATGGGAATGATGGAATGAGAAGGTAAGTGAGTTTCATGAAAGGATTTGGTGATGGTCGTGACCTGTGAGCCTCCGTCCATTAGACAGTTTTGCTGAACTCCGCCAACTGTGACTCTGGCTACATGCCTCGAACCAACCAATCTCCTTGCGAGCCGACGTGTGGCTGCCGTGGCTTGTTGACATTTGGCTTCACATCTCCATTTTGATATGGGACTCTCCTCTGTGTCCTCGGTTCCAGTAGGTCCCGTTACTGGAACCCGTTCCAGTTTAAAGGCTGTCTTGCCTTCCACTCGTCCTGCTTGTGTCTGAGTTCTGTGTATTTTTGATCTACCAGGGCTTTATTCATGGGCTTGTCACAGTTTCTGGCAATGTGGCCGTCCTCTCCACACTTATAACAGAACCAGGCCTTAGGTTGAGGTCTTGGAGTGGGTGTGTTCTGCGGCATCACATGATGAGCCTGTGCTTCAGCTACTGGTGCAGGTGAGTTATTTGTTGGTACTGTACCTTTAAATTCCTGTTTTTTTTTCTTTTTTGTATTTCTTGCTGCTGAGCTGCATCTGTAGCTGGGCCACTTGCTTTCTCAGGCTTTCAGTTTCAGAGATGTATGACTGCAGTAAGCTGGCATTGGAATCAGAGAGAGAGATGTCAGGCACAGAATGAATGTTTACTGAAGGCTTTGTCTTGGAGGAGCCAAAGTGACGCTGCATCCTGTCATGTTTTGATGCTCTCCTGTCCTCTTCAGTACGTACCTGTAGCAACAGCTCTGCAAAGTTGGGAGGGGTTTCATTCTTGAGCTCCAGCTGTAAGACCAGGCTGTTGGTCCCAGCAACCACGCTTGAAACTGCTTCAGTAGGTGTTTTTCTGTCTGCATTTACCTGCTTTGCGCCACCTCTCTTCACAGCGGTGCACAAGAGACTCTGCAGCCGCTGTAGATAATCAAGATGCCTTCTCCCCTGGATTCTGGTTAGTGTTCAGGAACCTGGCAAACACCTCCTCTCCATCCTCAACAAGTCCATATGCAGAGTCGAGCAGTTGCACATAATGTCTGGGATGTGCAGAGGTACCAAGCTGCCTCACCACATCTGAAGCTGGGGGAAGCAGGCTCTCTAGTATCTTCCTCCGCTGTACATCGACTGAAAGACTGTCATCATTAAACATCAACTCTGCATGTAACGACCATGTACTCATAATCTGCCTCACCTGGGGGGCTTGGGTATTTTACAGAGAACGTCCTCATCCACTTGGAGTTGTTTGGTTGACTTTTGATCACATGTTCCACAACAACACGTTGGACTTCAGGTGGGTTTGTCACTTCATTACTCAAGGTGGGGCTCGGGGGATTTGTATGTACATGGTGTTTCTTTTTAACTGTACTTGAAGCACTTGGATTGTGTGTCATGGTAGGGGTGAATGGTGTGAGGGGCTTACCATGTCCAGATTTTTTCTTGCTTCTGCGCACGAGAGGTGTGGTGCTGCTGTCTGAGTGAGCACCATTATCAGAGTCACTGCTGTTACTGGAGTCAGTGGATGGTGCAGATAAACAGCTGTGGAACTGGTCAGCTGACGATGGTGAGTGTTGGACATGGTCTACTTGCCACTTGAACTTGGGTTGGTCACATTCACTACTTCCATAGGGAGAAGAGGCTCAACATTTGCTCTTGTAGTTCCTGACTGGAACTCGACGATGACTGTTTCTCCATCTGATCCTCCTGTGGTTTGCACTCTCCTTATTCCAGCTACAGGGCCATATTTCTTGAGGGAATCAATGATGTCCTGATCGGCATCACTACCGGTAACACCAGACACACACACGGACAGCTTGTCACTACTGTCTGCCATTATCCTCAGTTTAAGTCAGAGAGAGGACAAAAAAAAGGGAAAATTAATAATGGGGATAATCAGATAAATTAAATGGCAATTTCTTATGTTCAAAATAACAGTTTATGTTGTGCAGTTAACCTATATAACCCTCGCTCCTGGCTAGCTCGCCACAAAATAGGATGTAACGCTCTGTGATTTGCTTAGACCACTAAAGATAAACTTCTTTCTAATTCGTCTCAAGGAGCGAGGGAAGATTGGTAGTAAACACAAGCATGTTTATTCTCACAGGCATGAAAATTCAAGTTGAAACATGTTGAGATGAAAATCCCCAAAGGTATGAAAAATAACAAACAAAAATAATAAACAAAAATAAAAGAAATTGTCCCTTCAGCTCTTAGCTGTTCCGATATCAAAGTTCAGTGTGTCCAGTCAAAAGTTTAGTTGGAATCCATATTTGTCAAAGTCAAAGTCTATTCAGTGTATATGTGGTCTACCCGGGTAGTATGTGTTTGTGTATGTATGTTACTGCGCGCTGGTTGGATATTTCCTCCAGGTGACGATTCTCCACGACGACAATGAAGATGAAGGAATCTGCCTCCTCTCTGTTCCCGCCTCTCTCAGACAGAAACCCCTGGTCACTCGACACTCGATGTAGATTCAGCAATTCGGCATATAAAAAAACCAATCGGAGTCCTCGGTTAGAAACACAAAACAAAGCGTCTCCTCCGGGTTACAGTCGTGCGGGCACTCTTGGAAAACTCAAAAATGATGATACAGAGTCGTAACTGTAAAAATAAAAATACTTTTGCACAAAAACAGCGGCAACTTCGCTTAGCGATTTCTCACAACAGCATCCATATCAGATCAACTCTGGCTCGTCTTGTTCCCAGCATGCAACGCACGCATGACTACACTTTTCCCATTGACCATACTTAAAGCGCCCTCTTGTGGTCCCATGAAGCAACTACAATTATATTTTTTTCTCATGAATTCAACACAAAATCAACTGTTTTGACATTAAATCATAACAAATACTTTTAGTAAACCCACTGTATTTTTATCAGGGTTACATCTGTATTGATTACAAAAAGATAATTACCTTTTTGTGTGAATCAGGTAAAAAGGAAACTTAATTTATGTGCATTTACACAGAGGAAAAGGGACAGAATCAGTGTCCACATTTCCAGCTTTTAAACGTTTAATTCAGAGGGAATCGTGAATTAAAGGTAAGAATAATTAATAAAGTATTAAACAAACTGAAACAAACTGGCAGCTCAGTCTGATAACACAGCTATTTTAGATATGGGGATCTACTGGATGCAAATAGGCTATGTCTGTCTTTTAACCTTTGTGTTGATCTTGTTGGAAGTTTGTCGGCCCCAAGAAACAGAAACAATTTCGCCCAAATCTGATAAAAGTGTCAAAAAAGTATGATAAACAAAGTAAACATGTATGTTGTAAAATAAAATATTTTATAAGAGGCAACAGTGTTTATTTAATTCCTTTTAAACGTCACTGACAGCTTCTCAGTGGTTAAAAAAAAGTTTAAAGTCAAAATACTCCATTTCACCTTAGAATGAAAACATCTACAGAAAAATGCACCTGCACTATATAAAAATGAAATTATTCGTTGTGATAGCAAAATTGCTTGTCTTGATGTTATATTGTTTATAAGCTGTAGCTATTCATAGACTGACCTATATGTAGGCCTATAGCCTACCTTTATTCATAGATCTATATGGCTGTATTATGTCACTGGATTAGCATCATCATCATCACTGAGGCATTAACATGTAGGCCAATGCAGCATTGTACCTGGACAAGGTGGTAACTAGCTTCTTTATATAGACTGCTGTAGAGAAATTTCATTTTTAATTCCATCCATTTTACAGGTTTTAAGCACTATATAAGCATTGCAATTAATACTTACCTAGTCACTTTGCACCAACAGCATTCATGTTTTATTATGCTTTCACTATTATCTTGCTGTGCTATCTGACTACACACCGTTAACAGCATAATTGGCCACATTATGCTGCAGAATATCCTGATTAATAGACTACCTTCTTTTTTAATGTTGTAAACAGGAAGAGTATGATGTGCCAAACCCGCTCCTGATTGGCCGACTGCTGTGAGCGGTACCAAGGCAACGGCAGATATCCAAAACGCCATTGGCGGACGTGGAATCATAGGTGGGGCTGAGCAAGTGACTACATACTGAAAACTTTGTTAGCTTTCTGCTAACTCAGCTCCATCGTATGTTTGGAAATGTTACTATCCTGAGGCAGCGCGACAGAAATCCTTAGAAAAGTAAGCCTGGTTTTGTTCTGTACAGTGAGCACAGCACAGTTGACCTAGGTTATCTACACTGGACTGGCAAGACGGCTAACCTCTGTCAGCAGCCAGCTGCTAGCTATTGTTATTTTAGCTAACGTTAACGGTACGAGGTGGCTAGCGTTGAGAAAATGTTAATTAAACCTCCTAAAATCAACCTCAACTGTCAGTTCATCCGTTGTCGAGTTATTATGCTGGGTTGTCGTTGATTTGTTAAGTCAGGAAGAAGATATATTTATGAATACAGGCACGAAGTCAGTAGATGTGAGTGGCTGCTGGTGGGGTTCCGCTGAGTTATGAATCCATGTTTTCTTAGTTTCTCTTGTTTCCCAACAACTTATGACGCCCCGAAGGCATTTAACCTCCTCGCATATAGCCTACCGCTACTGTCTCTGGGCATTTCTGTCCATTTTGTATGTGTTGCGATTATAAGCATTGTTGTCTTCTAGGATGGAGTGCCACGGAGAGGATGATAGAGACTTGTGCAGATGGGCCAGTTCAGTAAGTGCCACAGTTTCTTTAAAAAAAACAACACTTGTAGCAGCGGTGACTTATACTATTTGAACAGCTCATGGGGCAGCTGGACTCAGACTCTGTGCTAACTTAACGTGTTGTTATAGGTGCTGCTGAACAGCAAAAATGACATCAGAGCGCGGGTGCAGCAGTTTGTGGAGGAGAGGATGCAGACCACCATGGTATGAAGTAACACTCACTGACAGCTTCTGTTTTAAATAAACTCAACTGGGAGATTGGGAGGCTGCAGACTGGTTGAGCTGCTTTCTATATTCAGTCTGTGGGGCTGGCTGTGGTCGCTTGGATTGTAGGATTTGGGCATTTTTCGCTTTCATTGAAAGTTGTGACATAATCCAACACATAGGCGCTTCCACTCCTGATTATATAACTTTCACAGCACCCAGTTCAGTAAGTTTGGCTCTGACTGAGAACTGATGGAAATGATGAAAAATAATTCTACTCAATTATAATTATGTTTACACATTTTCCCTAATCAAAATACTTTGTCAAATGTGGGATTACAAACTTTTACAAACTTTTTGACCTTAGCTATCCCCAAATCAATAACCTATTTTCCATGTGGTATCAACATTTATTTCATGCCAAATCATATATTATCAACAATGGCGATTCTGGGGGGTGGCCTGGGGTGGCACTGGCCACCCCTGAAAACTCATTGGCCACCCCTGTGGCCACCCCAAATTTGATAGGTAGTTGTTGGTTAAGTTCGTCAACACAAGAAACAAGAGGAACGCTGTCACACACTCCTCTACACACAGTCACTGTAGCTGTGCCTCGCTCCGCTCTCTCTCTCTCTCTCCCTCTCTCTCTCTCTGTCACACACACACACACACACACACACACATACGGGCGCATAGGTCGCGCTTGACCGCTAATAAACGGTAAATGCGCTATATCGCGCTACTTGTACAGTGTTGAAATTAACACACTTTATACAGAGTGCAGTCAAACACCAGGCTAAAGAGAGAGGAACAGCAGATCCTCTGACTGCGCAGTCAGCTGCAGGTGAGTGACAGACAGGTGACTGAACCAGCGACACCAGTGAGGCACAAGTTAACGTCCGTTTGTGGTCAGACCTTCCGTCACGGGGTCGGGGACGAGCTGCTGCATAACTGACACACATCAGGCTGCTGTAGCCTAGGCTAAGTCCTCCTGTTAATATGTTTGCTGTGAAATAGGACTATAGCTGTGCAGTACCTATTCTTAGTAGACCGGAAAGCAGCAGATGATAGAAGCGTCATTACAACCAGAGGAGACAGGAGATTTTTATTTTTTAGAGAATTGAGACTTGACTTGGATTTGGTAAAAAAAAAAAAAAAAAAAAGACTTGTGAACATCTCTGGCCCCCACTACTTAACTTTAGTTTTCATTCTTGCATTAGAGCATGGCATTTAATGTTTTAATGTCATGCTGTAATTTTCTGTCATGTTTGTACATAACTATACATAATGAATATTGCACTGAAGCTTGATTTTAAGAAAATCGTGAATCAAATCAGAATTGTAATATCTGCCCGAACAATTGCAATTAGATCTTTTCCCAAAATCGTTCAGCCCTAGATGCACTTAAGAATATCCATGTTCTGTGTTTCTAAGAAACTTGTTCTGTAAATTGTTTACTTGTGATCAAAAATCTGAAGCTCAGTGCTGATGCTTTTCTGTAAATACTATAGTTTTCTAATAATAATAATAATAGCAACTTCTTCCAGTTTTAGGCTTACAATTACAGGTTAAAGTCCCACCCACTCCATAGGCTGCATACAGATAATTTTTATATGGTTGAAGAGACAATGGTGTAGCTACTTGCTCATCCCTAGCCATCTGGCCACCATCTGTGTCACCTGTATTGTTACCTACGTTTGCTTTACTAATTTAGGCAGCATCTTGTGATTAAACAAAAACACACGTGTGCTGGCAAAAAACAAACCAAAAAATCAAATTCCAGTATCTCCAACAAATTTAGATGTAAGATAAATAATAACATAAACCAAGCATGTTAAGAGCAATTTCAGTTTTTTCTCACAAGCATAGTTTATCTTTTGCTTACAGATAGGCCTACACTTTTTAATGAGGCCTATCTTTAAATATTAAGCTTTAATTTGAGTTTTTGGGTTTCTTCTGTTGCCTAGATTGCTGTATTTATTTAATCACTAGATAGGGCTTCAATTAGTAAAGAACACACAGGTAACAATACAGGTAATACAGATAATGAGCTAATGATTGATGAATGTTATTCTATAGGATGAGTTAAGAGCAGGTGAATTTTGCTACCCTGATACAAATTGTGAAGAGGTGAGGACTTTTATCCACTACAAGGCTCTTAGAAAAGCTGTACCCTATCCTGATCAATTACTGATTAAAAACCGACATGTTAAAACAACCAGAGAGTACCAAGAACTGTGAAAAAAATACTGTTTTTTAAAAGTTTTTTTTTTTTTTTACCAGTAAACCTTTCTTCTTGACATTTATGAGACAGGAAATCATGGGCGAGAGAGAGGTAATGTGACATGCAGTAAAGAACCTCCAGCCAAGATTTGAACCGCGGTCGGCTGCGTATATCACAATAGTTTTGTTATGCCATGGCCACCCCACACTAGCTTTGTGTCCCATCTTGGCCACCCCAGTAAAAATATCCTGGATACGCCACTGATTATCAATCCATATAATTCGAGTGCTACTGCCAATGAAACTTTACAAACAGACTGCAGAGTGTTTCAGCAAAGATCTCACAGGTATTTGTTCCGTTCTATTTCTTTGTTCTTTGTTAAACTGTTCACAATTTGGTCTTTGTGGTTTCCCAGCAGTGAGCATCCCGATTTCTTTTGTACTCCTTGTTTCAATATATTATGAATTTATTCAGTAATTTTACCATTTTAACAGACAGCATTTCAAAAAGCAGTTTAGAATAATTGTGTAGTATTTAATTAGGGTACAACTTTGGACATTGAAGGATAATGTTACTAAATGAGGTGTTAAATGTCCTTTGCTGTTGTTGCAATGCTCTTGTCTGTCTTCTAGCTCACTGGCGTACTGATCGGAGCTGCAGTCGCTGTCTCATTGATTGGGATTGTAGTGCTATTTCTTTACAGGAGATTCAAGCTTTCCCGTGAGTTTTCCATTATCTTCCAGAACCTCATATCTTTCTAACACCATCATTTTTATTTAATCCATATCTTGTGTCCTTTAAATGATAATGCTCCTTCAGGAAATGTATAGTTTCTTCAGTTTTATTCAAAATGTGGTTTTAACATGGCTTTAATATGCATTTTGTTTTTCATTGTTGTAACAAGGTGAACAACAACCTGGTGTTCCTCACTATCGCTTCAGAAAAAGAGATAAAGTGCTCTTCTATGGAAGAAAGATCATGCGAAAGGTTTTCTCTATTTCCATTCCAGTTTCACACTTACACACAAACATAAACAGTGAGGTAGAGTCATGTTTAGATGCAATTTAGGGAACTACAGAATGCTTGAATAAACATTTCAACTAGCTGTGCTTTATAATAATAGATCTACAGTTTATCTGCATGAAACTAAATGTAATCTTTTCCCCCATAGATGGAGTGTTGTTAACTTCTTGCATCAAAATATACTCCACTGGAACCGTTGGCACTATTAACTTACTATTGTTCCGGACTCTAATGCTGTCAGACAGAAAATTACTTGCCTGCATTTATCTTAGTAATTATTGGATATTCCAATATTAACTTTTTCCCTCCTCTGCTGTTTTTATTAGTGTATAGTTGTAAAAACAAACAACAACAACAACACACAAACAGTAAAATTTTGACAAAAATAATGTTGGTCTTGTTTTTAAGGTCCAGACACTGTCCTCGATACCTCCCCCTTCCTCCACCTCAGTATCAAAGCAACCGCAGCGCATACGAAAAAGAACCAAAGTTCTCAGCATAGCTCGCAAGTATGTACTATTAATACTTTAAATTATACACGTGTAAGTTTGTTTTGAACCTTGTATAGTCTATTGATTATTGGAATTTCTTTAATAATTTATCAACAGAATCCTAAGGATCCGTAAAGACCCTCCCACCCTGCAGCCCAAGGAGCCCCCTCCCTCACTGCTGGAGGCTGATCTAACAGAGTTCGATGTGCAGAGCTCAAACCTGCCATCTGAGGTCCTCTACATGCTGAAGAATGTCAGGTAGACAAATAAACAACTTTTGTGCAGATCTAGCCTCTTCCATTGTTTTGTCATAATGTCCTTGTTCTGGTTTCTTTCTGTAGGGTCTTGGGTCATTTTGAGAAGCCTTTGTTCCTGGAGCTGTGTCGCCACATGGTGTTTATAGAGCTACAGGAGGGCGAAGGTCTGTTCAGGCCAGGAGACGATGATGACAGCATCTACGTGGTCCAGGACGGACGACTTGAGCTCTGTATCCAGGAGAGCGTATGTGGATAACATGATGATTTTAAGTTGACCTTCTTTTCAGTCTTAATTAATTAGGTTCTGTCATATATTTCTCATTTAGTGCATTTTAACATTTCATGAGCAACGCACCTACCTATAATATTAAATACAGACTTTGATCCATTGTTCATACACAAAAATATAAAAGAGATTGTTTGGCATGAAAAATGTAGATCAACTGCTCATTTAAATGATCATTTTGTAGCAAACATGAATCCTATGCCTTGTTTTTGATACATACAACTAAAAACAACTAAAAGTGGACCATGACATCAGTGATTGAGACTTTTACTATAAAGGCACCTGTCCTCCTACCTTCCATTACCCAATGTCTGGTGCTTTTGAGAAAATAGGGATAATGGAGGTTCAGGTAATGGATCATTTAGTTCCGAGTACTTGCTGTTTAAGAAAACAAGGAGTAGAAGGAAAATGGCAGCTCTCTGAACCATTGTCTGCATTTAAATGTGTTTGTCGGTCTGGTGCCTCTCTCTGTAGACATGTTATGGTGGCATCCCACTCTATAATTCAGTCAGTTTACCCTCTCCCTGTCATGACTACTTTTTGAAGTCTTCTCCCATACTACTAGAATTATGTGCATTGATATGAAAGGTGCAAAAAAACCCTGTATTTTCCTGTCTTATTTTTTTTTTAGGATGGCACAGAACCACTAGTAAAGGATGTGCACCCAGGAGACAGCGTCCACAGCCTGCTCAGTATTCTGGACATCATCACTGTGAGCTTCTTATTTCCCCATCTTCACATCAGACTACCTTCATCTGCCTTTGTCCTCTTTTGCTCTCTGATCTGCCTGTGGTTCCAGCCAGGCTCCTCTCCACTCCTCATAATTCCTTTCACGCATCTTATTTAGAAGCAATTCTTATTGTACTTCCTGTTCAACTCAATTTGTTTATCTATTACCCTCATATATCCCTTTACTTTGTTCAGGGCATGTTTTGTTTTGTTTCAATTTCCCATCATACAGTCTTCTCTTCATCTATTCAAATGAGACAGAACGAGGAGCCGGGAGGGGGTCGTCACACTTCTTTATTTAAAGCTGCATCATTTTGGGTTTCTCTGATGGTCATGGATTTCTTTAGTACTCCCCTTGAATAATTTTGTTTTTGTTCAGACACTCAAACTTCCTGTTGTTTGGAGAAGATTGCATTTAACCCCTTAATTGAAACACTGCTTTGATTCCTTGATAGTTTTGAATTTACAAAGACAAACTTGGTAGTAAAATCACTCATAACTGTTTTGATGCCTTGTGACTTGCCAGCATTTTAACACAGTAGCCTTCTTCTATAGACATTTAATCACGCTGCAGGTTTAAAGCACTAAGTACGAGTTCATATAGAGTTATAAAATTGAGAGGCAAATGTCTATTAATCAATCCATGGACATTTCTAATGAAGTGGTCATTAACACTGAGGTTGAAGATGAGGATTTAGCTCACTCTGTCTTAGCTCATTTTGTAACTGTTTTCTTTTCTGCCTTTGCCAGGGTTATCCAGCTCCATATAAGACTGTACTGGCACGGGCTGCAACTCGCTCCACCATATTACGTTTACCCGCATCTGCCTTTGAGTCTGTATTTAAGAAATACCCAGAGACGCTTGTGCGCGTCATTCAGGTAACAGACTGCCGAACAACAAAATAATCAGTGTGTTTGTGTTTGTTTTTCCTTGAGAAAATGGTCATCCCCTTGGAACATGTCACAAAATAAATACAATCATTTTGATCTTATTTGGATGTAACTACAATTTGATGTAGAAAATGTTCTGCTCTGTTTACCTCAGTATTTGATTTGGTGTGTGTTGCAGATAATCATGGTGCGCCTCCAAAGAGTCACCTTCTTGGCATTACATAACTATCTGGGCCTAACAACTGAGCTCTTCAATCCGGTAGGAGGGAAATTAATTAGCGCACTTACTTGTCTGTATACACGCACACAGCCAGGATCACATTGAATACTCAAGCAGCGGTGGTTATAAATTTATACACAAACAAGCACAGGAAGGCACATACACACTGGGTCGCACATGCCAGCTAATTTCACACAACATTAAGCACAGTATCATAACTTCCAGTCCTTCATAAAGCTGAGGTGAAAATGAATAGAAATGATTACAGCCCCTCCACAGAAACTGAAAAGACCATCAGCCTTACAGCCTGGCTTGGCTCCCACTCTATGATCACCAAAAATATTTCTCAATGTTGTCCTTTTTGGGAGGAACTATGTGAAAAGAGCACTCTGCCATGCTACTTTAAAATGAAATGCTTCATGTATTTGATTGTTGAGGTAATACATTTCCAGACACTCTCAAATAACTACTAATACAGCAAATGCTATGTTGAAATGGAAGTGATACCATCTTTTCACAAATCAGTTATTACAACCACAACTGACATCCTTCAGAAAAAACCTTATTTGGTTATGATTGGATGTGATTATTACTTTTAATAATAATTACTATTTTACAGGACAGCCAGGCAGTGCCTCTGACCAATATAAACACTGTTGTGGGAGAGGCTAATGCTGCAAAGACAACCCGTCGCTTGCATTTTCAAGATGAATTATCTGCTGGGGCATCGGACAGCCCTGTGGAGACAGGTCAGAATAGTCTTACAGATATAATTTGAACATATACCATGCACACTGTTAGAAATGTGTTGTTGTGTTGTCCTGAGACTGACTGAGTGCTTGCTGGTGCTTCACTTCACATTATACAGATGGTGTAAAGGACAGTCCTTCTAACAGCTACAGGAGGGTGCGTTCAATCTCGATGCCCATTGACTGTGCAAGTGGGGGTCAGTGTCTTGATTGGAGGCAATCAAACTAATGCCATGTACCAGTTTAATTTCCTGCCGCTTCTGATCTGAAAGCAAGCGCACACACCGACGTATTTAAACTCATAATCCTCCTCCGTATAGGTAATGACCTGAACATGGCTTGCGAACGAGCTCGGGTCACTATAGACGAGGCTCCGCCCAGTCCGGTCATTCCAAAAGTAAGTTTTCATTGCTGTGTCATGCCAAGTCAGAGGTTGGCTTTGCAGATGTAACACCATATCCCAGCATCCACTGCATCGGAGTCTGCTGCTTGTCTCTCTTCCTTCTTTGTTAGTCACTCTCTTATGTCTGTGTCTCTAGTCCAGTCTGAAGAAGAGTGTGACAATGCTGCACACACCCTCTGAAGTATTTCACTACACAGACAGTGGGGGGCAGTCTGATGCCATCCACCTCAGCAAAAGCAACACGATCTTCCAGGCTGCTAAAAAGGATCTGCTGGGAATCATCCAGCTGCAGGTGGGAGGTCGATCACACAACATTAACATCAACTGGTATAAATATGTCAGGAATTACGTCACATCAAAACAAAGCAAGTAGTACTTTTGCTTGTACTGCATGTTGTTGCAATGTGACACATTTTATGGGAAATTCCCACAGCACGTCTACATCAGGACAGCTCTGTGTCTATTTGATGTTATAATAAGCAGATATTCAGAATATTTTCTTTTTGTTTTGGCAGGATCCAACTCTGCTTGAGGGCAGAGTGACACTCCATCATGTCAAAGCTGGATCTGTGGTGGCTCGTCAGGGAGACCAGGTTAGAACAACAACTTGAAAAGCATTTCACTTTCATGATATTAGAGCTCGTTTTTCATTCTCATTTCATTAAAGGAGAATTATGGTCATTTTCTAAGTAACATGCTACAGCTCTAGGTCCCTGAGAGCTACTGTACCATAGGAAGAAATGGCCTCTATATAATGCTCAAAATATAAAAAATGATTTTGGATGGGGAAAAAAGCATCAATATGAATATAACTGCTTTTTTCCCATCCAAAATCATTCTTTTCTTCCTAAATCCATGTTTTCCTCGCGTTTTTGTCTTTAATGATATGGAAACAGTCCCGAGCTCGAGAGTCGACTAGTAAGGTCTACCCAGGAAGCTAAACAGAGGTACGTGATAGAAAACACACGTTAACACTGCTTTCTCATATTAAGTTATTCACACTCAGTGTTGTGTGGTAAGGAACTGGTGGATGTTGCAAAGCATTTGTAGTGATATTTTGAGCATTATATAGAGGCCAAAGTCGCGGTTCGAAGATCTTCCCCCATTACTTTGCTGTTTAACTGCAGTGTAGCGCAGCTAGCAGGAGGAGAGCTAGGTCGGGGCTGCACATATTTTTTCTATGGTTGCACTCAGGGACCTAGAGCTGTTGAGCATTACTTAGAAAATGACCGGAATTCTCCTTTAATATGCTTTAGTGCTGTAGCGGTATGGCAGGGGCATCCATGCCTGACTACCAGTACATTCACTGGTAGAGCCTTGTGTCTTTTTACTGTTTTTTAGCACATTTGTTCGGCTTAATTTGGCAGCATGAAAAAGTAGATAATTGTCCAAATTATTTGCTTTTTCTACTGTGATAATTACTGTGAAAGAAATGTTTGATTTAATTGACTGACTCTTGACATTCACCTTCAGACCATCAAGTCTTTGCTCTCTTTCTCTTCATCTCCCCATGACGCTTCAGGAGGTGAGCATCCAGTTCGTGATTTCCGGACTCCTCCACGTTTACCAGCGGATGATCGACCGAGAGGAAGAGACGCGACTGTTCGTGACTCACCCGGGAGAACTTGTCGGCCAGCTCGCTGTCCTGACAGGAGAGCCCCTGATATTCACCGTCCGAGCCCAGCGAGACTGCAGCTTCCTCTCCATCTCCAAAACCCACTTCTATGAGTCAGTCACGCAGACATTATGTGTGCACCATCATCCATGCAAAAATACTGTCTTCTTATCTAACAACAGCTTTTGAAAGAGCAGTAAGAATGGTCTGTTGGTTTTGTTCTGCTGACATTTGTCTCTTCCTCAGGATAATGCGTGTGGAGCCAAAAGTAGTGCTGAACGTTGCTCACACAGTGGTGAGGAGGATGTCTTCTTTTGTCAGACAGATTGACTTTGCTCTCGACTGGATGGCCGTGGAAGCTGGCAGGGCTGTCTACAGGTATTTTACTGACGGCTTTGTACATTTTGAAAAAGGGTGTTTTCAGAAAACAAGCCCAGCTCTGCAAGGACTTCTGCATTCATGTGGGAGCAGTCAGTATTTTTTTAGATCCTTTCCAAACACGTCAACAAATCTTAAATTTGGTTCTGGATCAGAAAGTTGTTTACAGATGTGCAGTGAATTTATCTGTATATATTTCAGACAGGGAGAGAAATCAGACAGTACTTTCATAGTGCTGAGTGGTCGACTGCGCTCTGTAATCATGAAGGAGGATGGCAAGAAGGAGCTGATAGGAGAGTATGGACGCGGTGACCTGATTGGAGTGGTAAGACGGATGTTGGACAGTGGGTGAAAAACTATGAATATCTAGAGTGTGTGCACTATGTTGATTATGTTTTTAATCCTAGTGTCTTCATGAATATTAATGACCGTAGCTGAGCATAAACAGTGTTTGCTGTGTTTTTCTTGAGGATCCAGTATCAAAAATGTGCATATTTGAATTTGCATAACGGAAGGATCATTTAATTAACGGTAGTTAAATCATCACATCAATTCATAGCATATTCACTGTCAGGACATACTGTTGACAAAACACAGGCTGCCAGTGTGTACAACCAAAGCATAGCCGTAACACCACCACAACTGCCAGTAAATAAAAGGAATCTTATGAAGGACATCTGTAGGGTAAACGTGTAACTAACTACCAGCTGCAAGCACACTGAAATGGCATTCACATAAAAATAATGAAGACAACACTTAATCTGTATTATCCTCACATACTGAACTTGCATATGAGGGAAAAGGAGCGAACAACATGCTCCCACTCCGAAAATTAAACCCGTAAATTGAAGTATACGTACATGGCTATTCATTTATTCAGAATACATCATTAGAAAAACACTCAGACAGTTTTTGAGACAACTCCAAACAAATTACGACAGGTGTTTGCACAAACGTGGCATGTGGATGAGCACACAACAGCTATCTGGTCATTTCTCATCTTGTTCGTTTTGATTAAATCTTTGTAAGAAGAAACTCTGTACACAGTACCAAGATGTGTCAATATGCACACGTCAATGCTGGCGTTTAATTGATCAATTAGATAGTCATTTGTGGAAACTATGTAAGGCAAAGTCACTGCAGCGGAGTGGAGTGGAGTGCTGTGGGGTGTGGGTGGTTTCTGCCGTGATGCGTCTAATGAAACCTGGGTTAAATGCTGCTATGGTTACTGTTACTGTTACCTAGGGAAGCTGTCATTGCCACATCTGTGATGGTGAGAATAAGATTGTTAAAGGGAAGGCTAATGTTCAGAGACAAATTTAGCCCTTGTGTGCTGACGTCAGGTGTGGATGATGACATGGAGGCATCCTATTTATAGCTTCTTTTTTCTTTTCTTTTTCACTTAATTCAGAAAGTTGTGGAAGTGACAGCACAAGGAGTCATGGAAAATCAACACATAATTAACACTGTTCTAGGTCTTAGATTTTCTTTTATAGAGGGTTTGGGTTAGGCATTCTGCAAATTATTTGTACCTTTTTTTACATGATGTGTGTTGTAATGTTTAGTTATGATATATATTTTTACTCTACTTTGGACCAGTTTGTTTTCAGACCAAATGTGTGTGTGTTTTTTGCAGGTTGAGGCCCTGACCCATCAGAACAGAGCCACCACAGTGCACGCTGTACGAGACTCTGAGCTGGCCAAACTACCAGAAGGAGCTCTCAGCTCCATCAAGAGGAAGTTCCCACAGGTTGGCTGAACCTCAGTGTTAAATTAAATTCAGACACACACTTTGTTCATCTTGAACAGGAAGCTTGGAAGATGTCTGAAATTGATTAAATTGAAAAGGAATGGAGTTGATGGAACCTTGTCTTGAACAATGAGCAGCTTGAATAATTAATCTTGAGCTGAGCAAGAGGAGTTTTCAAAATTATTTCGTGTTTTTTTTTTATTTGGATTTAAAATATACACATGTACATACCGTTACAGACATGGTAAAATAGAGCTGTCTGCAGGATGTTTAATATAGAGCTTCTTCTAAAATGTTTGTGCATCTCAGGTCGTCACCAGGTTGATCCACTTGCTAGGACAGAAGATCCTCCAGCAGGTCAATGGTCCTCTGACAGGTGTGTGCATTCTTGTGTGTGGTGTTGTCTGTAATGTTTGGTTTTGGCTTATCACTGTGTACTAACACTTGGAGTAACCTAGAGCTGGTTGGTTTTCGGTGCTGTAACAGCTTGCTGCTGAGGGAGAGGTTTACTAATTTGTTTTCTTTCCCCAGCTCGAAGTTTGGCCCTCCACACTCCTGGCAGTAAATGGGATGCCGGGAACCAAGCCTCCAACCTCTCCACTGTGACAGTCCTTCCTGTATCAGAGGAGGTTCCTCTCACTACTTTCACCCTGGAGCTGCAGCACGCACTTCTTGCAATAGGTAACAAAAAAAAAAAATACAGGTGGTAAAACTTGTCAGGCCATTCTATATTAAAGGTACTCTATGCTCAGGCATAACTGTTGTGGCTCTTTCCTGTTTACTTCAGTCCCTAAATAGAAATAGTCCTCAGGACAGTTCCTTTCCACTGACTTTAACACTGTGTGTCAAGTTAGTTAATTAACATTGAATTAAGGAATTAGGTTTTCACAATAATAAGCAGTCTTCAGGATGTGACTGTATACAACATGTCAGCAGTCTTGAATCAAGTGCTTCAACCAGTAACTGATGTGATCTGTCTCATACAGGTCCCACTCTTTTGCTGACCAGTGATATTATCAAACAGCGACTTGGAGCTGCAGCACTGGACAGGTACGTTCTGTGACGGAGGGTCAAATATTTGAACATCTGATCTTTTCTTCTGTGCTACGACTCTTTGGTCCATTTTTTGGGGCATTTCTCTCTTTCTGACTCATTAAATTCAGTTCAAGTATGCTTTATTGGCACAACAAGAAAATGGATCTACTATGTGCTGCCAGCCAGGCAATGTCACCCACCAGTCATTAATGGACTCTTTTTCCTCTTCAGTGTCCATGAGTACCGTCTGTCCAGCTGGCTGGGCCAACAGGAGGACATCCATCGGATTGTTCTTTACCAGACGGACTACACACTGACCCCCTGGACGCAGCGGTGCATCCGTCAGGCCGACTGCATTATCATCGTGGGACTAGGGGAGCAGGACCCTGTGGTTGGGGAGGTGAGGTGTTGCAAGAGGTTAGATTGGATTAGTTACAAACTTAGCTATTTATAATTCAATTTAGAAGTCCAGCATGGCTACAAATAATGACTTGAATATTGACTAACCTCCCAATTATCTTTTAGAATGAGCTGATTATTTGGTTGTCAATACAATGTTAGAAAATAGTTTGAAACGTCATTAGTTTATAAACCCGGTGTTGAAATCCTCCGATGGCTTATTGCTTTTGCTTTTAAACCAGCAATTTTGGCATTTTGAAGCTGGCAGCGTTCCATATTTTTGTTCTCGACAAATAAATTAAACTACAATACCCATGTTCATCATAATGAAGGAACATGTCACCCAGGGCAACAGTCCAAATCGCTGATGTGTTTTTAATTGTTTTAGTACAACAATGTGAGTCTAAAGCCACGGGCTCTGAATACAAGGACATTAATTGCTGGAATGATCAATTTAGTATTGATTTTAATCTTTCATGGGGGTTGCTGACTATAAAGAAAATATGAATATCACTAGACCTACCCTTTAATTGTTGTACTTAAAAAGAAATACAGCCTTGTTTGGAATTTTCTCTCCAGAGAATTCATCACACCAATTATTTTGAACTCGGCTCTTGTTCTCTCTGCATACTACGGGAGTGTGATCAGGCAGGAGTCTTGGTTGAGCAGGACTCTGTCTGATGTGATATTAAGGTCAGTTGTGATCAGTTTCCCCTTGAATAATAGTTATACCCATGGGTTTTAACCAATACAATGGCCGCACGGGCTGTGAATGGTTTGTATTTGACCTTTGGGCTTGGCAGAAATGAGCAACGGGTGGATGGATGCTGTGAAAGAGTGGCAGTTTGGGAAAGACAGGAAGTTCACGTCCAGCACAGGAGAGGTAATTGCCTTCTTGGGGAAAATGGTCATAGAGAAAAGAAAGGAATCTATGCCTGTTTAACAGGAGATGGTGGGAGAAATGAAAAGAGGGATCAATATTTGCTTAGGCACAGAATGAGTTATTGCTCATGGGTTGATTTTATCTTTCAGGGCACACACACACAGACACACACTCCCTCTCACCTTGCACACACTCACCGGTAAACCTTTAGCAGTGGGCTCATTGACTGTGTGGCAGATTTGACCTTGCACCCAGATTATTTAGCCTTTTTATGAGACTGCTTATTCAGGCTTCATCTAATAAAAAATGCCTCAGCTGGGAAATTGCACTTGAAAAAATGTGAATGAAATACATAAAATTGTATTCAAAAACCTGTCTTTCAAAAGAAGAAAAAAAACCTCTTTACTCTTTGCTCAGCCTGCTACTTTTAATTCTCAAATATAAATATGAGTACAATGCAGCTGTTCACATGAAACATTAATGAATTCCGAAACATACAACTCCTGCTAGAATTGATCCTGGAATAATCCCTCAGAAGACACCTGAGGTTATTCCCAGACATACATATGGAGTTGCGGTTGCATATCTGTACAACTGCTGGTATTGTTCTCAGACTGAAACAAAGTCTCTGTTATGAGTTTGCACTATTTTTCTGGGCATGTGCTCAAAATTCTCTTTATTCCATCTGTCCAAGCAATGCACAGGAGCCACTCTGAAGGAAGCGATAGGAGGATAAAATGTTCTCACATATCTGTCCTGGATGTCTCCCCTCTAGCTGGAGCGTATGTTGGAAGGAAGCGCAGTGCGAGCCCAGAAGCAGCTGGTGCTGCTGCACAGAGAGGACGGCCCTCCACCCAAAGGAACTGTTGACTGGCTGAACATGCGAAGCTGGATCTCCAGGCACCTGCACCTCTCTTGTCCCCGGAGGGTTTTCTCCAAGAGAAGCCTGCCCAAACTGGTAGGAGAGGGACAACATGGCCAATGTTGTTTTTTTATCTCTCATTTCTCATCTGCAGATCAAAGCTATTTCCTTTGTGCCCTTCTGGGTGTTTCCCCTCTTAGCCTCTCCATTTAACATTTTCTCTTCAATAAATTCTGATATATTCTTTTTTTTTTGGCTCTCCATCTAATTTCTCACTATCCTCTTGCTCCCTCTTTACAGTCATTTTCTTTTTCTTTTTTTTTCAGTTGGAGTTGTACCAACGTGTATTTGAGAAGCCGGCAGACCGCCACTCTGACTTCTCCCGCCTGGCTCGAGTTCTCACGGGGAATGCTATTGCCCTTATCCTGGGCGGAGGAGGAGCCAGGTAACGTTCACCCCACTTTTTGTCTTCCTTAGGTCAAATGGTTAAACGTCTCTTTGTCCGTACATATTTATCTCTCCTCCCTCCTGTTCAGAGGTTGCTCTCAGGTGGGGATAATGCGAGCTGTCTGCGAGGCCGGGATACCAGTGGATCTCATTGGAGGTACTTCTATTGGCTCCCTGATGGGGGCGCTGTATGCTGAGGACCGCAGCCACAGCCGCATGAGGATGAGGGCCAGAGAATGGGCAATGGTGAGAGTCTTGTAATTAACACAAATATTAAGAGCCAAATGTACGAGCTGATGATGGTCTAATCTGCATCACTAATTGTATCTCGCTTATCCTCAAGTCCCTTCTCAACAATGTAATAGCTTTGTATTTTGTGGGGATTTTTCTCTCCTTCATTAGTCAGCATACAATAGAGTTGTGACAGGAAATTACTGTAGAAAGATGGAGGCTCACACGCCATGACCTTGATCTGACATCTTTGGGATGTTACGTAACATCATGCAGCTGTGTAGAGCTTGGCCCGGGAACCGAAAAGCATTTTTCTCCCTACGTGGCATTTTCTAATTATCAGTAAAAATCCATCCAAGTAATTCCGACTAGATGATTTGAACGGGATCATTTAGTAGATAAACAGTGTTGTGTTTCAGAGAAAATGAGCCGGGTTCTGAGTTTCCTCTAGACCACTCTTGGAGAAAGGAATATTTTCAAGCAGTTTCAATTTCTGGTCTTTTGACTTTTACACAAAGAGTCTGTCTTTGTGAAGGTGATTCTTTCAACAGAAAATTATTTAATTCCAACAAAGCTTAGACCTTAATTCTGCTATATACGGTGGGATTCGGTAATTAACCATGCTGTGTCCATTAACTATCAAAAGTAATGAGTTAGATTGCACTCACGGCTCCGCATGGTTTTCACATTTAGGTCATGAGCAGAGTTGGATAAGAAATTCATCCTCAGGTTTTTAATACTGTGACCGTCCATGATAATTTGAGACACCTGCTCTGTCTGCAGGCAGAGCATGTGGTAGGATTTATCCTCCCACAGTGCATCCCGTCCCTCCCGCTCTGGCTCTGTCCTTGGTTCTGAACCTTCCCTATAGAAGCAGCTGGCTGGCTTGCTGCTCCTTTAGTATCAAATTAATAGAGGCACTGTTGCAAGAAAAAAGGGTTTATCCTTCGCAAAGTCAGATGAATAAAGTGAGAATGAACTGCGCTGATCTGTTGAAATAATCATGCTTTTTTATAAATAGTGAAGATTTACCAAGTCAAGCGTGTGTACCCAGGAGGAGGAAAGTGCGATGAATAAAAACTCTTACACAGCCCTCACAAAAACACAAAATCAAAATCCAGCAGATCTTCTTTTATAACAAGTAAAATTAATTCTACTTTCCACTCAAGTAAATAGAACAACTTGCAGTTGCATGGCGTAAAAAAAAAAAAAAAAAACGAAACGCTTGACCTTTCTTTCCTCTGGCTTTTCCCTGTAGGAGATGACATCAGTGTTTAAGAAGGTCCTGGATTTGACATACCCAGTCACCTCCATGTTTTCTGGTGCCGCCTTCAACTCCAGCATCAGCAACGTCTTCAAGAGTAAACAGATCGAGGTGAATAAAATGAGGTTACCGAAGGCCCAGCTGAATCAGAACGCAAGTGGGGACTAAAGAAGAGAGATTGGACAGATGGCATTGAATTAGTTTCAGCTGATTAAGCTGCAGAAAAATCTGGTTGTGCTGCTGGGTAAGCAAATGTATCGTGAACTTACATCATTATGCTGATCTGTTTCAATGTATCATTTTCGTTTATGTAGGACCTTTGGATCCCGTATTTCAATATCACCACAGACATCACCGCCTCGGCCATGAGAGTACACACTGACGGTAGGTACAGTGTTCTACCCTTTTCCATTTCTTTCTATTCGTTTGTTTTTTTTTTCATATCAAACGTGTTATGTTGCCCTGCAGAGTGTTTGTTAACTTAGACTCAAGGATTTTGATGGTTTGGTGGTGAAAGCTGAAAAGTCAAGGTCACTGTGACCTTAAAAAGTATTATTTTGGCCGTAACTCAAGAATACATCATAAATACATGTCATGAATACAAATGGCAACCAGGATAAAATAATGCAGTGATTAACGTGTATCCATCCGGTCAGAGGACAACTTTACTTGACTGTGACATCATAATGTTCAGCAAAAACACTTCTGGCTGTTCTCCAACGCTGTAACTCAGGAACAGAAAGGAAGAATGTGACCACACTTCCTTTAACTGATTGGCAGAAGAATTCAACCACAACCGAGCAAATCCTACCTATTTGAGATATCTGCCTCAGAGAGATCTGCCACTGCTGTCTTCATTGATGAACTGACCCTTTCATTAGTCTTGTGCATTCATTTTAATTTCCTGTTGGTTCAGCTTGGTTGCTTTCAATTAAGTGCATAGTGCTTAATAGGCATAAAAGTTAACGACTCACCCGTTTGCCATTTGAAGGTTCTCTCTGGCGGTATGTGCGTGCCAGCATGTCTCTTTCTGGGTATCTGCCTCCTCTCTGTGACCCCAAAGACGGACACCTGCTGATGGACGGAGGCTACATCAATAACCTGCCTGGTTTGTTACACTCAGTGTTTCCACTTCAAGTACTTCATACCGCCCTTCTCTGTGGTGAAATAGTTGGCTTCTGTCATTTTGTCGGGGTTTACCACATTTTTTAGTTGAGTGTTTTTTTTTTTCTCTCTACAAAACTTTCTCCTTCCTCTGTCCCACCCCTTTTTTCCTGTCTCCTCCCAGCTGATGTGGCTCGCTCCATGGGGGCCAAAGTGGTGATAGCTATTGACGTGGGCAGCCGGGATGAAACCAACCTCACTAATTATGGCGACTCGCTCTCAGGCTGGTGGCTGCTATGGAAACGCCTCAACCCCCTAGCTGAGAAAGTCAAGGTAACGGATTGAGTAAAAATAAAGACGCAACATACTGTGCAAGGATGTGTTTTAAAAATAAATCAGTCCTATGAATACTAATCAAGATATTATCGGAGGCGTTTATTCCACAGATACATATGGTTATTTCTACACTTGTGGTCTTAGGTGTTGAACATGGCAGAGATTCAGACTCGACTGGCCTACGTGTGCTGTGTGAGGCAGTTGGAGTCTGTGAAGAACAGCGACTACTGCGAGTACATCAGACCTCCAATCGACAGATACCGCACGCTGGAGTTTGGCAAGTTCGATGAGATTGCTGTAAGTTAGAGGAACGACTGTCTTCTTGTGATTCTGATATCTGTTTTGTTTTCTCACCAGCTGTCGACTGTTTCTCATTCTGTTCTGTTATTGTAGAAATGTTGATTTTTAGCAACACATATCAGACGATCTCCCTCAAAGTCATGTTTGTGTGATGTAGGAGGTGGGATACCAGCATGGCAAGACAGTCTTTGATGTGTGGAGTCGCAGTGGAGTGGTGGAGAAAATGTTGAAGGACAGACACCAGGAGGACTTCCATAATACCCAAAGCAAGAACAACGTAAGTCTGAAGAACATGTGACACAGCAACAACAGACAGCCAGCCTTATTTTCCTTGTCACTTGTGAATGATTGTAAATGCTGATAAGAACTTAATTTTAGGGGCGTCGTTTAGCTCATTTGGTAGTGCAGGCGCCCCATATACAATACAGAGGCTATAGTCCTCGCCGCAGCCGGCACCGTATCGAACGAGCGGCCCTTTGCTGCATGTCCTCCCATTTCCTGTCTGTCTCAACTATCCATTAAAGGCAAAAAGCCCCAAAAATATAATATAAAAAAAGAACTCAATTTTAACAACTGAAATACATCAAATGACTAGTCATAACTTAAACATAATATGTTTCAAGGTTTAATGAAAAATCTTCTATCAGAGGGTTGAAAAGTAATCTTGAGTTTAGTAACGTACAGTACAGTTACTCTTTGTGGAAGCTGCTACTCACTCAGTCAATACAAAATACATGTCTTCTGTAGCAATATTATAGGTTATTAAGATTATAAATCCAAGCTAAGATGGAAAATATGTTGCACATATAGAGAAAAACAGTACCCAAGAAGCAATATAATATAAAGACTAATAATAACTTTAAAAAACATGCTTACAGTAAATTTTGATTCCATGTTAAAGAAAACTCAGTTAAATTTTAACACAAAAGTTATATCCTCACTAGAAATAACTTTAGTTATACTGTTATTAATTTGCCTTTTTTTAAATTAAGTTTTGCAATGCCTCAGTATCTGTCTGCTCATTTGGAGTCTCCACATGTATAATCCACCAAATGGTTCTAAAATATTGGCTACATTTTCTCTCACTGTTATTGTTTTGACAATATATCCTCATTGTCTGGTGCAGTTCATTGATAACATCCGTCATATTTTAGGCCTTGGGCTACACTGCTGTTAAAGTAATAACATTAAAACCATGAATCAGTCTGCTCTTGAAGTACAGAGAAATAGATTTCCGTACAGCAGATTTGTCCCCCAGCAATGTCAAAGACAGAAAAGGGGAGCAACTAAACAAGAGGAAAGACAGGATGATGAAAAAAGATGAGATATTTACCCCCAATCTCACCAACAACATGAGAGGGGAGATGAAGGGAAGAATAGTGGGATTCATACTGAGATACTATGATAGTAGCCCGAAAGAAACAAACCAACACATGCACCTGAACAACAGCGGAAAGAAGAATAACAATGATGCTTAACACTGTTTTATAAATAAATGCAGTTCTCATTCTTTAAAACAATCACCTTCCCACATGTGCAGTTAATGAGTTCCTTTCTTTTTATTCTCAGATGCTAGAGTAGGGTGCGACTCTCAGGGGAAATAATATTATCCCATGATGGATTCTACATGGCACTGTGTGTTCAGCAGAGTGGCACAAAATTCAGAGAAAAAAAAAAAACTGATATCAGCAGCTGAATAGTTCACATTAAAGTGATCAAATGACAAAAAACAGTATCACTCAATTCGGTCCCTAAACAACATTTACATTTGTGTGATGTATTCTAGCAGTGCATCAAAACTTGTAAAAGCAATCCAGCTCACATCAGAAAGAAATTTTCTTTCAGCTTTTCTTTAATGTGTGTGTATGCTTGTTTGTGTCTATCAGGTGGTGACATGTCCCAACGCCTCCTTCACTGACCTGGCAGAAATCGTGTCTCGCATCGAGCCTGTCAAACCTGTTGTTGTGGATGGTAAAGCATATAGATACACACTCCAATAGTCAGCCACACCCACAAGAATCTACTCTTTTCCTAAGCACTATAGTATTTCTCCAGCATGTTTTCCTTTCCATTGCTTGCTCTTATTTGTTTCTCGATGGGTTTTTGTTTTCCTGTCACACTCTATTAACAAAATCTGTTACACACGGAGGAGGAGATGGATTGCTGCTTCCCGACTGTAGCAGAAATTTTAGTATGTCAATTATGCGTGTGCACCGCACGCATGCAGGGTGTGACATGCTGATGGGAAGAAGGGCCTAGGCAAATTTAACATTTCAAATTAAGCATTTGCAAACAATTGGAAACACTTGGCATATTTAAATTACCCTCATACCTGGTTCAAATGATGTTTCCCCATCCATCCTCTTTCTTTCCACGTATTCCTACTTATTCAAACACAATGTGCTTTCTGTGCTTCCTGTCGTCCACTCCTTCCCTTCATCAGAGGAGTCAGACTACCACACTGACTATGAAGAGGAGGCAGTGGAGAGCGCTCTGTCTGACATGGAGCTATACAACCGATATGGAGAGCACACTGAAGGGGAGGAGACTGCTGACACGGTGGGGACCTCTGGTTACATGTGTGGACACTATGGGTTCTAAGCACATACGATCATTTTAGTTGTGGTGAAGTTGTAGAGTTTTGACTTTGAGTCCTAAATAAAAGGGGTTTTCTGTAGTTAGGGCATGAATCAATTAGGCCTTGACTCATGATCTCCAAATAAAAAAACATAACTCTCAGCTGCTTTCATAGCTGATGGAAAGGATGAACTACTGTATATATTTTTCTTCTCACAAAAAAAGGACGATTTGATCCAAAATTAAATCCGCCTCACAGTCTACGAAAGATTAAAGTCTACTGTAATCTCTGGCAAGCACAGCTCTATTGTCTGTCTAACAGAAAAGAAGTGACATGTCTGATATGAAGCCAGATAAAATCTATCAAACTAAACTTTGCTAAGAAGAGGTGGAACTAATTTCAGACACCAACCAAACACAGAGAGTAAGCCCCTCGAGGAGTCCTGTTGTACATTTCTGAACACTTTTTCTTTAAAATTTAACTAAATTTGTAGAATATTATTTTTGATTTTCTGGAGTCCTTGTCTCTTAACTGATGTTTGACCTTGCATCTGATTCTCAGGATGAGGAGCTGGAAGGGAGACGCACGTACATTACCTCACTGACCAGGAGCCAAACTCAGTCACCTGTCATCGCTGACACTCCACAGGACGTGTCCTCAGACCAGCAAGTCCTTTCCAAATAGTCCATTAAGTGAAGACAGTCAAATGAGCTGTGCCCAAACAATTGAACCTGACTGTCTTTGCCACATTTTACCCTCTGCGCCGTCCCACATTGACTCAACCTGTTCCCTGCTCTGAGACTGTCAGAGTAACCAGAATGACCATGTTGACCCCTGTTACCTGGCCTCATTAGCTGTGTGACTAATAACAACTTGACAGCTGCTCAAAAAAATCAGGCTTCACAATTTGGCTGCAAAATGCCTAGTTTATACAGCAGCAGCTGCAAACATAGTCTAATACTAGCATAGTCTGAAGCTTTATATGAATCAGTCACAAAGACACACTCAGTAGCTATTTTACCATGTACAACTATACACTCAGCCCAATAGAATAACACTGCATTAACATCTATGTTTACAAAATGGTAATGTTCAGTTTCTGGTGACCAGTGTTTATTACTGAAGTGGTGCACACTGCGTTATATGAAAGAGATGTTTCTGATTTGTATTCTTCCCTTTTTATAAACATGAGGAAAATATTTGAAACACCTCTGAATGTAATGCAGCCCATCACAACAAATCACATCACCACTATGACCTCAATGACAAAACATAATGAAGTTCACACCTCAACAAAAACTCAACGTTACAGTCATCAGAGGAGCAGATTTTATGAGACAGCTGTATTGAATCACATTAGTTCAGACAGACCCAGTGAAGTGGACACGTCTTTATTGATGTAATCTGGATGAACCAATTCTGCACAACAGGCTTAAATATGGCGGTGCGTGACAAAAGGATTGGTTCAGATTTGTTTTAATTAGATACTTATTCCCGTATGCACTGAAGAAGAGTTATTAGTGGTTGTAATCATTCCTCTTCCTCTGTGTTGGCAGCAAACTGATGTCATTTTTGTATTTTGGGAGGTTAAACAGAGTTTGAACTAAAAAATGATTTGTTAACAGGCTCATGGAACCAGTGAACTGTATCTCTTAATATGCCTCTCATGTCTTAACTGCCCTAGCAAAGTGCACAGTGATGGGGTGTGAAGAGGGCTATTTCATTCACCAAGTGTGCCATAAAAGAAGAAAAAAAAAGAAAACTAAAATGGCTTCAAGAGTTTGACAAATTAAGTGGGTATCTTCCAAGGTTGAAGTCTTTAGTGCAAAATCCCCTCTTAGTGTCTTACTAACTGTGCTGAGCTGCTAATTACAGCAACCAATAACTCTGGGTGTACAGGCATCCATGTGAGGTTTGTACCGATGTGTAAGGAAAGACTGACAAAACGTGAACCTACGTATATCCTCTAATGTTTTGTTCGCTCAGTCTTTGTAACGATCCTCACCAACGCTCACTTGGCAAAACAACACTAATTTAAAAAACAGAGAAGAGAGCAAAACAAGCAGCTCGCTTCCGCGGCCATGGCTGTCAGCACAGTTTTGTCAAAGCCGGTGTGCCAGGGACATGGAGGGAAGTAATGATTGCGATCCACTTCAAAGCGCCAGTTTCCCTCTCGGCTGGCGAGAGCCCCCCTCCCCATCTGTTTTTCTAGTTGGGATCTATCAGACGCAGACTGAGCAGCAGACAGTGGGTGAACTCTGAAGCTCGCCTCATCCCAGAACAGTTTATGCACAGGGGCTGTTTGCAGCAGCGGGGCATTTTTTCACAGGAACATGATGAAACACAGATTATTCGGCTCATCGAGAAAATCTTTGAGCTTTCCTCTTCCCCGTGATTAAGATCTAATTTTTTTCTTGTTTTGAAACAGCAAACAGAAAGAAAAACTGTAGCGTCCTCATGTTAAGATGATTTTTGTTGCATCCATATTTTAGCGTCAGAAGGAGTGAATAATTCAATCTTTTTTTTTTTTTAGTTTTTTATTTAAACAAGGAATGTATACAGCCTAGATAAGACGTAGATCATTTTATGCACAAGTCACGACAGCTGGACAATCATTCCAGAAATGCAATGCAATGCACAATGAACCTAACAACTTGTTTTATAACCTCGATTACCATGCCACTAAACTATTTTTATAGGGTTAACGTCATCTCAGTCCAAACAACAGCTGCTGCACTAAATGATTAATGTGATGATTTTACTCAGCTAACAGTTTATCTTTGAATATATAAGATTGTTGAAAATAACAACGTCCATCCGAAACCCAAAGAAATTCAATTTCTTATAATGTTACATTATGTCTTTACAGTATAAAAACAATGTATCCATCTAATGAAAACTAACTTATACTATGAATTGATTTTCAAAATAGTTTGATTAATTTTCTGTTGATTGACACATTGTTTCAGCTTTAATTACAGTATTACCAGAGCCTGACTGATGCCATTAAATACATTTCATTATGATCCCTAACAGTAGGTAGATATACATAACAAAACATTACAAAATGACTGCGAAAGATGTTCAGCAGAAGAAAAATAATCTTGCCATTGTGATATGATGGTAAGATTGTTATCTAATAACTAGAAAAATATTTTTCATTGGGAGTATTCATGTTACTGGCTGACACATAAAGTAGCACAACACACCATGAAATAAGCTGGTATCAGCTGCCATTGGTCAGGCTCTAAAAACTAGTTTATCAATGCAACTTTTTATATTTGTTTTCCTCCCACTCAGCGTAGCACCCTGCGAGCCTCATCGTACGAAGCTGTGATGTTTGAGAATACTGGTGCCACAGTGCCTGCAGCGTTACACATGTAGACAGTTAGAGAAACCCTGTGGTTGTGTTGTTGGAGTCTGGACACAGAACGTGTGAGCAAAGTGGAGCTGGTGGAAAAACGTTTGCTGTTTACCAATAAGGCAGTGGTGTTTGCACTGGTGTGTTTGTTGTACTTTGGGTGGTTTCCAAAAAGCCGAGCACAATGAATTGATGTTGTCTGGCAGAATGAATGTTTCAGTACTTTATTTAATGGGACAAGGTGATGGATAACGTGCTTATGTAATGTGTGGAACTGTGCCATGAAGTTAATGTAACAAAGCCTTAGATGACGCGCACAGAAAATCTACCACTAGTGCCCTCATTTGGCATCTGTTCTGTTGATTTACTATACAATGAAAAAAGACGTTTATCTATAAGCTTGAACTGTATGGCATCAATTATTTGTCTATATTTATGTTGTTTGATAAATATTGTTATTGATAATCAATTTGTACTAATAAACCACTGTTTATTGTTCCACTTTGCACATCTTTCATTTTTTAATTTGCCTTCTGGCTTTGTAGAAAAGACATGTGACTACTTAGGGCTGCAAATACTGATTATTTTTCATCCCTGATTAAACTGCCAATTATTATTTTTTCAATTAATCATCGGGTTCATTCCATTAAAATGGTAAGAATTTACCCTCAAAGTGTTTGTCTTGGTGCAGATTTGAGATATTAAAAAAAAAACCCAGCTCATTTTCACATTTGAGAGGCTGGAACAACAAATGATTGGAAAGAAATAATTAATCAAATTTCCTGCCGAGTAATTTTCTGTTGATCAATCAGCTAATCAGTGGTTGTAGTGTACTGAACAGATTTTAATCAATACCTCACAAGCTGGAAAACATAATTCTCAGAACCACGGCCGAGTAGTGAAATTTCTGGGGTTTTACTTTAGTTAACGCCATAATTCATAAATAAGCTTGGTGCTGTGTCCTGCAGATATCTCCAAATTAGATCAGACCATTACTGACACACACCTGCGCAAATAAAGAATCATTAAGATAATAAATAACATATCTACTAATGAGGAAATGGTCCCGCTGGCTGGCTTGATTGTTAAATGGCTTGAAGCGAGAGCAGCCTGAGCTCAGCTCTGGAGATGGTGACTATGAGCGCTGCAGTCCAGTTCAGCAGTCCACTAATAAATCACACCTTCATTACAGTCAGAGGATTCACTCTGTTGTTTAAAGTCTTAGAGAGATTTGTCCTGTGAGCAGAACCTGCAAACTGTTCCGGCTACTAATAAGCCACCATCACATGTCATTACATTTTTAAGGATTTAATGACTGGAGGAGATCGAAATGTGTAAGATTTCACCAAGGAAAAAAAAAAGAAAAACATTGTTTTTCCTATTAATCATCGTGTGATCCCCTGAGTTATTCTGAAGCCCTGATCCCTGAGTTTCATACCACGGTCCTAGAGGATGTTTTACCAACTTCAAAACAACACTATGTAACAATTTGCCCTAAAATGATAGTTTCAAAATTACTTTGACATTTCATTGACTTGTAACAGGGAGAATGATGCCCCTGCCATTCACACAGCACGACTGGCTGGTCTGATATTGCACCATTTGACTTTGGTTGCCTGCCCAGCACCCTGCTGCGAGAGTACGCATCACGCACCAACACCTCTCATCTCGCTGTTCGCAGCCAACTAGCTCTCTATTTTCAGCCTGGTAGTCATGGCAGTGGCAGTCATGGCAGTGTTGTGGTACTCGAGACTTGTCTTGGTCTGTTTTTTACTTTTTCTCGGCCAAGACCAAGGTCTTTGTCTTTGTCTTGTCTCGGAATCGACTACATTTTTACTCGATCTAATCTAAACATAACCCCCTTGGTCTGGGTCTTGACTCGGTCCTCCTTAAAGTCTTGGTCTTGTCTTGGTCTTGACTCACTTTTGGGTTAGGTGGTCTTGACAATATCACTAGCAGCAGTGGCACTGAAGAGTCCAAGAGGATGTAGTTGAAGGAAGAGACGAAGATAGAGAAGCCGAGCGAGGGACCAGACGAGTAAATCTTGAACTGGCTTTTACTAATTGACATCATCTTAGAAAAAAGACAGGACTACAACCGAACTCGCCATCTTGTTGCTGGACTAGTAAGTAATGTCTTCACTCGGCTTCAGCCAGTGCACATGTCAACAGTCAACAATGCACATGTACTTCATCAGTGGTAAAAGGGAATACACTCCAAAACTGTAGGGGGGCCCCATGAGTAGAACAACCCAGTTCTTTCACTGTAAGGCTTTATAATAATAGGAATAGAACAAGAAAAGACATAGAGGCATCTCTAGTAAGCGAGACATACTGTAAATAATAAAATAAGCAAAAATAAAAACCAGTAAATGGTGTGTGGTTTTAAATATCCAGTGCATCACACACAAACCAGCAACAACAAAGGAATCATGGAGTAACCCACATGAAGGTGCAACTTGAAGCTGGGGTTGTTTTGAAACAGTTAACTTCCTGTTGATGTGCAATGAGAACATTTTTCAGAAACACAGACTGAGAAAACAATATATTTAGTATTAAAACTCAGAGGGGAGTGTGTGAGATTATCATAAATAACGAGCTCATCACACCTGTGGGCCTTTTAGCTACACATGCACACACAGAGAGCCCACATACCAATGGATGATTAATTCTACCTTATTGATGTGTCCTATAACAAGCTTTTTCAATCTCCCACCCTCCCTGGGGAACGCAGACTTTCATCAGCTAATTAATGAGCACACAGGGGGGAATTTAGGTCACAGGAAGGGCTGGGAGAAGAGAACAGAGGAGGGAATAAGCGGCCCCGCCTCCGATCGATACCATCACAGGGGAAGAAATCGGAGGGGCCAAAACATGGAGGTGAATGAGTGCGGGCTTCCAGGAAATTAGAGTCTTTTGACAGAGAAGTCAAGGTTGACAGTGAACAGGAGGTGCCACTGTGCTGCTGTGTTGGCAGACAATGACCCCACTCTGGACTGAATTACTGAGACAGGCAGCAAGAGATTTGCAGAGCCATTTATGGAAAATAAGGAGAGGGAGAGCGAGACAAGGGGAAGTTTCTGACCTTAAACAGACGGACAGTTTGATTTATAGAAGGTCATGTGTAACAGTCCAGAGCCGCACACTGTATATACCTCCTCCCTCTCTCTCTTGCTGTAGTTTCCCATCCGCACAGCACTGCTCTTTTCCCTTCCTCCCTCTCCTTTCACTCTTCTTTTCTTGCCCACAGGCTTTTAGGAAAATGGGGACAAAAAAAGACTTAAACAGGTAAGTAGGTTACACTTAGTGTTGCAGTGGTGAGAGCACCTCTGTGACGTGTGAATGCAAAAATAGTGTGTCAACACACAGCAAGGTCTCCTTTCCCAACTGTGTTGGTTCCACTTATTGAAACTTCAATGCTCAAACAGTATTCACCTCAAAACCACATAAGGTAGATAAAACAATACAAAGCATAGAGGTCAACTCATCAGTTAAATACCAGCACTGACTTTCCTTTAGCATCATCAGTCAGTCAACATATCGGTTTGTCCGATATTCATGTTTTATTAACAGTTTTTTTTGTTGTTGCAGATATTTGGTCATAAATGCTACAGTAGTGTTGTGATACTCAAGACCGGTTCAAGGTCTTAACTTGGAATCAACTACATTTTTACTCAATCTAACCTCACCCTAACCCCCTTGGTCTTGGTCTCGACTCGACTCTGTCTCAACCCCCTCAAAGTCTTGGTCTTGGTCTTGACTCAGTCTTGGGTTAGGTGGTCTTGACCACAACAATAATTAAATGCATTAAACCTTCGCCTTTAACGGACAGGAGAGTTGAGAGAGAGACAGGAAATGGGAGGCAGAGAGTGGGGGAATGACACGCAGGACAGGATTGCTGTAAATGCGCCAGAATTAGCCAAGAGGCTATTTTTTCATCTCATGTTAAGCATTACACTCACTAAACATCAGCATTGACTTTGTCCTTGTGAGCATGTTGCCACTGCTAGCGACACTAGGACCAGTGTGCCTGCCCCGTAGGGACCTCAGCAATCGAGACTCAATCCCACCTGCACATTTTAAAGACTACTGCAAAAAAATAAATCAATAGTTTAATCAATAATGAAAATAATCATTACTACAGTCAGCCAGAGGGACAGAAATAATACGTATTTATTTTGATCTCCAACTAATTGCGGTGAATTGAATTTTCTGTGTCTGTCTGCAGCTGCTCAGTGACCAGACAAACATCAGGAGACACATTTCCATGAATTTGTCATTGGTGCTCAGTAACAATTATATGCACTATAAATGGCCTTTGCACTGCTTTTTCACTCTGTTTGTTATTCTACATGGACATGCAGGGCTCCAGACTGACTTTATTTTACTAGGAGCACAGTGGCTTGCACAGCAAATACTCACATTTCCTTTTCATTCATGATCCTCTACACATTGGCCTGCCACCTGTAAGGACAGTTTCCAGATTCTTTGAGTCGCCCCTCCCACATTCCACCAGTATTAAACATTTTTTGGTAACCCTTTAATTACAGGCCACTAATTACGTGACAATGTCAAGAAATAGTCTCGAAATAACAGTCAATTTCATAGTAATGTCATGTTTTTCAAAAGGCAAAAGATTAAACATGCTTGGAATCTTTTTCAGAAAGGCCAGAATTTTTCTCCACCAAGTCCTTGCAATCAATCGTTATTTCTTGGCTATATTTCTCGACATTACTATGAAATTGACTGTTATTTCTAGGCTATTTCTAGACCTAATGATGCAATTAATTGTTTTCTCTTGGCTATTTCTTGACATTATCACATAATTAACGGCCTGTAAATTAACCCAAATTTCTTACTGGTTGCACGTGCGCAAGTAGATGAAAAATTTACTTGCACTGCCTCAGATTTTAGGGGCAAAATACCCTCATTTAGTGGCGGTCAGCCTTGACATGACAATGGTGGGAGCAGCCAGGAAGTGTGAAGGTATTGTTTATGACTCTCTCAGCTCAAACAAATGTGTCTGACTGCACCACTCTTGTGTGTTTACATCTTGAATGTGGGCCCTGTTTGAGATTCTCCACCAAAGCAAAGGAATCATTTCCGACTGATTTTGTGCCGAGGCCTGGCACTGGCAGGTGAAATCCTTCTGCTGCAGTCACTTCCCTTCACTACCCTCGAGGTCGGAGCTCTGTCAGCCCTGCAGCCACCGCTTGTGTAAACCTTTCCCTCTCAATCTGTCCCTGCCATCCATAACATCAGACGTGTGCTTTGTTCCAGCTCAGTAGCAGCAGCAGCAGAGGCAGCCGATCCCAGCACACTCCCTCCTCAGTGAACAGCTCCTGAACTGCAGCATCGGGACTCGTTTGAGGTAAAAATGTTTATGTGGCTGCAGACTAATTTCTGGAACTCTCTTGGATGTGTTTTATTGCAGATAATCGGTTTTGTGTGTGTTTGGTGTTCCAGTCTGCAGTTTAGCACAGACGTTAATTGAGCGTTTTTGTGAATCTGCTGAACATGTGTGTGCTGCTTGATGTATTTATTATAAACATTTGTCAGCAGCATATATTTGTTATATATACATAGATATCATAAATTTGTGCTGTGTGGAAGGGTAAAGTGGAATTTGCATGTAATAATAAAGACATGTCTATTCACTAGGTTGCTTCAGTTGCTGAAGAGAGAGAGAGAAGTTTTTTTTCTAGCATTACCTGTTCTTACACTCATTTACACTCACACTTGTCTTCTGTAGCTGCTGCACATCCTGTTTATATCTTGCAATGGTTCCCAACATTTTCCAACTCATGGCTTTAAGATCCAGCCAACAAGGTAACAATACCAAGGCCAAAACAAAATGTCCTCAGATCTCATAGAGCTGAGGTGAAAGCAGGAGAAGCTTAATGTTTCTCTTTTGTTCGACAGAGGAGAGATCACTTGCCGATTCATCTGTCACTTCTTGCTTGACTTTCTTTTCTTTGAATTCCTGTTGCTTACCTGCCACGCATTTTGATCCAGCTCCAGCTTTTACTATTGAAGTCATTCTTTTAAGCACACTGTCTTAAGCTGCAACACTTTGCTAAGTTCTTCTCACAATGTCAACCATTCACATGAGAAAAGAAAAAACGTTTTTTTTGTTTTGTTATATTAGTACATCCCTTCTCTGAAATTGCACTGTTTTATAAATGATTTGTTGATCCATATGCAACACTTTAACTTGGAACCATATTCATGTCACTTTTCATACTATTAATACGGATCATATGGATACACACGCCTTTTATTTAAATATCTCTACACATACGCCCATAATCAGCATTTTTCTACTGACTGGACATTGAAAACACAACAAGTAAAAGAGCAAAGAGAAAAGGCCTACTGAGACAGATCCATATTCAGACATCTCAATGTGCTGAGTATCTATGATTTAAATTATAATTATAATGGTCTGGTTAGCCAATTAATATGTCAAGTCAGAGAATCAGAGAATTCATGAATGAACACATTTTATTATCAATAATTGCGCCATTTATCGATACAAAAAAAAGAAGGCAGACAATTTTCTGGTTTTGGTTTCTGAAAAAAGAGAATGTAGGCTATTTCTTGTCTCTTTTTCTTTTGGGGTTGTGAATTGAATTCTTTACATTTTGATTATTTGCCAGATGGAGACTGAAGGACTTTACCTTGAACTGTGGGAGATTTTTATGGGAAAGCTTCTCCTAAAAGTAGCACAGTGTCAGTGACAAAGCAGCAGGAGCCAGAGAGCCAGTTCTAGCATCCAAAAAACACTGACAGATTAGAAACTTCTTTAATTGTGTCATGTCCAGAAAACAAAATGCCAACTAGATTTATTTTGTTTGTGAGCTGTAAGTAATTTTTCACTTCAAGAACTTCAAATCCAACAACCTATTCCCTCTTCTCTGGGCTCAGTGGGGTCCAGCAATTTAAGGTTGTTTGTGTCTGTGGTGTGGTTATTCCTTTTTTTCTGTCTCAGTGTGAGTCAGCTGATCGCTGCCTCAGGCCTGTACAGGATGGAGCGATAAGAAGAAAATGAGATCGTCTGTTGTACTGGTACAGACGCTATCAACATGCAGTTGTTGGCGCCAGGATTTTTTTCCCCCCAGCAGTAGGCTATGTGGGCCCACAGAACTGATGAATCATATTTTTGTATTTTACATAACACATCTCATGAATAAGTAAGCATTTACAGTAAATGTGATGAAACACTTAAATACACTGCTGAAGCTCTCCTGTACATATTCAACCTCGCCTCGACTGTAAACTGCTCTTACACAGAGTAGCTACACCACTTCAGCACCTTCACATTGCTGCAGTCAAAACAAACACACAAGCACACTCTACAGAAACACTCAGTCAGCTATCACTGATTAGATTACCTGATTACCAATGGCAACATGCTGAAATATAATTGAAATGTGCCCGCTGCCTGTAAGAGTATCATTGTTGTAGGTGAGTGCTAGTGTCTGAGAGTACGAATTCATTTGCAACCAAGGAAACAGGACACGAGAACGCACCATGAAACATTCGCCCACCACACAGGTTTCTGACTTTGCTATGATCTCAGGAAAAGAGGAATGTTTTAAAGAGGAAGTATTCAGTGTGATTGGAGAATCTGAAGCAAAAATCATCCAGAACCAGCTGAACAGGGTCAAAACCACTACAAAGAATTACTACAATATGTATTGAGATTACTTCTGATTTATTATGGTATAGAGTTGCTGCAAAATGCTCTACATATTTACTATGGGTTTCGATTTTTTCTGGTTCCAGATAAACAACTTTTTTCGGACTAGTTGATGGACACCTTCACCTACTCATACTAGAGTACACATCTCTACTAAATCTCACAAATATAACATTTTACATTTGAAATTTGAAAGACTGGTTACACAAACTGCACAACACACATACTCTAAGGCACCACAAAAACAATTTTGGCCTTCAGAGCCTAACACAGTGTTTAATACAGTGGTTCTCAGTAGGCTACAGTGGTTGTTTAAGCTTAATGCCAATGTCAGCATGCTAACATGCTCTTAATCACGATGCTAAAATGTTGATGATCAGCAGGTGGTATAATGACAACCATTCACCATCTTTTTACATTTTAGCATGTTAGCAGGCTAAACTTCAACTTCAAGTCACGACTTACGACTTTGTAGCGTTCCAGGCAACCTGCAACTCGCGTTTCTCCGACCTATTTTACCGGTGAAAGTCACTATAACGGCCACTCGTAACTTCCGACCCGTGAACTCGTACCAGATCGAACTGGTACGACTTCACAGGTCGGAAAAACACGAGTTACAGGCTGCCCTGAACGCACCATAACTTCTTGTCAGCCGGAGTTAGCAGCCACCGCCCTCGTCATGGCTCTATTGGTCCTCGTAGCCTATGTCACCACATTCAGGCGCATCCCTTGACTGCACACACAGCCCTTCATGCCGTTCTCTCTCCTTATTGGATAAAAATTGTAGGATACAAGAAAAGTTTTCTCCTTGGCTCAGAGCAGAGCAGAGCAGAGGGACTGAGAGACCCGTGTTTCGGTCCAAACACTCTATGTAAGTGATTGCTGTCGGAAGATATAACTATTTAAGACTTATATTAACACAAAAATATCGCTTACTTCTGCTTTAACTACAACTGAGGTTGATGGGAATGTGATGTTTTCCAGGTAGCCATAAACCAAAGAATGGGACAAACTAAAATTATGAGCTCAGGATGGTGCTAGATGGACAGTCAGAAAATGATCAAAATGATTGAATCATCCTGAGGAGGAAACAAACATTCATCATATATGTTGTTGAGATTTTCATTCAAACCACTGAGGTGTACTGTACATCATGGTGGCACTAGAAGAAAAGCTGCACACTCAGCATTCATCCTAACCAGAATCCATCTAATCAATATTGAGACACTTAAGTCTGAATTAAAGTGGTGGGCTAATTTGAGACTGGGTACTGCCACCTCTAGCCACAATGATTTGTGCACTATTAATCAACAATTCTTAATCAACTTTATCCCAAATCTCTTGCCAGTGAACACTGCTGATTAAACATTGTTTACTTCTAAATCACTTCTCAAACGGCCCCTGGATCATATGGCTTCCAGGTCTCACTCAACTAAATGCAAGAAAAACATAGTAATCACTGCCAACTTCCTACGTAGATGTACAGTAGAAAAGGAAAAAAAAACGGTATGACTTACTAAAGTTGTCAGCTTAAAATAAAACCATATACTCACATGGCAGTTTACGTGGGCCAAAAACCAGTGAGACTAAGAATATGACTACAGATTTGTGTGTGGGAGTTGTGCGTCCTGTGTGCAGTGTAATAGCCTACATTAGCAGACACACAGCCTTGTGAGGTCAGGCTGAAAACAAAAGATTGAGTCACAGCTGCGTCTTGATCCAGCATAAGGTCTGAGCAGAGCCGCAGCTCCTATCAACTCTCTGCCAGGCTAATAATATCCTGCTAACGCCGCTGATTGGGAACACGAGGTGAGAGCACCTCGCTGTCCAAGTACGTCACCGAGGTTTGCAGCTGCTAAAAGAAGAACAACTTTTCCCCAGATAGAAACAGAGCCTTTTTGAATATTCTCACTACATCAGAAACACACCCACGTACTCGCTATCGGGCCTAATGGGAGCAAATAGAGAAATCAGTGACGTGGATCATCTATTTTTACGCCAGGGTTCTACAGGTTTGGTCAGACATTTTTATTTTGAGGTTGATACGTTAAAAATACTTCTGATGAGTTTTAGTGTGGTTGCTCATCACCACAGAGGCTTTGACTAACACACTTTTAAATCCTTGGGTGTTGTTCAGTGTCACGTTATAAGTCATTTTCTTTGCCCACTTGTCAATGTCTTGGGTCAGAAATGAACTCATCTCACCAAAGGAACTCTTTTAGACCCATGATTTTGATGTATTAACAAGTAGGCTAACCCTGAGAAACATGGGGAAAATGTTCAATTTTCCCCAAACTTGCCAAACAACATTTGTATGAAACACCCGGTTTTCTGTTTCTGGAGCCAGATCACGAAAAAGTATCTGAGAGCTGTGATTCCAACAAGCAAATCACAAGGGACAGATGTACAGCAGTGGGATTACAGGAAGGAGAAAAGTTATTGAATGCAAAGTAAGGGATTTGACAAGAGGCAGAAACAGAGGGATGTAAAAAAAAAAAAAAAAACACTGACGCACATCTCTGTATTCTGTGTTCTGACTGTGTGAAAAAAAAAAAGGTTTATCCATTAGACGTTTGAAACTCAAATTTTCACATATGTATTTTTGGTGTTATTATAGTGTTATAACAACCTGCTAATGCTTTGAGGCATAAACTCCCAAGATTCACCTCCACGTTCAATATGGTTCAGCCTCGCTCAACTGTCCCACTTTCTTACCCCGAGCAATATACTGTAAACACTGATTTCTCATTTCTCATCACGCTGTCATCGACATGTACTGTAGCCATCGTCCTTCCCCTTGAGACTGCTGTGTGTGTGTGTGTGTGTGTGTGTGTATGGAAGTGTGTGTATCAGTTTCAGGGGTCTGAGGGAGTGCACAGTCTGTCAGCACCAGGGTCTCCCATAGCTCACCCACCCAGCTCTCCGATGACCGCTCGTTTATCACGTTCTTCTCTCGTTTCGCTCGCTCGCCTGTCCGCTCAATTCTGTGCTGGATGAGCTGTCAGCACCAGGCCCCTCCCGTCCATCTTTCATTCCTGTATGTACTTGGCTCTCGATCTTCACTCTCTGTGCCTGTTTTTTTTTTTTTTTGTCCCCCTCTCTGCTCTGCATCAGTGAAAACATCTCCCCCATTCAGTCACTTTTTGATCTCATTCATAAGTTAAATGATCCATGCTGTTGTTGTCCCTTGTCAGCACATCCTTCCCTTTTTTTTTTTTAAATCTGACCCTTGCCTTTCCGCTCTCCTTTGTCTTTGTTGCAGGAAAGCCCCTCATCCTACAGTAAACCACGTCTCTCGGAGAGTTTGCCAGCCCACAGAGATCTGAGGTGTTATGGCGGGGCTGCCCTCAGAGGCATTAGGCCACGGTGAGTGAGAAACCGAGTGAGAAAGGAATGACCTTTTCCAAGTCGAGTGGCCAGACAGAGCGGGGAGCTGGGAAGCAAAGAGGTTTAATCAGATCAATGTGCCCTTTGTCATCGTGCTGTCTGCCCTGTCAGTCTGTGTATCTGTCTGCCATTTGTTGTCTGTTTGTTCCTCAGTGTATCCATTTTCTGTGTGCCATCCATCTCTGTCCAACTGTCTTTCTGCCTTTCAATCTGCTTGATTTGTTTTACCTGTGACACCGCAGGTGCCATGGCAACACTATTTCTACTGAACACTTCTGGCTTGTCTGGACCGAAACACCTCATTACTTATCAGACAACGCATCCCAATATTGATGTAGCGGTAACAAGCTAATACAGGGCCAAGGTTGGGCAAAAATGCAATGTTAGTGTTTGTTGGTTATATCAGACTGACGTTTTAATCTGACTACTTTCCATTGTCCAAATTCTTTTAATTACAGTTTGTTATAATGGTTCACACCAGCTCTCTCTGAAGATCTAATTAGGTTCATTGGTACTTCAACTACAGTAAATGCCAATATCAACATGCTAACATGGTAAAACATTACCTTGAACATAACCTACTGATGTTAAACAGGTGGGCTATAATATCGACCATTATTACCAGTTCAACCTATTAATACAGCACAAATAAATACTTCACACAAAGCATGAGGGGTCACCTACTGTAGATCTAAAGAATACATCCTCTTGAAACTATGAAAATTTGCACACAATTTTCTACTAATCTATCTGGTATGTTGTCTGATATGTTGATGCCACTTGTTAGGGGATCACCAAAACCAGTAGGATTCATCCTCTGAGCACCATGAATGTTGCTGGCCAGTTGACAAACTGGCCAGCAACCAACATCCCAGCAGCTATGCCTTCATGGGTAAAAACTATAGTATCATGTTGTGTTATTATTTCAATGCCAGATAAAACATCATCAGATGTGTACCCATGAGGTACAGTAGTTTTGTTTTATGGTCATATAATGGACAACAGTTGAACACAGTTCTCCGCTTTGAACATCAGCATAATTATTTCAGTGGATCTGCATATCTGTCATATGGTAATATAGCTATTTATACAGAAATTACCCTGATTAAATATTTACACAAATGTGGCTGCTACAGTGACCTGCAATGCAGCTTATCCATGTTTTGTCTGATTTTTTTATTCAGCATCTGTATGTTCTCGTTTTGATCCATTTGTTGAACTGTTAGATCACCAAGCTCCTCTCTACGTATGGTTTTCTTTATGTCTGTCTGTCAGTCAGCTGGTCTGTGTCTTCATCACATATTCCTGTACCTCCGCTTGTCTTTGCCTCTGTCTGCCTGCGGAGAGCCGCAGCTAGGGGACAGACGCAGTTTGTGGCACTTTGGCTACACGTTCGGTTTCAGCTTCCCTGAGCAGCTGTAAATCCCTACCCTCCATACAGAGGACACATTGTTCCTGGTAGATTTGTATGCACGGCGTAAGTGGTAGCTTGTTTGAGAGTGTGAGAAGGAAATCTGCTGTCAGTTGCTGTGGTGACATCACTGAGATTCACTTTTACAACCTTAGTGTGCCCCACCACCCATCTCTCTTTCTCATACTGGAAGTAAATGAATCGAGCGAGCGAGCGAGGGTGCGTCGGTCTGGGTAAACAGAGGCAAACAGGCCTCCATAATTCATCATTCAACCTCTGGGAGGGCAGCCAGCGCTGGCTTCAGTCTCTCATTCATTTGAATTCACTGTAGTGGAGCCCCATTCACTTAAGGCAAACCTCTAAACACACCCAGTGGATGCTTGAAATTTGTTTACATTCTGATAGCTGCTACCTCTGCAGGGGTCAAGGTAGAGCGCGACCGCTGGATAAGCTCCCTTTTATAATAGCTTGCGTGACGTTATGGCATGCAGCTTGAAACCACAAGAGAGGACTTTGAGAGTTCTTCATGCCACTGAGAGCAGGGACCATGCCTTAAAATGTACCTGTCAGTGTCTTCAAGGACGACATGAAAGATTTTACAGTCGCCTCCCAAACAGAAACCTTTTACTGAAAGAAACATCCAAATGTATATTTTTCTTTTACCAGCCTCCATGTTAGTTTATTTTCTCTCTACTGTGTTTAATTTATAGCTGTTAAGAATAGCATCATCTGTCCTGCACAAGTTCCAGATACATGAATATAATAATAATGATAAAATGATTTGTATTCCACACTGAATGAACTGAAACTGATGAATGAAGTGAAACTAAAAGTCAAATAAAATGAATCTACAACAATTTTAAGAATAGATTGATTTAGTTATTGAGCAAAGTAAGTAACAACTTATTCTTATTCTCTTTCATATCACTGTAAATTAAACATCTCTGCATTTTGAACCGTTGGTGAAACAAGATCATTCACCATGTTGTTGGTCCAGACTGAAAGAAACATCTCAACAAGTATGAATGAATGGATTGCCATGGACTTTGGCACAGGCAAGTTTCCATGTAGTTTCCATTATTGATATTTGGTGCATGTCTTGACAACTGTTGAATGGATTGCCATGACACTGGGACATACTGTCCATGGTCCTCAGCTGATGAATCCAAATGGCTCATGTTTAATAGCAGGAGTTTTCATCTCTCTCGTGAAATATCTCCAGACAGTGCATCTGAATGACATTAATAAGCCCCTGACTTCCTGTTACACAATTGACCTGAAAATTAAAAACACTGTGTAACTTAAAGCAGATGTAAGCGATCCGGTCGTTTTGGCTAACTTCCTGTCAGCCGATGGAGTTAGCAGTCCCCGCCCTCGTCCCTACGTCACCACATTCACGCGCATCCCTTGGCTGCACACACAGAGAGGACCGCCCCTTTATGCCGTTCTCTCTCCTCATTGGATAAAGGTTGTAGGATACAAGGAAAGTTTTCTCCTCGGCTTACAGCAGAGCAGAGTGACTGACAGACCCGTGTTTCAGACCAAACACTCTATGTAAGTGATTGCTGTCGGAAGATATAACTATTTAAGACTTATATTAACACAAACATTCTGCTTACTTCTGCTTTAAGTGTGTGCGTGTGTTTGGGAAGTCAAGTTGAATCCAGCATATAAATGTTGGACTTAAGAGTGTAAATAAATGTTATGGTTATTTCTGAAAAAATGCAACTACTAACTTCTAAATAATATCAAAAATTGTGTTTCATTTCTTGGAAATCAGTGGGATTAGACTTCAAAGTGACACTTTTTAAACAGTCTTTACATGCAATTTGTAGACTACATATTTTTACCACTGCGGAGGTTACGTTTTCACCTGGACTGATTTACACTGAACCCGGAAAAGAGATGACACATGAGCCAGAGAAGAACTCATTACATTTTGCTGCAGATCCAAATCATTTAATGTGAATTTTTTTTCTCTGAAGTCTGATGTACGTTGTTTGACGTGGGCCTTGGTGGGCTCTGAGCTCTCTGAGTGCTCTGCTGCTTGTTACTCTAGCTACAGGCATGGCCTAAAACTACACTGGACAGTAAATCACACCAAGAAGATTCAAGCAACAAAGTGAAACGGTTCAATCCCTCTTTCACCTTGTACCCCAGCCATGACTCTTATCTCCTCCTGCAGCTGCCAGCCCAACCTCTGTCCTTTGTTTTCCATTGCACATTACCTATTTCAGTTTCTCCACTTTTGCTCCCATTTAATCCCATCTCTTCCACTTTCTTCTCTCCATGTTTCATACCCTCTTCTCCTTCCATCAGCTTTTTCCTCCTCTCTCTATCCAGCCTCTCCTTTACCCCTTAAAGAATCAAACCACTGCTCCTCAGCCAACCAGCAAGCGCGGGAACCTATTAAGGTCCATAGTGGAAATATGTCACCTGGGAGCTGATGTTACGAGTGATTTAGTAAGGAGGTGAGGATGAAGAGGAGGAGAAATGGAAGAAGCGAAGTGTGCTGCAGTATCAAGGTGAGACAAGGTGGGGATAGGCATGGGTGTCACGTACGGAGAAGGCCTTCCCTCTCCTTTCTCTCTTACACACCCACCACAGACACACAAACACACACACTGTAGTTGAACCTTTAGAGCTGACACGAATGCCATTAGTCTCAGAGGTGATTCTGGACCAGTAATGAGATTGGAGGACTGCCCTGTTCGAGTTATATCACCCTTTACAACACCATAAATTCACCCGCTTACACCGCAGCGGGCAGATATATACATGACTCATCTCTCGACACATCTAAATAAGAGGAACTAGATTTTTTTTTCAATTTTCTTTGATGTGATTTCTTTTTTGTTTTTGTGCTGAATGCTTCAATTGTCATAGAGCCAGTGAAAATAAGTACTGCCCCATCTTTTTATCCACAATCAAAGCTTTAAAAAGACCTTACTTTTTAAAAGAGATATGTTTACCATAAGTGAACAGTAAGTCTCTTGTTCAAGCATCTCTACTTTCTGAAACTCTCTCTCTAGATTACGTGTAGAGTTTGGGGAGGACTATATATTTTACTTAAGTATAAAATACCACTTTCTCTCCATCTTGTATTTTCAGTTTTATCTTTTGTTCATTAGCCTGAATTTCTGTCTGTTACAGCACTTATTTCATCTTGACTTGACTGTAATATTTAAAGCAGAAGTAAGTGGTCCGGTCGTTTTCGCTAATGCTGCGTTCCAGGCAGGCTTTTGAAATCGTAAATTACAGCTTCAAGTCACAACTTACGACTTTGTAGCGTAGCAACCCACTCGTGTTTTTCCGACCTGTTTTACCGGTGAAAGTCACTATAACGGCCACTCGTAACTTCCGACCGGTGAACTTGTACCAGATCAAACTGGTATGACTTCACGGTCGGAAAAATACGAGTTTCCTTGAACGCACCATAACAGTCCTCGTCCCTACGTCGCCACATTCACGGCGTCCCTTGGCTGCACACACAGCCCTGCATGCCGTTCTCTCTCCTCATTGGATAAAAACTGTAGGATACGATAAATGTTTTCTCCTCGGCTCAGAGCAGAGCAGAGTGACTGACAGACCCGTGATTCAGACCAAACACTCTATGTAAGTGATTGCTGTCGGAAGATATAACTATTTAAGACTTATATTAACACAAATATATCACTTACTTCTGCTTTAAGGGTCTATGAAAGTGATTTACAGCACATTTGTTTAGAATTAACCACTTAATATATTGTTACTGTAATACATTCATCTGTTTTGTTTGTACCTTTAAACATACCCTAAATAAATTTTTCACCAATCAGCTTCATACTACATGTACACAAGCTTCAGATTTAGGTCCTCTTGGTACTGGTTAAAGCAGAAGTAAGTGATATATTTGTGTTAATATAAGTCTTAAATAGTTATATCTTCCGACAGCAATCACTTACATAGAGTGTTTGGACTGAAACACGGGTCTGTCAGTCACTCTGCTCTGCTCTGAGCCGAAGAGAAAACATTTATCGTATCCTACAGTTTTTATCCAATGAGGAGAGAGAACGGCATGCAGGGCTGTGTGTGCAGCCAAGGGACGCCGTGAATGTGGCGACGTAGGGACGAGGACTGTTATGGTGCGTTCAAGGAAACTCGTATTTTTCCGACCGTGTAGTGGTACCAGTTCGATCTGGTACGAGTTCACCGGTCGGAAGTTACGAGTGGCCGTTATAGTGACTTTCACAGGTAAAACAGGTCAGAAAAACACGAGTGGGTTGCCTGGAACGCTACAAAGTCGTAAGTTGTGACTTGAAGCTGTAATTTACGATTTCAAAAGCCTGCCTGGAACGCAGCATTAGCGAAAACGACCGGACCACTTACTTCTGCTTTAACTACATATAATCAGCATTATGTGTTTGAATAAAAAGTGTTTGTTGTCAGGGATCACTACAGAGAGAAATGTGAACTGCTTGACTGCTGAAGTAGCGTTGCACTGGTTCTTCTTAGGGAGAGAGCCTGCTGCTTTTTGTTCAGGAGCATACAGATGACAGAGTTGACAGTGATCGCTGTCTTTGTAGAGCAAAGGGCCATCTCATCACTGTCAACACCATGCGATGCTGCAGGATGAAGTACTCGTGGTGCCGTTGAAGCAATTCACTGTACACACAGGGGGGGAAAGCTTTGTATGCAGCTGATATCAAGTGTCGAGTCAGTGGCGTAGAGATTTATTTTCACTAAAACCTAATGTAAAATAATGACTGTTATATATTTGCTGCTGGAAAATCTTGATCCAAAGAGGTGATTAAATGGTTCCAAGTTTCGTCGGAGTATGAGCTGAAGACTGAAACATTGATCAAGAGAAAGAGGGAAGAAAATAATGATAGACGGGAAGAGCAAGTGCGCCGTCTGCGTGGTGGTCCCCCTCATCATCCGAATGAATTAAGACCTTTAATCCTCCGCATCATCTCCGGGATTCCGTGCCTCATTTATCGTTGCCTGAATGTCACAGGGGCGTGGGTGGACGACGTGACAGCGGGGATTCCCGTTAACACGGGAGAATGACAATTACCATCCCACCACCTTTGCCCAGCAGTGGATGGAACCGTCATGGCGCGACTGGGGATGAGTCACCAGGAGAAAGACCACGGTTTAGCCCTCTAATGAAGCTTGTGTCGACTGGTAATAAATAATGAGGGCTGTCCTGCGTCCCGGGGGAGGTGAAGAGGAAGTGGAGGCAACATGTGGCATGGAGTCACTTTTTAGACACACAGCGTAGTATGTGTGCGCTGGACTTCACCACCCACTATTGTGGGGGATAGTTATACTCTCTATCTCTCTTTGTCTAACATTTTATTTCATTAGTCTGTTTCATTTCCCCCCGGCCCTCTCTACCTCTATTAAATTTGTGTTTCCCATCTGCCCACTTACTGTCATCTATTTTGAAGTCTCTCTTCTCTCCTTTCTGGATTTCTCCTTGGGCTCATTTAGGGTCAACCATCTTTTTCCAAGTCTCTGCCAAATGTTCTGTCTAGGTCATTCGCAGCATTAGTATTCACAGCAGTTGTTTGCCTCAGTGGTTCTCCTTCTAGTGTCTGGTTTCAGCACCATGGAGAGCTACACACACGTTGGCTTCTGTTTTCAGGACCATGGACAGAGCAAATGCTTCGTTCAATGTAAAGGCAGACGTCAAGTATGTCTACAACCTCAGTTTTGACATGCTAGTAACTACTAGTAAGGCCTCTGACAAATCTGGTGTAACCAGGTGAGGATACGAGCACCAGCACCTCCGCACCTTCACCACATTTGAAGGCTGAACACAATCCTTGAACAGTAGATCAAACATCCACTTTGCAAATTAGCTGCTCTGCTTGTGGCGCTATTCAAAATTTCGCATTGAGAGAGGAGATTAATAATAGTCGGGTTTCACAGGCAAGCTGGAGAAAATAAAAGAGAAAATAATATAAGCTGCTGATTTTGTCAAAAGAGGTCTGACAGTCACTGCTACCACATGCAGCAAAAGTAATTTCTGACCTCAACTACAGGAGCCAAATCATTACTAAATGAATAAACAAATAAATAGACTAACATCTATCACACAAACAAACTCTGTCAACACTCAGAAGTTAAGGGATCTGTCTGGTGGAATTCTGTTTTTCATATTGTCAAAAAAATCGATGAAAAGACCAAAAGAACTCGTGTGTTTATCCTATGTAGTATTAACCCAAAGCCTGCTGCAGCACACTCTCCTTCACCATGGATATACAGCGCTGTCTTCATGTTCAGAAACACATTAGCGAGCCACATGGTTATGGTTATACTGGGTGTCATTTTCCTTTATTATTATGAAGATGAGAACTGTGGTATATTTTCAGTCAATCTCTATTATGCCATCTTGTATCACAGTTGAAAATACTCCCCAACAAAAGCACAGCTGATTTGTGCTTGAATAACATTTGCTGGAAAAAAACTAATGGACCGACTGCACATATGGATTTAAAAGGCTGCTAATTCATTTTGAATAAGAGCTTTCTTTGCAGAACTGTGCAGAGAGGGTGGACACGTGACGATGAAGTGCCAACATGCTTTTTTTAAATTCAGTGGCTCACCTGGGAGAGTGTGTGCCATGTAGACTAGTCCTGATTGCAGAGGACATGTGTTTGAATCCAACCTGTGGCCCTTTGCTGTATGTCATCCCCTTGACTTTTCTGTCGCTCTCCACTGTCCTTTCCAAATAAAGGCAAAATGTCCCTAAAAGTAGGTATTAAATGTAGATATGATATATCGGAAATAAAGAGGATTATAGAAAAAGTGAGGATGTCTAAAGTTGGAAGCCTTCATCATCCTCTGGGGATCATGAATGTCTATAAAAATGAAAGCATATATTTTTTGACCTGTTCTAAAGATTTGAATCATAAGAAGGAATGAATGAACTTGGGGCTACATGCCATAAAAAGGGAACATGAAGCATTGAGAGCAGAAGACGAAAAAAATAAAGGTTACTGCCAGTCTTATCCTTTACAACTTACCATCTCTATGGTAAGACCAATTTAATATCTCATCAGGCAATCCCAGTATTTTTTCATAACCCCTAACAATGAACAATGCACCTCCCTTAAAATAATGCTAAAATGACAGTGTCAGTTTACATTGGACAATTTATCAAAAGCCACATTTACATAAATTTCAATTACTTTTTTCGACAGATCAAACAGGTCATTAAACCTTCTGCTGGCAGCTTGTCTGCTCTGTTTAGAAGCAGTACAAGTAAAAGGCACTGACGTTAAGTGAAAATTCGGGTGCAGGCTACAGTTACACTCTTTGATAGGGATCTGCTTGTATGGCAGCTTATTCCACACACACACATCCACATCCTCCCTGTGGAAGTGCTCATGGTTCGTTTATCAGCTACAGAGAGTGTGCGTGCCGTCGTGATTGTATTCACACAGGCTTCTTAGGGTGAGATTGATGCGGTGGCCAGTCCATGTATGCAGAGGGGATAGCTGACCTTGTTTATTTGCCACTAGGTCTGTTCGAGCAGGTTGGAGAGAGAGAGAGAAAGAGAGAGAGAGAGAGTCAAGTGAGAAGAGAACCACTGTACCTGAAAAAATATGTGGTTAGGATTTTTCTAGAAATGCTTGTTGTGACGAGGAACGATATATCACAGTTAGGTCAAGAATAGCCATCACAGCATTTTAGTCCTTTAAGTATTTACAAGGACAAAACCTGACAAGAACGCTGCTTGGATTTGGCAAGCTGCAGGATGAAAATACAACCACTCCAGTGGAGTTGAAGTAATTTCTCTCTCAGTCTCTGAAGGGAAGCTCTACATGTTTTCTTTTTTTTTTTTTTTTTTGAGATTGCAGCAATGGGATACAAGATTATCTTGTGATATATTCTGATCCGCAATCTAAAATGAGACTCGAGACTCCTCAGCCTCGCTGGTTACCACTGGCTAAAGACAGACTCACATACACAAATCACACACACTCAACCCACTTTCCCTCTCCCCGCCCATGGATTGCACTATCCATCATCTGCCCATGAAAATCTCTCCTTCTCCACCAGCACACTTCATTTCTGTGCCTCGCTTTCTGTCACTTTACTGCTGCCATCCATCTCCTCTCAGCCCCTCCCTGCTCGGTCAGGTGAGCAGGTTCCTCACTTACAGAGAGATAAGCAGCAGCTTTTTCTAATTCTCCCTTACTGAATGGAGAGTGAGAGAGAGTCAAATCGAGCCAACATACTGATGCAGGTGTCAACCTTTTCTTCAGTGTATTTTTAATACATGCTGACACAAAGTAGTGCAGTGAAATGTTATTTCTTCTCCCCGTCGCTTTCTTTTAAAACCCTAATCTGCTCCCTAAAGTGTTTTCCTCTCCACTTTCACCACACACCGTCTTTGTCTCTCACCTACAGAAAACATTCCTGCCTCAAGAGTGGGTTTACCGCAGATTGATGCACAAGTCAGTAACTTGTTTTCTTTAAGAGTTAGAAAGGCTTCTGTGTTTTTACTTGATTTATAGAAGAGTAACATGACCACTCGCACTACACCATAAACAGGGTGGTAATGGTGGAGCTTGTCTCCTCAAAGCAGTAGCTTACTATTTATTGTTTAATGACAGAGTCTACGGCCGAGCTAGCAGTTCTGTGAGGTTGTACTAAGGCTATGTTTAGTGGAATATATTCACTCATACATCAATGTAGTGCCCGAATGAAAATTCTCCTTTTAGTTCTGTGGGAAACCTGAATGTCCATAGGAAATTTCGTGGCAGTATTGTTGAGATGTTTCACTTAAAAGCACAAATATGAACCTCGTGGGGTTGCTACAGTGAAAGGAAGGGAGGGATTATACTGTCTGTACAAAGTTCAACAACAATACCCAATAAGCATTGTTCTTTTTTAATATTTCAGTCTGGATTAAAGTGGTGATCTGACTGACAACTCCAATAATTTGCAAATACAAATTGTTCAAACCTTCTCCTACGTGTCTGTACTAAACTGTATGACAATTCATCCATTCTTTGCATACACACATATATAATACATATAGTCATTAAAATGCCTTCAAATTAAGAGTGTAGAGTGAGTAAACACCACCACAGAGTATATTAGATATCCTTTGTCATTAAAGTTGAAGCATATTATAGCCCACATAACTGACATCATAAACTAAAAACAGCCTGGTGTTTGTGATAAACATATGCAGTTAATTATAGTAGGGAGATCTAAGAGACATAAAAGCAACATGAATAATTTATTTAAGCAGAGAAAAAAACAAACCTCTCTGTTTTGAGGCTTTTCACCTGTTCCATTAATATTGTCTTTAACATGCTCAGTCCAAAGCTAACAAAAAATCAACCCTGCATCAATCTAAACTGTTATAAACATTTACAGTCACAAACTAAGCTGCCGTTTGTGTGAACCAAACAGAAGTGAAAAGAATCAATGCCAGAATAAAAGTGTTTACTCTGTCCTTCTACCAGTAAAATGACTATAAACTAGTCCTTTCTTCTTGCACAATGCTACAAATTATTTGACATTTTCAACGATGGATCACTGCATCTTGTCAAATTGTGTCTTGTAACATACAGTGTGTTAATTAAAAAGAGGTGGTGACCTACTTGACTCTGAAGCTTTGTGCCAACTGTCTTCTCTAATGGTTATGAACATATGACTTAATTAAATGGTCAAATATAGCAAATGAGATTATAATGCACTATCAAAGTTCATTACCATTGGGAGCCATAATTCCTTAATGTGGGTTAGACCCTTCATATCATACAATGAAACTGTATATTTGAAGAAAGGCTGAATTTTAAGAGGTCTGTGTTAGCATTCCCTAATCAAAGTTTAATATTGTCGTTGTAGCTTTAGAGTCACAATCCACTCTTAAGTTTTACTGTACCCCAATATAACATCAAACCCCATCCTCTGACTTCATCCTTAAATCCAATCACTGTGTCCAAAGAGTAAGGTTGCCTTGATGATTTGGTTATTATGTTTACAGATTAAATATCTGGACTGCCCAAGAGGAGAAGTCACAAGTCATTTTCACAATATTGCACTTCTTCTTCAGCCCCGTCAAGCAGGTTCAGGCTTTGATGGTATTTTTATCAGCTGCTCTGCACACATTTCCTCACTGTCAGATGGATTGATAGTGTATGGCAGCTAAATGTGCACAGGTTTGATAGCTGAAATAAAGAAGATCTTTTATTGCATTTTCTGTAGTTTGAAGCACTAAAAAAAACCCACAACACCAATCAGGCAGTCGAACCAGCTCAGTGAGGCTGTAGTACTTAAAGCTAAATATTTATGTCAGCATGGTATGGTGAGCTTTGTGCACCATGTTAATATGCATTTAGTGTGTTAGCATGTTGCTATTTAGCATAAAGACAAATGCAGCTGAAGCACACAGTGATATCATTTGATTTGCAGTTGTTGCATAGACAAAATTATATCAAATCCACCCAGTAATCATTTTTCAGTCTGTATAGTGGACTTACCAACTCACTGACAGACCAACATTATGGCCATGCTACTATGGGTAAAAGAACAATGGTATATATCAATGGAAAAATTGTTAGAACAATGAGAAAGTGTGACACTGTACACTGGTTTTAACATAGACTAAACAGGAATGTGTTTTTTTTTCCTAAACTTAATCTGCACACATGGGGAAACTTGATCTGAGAACAGTGTGTAAATTTCCGCCCCCTCACAGCGACTCCCGGCCCACTTGGCTGGCTGCTGTTGTAACTGTTGCAGACTCAAATATTGATCTGCTTTGCAATCAATCAAACGGTGAGTGCTTGTCAGGGTCATAGGAGACACTAATATCTTCGACAGATGTGGATTTATGGCTGCATGTGTCTTTCTTGTCCTCCCATTTTCACTGCCCTTCATCTACTATTTTATCTCCTCCCCTCCGCCCTTTTTCAGCAAATTTCCAGGTGCTATCCCAGTGTGTTTGCTGTACTCCTTTTTATAGATCGGGAAACTCTTATCTCTCCTTCATTCATCCTTGCATCTCTCTTTCTCTTAGTCATTCCTCTGCATGCTGTCCCCTCTCTGCCCCCTATCTTTTTTTAGATTCCTACCGTTCATTCATGCCTCCATTCATCCCTCCTCCTCTTTCCATCATCTTTTTTTTCGCGCGAGAAGCTGCACTGTCCTCTCTCCGTTCATTCATCCCTCCTTCCCCTTGTGCTGATCTAAAGTCTATCCACACACAATCCCTCGGTCTCGTCAGAGCTGCCTGGAATTATTTACTGCTTAATGGCCTACAGCAGCTCGCACCAGCCCAGCGGTGCTTTGCTTTATTTATCGATTTTCATTCCTTTTGTCTTTGTGTGTGTGTGTGTGTGTGTGTGTGTGTGTGTGTGTGTGTGTGTGTGTGTGTGTGTGTGTGTGTGTGTGTGTGTGTGTGTGTGTGTGTGTGTGTGTGTGTGTGGGAGAAGTACATGGCAAAAGGAGCAAAAAGATATAAAGCCCAAGGACGTCCTGCACACTGGAGCTGCTGGTGAAATGACCTGTGGATTGAAAGATTGATTGATTTGATGTTTGAAGGCTAATCGGCCGTTACTGGGCGATTCGTCTGCTGCCTCAGCCTCTATCTGTTTATATGATGTGTGAGTGCATGAGCCCCTGTGTGCATGTGTATGCATGCACTTACCTTCTACCGGGGACTAGAGATAAATTGTCTCAGAGCAGTGTGAGTTAACAAATTTACTTTAATGCTAGGCCAACGCTGGAGGAAAGGCAAGCTTTTACATACCATTAAATAATAAGGATTTTGCATAAAGTATTGATCTTTAGTGCTATTAGTCAGGTTTAAGACGTTTAAATAGGTAATGGTGTCAGAATAATGTTCTGGCCCTTAGTGCTATGGTTGGAATAGGTCTCTGTTCCTCTTTCAACAGGTAGTAGGCAGATTTGCATCTTTTTTATAACACTATGAATAAATTCAAATGCCTATTATCTGTATAATTTCACATTTAGTTACTACAGCTTGGATCTTAAAGCACCTATTACATCAAATTTCCATCTCACTTAATTTCCTCCTTAGACTTGGAGACACTGACTGGAAGTTAAAAAAATCTCAAAACCATGATCACTTAACAAGAAATCTAGACAAGCTGAATTAAAGCAGAAGTAAGCGATCCGGTCGTTTTGGCTAATGCTGCGTTCCAGGCAGGCTTTTGAAACCATAAATTACAGCTTCAAGTCACGACTTTGTAGCGTTCCAGGCAACCCACTCATGTTTTTCTGACCTGTTTTACCTGTGAAAGTGCACTATAACGGCCACTCGTAACTTCCGACCCGTGAACTTGTACCAGATCGAACTGGTACGACTTCACAGGTCGGAAAAACACGAGTTACGGGCTGCCTTGAACGCACCATAACGTCTTGTCAGCCGATGGAGTTAGCAGCCCCCGCCCTCGTCAGGGATCTATTGGTCCTCGTCCCTACGTCACCACATTCACGCGCATCCCTTGGCTGCACCAGACTGGCTCTGGCTGCACACACAGCCCTTCATGCCGTTCTCTCTCCTCATTGGATAAAACTTGTAGGATACGAGAAAAGTTTTCTCCTCGGCTCAGAGCAGAGCAGAGCGACTGAGAGACCCGTGTTTTGGTCCAAACACTCTATGTAAGTGATTGCTGTCGGAAGATATAACTATTTAAGACTTATATTAACACAAAAATATCGCTTACTTCTGCTTTAAGGACTTTTCTCTATCATAATTAAGTTTGTTTGATATTTGACAGACTAATGTGTTTAATTGATTTCAGATTACATGAAATGAAACCTGAAATGGAACAACAAACTAGGTGTGTGGCTGTGCCGGTTGATTTAAGTGAGAATGATAATGACCTCAGTTTGCTTTGGTTTCAACCATTTTCTTTCTCTACATCCATTCTTGAATGATTCTCATTCCAATATAGGGTTAGAGGGGCTTGTGGTAAACTGTGCACCCCATGCTGGTGAACAAATGCAACCATCACCAACCTTTTTTGTCCAGCACTGGTTACCTGTGATCCATTAAAAGAAAAACAGGATTCACATGTGACCAACGTTGCAGCTCAACCAAACAATGAGCTCATCATATTTTAATACTAATGACTTAAAGGACCCGAGGAATTAAACCTATTTTGAAAGAATGTGAAGTCAATGTGATTGACCATACATGTTTTCCTATACTTTTCCCAAGCTGCAGGTTGCACCGGGGAATATAATTTGACATTTCCTATCTAATCGCATTCTGATTTATAGACCTTCATCTGTTTAGGATACCAACCACAATTTCCCAAGAGGGACAGTTGGAGCACTGTTGATCCATGTCTGAAGGAGGAAACGACTCACTGGCGTGCTGATCAGTAACTGTAATTCCGTTTCAGCTGCCCTTTTTGATCCATCAGTCTCAAGACGTCTACGCCTCTGAATACCAATGAGAGTGGAGGTCCCCCTGACTAGGAGGGAAGAAAAAAAAACATCAGAAAACCAACAAAGCTCAATGTCTAAAGCTTTTCTTATCATGCTGCTGTTTGAAGTGACGCTCAGAGAGCACTGCAGCGCTTCAACCTCGCTGCTCCCACTGTCCTTGGCTGGAGATGAGAGGTCTCCACATTCACTGTGCGTGTGATTGAAATGAGATGCTGCTGCTGCTGCTGCTGCTGGTGGTGATGGCTGGGTTACCAAAAAGACTGAAATGATAAAAGATAATAGTCCAAAATTGGTTGGAGATGAAAATGAGAGGTTCATAGATGGCATCAGTGTCCCTCATACAGTACAACACCTCCACAACCCCCACCCATTTGTGGTGATGATGATGATCTAGCCACCCCTACCATTCCATTTTCAGATCAATGAGAGAGAGAGAGAGAGAGAGGTCTGTGTATTTTCAGCCACACGCTGACAGCTGTGCAGCTACCCCACGTAGGTGCTCATATCCGGAGAGACTCGGAGCAGAGAAGGAGAGAGGGAGAACTACAGAGGCTGACATCCCTCCTTGTTCCTTGTTTTTTACATTTTTCCCCACCCTCAGCAGAACTATCTGCTCCCGGATTTCCCATTAACTTTTTCCTTTTTTTTTTTTAAACGACCCTTTTTTTTTATTCTTATTGTCGCATCCCTCCGTCCCATCGACTCTTTTGGAATGAACTGTTTCTCCGCCTGCGTCGTTTCCATGTCAGCATGGGAACTGCCGTGTCCAAGAGGAAGAATCTGAGAAACGATGCGATATCATCTGTGGCAGCAAAAGTTAGGTGAGTGACACCTGGAGCTCCTGCGTCCTCCTCCGTCCTTCCCCCCCATCTCACATCCCGACACATGCCTGGTGAAGTCTGGACGGGGCTGTTGTTTGAGCCCGTTGTGTGTGCGCGCTGCTGTGTGAAGTTGAGACGAGTGGCAGCTTTGTGTGTAGGTGAATGAACACACTGCGCTATCCGGGCCACAGCCACCCTGCTCTTTTTGTGATGCGCAGAGAGGCTCTTTGCGCTTTTATCGCATGTCTGCTCCACTGTCCCGTCTATAGCCCGGGGCGTGCGGGCTCTGAATGCAGCCTGACTGGACAATCCCTTCTTTTACTAGCACTAAATGTATCTGGAAAGGGATGTTTTATTGCCTTTGGCCCGTCGGAGCTTTTTTTCTCTCTCATTATTTTACTGTTGTTGTGAATGAAGCGTCGTTGTATAATGAAAGTCATGCAGATTCCATAGCGAGGGGAGTCTTTGCTGTGACTCACAGGTAACCCCCGATGCACTTCCTCACTTTGCCATCACCTAAACTAACCTACAATCTGCTATTAGAAACAGCCCGTCAATTGGTTTCTATTGCAATTTCAACACAAACGGCTTTCTGTCTGGCCGCATCGACCTGGAGCGGACAGCGCGCAGCGATGAGGCGGCTGCCTTCACGCCCAGCCGGGCAGAATGATCCATTTGTCAATTAATCAATCACTGCGATTGATTCGGTCGTTTGCGGTGATCACCTATCACGGACAGTTATTGGGACAGTCACAGAGGACGACGGCTCTTAATTTATTCAGCCTGGAGCAGCGGTGGGACTCAGACTGTTTGGCCGGAGTCCAACCCCGTTAAAAGCTGTTAACGACTCATAAAAGGCATGCGGTGTGCATGTGTGTGTGTGTGTAGGGGAGCTGTATGGATTTTCTTTTTTTCTTATAACGGTCACATCTGCATACAGATGCTCTAGCGTCGTGCAGGCACAGCGGTGTGTAGCTCTAGCCATCTCCATCCTGCGCTGGGTCGCATGTCTGTGTATGAGGCTGAGCTGCAGTTTATTGCCGAGGAGCACGTGCGACTGTGTGTTCATATGTGTGTGTGCACACGAAGCGCACACACCGAGGCACCAAATCCATCCGCTACCCGCCTCCCAGCAGGCCCCGGTGTGTGGTTTTAATTCAGTCAATGGATGACCTTGACTCGTGCGTGCAGACTCCAACATCCACAGATGTGGGCTGATGTGCTATTACGTCATTCTTTCACTGAACGTGTAGGAACGTGGTCCCCCCTTATACATTAGGCTACACCTCTTATATAGCTGGCATGTGAGACTTCTTTGCAGACAGTGCGTGTGTGTGCCAACCTGAAAAGATTAGGAGAATGTGATGCTCATACAAAATGAAAAGTGGCTACAGCGCTTAGCAGGGACTGTATACTGTAAGTGTGTGTGTGAGTGAGTGAGTGAGTGAGTGAGTGAGTCATTTGTTCACATCTACTACGAAACCAATACTGCATATCTGTCACAAACCACACACGTCTTCACTTTCTTACACGCTTCATCCGACCTCTTCCCTCTCTCTTTCACACTAAAGCACAAACACACACACGAGTCAGAGTTTAATTTTCTGAGTTAATGGCAGAATGGACCTTCCCTCCTGCAGATGCAGCTGAATCACATCCAATATTTATCAGTCTTTCACCTGCACATGACCTCATGAATGTGGAAGCGTGGGCTCTCCAAAGTGGGTTCTCCCCCCACCTCACACAAACACACAAACATATCTACACGCATACCAACAGTCGGGCTCATGCGCACAGATTTGCCTCTCTCCATTTCATCTGCTTATGCTCTTGTTTCCCCTCCATTGTGTCTGAAGGGCAGTCTGGATTTTCCTCTGTAGTAAACGTTAGAGCTCTCTCTGCGGTGTTATCATTTTTGTCTCAACATTTTTGGCATTAGATATTTATTTTGCAGAGTATTTCACAATGCCATTTTTTCCAAAGACTTTGTTGTGATCTTGTGTAATGTCTTAGGCCAGGATAAACTTAAGTGTTTTGATTTCTTCCCTGCTACCTACCTGGCCTGTGGCCTTCAAATGAGGTATGCTTACTGTTGATTGTTTGCCAAACACAAAGAAAATACACTGTCTGGTTCACTATTTAATACATTTAGCAGGTCAGAGAGGTGAAAACATTCTTCTGTTAGCAACATGATACACTTCCACTTCTCTCCCTCTCTCTCAGTGCAGCTTTACTGAAAATGCTGCTGTACTGTACATCAAATCATTTTAATTCCTCTCCCTAACCTTCAATCCTTTGCATATATTGACACACAAATACACTCACTTTCACAAACCTTGTTTGGCAACTCACAGGCAATTTACATTAGCTGTTCGTGTCTATATGAAAGTCTGAGTCATCCTCCTTTGCCAACACGTCTAAGCATAAACTGGGACAAGTGACAGTAAACACACCTGTAACTCCTCAGTGCTTACTGATACACTCTGGAATAAGAAGATCTGACAATCCCTGTCCATTACCACTTAATACAAGGCTTTAACCCTTGAATTGACCTTAATGTAGGCTAGTTCTTATTCTGGCATAACCATAAGCAGCAACATCTTCAACCCAAATCCTAATTCTATCCCTAAAATCAAGTGGTAATCCTTTAAATAGCCTTTCCTCACTCTCGCGAGAAACATGAAACAAATCATAAACTCATTTATCATTCACAGCTTTTGTAATCTTATTCTCTGGCATAGCCTTGCTGATAGACTCTGTTACACTTTCATTGTTTGGGAGGGCAATGAACCCGACACCCTGTCAGAGTGATGAAAACTGAGAAGTGTCCAGAGGACGAAGACTGTCCTCACCAGAGGAAACATACAGTACAGTAGATCTCATGGTGACGACATAGAGGTCATGATAGGGAATCAAAGTTGTTGGGGTAGTTTCTACAGTAGACTTAAGCTGTGGACCTACTGACCGATCAATGTGGCAGTGTCATTATCCATCCATCCATCCTAGGATGAGGGCATGTTTCCACTCACATATGCAGTAGGAGACAAAGAACCACTCAACTATTCACACCTGTCACTAACAGGAATTACATAACTTGCACACCTTGTTTTGGAAGGCGTCGATAGGTGACCTGTTTTCTCACGTATGTATGAGCACTGCCTTAAGGACGCCATACAATCATGGACCACCAGATTCATAGAGATCCATACAGTGTAGAGACACAGGCTCCTTGTACCTGGCTGTCGCCTGTGCCTGTGTCATCTTCTGCATGCTTATGGATAGCTGGTTATGAAACAGGTCACACTCTCCCCTTCAGCAGCTCATGAGAAGTAGCGAGCAAGTGAGAGCTAGAAGAAAAGAGAGAGAGAGAGAGGAGAGAGATTACCTCCAAATTACACACCAGTATTCTGCGACATTGAGTGAAAAAAAAAGCAAACGCTTTGAAGTCTCCGTCAGCTGGAGGAGAGGGATGTGCTGCGGTTCGGCTGAAGGGCATCGGACAACGCCGTGCGCAGAGATGTGGGGGTGTGAGAGATGGCGTGAAAGATGAAAGGATTGGTCGTTACTGACGCATGCAAATGAAATATTGTGTCTTCGTTAATCCAGGACAGGTGCGTCCATCTTTGTTGTAGGCCGGCCATACTGTTCATGGGTTCAAGGGCTGTTACATAATAGTTTTCTTATATGTGTGTGTGTGTGTGTGTGTGTGTGTGTGTCTTTTATGCCTACAGTACATACATTGGCATCTGTGGCCACAGACATACAGTAGTGCTTCCATTGTCCATTCACATGTCAGTCTCTTTCTCATGAAGGGATATCTCATCAGCACCTTTAGGGATATGCCAATTATGACAAAAAACACTTAATAACTTGTATTGTATTCAAATCCATTCAAAGTCGTCACAGACAGACACAGATGTAAACTTGGTGAAGGCATACAACTAGTATTTTTAAGCATTGTTCACAGGGGGGAACCATTTTTTCCTTTGAAGTTCTGAGAATCTGATCAATCTTTGCTAAAATCGCACTTCACCCGCCTTTTTTATAAATGCATGATATATTTCAAAGTAACATGTTCAGTATCATCATTTGAGCTCATCCACCTCGCTCCCCTTTTCCTTTGTTCAGATGCTTTTAATTCTTTGCTATAAATATGCTGAATTTGTGCTTTGTGAATTTGTGAAGATTTGTGCTGAGTACAGTCTGAGCAAATGACTCCAACAGTGTTCTCTGATTGAGTCTTTGTCTGTTTGCCATCATGCATATACATTCTTTTAATTCTTTATTTATTCTCGGACAAAACAATCCCAACTCAAGCCATCTCAGTTCTCGCAGAAATGTAGACGTTCACCTGATTTATCTTCTTCATTCTGTCAAGTTTTTCAAGCATTCAGCAAAAACCGAGCCAGGATGTTCTGCTGATGAGGCCTTTGTGATATGGTCAACAGCTGCAGAGGAAGTTTGAGAGTAGACTAAAATGTTTCCTTTGACATTAATGGATAACTTAAAGATGTTTTGACATGCCACAAGGGCAAACATTAAAAATGATGATGAATTCCTACGTCCATGCCAATTCACATGTCAAACCAGCGCGAATGTGAAACAAATTCCCATAGCATGAGCAACAGAAAATGTGAATCAATTTATTTTTCTATCCAGATAAACAGATGGTGGCACTAATTCTACAAAAGCAAACGTCAAGATGGAAGCTCATTAGGAAAACATGATAGATCACCATAGATTTAAAGGGACAATGAGGAGATTTGGAAAAGCAAAGTGTTTTCACACTACATTTATGAAATAAATTGCACCGGTAAAATTCTTTGACCGGTGCAAGACAGACTCATGTTTTCATTCATCAATAATTAAAGTCAGACGTTCAAAGAGGTTCACATACCATCATAGTTCCGACCATAAACGGTGATTCGGCGGTGTTATTCTCATGACTCGCCGCAAAACCGTAAGTAAGGAAACACTGGTCGGCTCGACCAGCATTTCCACCACCACTAATAATAACAAAATAACGATAGAGACAAAACGATATATTTATCGAAAATGGGCCCATTAACAAGTGTGGGTAGCGGAGATTCATCCACATTAACGTGAGGCTTTTTATAACCAAATAGAAACTCCTCGTTGTCCCTTTAAAGTCACAAGATTAATATACATATGTTTCGTTTCCATTGTCTCATCATATTTGGCTTTTATTACTCACACAAACTTCTTTTTGCCGGTATGTCTGACATTTCTGCTCGTGCATGACAAGTCAAAATGTCTGCTCTGGGAAAGGCCGAGTGTTAAATGTGTCAAGAGTGTTGTTTTAGTGTTTGTCTCTGGATCATCTGCATCACTCAGAGCTGCATGTGGTTAGGGACTGTGGTGGGCAACCAGTGTACTGACATTTTAATCAGCCCCCCTGATCAGTTGCTTCACTCCCACATGTCCCATAATGCACCACACTTTCAAGACTGCAATTAACATTCCAAAGTCCCCTCGGCCCTCAGCACGCGCAACAAGCCTCTCAACAGGTCCGCTCCACTCCAGCTGTGCAGCTGTGTGTGCGTATATGCACTTCCACGCGTGCGACTGTAGGAAACCCAATTCAATTAGTCCATTTGAGAGGAGGATTTGATTAAAGAGCATTAGGAGCGAGGAATCTCTTTGCTTGGCAGCCCATTGTTTACAGTGGAGAGACACCCAAAGAGACATCGGCTCTGATGATATTCAGACCAGTGGGAACGCTGCCAAGGGAGTGATGGCCTGTTTTTAGCCATCTGAGCTCAGCTTGTCCTCAAAAGATATATGGTCACGGTGTTAAACTGCATCAGAATCCACAGGGAAAAGGCATGGGATGATTGGATATGGGTCAATAATGGAAATAAGTATACTGTAATGTGTCTGTCCATAATCACCAAGTCAACTGATTAATCCCTGAGGATCCTTTGAGACTTAAGGATCTCTTTTGTAGCCATGTTTGACAGTTTGCTGGTCGAAATTACACCTTGAACCAAAGGAGAACAAGATTGTTTTACTAAATGATCATTGATCTTTTCTACGTGATTTACTATAACTATTTGACACAATAGATTTTGTGATGCGGCAGAAGACATGATAAAACATGGACATGAACAGCTCTTGTGCTATTTCAGCATTTCAATGTAGATTGCAATTGGACCCCCAAGAAAAGGCAAATCAGAAGTGGATAAAGTAGCACAGGAATAAGTTATAAGTAGTTATATTTCACTGTCCGATGAGAGGAACAGAGTGATGGAAAAGGGCATGTTTACAGTTGTGTAACATTCCCATCAAGTATCTAGTTATGCATTGTTCTTTCTAGATGCATTACCAGAATTGAAGTGTTGAACTGTATCTTCCTGTCATTTTGTGCATCTGCAGAGTGGTCTGTGGAGTTTGTGGCAGAAAATGTTCCACAAGTGGAGTGCGTGTAATTTTGTCTGACTCATTCAGCTTGTGAAATGCTAAGTACGTTACAGTATCTGTTGAACTGTAGACCCAGACAAAGGCGTAATACCCTGATGTTCGCTCGCTCCCTTACTCACTCGAATGGGAACAGAACAAATGACTGGACACTAAGCCGGAACTTCAGGTTTCACATTGTACCTATGAATTTATATAATGGCATAAAAGCTACTCTTCAAGTTTAGTTCCGTTCAACACGATGGACCATAACGGATGCTTGTGATTTCAGCAATTGGTCAAAAGTGTTTCAACCCAGAACACCCCCTAGTGGCTTGTAGGAGCTGTGAGTAATGCCACTACTACATAACATAATGAAAATGAACAGTCCTGAAGTTACTGAACACTGATGTGTATCGTTGTGAGGTACACTTAGAACAATTCAGGCTCTTGTTGTGTATTCAAGGGTGACAACTGTTTCTAAAACATGTTATGTTCAGGGACACCGTGAAATCTGAGTTGGTAGGTGAGAAGCACTGCATCCAGCTGTGATGTTGTCAGGACATCTGCCACAAACAATATCAGAAAGGGGTATTTGGTTCTCAAATCCCTTTCCCCACAAGCCCATGAACATAGCATAACATAGGGAATAGTTGTCAACACATACAGCAAGTTACAGTGAAATGCATTGGGAGGAAAAGCTTCCTTAAAAACTGAAAATCAATTACAAAGCTGCTGCCTAGAAAACATGTGTGAAAGTTGCCTCCTGTCTTTTTGGTTCAATCTTAACCTGTGACCAAGGCTTTACTAATATTAACTTAAGTAAGAACACACACAGGACATTTACAAGATTATAATCCCTTGGTAAAACATGGTTATATACGTAGCCTATTAAATTCTTAATCTTCATTGTTTAAAGATAAATCTTGCAAATTTACATCATGTGGGAGGATTAGTAGCCTTCCACATTACTCTCTACCCTGAAGGTAGTTCTCAGTCTCAAAATGCTGATGACTCCTAAGATTTATACTCTCACGCAACCAGTCTCCTCCGCCTCTACATCACTGTCAAACATCTAATTTCATTTGATCCGAATCCAGGACTGAACTTGAACCTGCGCCATCCTCGACCCATGTGCTTACACTGTCACACTCTAAAGTAACATCAAATTTTAATCTACCAGCAACCCCCATAGGCGCTGAACTGCATATTTCATAGTGTACATATCACCCTTAATGAGCCCCTTAAGGGGTTTAATGACACAAAGGGTTTCAGGGTTGAGCCGATTTTAAAAGATTCAGTCGCCTTGAGGGAGAAACTAAAGCTGTTGTCAGTTTTGTTTCCCCACTTCCGCATAGTCTCACTGTGCTCACTCTTCCTCTGTTTCCTCAAGTTTACTCCACTTTTCATTTTTAATATGCCCCCATTTTCTCAGCGCACCCTCCCCACTCTGCCTGTAATCACATCTCTCCTTCTCAGAAACTCCCCTCCCTAACTCGTCTCTTTTCCCAAACCCCTGTCACATGTCTGAAAGCATGCGGGATGAATTTCAAATCTCTCTGTCGAGCTCTTCCTTCTCCTCTTCCTTTTCACCTGTGCTCGCCGTATCTCTTCCCCTCCACCTTGCGCACGGCGATCCGCTGCTGTGCTCACATATCACGTATGGAGCGGGCGCACAACGGCAACACGAGACGCCACATCAGAGACAGAGGTTTTGTTTAAAGGATGGATTGAGAAGCGTTTTGGTCCATTGGTTTCCAACTCAGTTTCCTCTCATGTATAATGGATGACGCGAGTCTCTTGAAACATTGTTTGGCGATTCTAATCAGAGTGCCTGGCCTGTTGAATAATAAAACAGGGGGGGGCAAAATGAAGATGTCTGAGGGACACCTGCTGATTAGAGCGCAGACTATGTTTATCACAACTGCCCTCAACAGGGGTTGTTGTTGCTTGTTACATCACCGCATGTAGACATAGACTCCAAAGGTTTCTTATCTTTTTGGTTTCTCTTTCTTTTTTTTTTACAGACTCACATGCACAAACACTGGTGTGCGCACACACACGTGTACATTCAACAGAAGAAGTAGAGGATTTCAGGGAAGAAGATGCAGCACACCAGAATTGCACTGACATGCATGATGAGCTATTTTTAGAAGTATAGTGTAGGGAGCTGGACCGTGTCGCGGCACGTGCAGAGCTTGTCAGTCCTAAATAACACCCCCAAACTCTGAGAGAGAGAGTCTGGTTTACTTTGACTGTGGTCTTCGCCATTAGGAGGGAACAATAGAGGAGCCGAGGAGGATGACTGCAGACACAATTCAATTCGCAACGTACGCAATACAAAACATATAAAAATTCAGTGGATGTAAAAGCTGTATTTTCATGCAGTCATTTTTCAGTTTTACCTGAGGAGCTTCTGTAATTTAAAGTGTTACTTAATATCTTTGCAGTTCGAGCATAGCATGAGATACCCTTCTGAATTGAGGCACAAACTGCTTAGGGTAATAAGTGTTTGAGATTAAATAAAAGCATAGTCATTAGTGTTAGGTAATGAATAATTCACTCTGTCTGAAAACACTGAAGGCAAATGCACAAGGCTGAAAACTGACCAACACAGGCAACTGTTGTAATCCTTAAGATTTAAGCCCTGGTTGGTTTGGATCCACTCATGGTCACTCATAGTAAACCATAACAAATACGGTTTAACATTACAGCAAATACACTGTTATTTCCGTTAGTGGAGCCAAACAATTTTTTTTATTTTTTTTATTTTTTAAGATAGTCAATCAATAAAGTGCCTATTTTCCCCACTCCATGAGCACCTACTTAATGCTTTGATTTTTATCTGTGTGTGTCTGCAGTAAAGGGGCTGACATCATTTGTAAAAAAAAAAAAAGACAAAACAAAACATGATTGCAGTTTCAATATGCAAATTCTGTTGATTGTTCTGTTGTCATTTTTGCTCTTAATTTTCACTTAAAGAAACATAGAACTGATGATGTTCCTTTATGTCTTGAGAATTGGAGTTGTTTTCCAGAGTGTCTCTATTGCCACACAACACTCTAGGTGTTAACAACGCACAACAACGTTGTGATTTATTTTACCTGTTTCAAAAAATAAATTGTAGTGCCTATATTTGGATATTGCACTTGGTCATATTGTGATTACACTGGGATTATCTGTGCAGCCCCAATCTTAACTTTGTGGAAGGATGGGACTACATTATGAATATGTATTTTGTTTTTCTTAAGTCTGGTTTATGTTCTTTGTCTTTGAGTTTGCTCTCTCTGAGTTCTTATAGTTGGTGGTGATTTGTGTCTTTTCTGTTGTTCCTCTGATCAGGGTCCACACTACACTGGTGTTGGTGAGCAGAGGGTCTCCACTGCAACTTCATATTGATAAGAACGTATGCAAGGCTCAGTCTTTGGTGGAGTATCCCAGAGTCATCAGATCATTTTCAGATCTTGGAGAAGTTAATGTAAGTTGATGTGATCCATTGTGTTGTTCCATTTATAGGACTTCCTCCGGTTAAACATGTCTCAGCAGAAGTGTTTTGTTTTTCAGCCCAGTAGGCAAAATCTGCTTCTTGGTGCGTTGGAGCTATAAAACGAATGAATCAGAAACTGGGTGGAAGAGGACAGGAAAGATGATGCATCAGATCTGTGTTTGATAGTTGGTTCCCACTGCCCTGCCCTGCATACAGTATGTATGTGTGTGGTGTATTGGACAGGCTTTAATAATTGACAGAGTTGGCAGGAAGGAGGCGTATACGCCCACAGATTTCCCTGTGCACAGGGGGTTCTTCTGCACAAATGTGTGTGCATCTCTGAGTGTGCATGTGTCAGCAGTCACCCCTGACATCAGCTGCATTAGGAAAACATAACCACCAAGAGCCCAGGCTATTTTCATGAATATACTGAAAGCTGTAAACAGTTAATTGGCCCTTGATAGTGCAAGTGCCACTGTGAACACATCAGGTTATTTTTTCAGGATTGCATCGATATGAACTCAGTAAATTACGCATAATGTTTGTTTTTTTACAGCAGGTTTTTAAAAACAAATCCCGCTGATTCTTAACAGGCTCCATCGTCTGCCTTTTCAAGTGCATCATTAGCTATAACCCACTGAAATCTTGGTGTCAAAAGCCTGTTTGCACAAACTTACGTGTTCTGTAATTCTACAGGGGTTTGTTGTTAAATGACACAGAATACTTTCACTCAAGTTCTTTGCAGAAGAAACACTGCAATTTCACAAAATGGAAATTACCGGTACGATTGCTTCAAAATTATACTCGGGTAAATGTCATTTGTAATTTGTCAGACAATAAGCCACAGTTTCCATCAGTCAGTTGGGGAAATGACAATCTCATCATGATCCTTGCTGTAGGAATGAATACATATTAATGACATACAGTATTAGAGTTACTCACATTCGCCCCCTTTCGTCTCTTCTAATTCTTAATAACTATCATGAATCATTATTCCTAATAGTTATTGCCATGGTATATTTCCATTCAGTTAGTTCCCATATTGACATTGAAAGCACGTCCTCGGTTCAGTGTCTGTCTTACTCCTTTTCCTCTCAGTGTCACACACCAACAGAAGGAGGTCAGTGTCATTCAACCACAAGACCATGGGCCATTTTATTAAAAGGGATAGGATATTGAGTTCTTTGCTACAGTACATGCGGCTGGATGGTTGTCTTTAGAGTATTCTTCTTTCTATTCCTGTGTGTGAGTGAAAGAAAGACCGAGAGAGAAGAGAAAAAAAAAAGAAAACAAAAGCCAAGCACCAGATGCAGTGCTGTGGAGCTCACAACATCTATTTTCAGCACATCTCCAAGCAATCTCCATCACTCGGTGTCAGGATTGAGTATTTTTCTAGACGCAAAGACGCGGTATTATACATCCATCCACGCATATTTTCCGCGTGTGAAACAAGAAAACAAACATACTTGTGGTCTGCAGGCAGCAATTACATCCGCCGACGCAAACGGAGGTCATCCTGAGAAATGAAGTCAGCCTAAAACAATCCTCTCCATCTCCTCCTGCTGTCTCATACTCCGTCTCTCTCTCTCTCTCAGTCTGAGGCCGCCTGAAGTGTGCAGATAAAACAGCTGCATCTTAATCTGTGGGTGGCACAAGCCTACAAAGAAGGCAATTAGGTTTATAATTTACAATTCCCTTGCCCCCCCCCACCCCACCTCCTCCTCCTTTCTCACTCACTCCTCCTTTCCCCACCCATGAATTAATGTCTTTATGTGTGTCATGTGTGTGTGTCCCCACAGAGCAGCGCGAGCATTTGGAGAGAACCTGTCCCACACACACTCTGAAAACCGAAACGGATCAGGTCAGCGTCTCTGCCATGCCATGTCTTTTGTGTGTCCATCCCTCTTTGCTCTCTGTGTTCTTCCTGTGTGGTCTTTAATTCTCCCTCCACCTGCTTCACCTTCCCCTCTGCTCACATGCCAGGCTGCGATCATTAGTGTGTGACTACAACAGCTGACAACCGAGGGAGTCACCGTCAACTTGACTTCTTCTTTTTCCTCTCTTTTCTCTCTTTTTCGTTGCTGCATTGACGTCTCACTTTATGCCACGGTGTCCAACACTCATGTCTGTCTTTATGTCCGACATTCTAGCTCATCTTCTGTGTGAAACCCTGGTGGATCCTGACCCAGAGTCTCCGAGCGACACGACTGGCTCCAACAACAACAACCTCCTCCATCCCTGCATCAACGCCACCAAGGGCTGCAAGGACAAACCGGAGCCCGGTCTGGTGAAACAGCAGCTGGAGTTGCTTCAGCCGCCTCCTCCTCCCTCCATCACCATTTCTACCAAGCCGGCGCGGTTGTCCCTGGAGCGGAGCTTCTCATTGGAGGAAGAGCAGCAGAAGTGGGCCGAGTGCACCCTGCAGCCTGCCCGCGTGTACACCATCACCACCCAGCACGGATTGCTGATGAGCAGCGGCCGGGGCAGCAAGGAGAGCCTAGAACTGGACGTCCTGAAGGAGAAGTCGGGGAGTGGCGGGGTGGGATCCAGAGGTGGTTTGATCCAGCCCTCCACTTCCCCTTCCTCGACCTCTTCGTCTCCAACCCAGTACCACCACGCCAGCGGCAGCCGTGGCAACAGCAGCAGCAACCGCAGCCACCACGGTAACCACCACCACGGGAAACACGACCACGCGGCGTCCAGCAGCGGGGCGAGCGGCAGCAGCAGTAGCAACCAGCAGCAGCAGCAGCAGCAGCAGCAGCAGGCTCTAAACATGGCCGGGTCCCACTCCCATCACGGATCACACCACTCCCACTCCCACCACCATCACCTGTCTCAACCGCCGCTGCAGACCTCCGTCAGCGCCCACAACATCCGCAGCTGGGCTGACGGCGGGAAGGGCGAGGGCGAGTGCAGCGGGCTGGCCTGCGACTCCTGCGGCGGGGCCCCCTCGCGGAGCCAGGGCTCCCTGGACCTGGAGAGCGCTAGCCGAGAGGCAGGCAAGCAGCACAGACGCCTAGAGCGGATGTGGAGTGTGGACCGGGTGACTGGGATGGAGAGAGGTGAGAGGGCGGAGGACGCAGAGGAAGGGAAAGGCGCTGAAATCCAAAGAAGGGCGGGAGGGGGAGGCAGGGCTGCACACGAGACCCTGTGGTGGCTGGGACCGGATTGGCATCAGACCTGAGATGAAATAGCATTTGACATTTGACTTTTAATCATTCACAAGAAAAATATTCAAGGCGCTCATGCATGAAGGCAATGAGATCTAGTCATTTCTTTGTATTGAACACAAAGGATCCATTTAATCTTGGGTCCCCATTCATCTATTGTTTGTGACATCTTATCTTTATTCTATTTATTTAAAAAGGAACATCTGTGGGCACTTTAAGTTTTAGGACAACTTTGCTGAGAAAAATCACACTTCAATCTTTAGTGAATGTTTAGTAAAGAATAACTAACACATTTATTTTCTCAGCCTGTCAGTCAGATGAATCACACATACACTACAGTGTAGGTTTTGGATCAATCAAAGTAAAAACGTACTGTAAACATGAGTAAGTAGGCCAGTTAGTTAATCATTTCAGCACACTTTTTCAAATCTATATCTTCTCAGGTGTGGTGGGGACTGAGGGTTTGATGTTGGATGTGACGTGGTGGTCTGTAGTTCTGACTCTTCGTCTCCCCGTCTTTCTCCTCCGCTGTCTCTTCCTGTGTGTCTCCCTCTCTCCATTTGTGGAGTAGTGGACTGTGAAGTGCTGGTTCCATCGCTGGTTTTGTGCTCCCATATTTCTTCTATATTTATGAGGACATTTGCCAAATATGGCAGAAAGTTTTTTTTATTTATTTTTTATTTCATTTCACTTAACGTTGATGTCAACAGCATTTTCTTTCTGATTGCAGAGGACACTAACTGGTTCCCCAAGGAAAACATGTTCTCCTTTCAAACTGCCACAACAACCATGCAGGCGTGAGTCTTCCACCTTACAAATACACAAACATACACGCACACAGTGACATTTATGGTGTATGGAAGGTCAGACTTGTGTGTTGACAATCAAAGTAAATGGACCATATCTGTGTTTTTGCATGTTTTAGACCATTAACTGTAAACTGCATACTTCACATTACCACTAACATATAGGTTTCTAGATCAATAACCTTCCTTCCACAGTGCCATTGATTTTCAGTTCAGTAAGCCATAAAAACCCTTAAGGCTTGCTCAAAGAGCTTAGTCCATCAAAGTCAATATTTTGTCAATTTTTGGGGATTGATGCATGGTAAAACAGAATTTGTTTTGAGAGCTGTTCTCATCGATGGCTTCGAGGGCCACTGACCTGCACGACCCTTCCACAACATCCAAGTTTGACCGTTTTTAAATGAGATTTTCCAGAAAGGATTTGTACTTCAAACACAACACAAGCTAACAACGAAGAATTCGCAAGTTGACTTTTCATGGTATTAGAATAACTAATTATTCCCGGAACCAATAATCTACATTTGAAGTTGCAGTGCAGTAATGTCAGCTATATGCAGTTTGTCCCTCACACACATTTCTGAGAGTATATGTGAGATTGTGTGCTTTGGTATGAAAGCACTTGAGAGCATGATTGCACCCTGAGCTACTGTCGTCAGATCGCCTGCAGCTGTAAAAGATATCTACACCGTCACAACCACTTCACATCAAAACGTAGGCTCCTCCGATCAGTTTCTGTCTGACTTCCATTTTCCTTTGATCTCTTTTTTAATGCAAATTTTGCCTTTTCACCTTTCATCTCGTCTTGGATGTTTGTTAGACAATGTTCGTAGCGCAGAGTCAGATTCGACTATTCGAACCATTACGTGATGTTTTGATGATTTTACGTTTTGTTCATGGAGGTCAAAGAATGTCTCGTCTCATTACGCCTCTCTCAGTTCTTCTTCACTGTTTCTTGGACCCACTGCACACTGCTGCCTAAACTGTGTTTTTTCCTCTCCTCTCTTCTTTCATGCTAATTAATCTTGGGGCACTCTAACAGGATATCGTGAGTATTCTTCCCTGCCTGCTTTCTCTTTTTTCTTAGCTTGCTTACCTCTTGTCCTTAACTGCTGTACCTTAACTTAATGTCTGCCATTTAACCTTCATCCTTGGGCTGGGTGTTAGAGCAAAAGCAGAAAACACACTGATCACAGCAAGATATATAAAGGGAGTTTACACTACATCGAGTTATGTGGACATGTGTTTTTGTGTGGGTGAAAAGGTAACTGTGCTTTCTTTGCAAGAGGTTGTAACTTGCTGTCTTTTCTGCTGGCTTCTACTAACCACTACTGCAAATATAGTAATGCTTTTTACTGAAACTGAAAAAACCTGCGCTTGAAAGAAGAAAAAATGTTTTTCAAAAATCATTTTCTGATTGACAGTTATGCATTGACTGAGCTTACTCAAATAATGTCTTTGATTAAAGTTTGTAAAATAAAAAAACAGCAGCAGAGTAAGTCTGCCAAGCTCAAGTCAGGAAAACTTACGTTTGTGTGTTGGCTGACCTAGGTCAGCTCACATCACAAACACACACACGGACACAAACATGTACTTACATCTCTCTGGGGAAATGTATTAACATAATGTATTCCCTTACCATTTACCCAAATAATCGAATGCCGAACCCTAACCCTATGCCAAAATCCTATTCTTTTCCTAACCCTAAAACCAAGTCTTAGCCCTCTGATGCCTTCTCTCTATTGGCCCCCACAACGTAACTAATAATCAACAAATAAGAGGACACAGCAATAGATCGTTTGGCCATATACGATTTTTTTGTGGCAGCCATGTTCATGCTCTAATCTCACTCCACAGACAGCACTCATTATCACTCAATCTGTGCTGGCTGACTTTAGCCATGTCTGGCACTGACTGTGGCTCTAGAGAGATTGATCAAAAAACAACTATTTATAGCCAACAAGTGATCCATAGTGCCCTCTGGTAAAAACTATGTTATCAGTTGTAGTTTGAAATGAAACCAGTTATTATCAGACAGTTTTCAGCCGTCTATTCAATACATCTGATAAAACCATGATGGATACGGTATGAAATCTAATCTGTTGCATAGGCTACTGCTTCAAAGTTGGTTGAGGAATCAGATGAATGCTAACATCGATAACACTTACAGTGTATTTCCAAGCCACACCTTTCATACTGCACACCCTTGCCTCACTAAACTAACCCTAACTCAAGCTTGCTCTTCAACGCTGGTGGTTTTCAAGTTCTGTTTTTTCTATCAACAGCGCTAACTGCTGCCTACTAGCTTAAAATAAAAGGTTTGATTTTTTTATTTAAAGACATTTACAACAATTAAGGAATTAGTTTGGTGATATTCTGTATTTCCATCAAATAAAAGTCATAAAAAGACCAAACTAATAAAGAAGCGAACCACCTGACAAGGTTTATCTGTTTATCTGTGTAGCCAAAATCATGGTGCCATAGGGCTCCATTGTTTAGCAGCAACACTAAAGGCTATTGTAAAGCAGCTAACTGTGTTTATATTGCGATAGCTCATCATTAATATAGTTATCTGGTCATGATGAACTATTATAAAATATTTGGATTAGACTGAAAGAATGACAACACCAGAGTTGCTCTGCTAGCATTGCTAATACCTACAGTAGCTATCTGACATAAAAACATCAGTGAGCTGTAGCCAACTGTTTCTCTAGGTACCATGTTCCTCTACTATGATGAGCATGGCTGATGCATCACTTGGTCCCTGTTTGTGCACTTACTTTGGTAACTCATAAAAACTATGAAGCCCCGCTGCTTCAGGTAGTTACGTAAACCTTTTGGAAGTTGAAACTATATTTGTGACAAGTTTTTTTGAAAAATTTATGTCTTGTGTTTGCACAACAGGGCTTGAAGCTAAGTGCCACAGACTGTGCAGGGAAGTTTTGACATCAACTAATGCATTGGTTTTGCTCTTCACATGGGATTTGTTCACACGAAAGGAAATACAGAATGACATCAACCCTTTTTAAGAAATGTTTTGGGGGAACTTTATTTGCTACTTTTCCTCTTCTTACCCAGAGTCTAAGTACCCACTGCAGAGTATCAACACAAAACATTATGTTGTGGTTGGAGATGCTCTCTGGCTCCGTCTCTGCTATAGATGAATGTTAATCAGCTTCACAGGGTTGTTGGGTTGCACCCTCCCTGGTTAACGACAAAATGTGTTGAAGCTATAGCCGCACGCTGAGAGTGCTGCATTTCACACTATGCTTGTACTTTGACACATGAAAGTCCAGCATGAACCCAGTGAAATCACTTTCCTCTGGCCAGATCATTTCCCAAGTTTCACACTGGCACTGGCTGAAAAGAATGGAGGGCTACTGTAACAACTTCCTCCTATTAACTAGAGACATTTTGTGGATTATATAATAGCTTTAATGTATAAAATTGAAAATGGGGCATCAGGCTGTGAATTGTATGCATCAAACCCATAGCACTGAGGAATATTCACATGTTTGAGTGGAGCTCCTAACTGAGCCCAGAACTCAACGTGTCTTTAAGCCGAGGGTGTGGATATAAAAAGACATCCAAGACTGAATCTGGGAAAGGATGAAGAAATATAAAATTCCCCCCAAACACACTATCCCTTTAAGAATTATATCTCCTGAAAAGACATAAGGTCATAAGATCATAGGTTTCTATTGTAAAATGGATTATGTCACATGCAGAGTGGCACGTTTGTTGCAGGGGTGAACAGAAAAGAAGATTTTTGCCGGTGATGTGATTCGACTCTCTGGTCTTTATAAGTCAAAGCTAGCTGCTGCCTACCTACAACAGCCTCCCCCCCTTCACAGCCAAATAACCCTGCAGCTAAAAGCCCTGGCATCAGCCTCCCTGCACTGTCCTACCCCTCGCTCCGCCAGCATTCTCCCTCTCTCATCCCTTTAATACTGTGCCACGTCCTGGCAGGGCTTTCCGGGGATTTGTGCAGAGAAAAAGGAGAGAGAGGGAGCAGGATTCGGCAGAAGTCATCCAGAGGTACGGAGCGTCCCCTGCCAGCCTAGCTGCTTTGCTTGACTGCGGTTTGAGCTCGTTTCTGGCTACAGCTCCGTTGTCACTTATTTACAGCCCTGTCTAATCTGACTAAGCCAACGAGTCAGAACGTGGCACTTGAAGGTGTGAGGACGTCAGCAGCATTCAATAGGACCAAGAGGATCTTCTTACAGGATGCCCTGCTAACAGCGCCCCAATTACTAGGAAAGATTTGTCCTGCCAGCGACAGTGAATTGAATTTTCATTCTTAGTCAAAACTGACAAAAATCAAAATAGGCAAAAAGAAAAAAGAACTTAGAAAAAATGATGACAGTGCTCATATTGGTTGATACACATCCCATCCGTATAAACAAAAGCCTTTGGAAACAGAGTAAGATGGAGTAGTAATGATATCAGTGACAAGTACAGAAAACATCCCACTTGGACCCAGATGTCCTGTCACAGAGGCAGATGGTCAATGTGACACCATGCAGTACATCTCAAATCCTTTGACACCTTGAGTGTCATCCATCTGCAGTGTCAACGGTAACATTATGTTGTGTGTTACTCAAAATAAATGAGAAGAAGAACACTTGAAAAGAAAAAATAGCAAAGCAAACTTTTAGGTACTGTACTGAAGATTCCTTGTACTCAAAAACCCCTGGAAAACCTCCGTAAAAATCCCATGAAAACAACTCTTTAGGAAAGATTATATCTTATCACACTAAGGCCACGCTTATCTCAAGGCAAAATGCATTCCATTATGGTCTTTTATCCTCACTAATCTTAGTGTTTGGCCACTTAAAAACAGATTAAACACAAAGATCAATTTTAAAAAGACTCCATGGTCCTGTGTTCTGCAATCGATCGGGGAAATTACAAATAAGAGTGAAGATTTCTTAATGATACAAGAATGTATTCCTGGTTAGACAGTAGACACTGCTCTTCAGGAGACACAAAGCGTCTGTTCTTTTTTTTATTATCTCTAAATGACCAACACTAAAGAAGAACTAAAAATACCGCTTTGGATGAAACACTATGCTTTCAGCGTACTGTATCTGCACTCAGCTAGACCCTGGTCAAAGACACATATGTATTATTTTTAAACAGTGGCAGTCTGCAGACAGGGCATATGTCAAGTGAGCACAGTGGATGATCCTCATTCCCTTCATAGATGAGACTCCTGCTGTTGGACTTAATGTATTCAGCTTTGTACTGTGTGTAAATCCATAATAATGAAGACAAGTTATAAACAACAGCAATGCCCAAAGAAAAAGTAAAAGAGCAATTTCAGCAGTGCTCTTAATCACTGCCTGTTATCTCAGAGTGCTTTTCATCATTAAAAAGCAGATTTTCTCTGAACTCTTTGATGTGAAGTGTTCACTTTCCTTTTTATCATGAATTACTATTGCTGAACAATCTGCTTCCTCTCTCAGGATTCTTTTTTTTTTTTTTAAGTCTGAGTTCCTGTAGGTATTGCATGCCTCTTGAACTTAAGTTCCTCTTACTGTATTTTTTCCCCCTTAAATTGAATACATCTCTCAGTGTCTGCTTTATCAAGGAAGAGATACTTTTCCATACCTGCATAATATACTTTTACAAACTGAGCACTGCCTGCACCATCAATCAGTTCCTGGCCACAGTTTCTAAATAAATACATTCATACAAAGAACTACATGTGTTGTGAACAGTACACGTTCAAAAGTACATGAAACCCTCTGCAACATGCCTGACATTATCAAAGATATGGCTTCTAAAAACAAGGTGTCCACTGCATTTAAAGAAAGAGACAGAGTGAAAGGAGGAACAGAAACAAATCACTTGATGAGTCAAAGAAGAACACAAACAATGCAATGGAATAAATATTGGAGTTAAAGGACAATTCCAGGCGAATTCAACTCGGGGGTGTATTTTCATATCATTTTAGGTCTAAAAGAAGGAATCTGAAGATTTTCAGTTTAATCGCTCCTGTTTTGCGGTAGCTGCGTCTGTCCCCGCATCGCCACAGCAGCAATGAATGGGAGTGGATGTAAGTTCCGCTGTTTAGGCTGTTTCCAGCCCTCAAAGCCGCAATTTTTTTCCACAGACAGCATCAGATGGCTACTCAAACATGCACCGAGAGGTTTATTTACTTCAAGCAAGCCGACATGTTTGTAAAAGTCGATCTAATTCAAAGTCTCCCGGAGTCTCGCTGAAAATCTTCAGATTCATTCTTTTAGACCTAAAATGATATGAAAATACACCCCCGAGTTGAATTCGCCTGGAATTGTCCTTTAAATATCACCTTTAAAATATTAATCCATATTTTCTGTTATTAAAAATTCATGGGACGGGTTACTTAATTGGAATTGCATCATCGTGGTGAGGCTATGGCAGAAATAGCAGATGGAACGGGAGTAGGCTGGAGTAAATGTGAAAAATACAAGAGTAAAAAATATACAACATGTAAATAAAGTAAAGCAAAAAATAGATGCAAATGAGTTACAGAGAGTTACAGTACAAAGATAGCTGAAGCGGGGGAGAGGAAGGACCTGTCAGATCATCTTTAGATGGAGGTGGATATGGTTTCTCACATTTTCTCTCTCTGTCTAAATCTCATTAAGTGTCTCCACACCTCTCCGCTGTGGGCAGCTAAGGTTTAAGCACAGGGCACTCAGAGAATTACTGTGTTTAAGATCTCTTTATCAAAGCATGGAAAGTAAGTAACCGTGGTGTTGCTCATTTGTAATTAATAGTGCAATATTGTTTCCGTTGTAGCCATGTTTTGTCATTATATTGCATAATTAGTTTAGTATTAGCAGTGAAATTCATTATTTGATGTTGTTGCTGGTTAACCATCGTGCTACTAAAATATTTATGGAGGTAAACCGAGGACAAGAGGACTACAAAAACACATTTTTCCTGTTATGTCGCTTCTGTGATTACGCACCTCTGAAACGCACAAACCATGCGCACGCACACCCACAGACAAACCACATACGGGGATCATTAATCATGAGTACTGACTGGTAGCTTGGTGAACCACTTCTGTGTGTGGATGTGACATGGGAGGGAGGCAGAGAGATGAAAGGATGTTTTATCTGGAGCTCTTGCATAGAACATCATGTCAGGACGAACAGCAATGAAAAAAAAACTATACAAGCCCTGTTGTTTTGTTGTTATTTAAGACACTACTGTAAATGCAGTTTAAGTGTAACATGTAAAAAGCCTTTATGTCTAATTACATAGAGACTACAGAAGCATAGTTTTGGTTGCACAGAGGCTCAGCGATGAATTAATGCAGTTTCTCTCTTTAACAAAATAGTGTGTTTATTTTATAATGTTATAGTCTGCACATTCAGCAGTAAGGAGGAACACTCCTTGACATAAATCTGATAAATGAGTTGTGCATCAAAATCAATATCAAAGTGCAACTATGGTATGTTTAATCCTCCACATGCTCTCATTTTACTTTGCTCCATCAGAGACACACTACTGTACCTCCAGTGAGGCAAAGCATTGAATGTGTGAAATGTAATTTCAAGATGTTGGGCTGATGTGTTAAAATCAGGCTTGGACCTGTTTGTGAAATTACAACATGTTGCTTCTGATAATACTAGGGTTTCCCTCTGGCTCTTGTTACATGAATGTATTATCTCAGAAATATACACTATAACAGTCGATGAAACAAGATATTTCTGTGTTTTGTGATACATGACACCCACCACCGCCTCGGTGACCATTGTTTTCCACTCACACTGACACAGAAATGTGTGTATTTGCCTATACAGTAATTATGTCCTTTCCAACCTGTTAGAAACAGAAGCTTGACACTAAACTCCTCTCTTTTTGTCCTGCTTCTGCTATTTCCCACCCACCCCTCCCTGTTTCCCTGTTTCCTCTTTCTCCTCTTTACATTTTGGTTCTTCCTCTGTCCTCGGCTATCCCTCCTCCGCTTTGATTTCTCTACCCACAGGAACTTCCGGAAGCATCTTCGTATGGTGGGCAGCAGAAGGATTAAAGCACAGAGTGAGTCAGACGTGTGTGTGTGAGTGAGTGTAAGTGTGTGTATGTGGGGATGACATGTTTGCTAAACACAACTGTGATGTTCTTCACACCGCCATCATCCGTGTTTTCCTTTTTCCTGTTCTCCGGTGTGTTTATTGGCATGTGTGTGTGTGTGTGTGTATATATGTGTATGTGAGTGTGTGTGGCATCGAGTGCTGCTGCTTCGCTGGGATTTCGTAACGCTCTGTGGTATCTCCTCAAGGATTATATGTTTATCCGTGTGTCTGATAAGCCAGCGATATGGGTCTGTGCATGTGTGTGCGCATGTGTGTGTGCACAGTGTACGAGTGTGTGTGAGCTGTAGTTGGTCTTTTCCTGTTGCATTTGCTTTGAATGTTTTCCATTTTGGTTGATTATAAAGTTTGACGATAAGGACAGTCAAAGTCAAGCGGTGACTGGTTGTGAGCGAGTGTGTGCGTCTGTTTGAGTGTCAATTAGGGCTGCCACGATTAGTCGACTAGTCACGACTACGTCGACTATTAAAATCGTCGACAACTAATTTAATAGTCGATGCGTCGTTGTTTTGTTTTTTTTACTTTGTTTTTCTCTCAAAACTGCTGCGGCACCTTCCACACACGCACCCGCCGCCACAGCCGCGCATCACACACACGTGCACTCACTCATTCAAGGCGAGTACACATAGGTGTTCTCTCTCTTTTCTCTCTCTACCTGTCTTGTCCCTCATCAAGCGGCACCGGTGTAGCCCCCCTCCCTCCCCCGCCGCCGCCGCCACCGCTCCTCTCCCTCTCTCCCTCTCCCTCTGCCTCTCTCTCCCTCTCCCTCTGCCTCTCTCTCTCTCTCTCTCTCTCTCTCTCTCTCTCTCTCCTGTCGTTTTAAATGAGAAGCGCTACTAGGAGCGGTACCGCCGCTCCATCGTTTTAAATCACGGACTGAAAAACAGCCGTTCGTCATTTAAAAACAAAATCGCGGACTTTGAGAGTCGGTGTTGGAGAACTAGAACGTTACCGCGTCTGGTCACAGCGTCCTGGTCACGTAATGAGCGCTCATCTTAACGAGCAAGTCTTCTCTACCGGTATAAATCTACGTCAATATTTTCCGGTAGCTTCTCATCACAGTCCACACCTTGCAGAGTTTGAGCTGCACCTCAGTTTCACTTGTTTTCATTTGACAGTTTCACACAGAACTTTCTGTTGAGTCTTTCCATGTTTCTCCTTCTGTGACAGTAAAAAGGCACATTTACATTTTTTCAGACAAGACGATTGTCTTATAAACTATTCAATTTTTTTTTTAACAGAACGACTAGCCTATTATTTACACTGAGCACAAGTTATATTTGAATAGGCCTATAGGCCTACCAAAACTTTATTATTGTGAATAATTCCTTAGTTTCAGGTGTCTACCTTATTTTATTTAAATGTAGCTGTTAAATGCCAGAGACAAATGAAGGAAAGAAAAACCTATAAAACCTTTAAGTATTTATTTTGGTGTTGTTTAGGCCAGTGCCTTATCTTTATTTTACTGAGCTGTTTGCACTTTATGCTACAGTTAAAGCTGCATATTTCATTAAAAGTTTAATGAACTATCATCTTAATTGTCTTTAATTTTAGTTAGCATATACCTTAAACACTTCAAGCTGAAAGCTAATGATGGTATATAAGAGCAGCTGCATGCTGGTGCGATAAACTGTATGTTTTACATTCAATTTACGTATGATCCGATTAGTCGACTAATCGAAAAAAATAGTCGGTGACTAGTCGACTATCAAAATAATCGTTTGTGGCAGCCCTAGTGTCAATGCAAGACATCAATCCTTCTCTATGGAGTCTTTGGTCTGAGTTTTATGTGGATTCACTGCTGTGAGTGTGTGAGTCATGTCATGTGACTGATGTGTTGGCTTGTCCGCTGTTTTTAACATTAGAAAGTAAAAGGTGAAGGACAAATAAGGGTGAATTGGTTTAGTTCTGTCTGTATGAATAAAATCGAGGTTACCCTTCTATTTAACATTAGATGCAGCATTTAGGTGGCAAAGAAGAAATTCTCCTAACAATACAAAACGTATCAAATCGACAGAAACCAATTGTCTCATGTTTCGAGACTTCAAATTCAGAGCACTCCCATCTGGTGGACCAATCTGGCAAAGCTCTGATTTGCAGTGAAAATCATGGAGTTTGTGAAGTTTTGTCCCAGTCATTATTCACTCGACCAGAACTATGTTAGTCAGATTGGAAATAGGTGAGGTAAAGTGGCTCATGACTGTGTCAGGTGTGTAAAAATGGACACACCATTATCACATTATTCTGGATTTGAAAACAAAGGTTGTTAGTTAGAGATGAGTCAGGCCCAGCAGAAGTGGATTCTTGTTGTTGACCCTGACAACCATGGGCCTAATTAAAACACAAACATGTCACGATCGCTGCGTAGACCAACTCCCCAAATGTGTGGCTTGGCATATTTTTGCGATGTAGACATTTACTAAGATCCAAAGTCTTGTTGATGCTGACACGAATGTCAAGTTGTTCCACTTCTCAGACTCTCCCCTGCTGTGAGGAGGAACTTGTTCTCCCAGAGCTTTTTTCTTCTTCAAATTACTTATTCTTGTTGCATCTCTACCTCGCTTTTGGGTGAAGTGACGCACCTGGCGTGGCCACAGAACATGTTGGCAGGGCTGCATCGGTTCAGTCCAGTCCCCTGTGGCCACAGAACTGAACCAGGGAGCTCCGATACTAGCCATTGATACCACCACTTACAAAGTTAACGTAATTCCCTTAATGCATAAGTACGATTTCCACAAGCATTTGCACATTGGGGTATGATAATGTGTGCAGTATCATGACTGATCTCAGAAGATCTGTAGAAGCTGAGTCCAGGGCAGCTTGACATGCAGGCTTGTCTGAAGCCAGCTATAGCAAGTCATCCGGCAAAGATCCCAGGATTATTCACGATGCACCAAGTCCAAAAAAAAAAAACTCTGCTCCCCTTCTGGTTGGCAAGTTCCTGCCTCCAGACTTCAGCAAGTCCTTCTCCAACGGGATTTGACCACGCCCACAAAAATGACAGAAATGATAGATGCAGCTGCTGCTAGTCAGGTTATTGCAAACAGGCAATATCAGATATTTTATAGTCCGAACACTCTTCTGAGATGTTAGGCGAGACATCCCTTCCACTTCAGTATCATTCTCATTAAAACCACTTCTTGCCTCGCCTTGCAGTACTAGTTAAGTAGTAAATTAAATAAATAGAACATAAAAGTGAAACTGGGCCAAATCAACACTGAGGGGATTAAGAGATATTAAACACCATCTAAATCTGGTTCTAACTACATAATACAAAACTCTAGTTTATATAACAGAGTACTGTAGTAGTGATATCGAGATCACAAAATATAATATAATACAAGGACATGAGGTTTTGATACAATTACAAAGGTTATTTCTAAAAGGATTTGTGAGAACAAGATGGTATCAGCAGCAGCAAGATGAACGCAGCAGCATTAGAGGGTAAAAAAAATATATTTATAAAAAAGAAAAACTGAAAAATGGCGCCTTGAGGGACAGTGTTGATTAAGTGTGTCAAATACTTTCAAGCAGCTAAAAATATTCCAAGAGCACAACGATTACTGTCCACAGCAGAGAAGACTTGTAGCTCAGTAAATCTGTGCAACAAGAACAGTCCATTTTAAATCCAAACTGATGATCGGATAGAAAGAAAATGAGCAGATAGATGTTTTATATGTTATGGATGTAGCCTACGAGTGTTTGCGTTCTGTATATGTGTGTGTGTCTGTCGGACAGTTTGTACTTGCAGGCATTTGTTTGTGCGTTTGTGCAGAGGAGGGATGGCGCTGTACATACACTATGTTTGTAGCTGCATCCGCCTTTGCACTCCTATGTGTTCTAGGTGATGAGTGTATAGAGGAAGCGGACAGTTTCGCTGGCTTGTTGGTGGTGCGGCGAGTGTGCGCGAGCGTGTGTGTGTGACTATCTCTTCCCCCCGCCTGTACTAGCGTTCGCTGAGCGTAGATCGAAGAGTTTCAGCCGTTCCTGGAGCGACCCCACCCCTGTCAAGACTGACTCTCCTCATGAACCCAGAGAGAGTGAGTTAACACAGACTCATGCATGCACACACACACACACACACACACACACACACAGATCCACACATGTGCTGACAGACTGTTTCTTAAAACTGCCAAGGCGAGACAAAAACGGTGAAAATTAAGGCTTTAACTCTGAAGTAGGCCCTAACCAAACCACATTTCCATACATACAGCAAACTTTATGTATGTTCCTTAATGAGCTTTTAATTAAACACGAACAGAACACGCTTTCAGAGCATACAAAGGCAATATTATGAAAATTATAGAGGTTTGAAGTTTGCAAGAGGAATTTCATTAGTTAATATGAGCAAGAGTTTTATCTTAACCTTCATCAGTGTGCGTTCCTCACATGCACATGTAAACTAACCTGAACCACACTGCAACTGATACTAATGTAAATGAAACATCACCCACCCTGCCAGATGCAGAAATGAGACGTCTGTCAAAAGTTGTTGCTCATGTTCTCAAGTGTTTATGACCTGCCAGTGCCAGACGAGCTGCACTGAGAAGTTTGAACTGCACGACGTGTGTAGTCGTAAATTACTGATGTGTGCCTTTGTTCGCACCGCATCTCGACAGGCGAGAGATTGATTACAGCTCAAGTTTATTCTGTGCTCAGCACTCAGTACTTTTGTCATTAATTATTTTCTATACACAGGTGGTACATATGGAGTTAAAAGCCACTTAGCTGCTTTTGTCAGCCATAAAAAAAGTGGGCTTGGAGTCAACATGATCTACGAGCATGAGCTGGAGGGAGGTCATTGTTTCATCAACGTCAGTCATGAAAAAAAAAGTTCTATATGTTGATGTTTTTTTAAATGTTGGGAACAAACACAAATTCTTGATGTAAAGGATGACAAATATCGACAACTGCAAGACTAAACTAGGTGCAAGGAAGTATACTCGAAGTAGAGATGGGAGGAAAAATTAATACGGCAATAGTATTACAATATTTTTTGTGTCAATATTGAATGAATGCACTTATACCAAGTATTAATCTGCTATTATGTAATACAAATTGAAGTTTTTGGCCCTAAAGTATTAGAGAGTGTTGGTCAATCTGTTTGTTTGACAATCCTGTGAAATAAAGTTTATCTTAATGGATGAAACAGATGCTGACAAAGTTTTCCTCTCAGGACAGAATTTGCAGTTGCAAAAAGGTTATAAAATAGTACCACATTATGTTATTACAATATGTTTAGAATTACAATAATATTGTACTGTAAGTATTGTGATAATATATTGTGGGGCCTGTGGTGACTTCCACCCCTATCTTGTACTATTCACTACTTTTATTCCACTACAGTACATATCAGTGGAGGACCAGGTTTACATCTGAAAACAACATGTAGCCTATTTGTTATTATGCATTTCTTTACTACTTGCCTAATACATCTCACTGCTAATATGAAAAATATTTGAACCTTCAACAGTCGCTGATCACAAATCACATGACTGCTTCCAGATGTTGCAGCACGAAAACACACAGTCAACACAAAGTGAAACATATCGCTGCCGTCAGCTTCAGTCAGCTTTAAATTTCCTGCCCTTCCTTGTTTAATAGACCAAGTTGTGTGGTTTTATGTCCGATATGTTGATTCAACATGTCAACAGGTCAGTGGTGATGTTGGCATAGTGACACATACTGTTAATGTTTTCAAGGGGTGATTTAGTTACTTGAGAGTTAAAGCAACTTTTCATAGCGTTTTCCATTTTGTCTGCAGCCACATGCCAAGCAGGACACGTGATGTACCAGAGTGCTGATGCTGTATGTTCTGTGCGCTTCTGTGTTGTGTAGTGGTGACATTTCGTCTTGACAGTTTCACAGCTCAGTTCCGGGGGTTTGACGGGTCAAGGACGTCTAACACAGAAAATCTGCAGACACTCGCACATGAAACACAATCACACGTACAAACTGACTGTCTCTGCTGTTGACTCTGACCCTGTCCGTCTGTCTCCTATGACCGTGGGTCTTTCTTCAACTTTGTGATGCTCTCTCTCTGTGAGTATGTCTTCCCGGAGTGTGTGTGTGTGTGTCTCAGTCTGAGTGTGTCTGCTGGTACAAATGTCAATAGGAAGAACGCATCTCAGTGTTTCTAAAAGGCTTTGAACACACACACCGTTAGCATGTGCTGTTTGTCTGTGTCAGTGTCTCGGTTTGTGGTTTTATGTTTTTTCTGCACTTCCATCGTCCGTGTTCCTGGGTATCAGACTGTGATGAAAGACAAAATGAACTGTTGATGACAGTCTAATGGTGTGGTTGACGCCTCAGTCTCCTTCCTTTTTTCCTCAGGGAAAGGTATTGTTCTCTTGAGGAGTGACATTAATTGTTAGTCTTACTCACCATTTCCATTTTTTCACCCACTGTTCTTCTTCAAACAGTCATTTTCCCTGTTAGTATATTCAGTGTACGGATGGTGTTTTATCGAATTGTATAGAAAACCTATGGGCCAAGTATCTAAGCTAGAGCTCTACTGACACTGAGGTTGGATGCAGATACCAACATGCATATTTGAGAGTTCAAAAATTGGCCAATAATTATGTTTGTTTTTTAACATAACATTAGCAGACATTTTATAAGAATCTTTTCATATTTTTATATTTAGCTGGATGTTTTTACAGGCAGTTAAAAACATGAACAAATGCAGATTAATTAATAACACAATGTATGTATAAAACACAATGTAGAACTTGCGTATATGGTAATATAATTATTACCATACACTATACAATAATTACCCCTTGCTTCATAATCACATTGTAATTAAACTACAGTATTGCAAAATGGTGATTGAGTTAATTAACATTCATTGGGGAAGCACTTAACCAAACAAGGATTAAAACTATTTACAAGAATTTATGTGGAGTAATTAGTGCGACTCAGTTTGTACTTCTTCTCTTGCTGAGTGCTCAGGCAAGATCAAGGTAATGCTGACAGCCTGTGCTAGGCTAGCTAACACCTGTTGCTTGTTAGCCAAAACAGTTCATTGGTAAAGACAAACTGAACATCAAACTAATTCAAGAAAACAACTACAGTAGGGCACAGCCACAAGGAAACAACAAAAACAGACTTAAACTACAAGCCCGAGGAGCCAACGTCTCATGGTCACACCTTCATGACCATCACAGTGCAATGGACACAAACATTTTCCAATAATATCAAGAAATATATCATTCAGGCTCTAATTTGAGACGACTCATTGTTGTCACGTTTCTTCAGTGGTTCTGTCGTCACTGTAAAGCGGAGTGACAGTCAGCATCGTTAGTGTGATTAGTTACACCGTAAAGTTCGCTTGATACATTAGGAATGAGTGAACTTTACTCAGGTTAAAGGTTTGAATGACATGAAATAGTTATATACACTGTTTTTTATGAGTTATGATAATGTATTCATGAATTTATGTATATACTATAAAACTAAGTATTACTGAATTGGTAACTTAGTCGCAGTCCTTAAAGATAGACTTCCTTCTATACCCATCAATGGTACAAACCACCCATGATATTAATGCATAAAATGTCACTGACAGGCAACCATAAAACAGAGCATTACCAAATTAAAATCACATAGAGGTTTGAGGATTGGAACATGATTGGATATGTGGAAAGTGTAATGTAATAACTTTAAGGTGTGTTCCTGATTTGATATGTAAAACTAGCAGAGATAGGGACTGGCACTTTCCTCATGGTTACAAACAATAAACAACTTCAGCATCTGTTCACATGAAGTAAAGACACGCAACAATCACAATAACAAAATCTGATGATTTGTATCACCAGAGATATAATTTAGTTGACCATTTTATACATTTAAAAATAATCTTGATATACAGTAATGTTTCATCTACATTATCATGAAATGTTAGAGAAGCAGGTAGGACCTTCCCAATGTGCCCTGGTTGATGCCAGAAATCCTGCTGCCACACTTACTATCAGTCATTCTTTTTTTCTGCCTCAGCCAGCTGTCTCTGCCTTTTCCCTGTTCCATCTGTCATTTTCCTGTCACCGCCATTATTAACAGCTCCATCTGTTTTCCTCCTCTCTACTCTCACCTTTCTCCACTTCCTGGACATGGCCTTACTTCGCCCCCATATTTTCTCTTTCTTTGTCACCTTTCTTGCCTCCCACTCCAATCCTAACACTTTGGCCTACACACTATTATTATAAGTCCTTTTCCCAACGTCAGTGTCATGTTCTCTCGTAGGTGGAGACCTGCAGACCTCCTGTGGCACCCTGGATGAAGGAGGCCTCGATGATAATATAGACTGGGAGGAGGAGAGGGAGATGGAGCGGCTCGCCTGTGAGGGAGACGACTTTGTGCCTCCCAAAATCATGGTAGGAGATCAAGATCGTAATGATCTGACTGCAGAGTAATTCATCAAATGTTAATGATGGTAATCAGGACATTGGATAAAGACTGAGGACTCATCAACCATCAACTTGTGCAAATTGTGTGAATTTGTGTTTTTCAATGTTGAGGGCAGGCACAATGAAAATAATCTCTTGTAGATTTTTTTTTCAGGATTATAACCAGTCTGAACTATGTGTTTGGCAGGATATTCAGGTGTATTCCCTGGAATCTATTCTCTGTTGTACATATTGTATAAAGCTGTACTTTCCCTGCAGGGCATGAGGATGTGATAGTTTGCTCTTTGCAACTTTGCTCTCATTTTTCCCCCTGAAACCATTCGCTGCCATTCTTTTACGTCTCTCCCTCTTATCCCATCTTCCTTACATCCCACTTAACCATTTTTCCTCTTCCTGCTCTGTTTCTATTTCACCTTTAGCTGATCTCCTCGAAGGTCCCCAAGGCGGAGTATGTTCCCACTATACTTCGCAGGGATGACCCCTCCATCATCCCCATCCTCTATGTGAGTTAAACACTGAAACAGACATGCTGCCCAACGCAATACATTGGTACCAAAATAGCATTTTGAAATATTAAATGGTCGTGTTTCATCCTTTTCCTCAGGACCATGAACATGCAACTTTTGATGATATTTTGGGTGAGTATGCCTTTTTCATCTTATCTTTACTATTTCATTTTCTTATGAGATTGAAACAGATTAAGTGATTAACATACAGTAACTGGAATAGTGAGGGAATAGGGAAATTAAATATGCATATGTGTATATTAATGGAAGATATGATACCATCTCCCCCCTTAGAAAAGAAAATCTGTCACCTCTACTAGTCATAAGATGAACTGTGCGGCATTTTGCCTGAGGAAGGGAGTCTGAACTCTGACTCACACTGTGGGAGTTAAAGGTCAGGAAGACAGCTCGAGGCTAAACCACCTGCAAATCTCAAGTCCAGCAAAAATATATATATATATATATATATATGAGAATAGCTATAGAGGAACCTGTTAAAATCCTGCAAAATGAATTCAATTTTGTTTTCTGTATTCTGAAAATGATCCTCTGCTGCTGCTAACAAACTCTGCATGGAAATTGGAGTCCATTCAGAGTAATTGAAAAGATGCCAGTGGATAATTTACACATATAGATTTCAGCTTCCATTTTACTCCCTTTCATTGACTTGTTTTACTTTGTTGTCACATTTCCTGCTGCCTCAAGTTCACAGTTGAATTTATAATTTAAACTCCATCTTCTGTTAGTGTCTCTACTGTCTACTACTACACCTGTACTTGAACTCACCCTCCAGAGATGAGCATTCCCTTGTGTTCGCTATTCACTCTGTCTCTCCATCTCTCTCTATATATATTCTCTCTCTGTCCCTATTGTTCACATCATCCTTAACTTTTTTTTTCCTCTCATACAGAGGAAATAGAGAAGAAGCTCACAGCTTACAGGAGAGGAAGCAAGTTCTGGAGGATGCTCATCTTTTGTCAGGTGAGGAAAAGGAGGCAAATAGAAAAATAATAAGTGTATTCCTTGTAGAATAGGGTTTATCTGGGATGTATGGGGTCATATGTTCATACTCTGTATATTGAATTCCCTGAATAATTTGCTAGAGCACAGTAAATAAGATCCACTGGGATCCAAGCTTTGAAAACATTTATTAGGATGAGACAAATTAGCCGTTCTGATAATGTGTTTGACCCTTGTGTGTCTCTTAGGGAGGCCCCGGTCATCTGTACTTACTGAAGAACAAAGTGGCGACCTTCGCTAAGGTAGAAAAGGAGGAGGACATGAGCCAGTGAGTTATTACCGGACCTCTAGGTCCATCTCTGTTTAATAAATATTAGTTCATGACCATTTGTGCTGACTGCATCAAACATGACAACACACACTCTTCATTTCTTGTAACACACAACCACTTTACACTTTACAAACATTACTGAGGTCAACACAACCAATATTTTCATCATTACTCTACCTCTACTAGAATTTCACCAACCCTCACAGATTCATCATCTAAATGCTCTCTGCTTTATTTTCAAATGATTACTTTCTCAGCAAAAGCTCTCCCACCTGATGAAATCAGAGACTTTCCACTGTGACCGTGCAGCAGTGCTCCCCCCTATATTTGTTTGTCAAGAGCTCGTATGAGCACCATGTACCACTTTTGAGTGATGCATCTCTCCCAAGGGGACCAGCTTTGAATAGTCAATGTTTACTTGTTTCAGGAAGATAAACACAAGGTTCGCAATCTGTTCCATAATTCTCCTTCCATAAGGTATTCTGTTAAAACGGTTGTTTCAGTGTAAAAGCACAGCAGTAAGCCAATAAAAAAGTGACAAGTGCTTGACATAGAATATTTTAGAAAGTTACATTCTGAGTTTGTGTTTTAGAGATGTGTTTTTACCGAGCGCCTGCTGTGGTGCATGTAAAGAGGAAAGGGTCATTTAATTTCTGCTCTTGTGTTGCCTGTTTAATTTCACAGGAGATGTCAATCAAAGAAAAAAGTTGGTCCGTCCACATACTGTAACTACCACCTTTGTCTCTGTCTCAGATTCTGGAGGAGGCTCAGCCGCTTCATGAGCAAAGTCAACCCAGAACCCAACCTGATCCACATAATGGGATGCTACGTCCTGGGCAACCCCAATGGGGAAAAGGTATACAGACACTAATGCACAACACAGGCAGCAAATGCACAGAAAAGCCCTAAATCCCTGGTTCTTATTTTCTATTAGCAGCTTTTCGCAAAACAGAGATTAAAAAAACAAACAACTATTTGATCACCATTTAAACCATATTAAACATCTTGCAAATATCGGAAAAAAAACTCAGTCAAAGTTGCTTGCATGCAAGTATGTAGACAGTCAAGAGACAGAAGGTGACTGAACGCAGTGGTCTTTTAAATAAACTGTATTAAGTTATTATTCTGTTTATGCACAAGCTAATACATGTCACAGTCTGACACCTAGCCAGGTATTTAAGCTCTGTGGGGTCATTATCAAGGGCATTTCTGTCACTTGTTAGGCAGCGCTCTTCACTTGTAATGAGTCAGAGTCACCTGAGGCCAAGTGTCGATGGTTGTTAAATCCAGGGAGGGGACAGAAGGACAGCGTTGTAGGTGGAGGATAAGTGGCACTGTAGACCTCCTCCTCTGTCGAGGGCTGGGTCCTCCATTTTCATGTAGATAGCCTCCTTCACTCCTGCATAATCTGCCATGCATCCACTTGGTGTGGTGCCGAGAATATGACGTAGGTGAAATTCTTATGGCATCTATGGCTGTAACTCAGTGTATAACTCCACCTTAAAGCTACAGAAAGTGAAAGTAAAGTCCGCGACTTGGTCAGAAATTTCAAGACAATACACCGTCAGGTCCTTTTATGAACCTCTGCCAAGCGCCCCCACCCCCGTGTGTGGAGGGAGGGAGGGAGGGGGGTTGACAGAGGTGAAGAGAGGGACCTGAAGATGGTGTCTTGAAATGTCCGACCAAGTCGCGGACTTTACTTTGACTTTCGTCAGCTTACTACGGCGTGTAAGAGTGGCTATTGGCTGCTCCTCCTACAGTACTCCCTCTACCTGACTGGTGGAGAATCTTCGGTCGCGGTGGATTGTGGCAAATTCCAGGCTGTAGGTGGAGCCAGAGGAGTTGGATTTTGTCCTAAATTACCCATTTAATGTCCAACTATCAGAATATAGTGACAGTTCCAGCAACTATGACTGAATAATTGTTACCAACTGAAGCTTTAATCATAGCATGTTGAAAATTTAAGTAGCACGGTACCTCTTTTTTCCATCGATCCCGATAACCGATAACTTCTTCCTTCTCATAACCAATGCCGATAACCGATAACATAATTAATACACCTGAGGTTAAGAAAGGTTAAGATGTAGTGAGTAAAGACGAATTTAACCGTCATCACCAGAAAAACAGTTATGACTCTTCAAAAATCATCAGGTATTATTGTTTCAAATCAACTCAAGGGGCAAACAGACTGAAAATGAGCAAAATCAAGGCAATGTGGGCTAATTAAAATTGGCTAATGCTATTATGGGACTTATCTGTCTATTTTGGCTCATAATTATTGGCCGATATTATCAGCCAATATTGGGCTGGAAATTATCTGTACCAATAGTTACCGTGCATCCGGATGCCCAAGATTTATAGAGTTTTGGTTCTCTATCTTAACCGTCTTCATACTCCCTCCTGCCCAGTTTTCTCTCTCTGCCTCTCTTTGGCCTCATTTCCCTGTTTGCTGCTCTCTGCTTTCATATTCATGCTCACTTTGTCTGTTTCTATCACTGTTTGTCTGTTCATCAGCATATTATCCTCCTGCTTCTCTCCGTCTCCCCCACTTTCCCTCTTTATGCTCCTGTGTGACTATCATCTCGCTGAGTAATATTGCTGGATATAGCTCAGTGACACTGCACCTCTCTTTTACCTGGCCTGAACAAATAAGAAAACACTCACCAACAAAATAAAAAAATAAAATCACACTCGCACAAACAAGCTTCCAGATAAACATGCACACAAAGACACACGGCATAGCCAGCAGTGTTTGTCTGACCTAACTGTCTGTTCCTGTCATGTCTGCCAAAACGCTTTGTTATATAAAATGGATCTCTCCGGGGCTGATGGACAGTCTGGCAATCTGCAGAACAGACTGCACATCAGTGATATCTCCGCCCCGGCACACCAACACAAATGCAGTTGTTTCAAGAGAGCATGGATACAAAGCAACCGGGTGTGTCCCTTTTTTTTAAGGGTTTGGTGTAGCCCCAATAGTCTTTTTTTTTTTTTTTTTACCCCTGTCAACTATAGTATTTATTATAGCACTTTTGAAAAAAAATACAATGAATGAATTTTGCATGTAACTCTGAGGTGTTACCTTCAGTGACCTTGTTGTTGTGTTTTTCATTCTGGTCAGCTACAGCCTTCCTCCACTTACACACCAAAAATACATGGAGACTTTTGTTGTAGTTTTTTTTTTGCATAACCTCCCTAAAACAAATGCAGAACAGCACATCTTGCCTCTGTTAAGCAGATTCCCCATTCAATCCATTTTTAAACAGTCAAATCCTGCCAAATGCTGCACTCCAGACAGCACAAAACAAACGGCACATGTTTAGCTAAACCCTCCTAAATACACATTTGAAAGCGAGCCACAACTTCATTCCCAGTGATGTATGTCCGCATACTGCATACAAATATATGCAGTTGTGCTTGGGGGCACTGAAATCCTAATATAATGTGATAAAGTGTAGATTTAAGCTCATAAATATTGACTTGAGCCTGCAGCCTTGCTAGAGTGGGTTGACTTCATCAGAGAGGTAAATTAAACCACCCCCTCTCTGTTTGAAAAGTAAAATCATAATGCATGATTAATAGAAATCACTCAGCAAATATCAAAGGGATCTCGTTTGTTAAGCACAACAAAAGCTCATTTTGTGATGTTAATTCTCTCTGTAATATCGTCTTTGTTCCGAGCCTTTTTTTTTTTTGTAATGCATGTACCATGCTGTCATCACATTACGTTTGTCTGATTTGGATTTCACTTAATGTAATAGCTGTTTTGAAATACAGTTTGGAGGCTGCAGGGGTGGAAACAAAAGCTGGGCATGGAGACCAGGAGGTGAGCAGGCCAGAGAGGCGGCGTGACCCAGTTTTCAGAGATTTTCCCACCTTGTTTTGGTTTTGTCAGCAAAAAATATGAATCGGTCTCACAATAACAGCCACTAAGAGCTCGTAAGAAGCCACCCAGGACTAAGAAATCTACCCAACATGCAACACATACACATTATTTGAAATTTGTCACTTGCCTGCAGCTCTCTCCGCGCTACAGACAAGTGATGCTGCCTGCGTCTCCCAAACCTCCACATCGGGCAACTAGCCATCTTCTTTTATCTTTTTCAAAGGACTGCAAACACAAGGAATGAAAGCTGCTTTTTCTTCACCACCTCCATTTGAACGAAATAAAGCGAAAAAGAAAGGTGAATTTGACCTTTGATTTCTCTGACAGGGAGGCATTGAGATCCCTCATGACTAAATCTGAGCCAAGAAATCGGCGCGCTTCAGTTTTGATGTGCACAGCAGCGTGTCAGTAACAATAAACAGCAGAAGAGACAACTGAAAAAAATAACTGTTGCACAAAACAGTCATCATGTAATTCAGGCTGCAACTAGTGGCTATTTTCACCATTGATTACTTGATCTATTCTTTCCTTTGGCCTATTTTAAAATGTGTGTATGAATTGTTTTTAAAAACAAATGTCTGTCAGAAGCTCCCGGAGCTAAAAGTCATGTCTTCACATTGCTCTTTTCCAATGTTGTAAAGCTTAAAAACAGAATAAAATTGAATTCTCTCATTTTAGGACGCAGAAAACTACAATTAAAGAATCATTTCATAATTGACCAATTATTTTAGCACTAAATGTCACATAAGCCTGAATTTATCTGTTAATTTCTCGTCATACAAGAGTTTCAGTGTAGCCACAACAAATGTTACCAGCGAGATCAGATAATTCTTTGATTGTATCTCCCCTGTAATTTCCTGAAATCTCAATGTGGGACATCTTACTCTGCTTCAGACTAGCCATGTTGTTCCATGTGAGGTCACATGAAACCTTGCAGGGAAAGTGTACACCTCTGCAACTTCTGCTCTCTTCTCATTTCCTCTCCTCTTTGTTACCTGTGCAAGGGAGAATGTGCGTCTGTCTCTGTGGCACTAATGAGCTGGACCCATTGTTGCTCTTGTACATGTTTGTGCGTGTTGCGTCTGAAGATGCGGCCTCCCCTGCTGCGAGTGCATCCAAGTGCGGTGGGATTAATTGGTGTCTGTGCTCTTATCTTGGCCCCGACAGCTGTTCCAGAAACTGAAGAATCTGATGAGGCCTTATAATGTCGAGTTCGAGTCACCGCTGGAGTTGTCTGCACAGGGTGAGTCTGAGTAAACACACTCAAATACGCACACACACTAATTATGCAATGACGCAGTGGAATACCACGTGTCCAAGCATTAACACCTGTAGGAATTTTACTCACGCAGCTGTACCCTTATTGAAAAATCGAATTCATTCAAACAGGGTGATGGTTGTATTGTCTTTCTCATTTCAAATATATTTCTTATCCGCCCTATTTGGGTGCCGCTTCAATATCTCATTTTCCATGTGCTTTATTTTTCTTTAATGCAACTGATCAAAGTCATATAGATTTCACACTGTGCAGCAGCCATCACAGAAGGGAAAGCAGTCTAGTTATTTTGCACTTAAAAAAAAAAAAAACTCACTCTTCCCTGTCCTCACTGAAGGGAAGAGCAGGGACACACAGTATGCTCTCTTCTACACAATAGGCACAAAAGGCTTCTCTTGGTCCAGGAAGAACTTCAAATCCTTGTCTGTTAGACACAGAGCCAAACTTCTTCTTTAGCCACTTTACTTTTATCAAACCATCACCACGGAGACATGCATCCCCTTCTGCTACTCGTCCATTTAAAAAGGCACCAACAATTGATTCTGCTCTCCTGAGGATTTACAAATTACCCATCACATATAGACGGTAACAAAGAGAAAATCAATTTGCAAACATCAGTACAGGTAGAAACAAATCACAGCCTCGCCAGACAAGAGCACTTCGTTAGGGAAACCTGTGGCTGTGTTTTACTAACGTTAATTGCAGGTCTGTGACAGGAGGAGGTTTAGCTCTGATCACTCGCACCGCAATCTACCATCCAGCCTCTTCACCTCATCATGGGGTGAAACATCGTTCAACAGTGACAAACACTGTATTGTGTATCCAAACATTTGAACGGAATCTGGGCTGAGTTTTACCAAAAAAAAAATGTAATAAGACTTAACTAAAATACAATCTAAGTTCAGAACAAAGCTAGTTGGATTTTGAGTTCTTGTTGGTGGTACAGTAAAGAAAATCCCACCCATTTGTTGTTGTTCTGTTTCCTGTTACGAAATTTCAAACCTTTCCTGTCTCATTTACCAATCAAGGCAAAGAGATGATTGAGATGTACTTCGACTTCCGCCTCTACCGGCTTTGGAAGACGCGCCAGCACTCCAAACTCCTAGACTATGAGGATTTTTTGTGACGAAGACACCAGGATGTCGGGTGCAGAGGAGCCCCCCCAGTGCCACGAGGAAAACCCGTACAAACCGATCCGATGACTGAACATTGCTCAACTGTAGTGCTCGACCAAACAGCTCAATATAAAAACAGTCATACCTGCTTTCATCCTGGAGAGGGCTGGGAGAGGAAGGAGAGGGATGGCAGGACAAGGAGGCCGAGGACAAATTAAATCATGCTGTGCCTCTGTTCTTCCTCGCTTCCAGAGTAAGTTTCAAAGACTAACAAAAAGGGCCGAAACAATACAAATAAAAGAAGAGAAAAACAAGCAGAAACAACTGGACTACACACATCAACTCTCTCTGCCTCTTTGAGTTTGAAAACAAAAAGGAGAATAGAAAATTCAAACGTGTACAAAAAAAAAAGAAATATCATTTTAATCACTCCTCTGTTGCAAGGACGTTTTACTTTTTGAGGCTGAAGAGCTTCAGAAAAACCCGCTGAAAGTCATTCTGTCATAATACGGTTCTGTGTTTTGACTGGACCTCTTAGATAATCTCAGACCCGACGACATACATAAACATGAATAATCCATATACTGATGTGTATATATATCACATGAATATATTAGCATAGCTTTAGTCATGCAAATAATACTCTATATGAGAATAATGATGCATCATTTATTTTTGATGTGCATTGTTGTGCAGTTTCATATGGAAATACTTTGGAATAACTCAGGTTTTAGCCATGAAGTAATTAATCTGTTTGTCTATTCTATCAAGATATTGTAATCTTCGTCACCATCGCTTGGAATGAATGTATTATCTCCCCTAGAAATGCATCTTCAGTTTGAGGAATTGAGCTTTATGTTTTGGTAAAAACAAACAAACAAAAAAAAGTACAATGTGCTGATTTTGTGCGAGTGTGTGTGCGTGAGTGTGTGTTTTCCATGTAAGAAAAAAGGAAAAAGGAAAAAAAAAAACATGCAGATGTGTTGTGTGTATTTTCTCTATCTGCTCCTCTTTTGAAACAAAAAGAATTACCACCTTCATCCCCACAATTATCTTTCTATCACACATACACACGGACAGTCTAGTATGATTCATGATGTCAAGAGGGATGTAACAGCCATCCAAGTGCTCCTACCCCTGTAGTGTAGGAGTTGCCCTGTTGATCCCCTCTGCTCTCTTGCAGAGGGTTGGGGCCACTTAGCCGGCCCCTGTCAACAGTTCCGGCTGCTCTCGCTCCTGCCAAACACTCTTGGCTTCTCTTAATGGCAGCCAAACGAGCCTCCGCCACCTCTCACTTCACTGGGCTGTGATCCAGTCGCAGGGCCGGAGCTCTCTGAATTAAACAGATCTGCCAGAAGTTTAAGCTGTTAACAGCCATCTGCTTCTCCTGCCAGGTGTCGGCTACAGTTAAAAAGGCCAGAAATATGTGCTGACTGAGTGCGTGTCTGTCTGCGTCTGAGACGGCTGCGCTGGCCCGAGTTGACCCCCGAGCTTCTTCAGATTAAGAGCTGTCAAATGTGGAGAGCTGGAGCTGGACGACAACGCGCTCACGCAGATAAAACAATAGGGCTGAGACAAAAAAAAGAAAAAGAAAAGGTATTTAAAATAAATCAAATCATGACCAAATTAACATTAAACGACGTTGGTAATTTTCACATTAAAAACACAAACAAACATCTGCGCTGTCAAATGCTTACCAGTACAGATGCAGAACAGGTGCACATCTACTGCTGAGTGAGGTGTGTGCTCAGCTAGAGTCACATTAACATATAAAATGGCACAGAGGCACTCAAAGGACAGGAAATCTGCTGTTTAAACCTGGTCCAAATGGACACTGTCCAAAGCAAGAGTGAAAAGGCTGCTGTTAGGAAACAGGGCAGGACGTGATGAGTTATATAATTCTGGTAAACAGCACACAATTGAGCACAGTCTCCTGGTGTTGCACTTGGTTGTACACAGCCTGCTAAGTGATCTTCATTGAGGACCTTAAGCTGGCAGTTTTCAGCTAAAGCCCCTGATGGAGGCTTGTTTATCTCAGCTTAAGAAATAAAGTGGTAAACTGAGACCAGAGTGCTGAGATCTTTTGTGCTTTTAAAGTGCTAATATTCTACTTTTCTGTGTGCCTGTAGCTTTTAGAAGGAGCAGCTAATGTAAGAGCATTTACTAGATCCGAGTATAAAAACTGTAACATCTTTACAAGTGAGCTGAAAAATCGCTTTTGTCATCTGAAAGTGTTAACATAAAGTTTGTTGTCCTGCTTCTCCTCCTCAAAGTGCTGAGTAGAGGGCGGCGACGCCTGGAGACACGGCTCAGTCACACCGCAGCTCACGGCTCAGATAATCACAGCAGTGCACATTGACTGGAACAGTGCGTCCCTAAAAATGAAAGCAGCTCCTGAATGTCATACAGAATCACTATTATTACTAACTAACAATTACTGTTTGCATAAGTGGTCGGCGCCAAGAAAGTTTACAGTTTTTTTTTTTTTGTCATTTAACAGATTTCACTGTGGTCCAGTGGTCCCATACATGCATACACAAACATATTCAAACACACACAGGAAAAAGTATTCTCTGTGTGTGTATGGTAAATACTTTTCCATTTGTCTTTATTTGTGAGGATGTGTTAACATTTGGAGCATTAAGTGCTGAATTTCTTTCTTTTTTCTTTTTTTGTTCACATGTTAAAGTCAACCAATCTCTCTGGAGTGTTCTCTGTCTCTCTACAAGCAGGACTCTGGTTTTTATTTGCTTTTGCCCTCTCTCTGACATTGCAGTGCTGGCCTACAGTTTAGTCTGGCACAGACAAGTGCTCTCTCAGCCTGAGTCACTTATTACATGTATTCACTACAGATTTCAAATTCAACAATTACACAGCCCTGTCATGTCATCGAGCCATTTTAATTCCAGTAGAAGCATCAAGCTGCCAAATTCTCAAAGATGTTGCCCTTAACAGCTGCTAGGTTTAATGGATTTTTTTTTGTTTTTGTTTTCTGGCGTAAGCAAAGCTGTGATTGGGTGGATTCCGTCGAATCAGGAAGTTCCCTCTTTGGAGAGGAAGGAAACCATACATCTTGTGCCACAGAAAATATAAGAAAATCTCATGCAGTATACAGAATTTACTGGTAACCAATGTTTTGTTTGAACTTTATTGGGCTGAACTGAACACGATGTGAAGAGCACTCTGACTCAGGAGTTTGAGAGAGCTTTCTTGTTTTCCTCCTCACCGGAAATCTAATTAAAAATGCAAACATGTCCCTTTGTCTGTCTCAGTCTCTGTTGCCTTATTTGCCACTTCACTTCAGTTGAACCCTTTTATGTGATGGTAAAAATTATACAAAGGAACAGGCAGGTGTAGCCTGTCGCCTTTAGAGATGATATTTCTCCATAATACATCAAATTTGCAAAGGGTTATAAGGTTAGGGGTTGGGGGGGTTGAAAGATCTGTGAAATATGACCTTTTGTTTGATGAAAATGTGTGTAAAATAGAGTCAAAGCTTAAAACCACAGAGGCAGATTTATAGCAGTCTGATGGGACTGTGGAGAAAAAATAATGTTTCAGCGCATTTTTCATTTTAATGACTTATTTGGCTTTTTATTAGCAAAAATCGAATATTGCTTTCATAAAGTCGAATCACACCCGCATACAAATGAAAGCTTTCTCGTACCTTAGAATGAGTTGTTAGAAGTCGTTACAAATACATACCGGTAAGTGGGCGACGCACCGAACCGAGGCGGCCATGTTTCATCGCCATTTTTTACGTTCAGTGGCAGCGTGACCATACAGTAGGTAACCATAGAAACTCACCGGAGCTGTCGGCTCGGGGAGAAAGTTTTCCAGGTAGCGCCTGTTAAAACTGTCAAACTGTGTAGTGTGAGGAAGGACAGAGGCACTGATTCAGGTGCAGTCAGGCAGACGGCCATCGGCAAACCAACCAGATGTCATTTACTACTCGACGAGAAGACGGTAAAATGTGGGTCAGGTAAACAATACAACATCACCATGACAACATATTGTAATGCCTGTATTGTTTTGCCTCGTGCTGGCGGACCACTTGTTTACATAGAGGCTTGTTTATCCTGTTACATGTAGCGTATGTTGTCTGTCTGATGTCTGCCCGATTTCAAGTGAATGCAACATCAAGAATACTTTCCGATATGCAACCGCACCGCTAGATGGGGGTAATTCCTACACATTATACCTTTAAGACTCCCCACGATCATCCAATAGAAACTCCACCACCACACCATCATCACTACCCTGCATTACATGGACTGGAGATGAGACTGAACACAGCTAAAGATCAATGGACACTGACCACAGGTTGTGAAGCCATGTTGGCTATATGAACCTGATAAAACAAGACAGCTGCCCACAAACAGTTGCATGTGATGACACATTCTCCGACTGAGGATGTCACACAAGGTTCTGCATTACAATCCTCTTTATAAGTTTCAGAGAATCTCTTATCGCTGTGATCACACCGCTGCAAATTGCTTCAACTCCGCCAAAGCGATTTAAAATAGCACAAATTACAGCTCATTTCATGTTAACGTACAAGAAGATCCAATTGCCAGCCACAGCAGGGAGGAATATCTGTCTGGATGTGTTTGTGGGGTAATTCATCTCAAATGAAAAGCCTGACTTAGAAAAAACCTGTGGATTCCTATATTACAGAGCGATTCATGGGAAGCAGAACAGAGAAAGGTGGACACAGAAGAGGCTATAGTTTGAAATGAAGAGGAGAGAAACAATCCATTGGTTGTTAAGAAGGTGCTTTAACTTGCTGTTGTTTCCTTTCTGTTCGCAATAAACCTCTTGGTTCAGCCTCAGTGCCAGAAATAAATTGGAAGCACAACAAGACAGAGAGAGAGGGAGAGAGAGAGAGATAAAAACAACACATGTTTTGAATTATTTTGTCTTAGGTGAAACTTAGCATGGAAAAATGCAGATAACGCAGCCCTGACACTCAGAAAGTAGTTTTAAGGTGCCTTATCTCCCCGTCCCAGAAATGTCCTGATCCCTAATCTCTATGCCTTTCACAAACTCTACATCCTGTGCACTGCTTTTCCACCTCCACCTACTTCCTCCATTTAAATTAGAATGGGGAATTAACATTGAGTTTGGTATGCAAAATTTAGGAAGAATACAACTGCAATCCTTTTAGTATAACCGACAGTTTGTCCTGGGTGTCCAGAGGCTGGAAGACCTCTAATTTCCCCCCACACCCATCATCTGGCAAACATGGCTATTAGACAGTGAGAAAAACTGAGATAATGCATCAACGTGTGTAGAAAGACAAGAGAATAACATTATATCAAAACTGACAGCTTATGACTCCGTAAGTATCCCATAGTAGTGGGAAAGGCGCTCTTATCTTAAGCTGTTCTCCAGAGTCGTTCAAGGTCATAAAGCATCTCTGATTTGTACCTCCTGAGGCTACAAACTGCAGAGGGCAGGAAGAGGCCGGGCCTGGTTTAACGTTGATGAATATGCTACGAGGATACATCTGGTAATAAGATGTCAAGAGTCATAAAACTGCTATTCGTATCTGTCTGAAATATAGGTTAAATAGTTCTATTGTACTGTGTGCTACTTTTACCTGTGGAGCCCCACAGGGATCAATATGAAATAGATAAGTAACTTTGACAGATACACTCACTAAGCACTTTATTAAGGAAGACGTAACACTAAGGAGCCTGAGTTGGAAATACCGGTAGCTTGAGATTCTGCTCCATGTGGTTTACGTTAAAATCCATGCAGCAAAAAGAACATGTGAAATGTATTATTGTACATGTAAAAAAAAAAAAAAAAAAAAGGCTAGGAAAAAGCCCTGAGGATGAACAGACCCCTGGTTTAGATCCAGAGACAGCAGAAGAGAAAGATCCATCCAGCATCAGTGGAACATCTGAAGGAGCCTCGGGTCAACCAGCGCCGACTGGACATCAAGGGACAGTGAAGACACACTCGCACACACCGTGTGATGATGTTGTAAACTATAGAAGTTATAGAGCTTTTGTACATAATAGGTTGTTGTTTTATGATCTCATGCGATCGCTATTATGGCACCACTGATGTATGACAATTCAAGGAGAGGACCCGAGGAGGTTAGGCTATATGTGGAAAACAGTGCTGCAAAAACCTCTTTCATCTCATGCAAGCTAAATAAAGAATTAAATAGGATAAATATAGGATTATTTCTGTTGTCACTAAAAGAAGCACATTACTAGTCAGATCAAAGATAAATATTCTCATCTGATAAAAAAGTACAACCTTTTTTTCCCTTTGAATAACTGGTGCCACATATTTTACAAATACATAACACAACTATACTGTCTGCTTCTGTTCATTTCACCATTGCTCAAAATAAGATCTGATGTTAAATTGTTGTCTGTAGGACTGTCTGTGCTAAAGTTAATACTGAAATTACCACATATTTTCTTCACTAAAGGTTGCTTTAAAGCCCCAGTATGTAACTTATTTGGCTTTTTATTAGCAAAAATCAAATATTGCTTTCATAAATACGTATTTCACTGAAGTCAAATCACATGCGCATACAAATGAAAGCTTTCTCGTACCTTAGAATGAGTTGTTACAAGTTGTTACAAATACATAAGTGGGCGACGCACCGAACCGAGGCGGCCGGCCATGTTGCATCACCATTTTTTACGTTGAGTGGCAGCGTGACCGTAGGTAACCATAGAAACTGACCGGAGCTGTCGGCTCGGAGAGAAAGTTTTCCAGGTATAGCGCCTGTTAAAACTGTCACCACTGTGTAGTGTGAGGAAGGACGGAGGCACTGATGTTGCATTCAGGTGCATTCAGGTGCAAACCAACCGGATGTCATTTATTTTTCTCAAGAGAAAGACGATAAAACGTGGGTCAGGTAAACAATACGACACCACCATGACAAAATATTGTCACGCCTGTATTGTTTTGCCTCGTGCTGGCGGACCACTTGTTTACATAGACGCCTGTTTATTCTGTTACATGCAGCGTCTGTTGTCTGTCTGACGTCTGCCCGATTTCACGTGAATAGCTACAACATCAAGAATACGTTCCGATATGCAACTGCACCGCTAGATGGGGGTAATTCCTACACATTATACCTTTAACACCTTTTTCTTATGTTTTTAAAATATGAGACCTGAACCAGTGGGTCCCAACCTGGGGGCCATTTGGGCCAAGCAGGACACCTGATGGCAGGTTAATGACGGACCAAAGAGGAAAAAGTGAAATTTCACAGAGCCCAGAGCTCGCAGTCTGCCAAACATGTTCCAAAACTCCTTACTTGAATGTGCCTGGGGGTGCGTCTGCAATCACATCATTATTATTCATCCTGAGCTAATTAAACTTTTACCGCAGGCATAAACACTCAATCATGATTGGGCCGCAATAGTCATGCAACACATTCAGCTGAAAACAATAAAATAGGTGTAACAACAATGTGCAGCTTGCCCTAACTGTGTGTGTGTGTGGGGGGAGGTTGATGTAATTGTTGTTCCCTCTGAGTAATAAAAAAAACTATAAGGGAGACATCTTTCAATGAGACCACATCTTATTGTAATTTCCACTAACTTACGTAAAGCATGGCGGAGAGAGGGAAAGAAATGAAAGCAGAGGAGAGAAATAACAAAGACTCTTACTGTATGAAATCAGCAGCGAACATGTGCATCAATTCATGCATCCAAGCTTAACAGTTGCAGCAGCAGATATGTGAAAAGCTTGTAAAGCCAGCTGAGAAAGTGTAGATGACCAAACGAAGATGTCAATGGACTTTGTGCAAAATCACAGGAAAGGCCCCATTCAGGCCACAGCATTCAATAACACTCAAATATTCACATATTTTCACAATATCTCAATAACCAGCAACATGAAAGCATCATATGCCAAACAGCAGGCACAACAAAACATAATAGCCACTTCATAATCATCATTATAGATGCAAATCAGGCACAGAGACAAATATCCACATTATAAGAAGTGGAATAATTAGCCAGCACACAGGAAAAAAAACAGCTTAAGTATAAGCAGCAATAACCAACACCAAACAACAACAACAAAAACCATAACAAAACACATCCCAGCCACACAAGAGATTAATTCATCAATTATTACAGAGGCAAATCTCGCACACAGTCAAAGAGCAGAAATTATTAGTCAGCACACACACAACAGCAGCCGCAGCCACAGAGCCATTATCTGAGGCGTTAGTAAAAAAAAAAAAAAAAAACCCACAATAATAATAGTAAACAGCAGACTTAGCTTTATGGAGGTAGGCTAGCCGTGGTCTCGGCAGGTGCTCCCCCCAGGTCCTAGGTTTGAAGTGGCGTCCAGGCCCCGGTAGTTGATCCCAGAATAAAGCAGCAACAGCGGGAAATATTCCTCCACAAACACGTCCTGAGTTAACACGGAGTGTGCCGGCGGGTTAGCTTGTTGTTGTGATGCCGCATGGACATTTTCCAAGTTTTAAACAATTTTTCCAGTTCTGTCATGGTGACTGACAACGACCACAAAAGCGGAAGTTGCCATTTAAACTTCCCGCCTAATTACAGTGGGTGTGTTTGTTTATCACACAGGGGCATTCCCACACTGTAAAATCACATACGGTAGCCTATCACCAAGTCAAATCTCTACATTGTACCATTATATTACATTTTATGCTTAACGATCTGATTCACACTGTTTTAATCTATAGCCTATCAATGAAATATATTTTAAAGACAGTGGTAAAAAGAAGTAGCATCTTTCATTAACAGCAAAACAAGCATAGCCTACCTACCATACCACAGACATAGGCTACGTTACCTTGTTATAAATCTATCAGTAGGCTACAATATACAGAACCAAGTGTGTAACCCCAAATTCACAAATAGGCGTTAAAATTTAGGCGAAAATCAATCCATGTAACATGTTCTAAATAGGATTTAGGCTACCTTTCAGAAGTCAACTAGCTCTAAATGGACCTAGGCTATGCCTATTGTTTTTCCATGAAACTGACATCTGAATCCAGACATGGACCGTTTGACATTTTAGAAGTTTATGATAATCAAGATTATGTACCATATATCACATCCTCATATTTCTGTGGATTAGATTTGGATTAGTGTGTTTCAAATATGGCCCAGATTTAGACAGATTGGTAGGCTAGGCTACAGAACTCCCCATCTATGTAAGAACACCATAGGCTACGTGTTTGTTACTGTGTGATTGTGTGAGTAGCCTATATAGCCTATTTCTATTGGCAGCTCTGTCATTTAGGACCATCTGAAAGAGATTACATTTTCCTACAAAGTGATTGCAGCAGAGTTTACATTGTAATTTTTGAAATTGATGGTTATTCTGTGAGACAATAGTGCATGCATTGATCTCTGACTTTTTCTTTCCTTTAAAAAGACTACATTAAGAATAATCAAATAATTTGAATGGGAAATGAACAAAGCTTAGATACAAGATGCTGCTTCACACACTGTTCATTTCCATGGAGCTGCAAATTTCATACTGAGATATTCATTCTGCACAAATGTATCTTTAATTTTCACAACTGGTGTCAAGTTCCTCATTTGGGTTCTATACCTTCACTTTAAAGACTTTTGCAGCATAATTCACAGACTCCTTTAATCTTTCCAAGTGCAGCCCAATTGGCAGTAGCCTAAGTTAATTAAGTTTCATTCTGCTACTAAATGAAAGGTGCTGTTACGTTTTATTCTATTTTATTTACACTCTTCTTTGGATACCAGAAATTGCAGTCCACTTCAATTGAGCACACTACACATGGGAAAAGTGGGTCATGGGCACTAGTGACTGAAAACATCTCACCTGCAGGTGAAGATCTAAGCATGTGATTTTGCACAACGCTGAGCAAGCCCTTTGTTTTATTGTTTAGGTGCATTTTTTTTTGTTCTCTCTGTACCTCTGGCAGCCTTCAGCAGGTAAACAATTAACTGCACATGAGTGAAGGATCACAATCTGTCATGATCAGCACTTCTGAGTTGCTGATGTGGAGTTTTAGGCTCCCTCACGTAGCCCACCGTGGGGCAAAAACACACTAGTTCAAGACCTGAAATAGCCTCTGAACTGCACAAACACTGTATCTTACACAATGAACTACATTGTTCTGCAATGAGTCTAATTTGTAATTCGCCTCAACCCTATGGAGACCTGACCAATTTCAAACCAGCCAGCTGATTTATTAATGCTGAGGTTTTGATGTTTGAACAATGAATATAGAATGGCTGATGTTTTTCAAAAACTCAATATTTATTGGACAGACCTTCACACTTAGAATGAGATTTCTATCTCTCTGATTATCAAACATCAATTTCATTTGAAATTGTATTTCTGTTGAATTTAGATAACACAGCGAGATGTTTACCTAATAATAATAACCATTTTTCCTGTCTGGTACAATGTGTGATATGGTGTCTTTAATTGTGTTGATGTTTATGAAATATCAAATTTGACATTGGATTTTGAGCATAAATGTCAGAAAGACAAGGGAAAAGAAAGTCAGAAACTAATTGAGTAATTTATTGAGGGAGCATTCAATCTTTCAACATTATGGAGAACCTGAAAGTCATTCCTGCCAGTCTTTTCCCATGGGCAAATGAAGTGTAGCACTATGAAATTAGCACAAGAGGTCAGTCAGTGTGACACCTTATTTCCTGAGCTGTGTGAAAGCTTACCAGATGTGTGCAGACTGAAGGTTAAATTATTGGGTTGACACACACACACACACACACACACACACACACACACACACACACAGGTTGTTGAATGCAAATATCACCGCTGTAAATTCAATACAAAAATCATCACTGAAGATCCGTTAAGAAATGGAAATGGAAAACTGTTCTGCATAAGATTCAGGCCTTGCATTGTTTAACCCATATGTCATTATTTGTACATGAATGGCAAATGCACAAACTAGTCCATTAGTTTTTACTATTTCACAAAACAGTACACAAAATCATCTAATTTGATCATCATCAATTCATGTTGAAATATTTTCCTGTGTGATCACTGGGGTGCAATGTTGCATTGTTATAAGGAAGGAAAATGTACGATAAATGTTGCTTCCTCAGCATCTAGTGGCCAATGGAATAACTACACTTAAAGTAACAAGGGTTTAATCCTTTGTATTCAAATACAAAAGTTTCTCAGCTTTTTATCTTTTACAAACAAGGAACTTAAAAGGCACTCAGCACATTAAATAGTCAGATTAGATCATGGGTCATGCTCTTACTTTAAGTTTAAATGTATTATGTCTAAGGCCAGAAGTTTGATTAAAATTTGTTATAAATGTGATATAACAGCAGCCTCAGAAATGACATGGTGCACAGTGCACTCTAGTGTTGTGTTTCTAGAACTGTAAAGACAAAGCTCAAAAACATTACAGAAAGGCAATCATATTTTATTCAAATGATGAACAAGATACAGTATGTATAGAATAATTCATTTAAAGGTCCAGTTTCGCTGCAAAGGACCTTTCATGCTATGACAATACAGTGGTATGTGTTCAGTATGTTGGCATGCATTTAGGGGAAAAGAGCCCCCAAAGCTCTGAATAAAATTAATTACACTATAGATTTCAAAACCATGTGAACAATAAAGGTTAATCACTCACTGCCTGTCTCTGCCCATCTCTGATGAGAATGGACAAAGACTGTATTGAAACAAACTACAAGTTTAAATTTTGTATGTATAAAATATGTATCATACAGCTTTTTTGTGGCTTGCACTGTCATCCAGCATTCAGACCCCATCTCTCCTTCAGTTCATTCCCGTTGGTCATAGAGGGCAAAATATTCACACCACAGCCTAATGCCTGTCTTATTTTACTCAAGGTAAAAAAAAAAAATCTATAGGTAACAAAAATCAATAGCAACTTACAGTAAATCCTAATAAATGTGTGGAAGGAATTTTTTTTTGAATGAGGTAACATTTCACAGTACAAAACAAATTGAGGCATTTCTGCAAGGAAATGTCTGACTCAATGATGGGTTTTAAAATATTCTTGACTTTCATAAAATTTTCAAATGAAAAAAAGAGAAAGGGAATAAACTTTGGGCCATTTTATACAAATCTAAAACTAAATTGGGCGTCTCGATCTGTAGAATAAGTTAATAAGACTTAAACATTGGGTAAGAGAATTGATCAACCCCATTAAGCCCTCCTCAGCCATCCAGTGAGTTTACACACTGTCTGTGACAATCTGACAGAGTTTACCATTGCACCATACAGAGAAAGACACATCATATGCATAGTACTAGTCTTAAAAAACAGACATATAGTACAGTTCAGAGTGACATGCAAGTAGTACGGGAAAAAAAGTCCCTTTCTCATACATTCAGCATTTAAGTGCTGAAACTATCGGTGTATGGAAGCATTAAATATTATCATCAATATTGTGTCAATATTTAATATCAACTAGAAACACATCATGTGACCTCATCTATACTAACACCAGTGTCTTTGAGAAAATGAAGAGAACAAAGAGTAAACAAAGGAACATAAATGGGAAAATGCTAATTTACTGCTTTGGGATAATCTAAAATGAAACGCATGAATAATAATAAAAAAAAGTACTTTATAATCATAATTAATTAGAAATTGTGTAGCGTGGCCTACTCCTCCAACCAAAGATGACAACAGTTTTCACAACACTCGTACAGATATGCATAGATTTGTACAAAAAGTCTGCAGCTGCACTATGCTTCCATTTCAAAACCTACTGTGGTAGCCAGCTCTCGTAGTTCAATAAGAACAATTAGTTTAAAGGTTTGTTTGTTTGTTTAAGTGACTTTACAACATTATACATCATTGAAAGGTTTTTGGTGTCCTGAAAATGTGCATCTTTTTTTTAAAATAACATTAGCAATTCTTACAAAACAAAACAAGTAAAACAAACATCCACAATTTTAACTTGAGGTTCAATAGTCATGGTTTTCGGTTTTCAATCGACACACGCGAACATCCACCTCGAGAAGTGAAACAAATACATGACACATCCGAAACATGTGAAACTCCGCTGTACTGTACCAACACATGACCTTATTTGTCCAAACATCTGGAAAGAAGTGACTTACAGTTTAAACTTAAAAAAACTGTTCTAACCTACAGAGTAAATTTGCACCAACACATTCTGTATTTCTCATATGCATCAGTACCTCCTACTCAATCTGTTGCAGCCCTATTATGAATGAATTAAAAAATATATAGTAAACACCTAAAAATCATGATTGCTCACTTAAAAAAGATTCACTAGAAGCAAAAGCTTTGCAACGGAAGGAAATCTCATTGTTTCCTATATCTTGTATGCAGTAAAGATGAATGTGATTGTTCACAAAGCACTGTATCAAGTGTTTTTAAAGCTTTCTACTGATTGTAATAAATAGGAGACTCAATAAAGAGCCAGTGGTAAGACTGAGAAACGAAAAGTTGCATCAAACACGTGTGTCTATGAGCGTGCCAGTGTTTCTAAATAGCTTATACAGAGTTGCATTGGGAAAATGAACACATGCATTCAATGAAGTAAACATTTTATCACTCCCCTTTTTCAATTTCAGGAAAACTGTACACATTATTCTAAATTACAAAAACTGGGCACTGCTACTCTGAAGCAGAGTGGACCAGACAATCATTGTCAGGAAAACCCGCTGTACCAAAGACAATGTGGAGGTGATGGTGAAGACAACCATCCCTCCGCACAAGCCATCATCATCTCCTGTTCCCACGCCCGCTGTGTACCTGAAAGTATCATCAAGTAAAAGACAAGGAGAAACACAAGTGGCTACACTACGATAAAACACAAAACTGTACAGTTGAAGCCTGAGACAAAGCATGCTAGGACTATCAATGCATGCAGGGTAAGAGGAGAAGATTGGGTTAGGTGGTCAGAGCTGCAGCTATGTTCAGGAGGATCCTCTTTTGGATCTTCCCCACGTGACTGTCGCGAGTCCCACGCTAAACCTTATGGAATGGAATAAAAGCTTAGCAGATGGTTGTCAAAGTGCCTTGGATGCTGTAATTTCTGTTTTTTCTGCGTCTGCCACGCTTGTCCACCTCCCAGGAAACGTACGTAGGTGTAGGCTGCCAGTATAAAAACTGTGAGTAAAGGGGTGTTTGTGCTGTGTGGATGCAGCCAGGCAGAAACCAGCATGCGTAATAAACACTCCGTATCAGGAGAGAGCCTCGTCTTCTCCCACGTAGGGCAGGTCCATACTCCTCATGCCATCACCACTCTCCTGTTTCCTAAGTAACACACCAGAGACGCAGCATTAGTCAATGATAGGGGGAGCCTGCTGTCAATCCTACGTATATCACTGAGCAGAGAAATAAATACTTTTAACTCAGGTTAGGAACTGAAACCACCTATTTACTTGTTACATAATGCAAAGGCAGCAGGCACTAAGGAAACCTGGCAATCTGACATTTTGCTGGCCAGAATCATAACCAAGAAGAAAGGCAGGGGAGGAGGGGAAAGGGGAACAATGTTATATTAAAGAAATCATATATTCTAAGGAGAGACAAAGGCATTCATTTACAGAGATGTCTTTTGGATGACTGGATGCTTCATGCAAGGAAGGAGTAACAACTTATCAAGATACATGGATGCTCTGGGCTCATGACAGTTGACATACAAATACAATACTACATCGTGTCAGAGAAGCATTCATTTTTTTCATTTGTTTTACTTTAAGAGGGATTTTATTTGGCCAAATTGCACCGTAAAACAATACAATGACATCAACATAAAACAACATCAAGTATTACTGCAAACTTGTAACAACACCTCTCTGACACGACGTCAGCTTAAACCTTACATTGTGCAGGCGCAAATAACATTCTGCATTGTATTATATTCTGAAATATTCAACAAAGATCCTGTTACTTAAAAAAGTAACAAAGATCTTGTAACAAAAAAGCCAAATTCAGCAAATTTTGGTAATTTGAACAGCTTCAACTACTATAAATGAAATGGGATATACTGGATTATTCTGCACATGCCAAGAGCAACCTCAGATACAAGAAATTAAGAAAAAAAAAACACAAATTAAACAGAAATACACAGTAAATCTTCTTGCAGTTGCTAGAGACTCTTTGCAAGCCCAGTGCCGTAACGTATTTGACCACTAAAGCCACATTGGCAAATGCAGCTGCTTCTATCATGCCAGGGGAGCTTGATTACACTTGCTACCACTGAATTTAAACACTATAGTTATTTACCTTTTTTGGTTACAATGTATGTAGCAGTATCTCACTTTGCCTGCTTTGCCTTTCCTGCAGGGCAGGAGAGGAAGGAGAGAAATAGTAACAGTCTACTAGACAAACATTGGCTGGCTGCAGCTTTGAGTGAGAATATCATAGTGACAGCACACTGATACGAGTATTTTGTCTCCTAATATAAACTGTAAAAGCTTAGAGACAGATTTTAAAGCCTGTTGTGTTTCTGTAAACAGCCCTTACTTGAGTGTTTGCCCCGGAGTACACAAACTGCTGCGGTCTTCTTTACGGCCCCAGTCGAAGGGGTTCCCGAAGGAACGTTTCCTCAGCATGGTTCTAACCAGGATCTGACAAAAGAATAACGGACAGTCATAAAACACCAACCAAACATGAGTAGATTCTACATTTTACTTTGTTAAGACACGAGCAGGTGTGTTCATACTTATTACTGTCCGACCTTTTCATTTAAAGATCCTGGAAAGCAAATTTGCAGTTTTGTTAACAATAACATCATATATGTTACACAAGTATTCCTCAAATGTGTAGCGGGGAACAGATGATGCTCTTGGTACCCCACTTAGCATATTTCCCCAATAATAACATAATAGTATATTACATATAATAGTAATACCGGTATATAGCACTAGCATCAGTGGCTGTGCTACCTTTTCTTGGTTTACTGCTGCTCCACAGCTATGCCTTCTCTTCCGTGCATCTTGCATCTTCCCTGGAAGCAACAGTACTGACAGAGATGTGTTATACAAATTTCGGGAAGATGCTGAGAAGAGGAAGAAGCGGATTGTGTATTTTGTAAAAAGGGGAGATGGAATGGAAGTGAAGCTCAGCACTAAAAGCCGCCTCTGCAGTTGGCATTTTTCAGCAGAGTGTTCGGCCTTCGAAAAACAACTGGGATTCACTGATAACAGGCTGCAGAACGGAGCCAAGCCGAGCATGTCCTCCTAGGGTTTCCACCTGCTGCTCTGCCAGCATCGCGCACCACAGGAAAAACTTACCAATCTGTTGGAGACTGAGTGGAACAAGGTTGCTGGTTCCTCCCACTCAGAATATGACTCTGAATGAAGTCACATTTCCTTTTCCCATGAAGTTAACTGACAGGGATGCGTTTTAGTGCCTTCCCGTAACCCCTAAGCCACGTCAATACTCACATATTTTTCTGCTTTACAGAATATTTAAGCCCTCGTTATAGAGGTCAACACAAAAAAAAGCACTGAAAGGTTTTTCATTCCTTCCAAACTCACAAATTTCCCATTAATTAATGAAAAGATTATGAGAGTAAAAGATTATGGAAATAAATTGACAAAATGACTCAGACACCTGCTTTAGGGTCAATCAAATAGGTGGCAGTGGTGGAGTGACGGTGTTGTGATTCACTTCACTTGCTCCTGACAGAAGCAGTGGTGCAGGTGTAGCTGTGACATCCCATCAATATGACAAAAGCAAGTTGACAAACTCACCACTGTAGCCAGGCTGGGGATGTGTTTAACTGAATTCTCCACCTCTTCCTCCGTCACCTCGATCAGCATACAGCAGTTGTCGTCCTCGAGGGGGAGGGGCTCGGCACCGTGCCTCGTCACCCATGGGTGCAACTGATCACAAGCATGAGTTTCAAAAGGAACTGGGTTATAAAACTGATCATCAAAGTCAGTAAAAGAGTTTTTACAGTAGATCAGGTTGTGCAGGAAACAGGTGAATATGTTTTACCATGACAAACACATTATGGACAATGAACCGATTACCAACTGTCTGTGAGGATTTGAAATTAACAAACAGCAGCATTTCAATATTAGGAGACATTTCATCCTCATAATCCATTACAACACAGGTGATCCAGGCATCAGGTGGATTATTGCACATAATGTATGAATGTCAAACTTCTTTTATTGTAAAGAAAAAAGAAAGAAAAAGGTGTTTACCTTAATCTGTGCAACTGATATCCTGGTCTCTGGATTCTTGTCCAACATTTTCAGCAACAAATCTTTGAGATCATCTGATATGTCGGCGCTGTTGAGACAGGAAGAATCACAGCTGAACGTCATCAATTACATTAAGTCATTAATTTAGCCTGCAAGATCCATATTTGATGTATGACGTTAACAAGAAGACATTTAATTAAATAAACAGCAGCCACAGTGATAATAAATCCTGCTGCTTCCCTGGCTACTCGTATCAGCTTTGATTATTGTTTATTACATGATAGTAGTGAACTCTGCTCTGCCTTGAGACACAAGGCTCATTTTTGAGGGTGAGAATAGTGACTCCCTCTCCTCACACATCGACCATCCTTCTTTTAATCATGACTTTATGGCTTCTTCTGGTAATATCCCCAGCTCACTCTCGAGTCTCTTATTCAGTTATCAAGGCAACTGATCTCAGGAAATCAACTTGTGAGGAGAGTCTGCACTTGTTTTCCTTTGTGTCTCTGTTCTACTAATAAAAAAATGAGGTACTGTTGGTTTTAGGTCTAGTGCTTGTACTTGACTCCTGAATGACTTTCTGATCAACAGCAGGCAGTGAATTTAGGAACTACGGTACTCACTTCTATACCCATTTTCACCCATAATCAAAGGTTCAGTTTTAGATCCTGTTCTTTTTGCTCTAGTTAATATTAGCTCATGTTTAATTAAATACCATGCACATTTGTACAGTACTATCAGTGCACATAACACAAGTTTATGCTGTTCTCTAGAACTAGAGGTACTGGTTGCAAAAACATTAATGTGTTCACCATAAAAGAATCCAACACTGAGAGAAGACAAAGACTAGCTCATATTTAAGTATCATGTGAGTGTTTGGTGAAGAAACAGTACTAACTCTGCTCTTCAGTAAAAGCATAGTTGAAAGTGTTTTTCTCTCTTTGTGATGATGATGATGTGATTCAGCTTCCTCATTTAAACCCTTCAATGCTGTTTATGGCTCCTTCCTTTGGTTTATCACTGGTGATGCTCACAACACTCATCATTACTTCCTGTGTGGAAAAGTAAGGTGGTCTTCTCTGTCTTACTGACATGTTTGTTTATATGGCTCTTATGTTGGACTGGGCCTTTGGACCATACCAAACTTGGTCTTACCACTGACTTTCCCTGCAAGTCCCACACGAAGACATGAATTTAGAAGTTCTGCTTTTAGTTTCTATACTCTGACCACCTGGGTCTCACACCCTAAAAATAACCTTCGATTCACATTCATGAAGACAAACCATTCAGGACCTGTCTGTACCTGTTTGTGTATCTGTTTTTATTTTAAAACTTCAAGTCATTTAAATATTAAGCATGAATTGAGAACAAGCCCTGGTAAACGAAGGCAGTATACAGTATATCCCTTTGACAAAGAATGAACAGAAGGGCAGAACTCACTGTTCAGGTAACACCACTGGTTGTGTCTTGATTTTCTGATGAAGACTGAGGATGCGCTCGTCCATAAACGGACACTGTGAGTGAAAGAAAAGTTTGGAGTAGTTTGAAATGGAAGATCAACACATGTCACTGAGGAGAAAACTCAACAATAATGAACAAGACTCACCACTCCAAAGACGAAGCAGTAAAGCGTCACTCCCATGGCCCAAACGTCCAAAGCCTTCATTAAAAACAAAACAAAACAGAGTTAATGTGTAGTGTACAGTTTGTGTGTACCACTACAAACAAATGTCTTTGGTACAAATAAAAATATCAAACTAGCACATTGGATCATGTATGAATACTAAGAGAATTATTTTTAAACCAAATAGCTAGAGTCCCTGCACTTCTTAAAACGATCCCCAGAGGGCACCGGTAAGCTGAGTACCTTTCCGGAGAAGTTCTTTCTGGTCTCGGAGAGCGCTTCAGGAGCAAGGAACGCAGGAGTCCCCACGGTGCTTGTCAGGAGGGCATCAGTTCCCTCAAACTGGTTACTGACTCCGAAGTCTGCAATCTTAACATGTCCATCCTCTCCCACCAACAGGTTAGAGGGTTTGATGTCTCTGTGGATGATCCTCTGGTAATGCACTGGTGAGACAGAAAATATTAAGAATTACAGGAACCATCTCTTTGTGGAGAGAGATGACAAATATTCTCTTAAAAAAGTACCAAGTGTGGTTTCTGAGTATTTGAATTTTTAACTGTGAGCAAATTAGCTGTCGGTTTGATGAGTGACATGGCTTGGGCCCAGGTGGGGAAATGACAGGAAGCTGGATAAACATTTCAGCAATCAGCAGAGAAGATCACACACACAGTTCCTGTTTTAAATGCGGTAAACCAAAGAACTGAACATGTCATACTTATCCATGTTGACAATACTTTGGACAAGCAAGCCTTCCTTCAGTTATGATTACTTAAAATGAAGGAGAAAAAAATTAAGGTTCGGCCTGTTTCAGTGTGCCTGGTGCAGCCCTCCCTCCCTTTCCCTCTGTGCTTAGTCTCCTAGATGACACTTCATGCAAAACCTCTCCTCTTGTGCTGAAATACAGTAAGTGCCACAGAGATGATGTGGAACAAGCCCTGTGGGTGGCTGGAGTCAAGTACAGCACAGAGGAAGGACTTGTCTGAATGGTAGGGAAGAATGAGGACAGATCCTGACGCTTGCAGTAAGTGCCTTTATCTTGATAGTCCAATTATATAATTCTAATTTAGATCTCGACAACGTTATATAATAAACTCTTTATCTTTGCTCTAAAGAGAAAACAGAAGATTTTTGTACAGCTGTCTTTCTTCATCTGATCTTTACGAGGGAATTGCCTGTACTGGAAAAAATAAAAGGAAAGGCCTGTCTGGTATTTGTTTTCCACCAACATTAAGGTTAACAAATTCCCATTAAGTCAAAACTAATGGGATTCTGAGCAGGATCTATATCAAATTACAGCTAAATCGATACTGCATCAGCCTTGGATCGTAGTGTTTTGCATTTTAACAATTGTATTGTTTTTGGTGATCCATCACAGAAAGAGAAATCAAATCATCCAAGAGAAACACAATCCAAACCGGGCCATTCTTAGCACAATGCAGACACAGGCTGAGGGGAAGAAAAGCAGGAGGTTTGGAAGACTCACAATACTCGATTCCCCTGAGCAGATCCTGGAAGTAAAAACGGGCCTGGTCTTCGCTGAAAGGTTTATCTGTCGGCACCTCCATCACAGCCCTGAATACATAAACACATTAACAGGTACACACAAACACACACACACACATACACACACAATTAGCAATCATAACTAATGAGATTGAGCTCATTCCAGTGTCACAATGATTACCATAAAAGAGGCTTATCTTACCCTTGCTTGACCAGCTCAAACACTGTTACAGAAAAAACAGATGAGGTTAGTGATAAAAAGCATTTCAGACACAAATAAACTACAAACATCGTTTAATATAAACCTCAAATGACCTTCTTTTATACTTGCTTCATGCATGATTGTATGACTGACTGTGTGTATATGTGAGTGTGTGTGTGCATGTGTGTTAGTGTTGTCCTGAAGGCTGGCAGACTGGTCACAACATACCCATGTACAGATGGTCTTCGCTGGGGTCATCCAAAACCTGGCACCAAATCACAGAGAAAACACACACACACACGCACACAAACACACACAGGCACACACACAGATCATCTTTTGTGTGTGGAAAATATTATAAAATTTCTTACAATTGTTGCAGTTGTGTTGTATTTGAGGCTTTTCAAAACACTGACGTTTAACGCTCCACTGTAATTTGAAATAATCCTTCATAAATATTGATGTTTTGACTTTTATCTTTCCTTTTGTTTCTGTGACACTTTACTAAGACTTCTTTCCAAACAGTTGCATTAGCAAATTGGCTGCACATCTTTGTTGCTCTTGGAGAGAAGAGATGCAATCGCAAGCCTGTTTGTATACTTTGCCTTATCTTGAACAGGCCTAACTGCTTCGTCGCTCAAATGTCCTGATTTCTTTTTAAATCTAAATTAACAGTCACGCCTGCGCTTGCTCTGTCTGGAAAGATATCCACTATAGAACAAAAAACATTCAAAAACAATACCTTGAAACACATCTTTATTTAAACCACGCTCAAGAATGTTTCTGACTGAAACTATATTTAAACAAACATATTAACATCACTCACCTCCACTAGTTTGACTACATTGGGATGGTCCAGTTTTTTCAAGATGGCAATTTCTTGATAGACTCGCTCTAGTGGTCCTTTAGGATGAGGGGGGCCCTCGGGGGCGGCTTTGGCTCCACGAGGGGGAGGTCTCCCTGAGGAAGGAGAGAGACAATGTGGGTGAGCACAGATGACAGGTGAGAGAAGGTGGAAAGGCAATGACAGGCCAGATTTCAGTGCTGGTTTGCAGTGTTCACGTTGCTCCGTGGCATTATAAAGAGACTGTGCTCTCTGCTGTGTTAACCATCTGCCCCTGGCTCCAGACTTACGTGGGAAACCTGCCTGCCTCATCAGCCTCTTCTTGGACAACACCTTCATCGCCTACAGCAGAGAAAGGGAGATGGATTTTGATAGGTGGGGGATAAGAGGAATGGGGAGAGGGGGTGGAAGAGTCCAGCGGGCAAGAGATCCAGAGAAAGGATGAACAGAAAGGCAGACAAAAAAGAAGAGTAAGATACAGAGCTGAGTGAGGCGATGCATATCTGACAGTGCACCCACTCACACACCTACAGATGAATATCCCAGGGCCTATAGATTTCTCCCTTCACCATCTGTGACTAACACTGACCAGCGTCATCAGGACAAAAGATTATAAAAGCGAGACTTCTTGTGTGAAAGGATGCGAGTAATGTACATGACTCATCATTCTTTACCTTAAGGAAAGTCAACATAAAGCACTATTTATAAGTAAAAAAAAAGCAAGAAATAACTAAAGAAGATATTTACTGAAGCATGGCTGTGATATACAGTACAGCTATTTACAAGAAACTGACAACATCTAAATTTGAGATTTAGAATGAATTGAATTGAATTGAATTGAGTTTATATTATTTAAGTCTCATACACCAATTAAGGTGCCCAGCCTATAAGGGCTTACAAGACACGTTTCATATTTAGAACACAAACAAAATCATCAGAGTACAAACAAAACAAAAACCACATGGAATTCACATAAATAATTCACTTTTTCTTAGTGTCCAGGCACTTTTTATGAAAGTAGCTAAAGACTTCTTTTCTGAAAAACCATTCCAACTTTACCTCATCATCAGCCCAAAATAACTCGGGCTTCACATTTTGCATTTTTCGAAACAAAAACCGCCTGGCTTCGTCATATGACGGACAATGAAACACAAAATGCAGTTCGTCCTTTAGGTGTTAAATAAACTGATTGAGCATGTAAAGAAGGAGATATGAAGGACATACACTAAATGCATTCTTCCAGACTGCTTTGTTAAATAACAACAATAACTGACAAGTCCTAATAACCTGGAGAAGTATAAAAACAGATAAATCAAACAATATTTCAAACATCTGAAATGTTAATCAATATTTGTCTGGCGCCAAATAATGACTCAGTGATCTCCGTGACCATTTCCTGAACAGTTAGCCTAACTGACAACAACCATGGAGGCAGTATTGAACCGAGAGCACAGTGTGACACAGCTACATTGTTGGAGGAGGATATTTTCCCTGCTCGGGGGCAAACAGACTGTTTTTTTTTTTTTAATAGCCTCTGTGCCCTTAGTTATTATGGCAATGATATAATCAGTGAATGCGACATGTGGGCTTTGTCACTTGGGAGGAATATTAAAATAATCCCTGTGTCATTGTCAGTCAATATCGTGCAGCTTAATGAGAACTGCAGCAATAATCATGAGCAGAAAACAGAAAAGCTTGAGCCGATTTGTTGTTATTACAATACTGCGCGGCAAGGCACAATTAACTGGAGACACTTTCAAATGTGGAGGTTTCACCTAAAATCACACCAGCAAATGTGACGAGGGGGGTTTGAATATTACGAGGTTTGCCTGTATGTGTGTGTGTGTGTGTGTGTGTGTGTGTGTGAAAGACAAGTGATAAGGAACAGGAGAGAAGTGAGAGAAGCAGAGGCAGTGTTAATAGTTGGGAAAATATCACATCGTTTGTGTGTGCATGAAGGACTCACATAGTACGTGTTGTCATCCTCATTGTAAGCCAGCTTGACAACACCATAGGAGCCCTGATCCGGGTGTAAGTACAAAAGAAAAGAAGCCAGTCAAGTGAGATGGAGCAGTTGTGAATTCTTCATGTGAAAAAAGCCCAAAACAAACACTATGTGCAGAGCAAACCTTCGACATACATACAAATACACACAGCGACAAACACACAAATGCATACAGTACAGGAGGGAAACGAGTGGGCTCGCAGTGTTCACTGTAAGAGCACCAGCTGCTTCAAAGTGGGAACAGAGAAATTCAAATCATCTCTCCCTCTCTTTCATTTTTGATTTCAGGCTAATTAAGGAAACTGGATCTGGTTTGTGCATATCAAGCCGCCACCACCCCTCCCCCTGCCCACACACAGGAAATTCAGGATAAAAAAACTAGGCCCAATTAGTAGCCTGTGTGCACAAATTCATGCTCAAAAACAAACAGAGAAAGAGAGAGAGGGACGGATAGAGAAAGGGAGGGGTGGGAGAAGCAGGATCAGTCCCTGCTGGGGGAGCAGATTGGAGAGAGCTCATCCTACAGTCCCAGAGATGGTCTGATAACAGGAGCCTCTCCAACAAACCCTGAAAGGCTCTAATTGTCTCTGCTGAATGTGAAACCACACACATTAACATGCCTACCTACATGCAGAAAACCCACAATCTAAAACGTGCCTACAACTACGCACACCCGCTCACTTAGACACACACACACACACACACACACTCATAACCACTAAGCCTTGCACAACCCTTAGAGAGTGCTATTTATACCAGCCTCTCATCCATCTTCCAACTCTCCCATGGCCTGCTAGTTTACACAGAGTTTGGGAAATGAGGACAGCCAGGAGAGAGCATATCAGAGACTGTTACTGCCTGTCCTTGATGGAGTGTGCTACTTGACAGACATGCAGTAGGCGGAAGGGAGAAGAAAATGGAAGAGTCGGTGAAAGGGAGCAATCAGTGAGTTGTCTCTGATGGTACCTTTCCAATCTCATCTTTCAGCTTATACTGGTTGAGCTGAACACAGTCCTTAAAGAGAAGCGAGAAAGAGACAAGAGAGGAGGAGAAAATTGGTTCTTTTCAAACGAAATCACATCATATTTTTGCAGCTCCACGCCCTACATGCATGTACATCATCAGTGTTACGCTTTTCCTAAGAATGCTACATTAAGTCTGGTTCATTACATTTCCCATCAGTTATTAGTTTTTCTGTCCCCATTTACAGCTTCTAAGTGCAGTCTACTGCACATCAGTGTTGCCAAGGGTGCTCGATGTCAGTACACCAGCATGACTGTGCAATCACTATAACTGTTCAATCTTCTTTGAACTTTTCTTCTAAAGTTGAACCTCTACCTTTTTAAATCCAGATTTTCAGTTAACCAGAGAGCTTATCGAAGGTAATCATGGATAAATCTGAAATGAAGACTTTACATCTAATCTTATCTGCTAATCTTACAGGGTGCCTAGGATTCTACAGGCAGGATGTGTTGCATGGCTTTGGTGAGTTAAGTATACTTTGTAGTGATTAGAGGGCACTAGGCAGTCTACCACAGGTGCAGGATGCCGCGACGAAACCAGCTCCTTAGATAAAGCACACATCAAAATGTGTGAACTTGACTCTTGGTCTAAAGACTACACGAATAACAGGCCAAGAGAAATGCTATGATGATATGAACATAGAGAATTACAGTATGACACATACCTGTCTGTAATGCCAGTGCAAGGAGTCTAAACTATGAGATAATATATAGAAATGTTCCACCTAATTAACCTTTCTATGCATTTGTCACACCTACAATATGTGATTCTTTGTGTGACAATTCTACCTACAATGTATGGCATCTACAGGTTTCTGCATTTTGGCATTACAGGGTTCATAACTACTGTACTGTACTATAACACCTTACCTTCAGATCCACAAAGTTCAGTCTCTACCAGTGTGCTGCTGCTTTTAAAACAAATGCACATAGTGGTTCTGCTTACTTTCACACAAGCATCATATACTGATATTTCTACATCTATAAACCACAGTTGTGCTTCTGGCTTTGCATGAACATTACTTAGTTTGTTCATGTTCAGTGATGCCTAATCCACTGTCCATATGGGAATATACAGGTGAGATGGTCCAGAGATCACAAATTACACAATAATAATAAATTATTATTATTATTATTATTATTATTATTATTATTATTATTATTATATAAATATAATTATGTGCTAATTTTTGTGGATTTCTTGGTTAAAGACAAACTGAGTGAGTAAAGTAAATACTGCAGCTAACTACTGATATCAGTAACAAAAATTATATCATTAAGTAATTACAACATTGTAAACTCAGTATTGTATTGTGTTAGCAGTACTGACTTTGCTACAGCACAATGCAAACAATAAAATCAAATTCAGCTTAAAAGCAATACTGCCTGAGCCTCATACCTGGAGATCTGTGATAGAAACACTGTGGGACTCCACAGTGGGTCGGCGGGGCAAGCGCGGAGAGGAGTGGGGTGATGTGATGGGTGAGTAGGGTAATGATGGGTAAATATATCGCCCGTTGAGTCCCGGCGAGCTGCACGGTGATGTTGCACTTTGCGATCGCTCCTGCAGAGATAGTTTTCTGTCTGACAAGTTTAACCTTCCCCTCTGCTCTTGGCTGTGGGGCAGCAGAGCCTCTGACCGGCCAACGGTGTGGGACAGCAGGTCACAGGAAGGAGCTGAGAAAGTCGCTGCCACAGAGGAAGCCGGCTCAGGCGTCTCAGAACTGTCCATTTCTTCCACCTGAGATGTGATGCGTTTAAATTACTTTTAATTCTCTAGTTGTCCATAATATAATAGCGCATAATAATGGGATCATCATATGATGTTCAATTAATGACAATCCTGTTTGTTCTTATTTTCCAGCTGACATTTTCCATTTCATTTCAAGGTAAAAGTATATTTTTCCCTTCCTTTTTCTCTTTTCACAAGATATGTAACATAATATCAATACCTGTGCAACAGCACAACTATACAATCAAGCAGAGAAGACAAGTAGATATTTCATCTGTCTACTAGACAGACAAAATATCTTTGTGAAATGTATAATCTTAAATTTATGTTGAGATTGTGACATTAATGTTTCTAATATCAAAACACTTACAAGGTCTCAAATCATACCCATAAAGTGTTTTCAGTGAAAAAAGTAAAACTATGAACACACATAACACAACCTGTGTCAAGTAATCATTAAACATCATCATTCAACAGAAACCCAAATGTATAACTACGTTATCTCTGGGAGATAGAGTGTTAGCTGGGTGTGTCTCGTCCTACCTCCTCTTCCTCCCCAGCCTCTCCAGGCGGCCTGCTGGGTTCGTACTCCGTCACTACGATGAGGGACTCCATGGGGTCCGGGGAAGGTGTCTCAGAGTGGATGTTCAAAGGTGGAGCGGGACAGCTGCACAGCAGGTCAGGCAGGGGTTGTGAGGGCTGCGCCGGGGGTGCATGACTACCGCAGGAGGCCGGGGGCTCAGCAGAGGGCCAAGGAGTTACGTGACAAGGGAACATGGTGCCTTTTCAAAAAACCTGAAAACCACTGCTCCATCAGATGGGAACTGCAGGCAGAACGGTTTCTAAGACACAAGAGCAGAAATTGCAGAATGAGAAAACACATGTAGAGAACAAATGCTGGCCTTTTAGCCATTTGCTCTATTAAAAAGCAAAGACCTTAGGGAGTAAAAAGTACTGGGACGGAGCAAATTGAACGACGGACAGAAAAAGTACTTCCTGATATATCTGCAGTGTCCTATTTAAACGGCTTCTCTAAAAAAAGACTCTTGAAATTTCAAAAAATTAACGCTATGATTACAACCACCTGCCTCCTCCATCAGCTGCCTCTGTCTTGGCCAACAATTCTAATTGCTCACAAGGTGGCGGCCAACATTTGTACCTCCTCTTCACTTACCATATTTTAACTCTCCCACTGAGGTAAATCTCTAAGACCTTAGACCTTAACTTCTGTTCTAGAGTTGTTACAATATGTGAATCCTCGATCCTTTTCCAGATAGGATATAAGAATAACTGATGCCATTGATGTTAGTGAAAGTTGATGTCTAGTCTTCAGTTTTTATCTTGCTGGACCTGTTGGCGGTCTGTGCTGCAGTGAATCCCGAGGGCCATCCGTCCACGCTATCTGAACTAGAGTATACTACTTTGGTTTGAGTCATGCTTTGCAAGGTGATCACTCAAAACGGCACAACAAGGAGAAGGACTAGCTGATTAGCCTTCCAGCTAACTCGGGTGCATTTACATTTTGTTAAAATGTTTGATTAATGTACATTGCTCCTTTTCAAGTAGACAAATGAACCAAAACTAAACCGATTCCTTCCCACTGGGGTACCGCAAGAATCTATGTTTGGTCCCCTTTACTGCACAATATATATACGACACATGTTTGGTTTGATTATCTTAATTAGTCATCAAAATCATTTTCATTTGTATCTAAGACTGAACTCCTGGTGAACAGAGTTAGCATCCAGCTCTGCCTCGCTCTACAGATAGATTCAGTTGGTCATACTGTCCCAGTTCAAGTCACTCCAATTTTCATTAATCTCCACAGTGGCTCCCGGTCCCTGCTTGCATTATACTACTGAGTGCCCAATAGCTGAACTGCCTCACTGAAGATGAAGATTTGTCTCGGTTTCTGCAGTCAGCCCATGAATGGCAAATTGACCTGCTGTCACTGTAGTACAGGGAATATCAGTCCTTTACTCCTCTCCTGTGTGGTCCCTCGGTGGATGAGTTCCAGCACAATCGTTCTGTTTTCAAAGACCCCCTGAAGATTTAGCTCTTTTGAGAGAGTAGGCTACCAACTCACAGTGCTCATCCAATGCTCTGTCCTCCCTCTCTCTCAGCCAAAAAGGTGCTCTTCATTCACACTTTACTTCATGTACCTGCAATCTTGTGTCACTTTGTCAGGTATAATTGAATCTCAGCATTGTGGCACTCATTCGTACATTGTTTTGGACAAAAGGCTTTGGCAAATGAACAAATATAAGGGTAAATGCATAATGTAGTCACGATGAACACATTTATCTTGACTTGCTTGATGGAGCTGAAAGGTAACACATCCATACATGGTGATTATAAACTAACCAACAAGCTACCAATAACTTTAACACTAAAGACATGTGGTTTCCTGTCCACACATTAACTATCTACCGAGAGAACATCTCACTCTTTTGTATCACCACATTGGCTATAGATTTGATCTGTCGTAGAACTGTGGCCATATCCATCTGATTCAAAGTGCTTGTAAAGTGGGAATCAAGATTAAGCAGAAAACTAGGGCTGGCATAAATCCTGTGACAAAGTGTGTCAAAATTTACATGTACATCTTACGTTTAATTACCTTTGCACACAGCTGCAACTGCAGTGTTTGACTGTTTGTGGGTGTAATGAAAGGGTGTGGGGGAAAACAATCAGAGATGCTGTGCACTAGCTCTGAAATGTAAGTAGGTACGGATCTCTCCAAGCGAAGCATCTGTGGTGTCTGGACTTTTTCCACACAATCTGTTAAGTGCTAATTAATGCATCCAAACACATCTAATACCACCAAGTTCAACTCTAAGTGGACTGATTTGATGCACGAAAAAAGCAATGGTTCAGTCTGCTTTTGATGTCAGTTATACAACATGCTTAAATATTATCGTCACAGCATCTCACCAAAACCTTTTTTTTTTAACATAATTTGAAGAGGAACGTTTACATCTTCAAGTCTACTCAGCTTATTATCTGATCATTATCTGCGAGAGGAATGGAGTGAGGTAGAAAGCGGAGAGAGAAAGAGATGAAAAATGAAAGAAATAAGGAGGGAAAGAGACAGACATTTCCTTGTTTTTCATCACGGTTTTGACAGGACTGCTGCAGTGTCAGTGTGTGGGAGCTGAGTAAATCTCACAGACGCAGGAAAACAAAGGAAAGCCATAAGAAAAACAAGACAGTGGGAGCTGCAGCCAAGTTCAGAGTGAGGACTGTGTGTGGGAAGAGACACCCACTCCAGGTGGTCCTCTTTACCTCATCTAAGCCTATAGTATATACTGTATACATACAGTATATATTGTATGCTAATATAAATACAGAATCGCCACACATTCAAAGAGGGACAGAGAGATCAAGCATCAACTGTCTGATGGACACATACCTACTTCTGGTCTTCTTGACCATCTTTAATCCCTTAAAACCAGCATTATGAATGCTTTCTTTTTCTAAAACAACATTTGCCAGCTGCTCAATCTTTTCAATTTTTTCTGCAATACCCAGTAGTACTCATTGAAAAGACGGTACATTGTGATTGTTGCTTATCAATGACAGAGGCCACATATTCTCTCCCGCGAGGTAACATTTCTGACAGTCATGACCTCTGAGTTTCTTAAGAGCAGACACTCTGCTGTGCTATTTACTGTCCACATAAATTGATCCTAGTCCCATACAGCTGAGAAAAAGCTCTTGAAATCTAGTTAGATCTTTAACACATAGCATCACTGCCACCAAAGCAGCACAGTGTGCCCAGATAAGTGGACTTAACCTCAGTGGAGAGCAAGGAAAAAACTGAGACATGACATAGAGACATGACCCTGGATGAGACTCGCAATACACCAGCTACAGTAGGCTTTTTATATCCAGAGAAGAGAGGCAACTTACCAAGCTTGACCTACTTTGATCTCAGATAAGGCATATGTGAAGGCCTGCTTCCATTCACATGAAGAGGTTCTTACGCAGCTTCTTCATGGGTGCTGCTATGAACTCATTACATTATGTCACTAATAGCAAGGCACATTACTGTATATCACTGCAAATCTCGTTTTCCCAGCAGGGTTTGGACAGAGGTTCATTTAGTCTTTGGCTGTGTTATGTTTGCAATCACTGTCTGGCCAGCAGGATTTGCAGCAGCAGCTCGAGAAATCAGATGACTGCCAGCTGAGCTGGTCTCTGTTGATGATCTGGTGTCAAGAGTCATTATTTGGGAAGTGAGTTTCTGAAACTACAAGCACTGCTGGTAGCCACACACTCATCACAATCGATCGGCAATGGTGTAGGTATTACTGTTTCTAAAGTTCCTGGACAAAGACACTGTATATTGTATATTATGAAGCATAGGCTAAAGCGCCAAACCTCCCTGATCCCTGGTGATCACAGCAACTCGATGACGAACGGGCAGTCTCGTAAAACATCAACAGATGCTGCCTTGCTCCAGATGCCGTACCGCGCCTCCTATGATAACAAAAGTCACATGACCTGACCTTCACTCTCTGGACAGGAGGGGAGGGGGCGGGGGGGAGAGGACTTATCAGAGCTCGCAGGGGTCCAAGCCATGTACAGCATTAATAACAACACAGACACGGTCCTACAGACATACAAGTACAACACAGGGCCATCTGGAGCAGAGAAGGATCCCCAGCTTCATTAAAAGATCAACAGGGCAACCCTGTCAGCGATCTGCGGCGCTGTGCAAGAGATAAGCTGCTGTAAATGGAGGGATGAGCGTCGTCGACTAACTTAACCATGGAGTTGACACACAATCACAGCTGAATATTGCTGATCATCTGATCCATTTGATTGGTGTCCATATTGCATCCAAAACACAACCCATTCTGAACCTATTATCAACTCTGAATCAACCACAGAAACACAGATGATATCAGGGTTCCTACTACAGATTATTATCTCAATCAATCATCACGAATTAGAAAGAAATGGCCATCATGATATCACACAAGGTCATGACTTCCACTTCCTAAAAGCAAAAGTTCAATTCATGGTAACAAACTCTACTGCCAATTGGTTTATAATTATTATTTATTATTATTTTTAGTCAATTAAATGTTCCTGTTCTACTGTAATGTTTATTTTGCGCCACTCAGTATTTTACATCAAATCGTTTACACTGAATCTTTACAGAAACAGCCAAATTTGTCTACATTTGGGAAAGTAGGCCTATAGAGTCCATTTGATGGACAAAAATAGAGGATGGTGCATTTCAATTATGATCTCCAGTAAACCACATTAGTGTGCTCTCATGGTGTGGGCACACATTTTAGTCATGGCTGGTACAAGTCTGTTTCAGCTCCTGTGATAACTTGACTTTTACATTTTACATACACCCAGAAGACACTGGAAAGATAGTTAGGCTACTATAAAACAAATTAAAGTGATTGGTGGTGGGCTTGTTCGGTTCAATTAATGACAATTCATTCATAACAAAAACAACCATGAGAATAAGATAGTGTCTGTTTCTCTTTGAGCACAGGTGTTAAACATTAATGCAATCAAACCGTTAGACTAATTTAGTTACTCTGCAGTTTCAGTAATACAAATGATGCTGCGTGTTAACACTGTTATGTGTGACTGACATAATAACAAGGCTTAGGTTTACTACAGCACAGCGGCAATGGCTAACTCATTAACACTACAGCCAAAAAAAAAAGCGTATCAACGACTGTCTCAAATTAAGACGTGCAAAAACGAGCCACTAAAGCTAACTTTAGCCTTGAAGACGAGCGGCTCGGCTAACGTTAGCAGCTGCCGCATCTGTCAAGATACAGATGTTGTCGGGCACGAGTCACTGATGCTAGTAGTGAGACTGTGAGAGATACACAAAGACAAAGCCACGGACGGCAGCGAAACACCGACACGTACTGTAAAATATAAACAATTATCAAAAATAAATAAAATGATAAAATGAAACCATACCTTTAACGTGTGTCTTAGGCCATCCAGTCACAGCTGACGGGGCTTCTCTTCTCTTCCTCCTCTTCGGGCTGCGGTGTGAGCAGCAGCAGCAGCGACGGCCGGGCTAGGCTAGTAGCTGGAGCAGCGGAGACGAGACTGATAACAAACCGATGTGGAGATGGACCAATCCAGCTGGGCAGCACGGGTCCCGTGCTTCACATTGGAGGAAGTGTTTGCGAGACGGTTCGCTGTGCTAACGTAATAGTTTCATCATATATCTTACGTACACAGGAAAATCCTACACCCACGGAGGAGGAGGAGGAGGTAGTATGTATGTATGTGCTTCCTTTTGGTTTGACTCAAGACCCTTTTGTAAACACTTCAGAGCAGCTCTTCTGGGGGGAATTTCTGCTACATGCACTTTGTAGCCGGCTGGCTCCCCCTAGTGCTCCGTTGGAGAGCTGCACCCTCAACTTCACAGTAAATCAGGGGTCTTCACCGTTTTTCAGGCCAAGGACCCCAAACTGATGGAGAGAGATGGAGCAGGGACCCACTACTAGCGTAAAAAAAATAATGCGTATTAAATTCAACTGGGCCCAGTGCCATGTATAAACGTACCTGTTATTACTATGCAAGTGCATTCAATACTAAGCTATTCAAATAATACAGTTTCATATATCCATCATGATTGATTTTAAATGTGAATGTCACAGTGAGTAGGGGGCCGTCCTTCTGCCAATGTCTGTCAATTGCATGATAATCATTGAGACCAGCTATTCAAACTGACGTTTTATTTTAAACATAAATGTGGAAACTAAAAGATATAAAACATTGTCTACTGCAGCACCTCCGCTGACACCCTAGGGGTCACTGACCCTCTGTTGAAGACCTCTGGTAAATAGTAAATTATTACAAAATAGTAGCCTATCATATTCATATAAATAATCAATAGTACATAAAACAGTGGTATCGTGCACACCTGCAATAAACCACAGCATACAGTATGCACTTATTCTTCTGTTTTATATCAAGTGTGAATGCTGGAGGCTTCAGTGGCACCTCCAGATATTTTTCATAGGGGTGGCCAGATGGGACATTACAAATTTTGGGGTGGCAAACCAAAACGAAAAGCGGTACTGAATTTCAGGAATTCTGTTGTAATATATAAAGGCTAGTTAAAAAACTATGGTAAAGATTTAAGGAATCACTTGTCTCGGTTTCTTGTATTGCTTTTAATGACTTGATGTGCACTGACTCACAATTACATTGTAAAATCAGTATTTTGAGTTCAATCCTGTTTTAATGTGTTATGTGTTATTCAATTAATTCATTTTAAAATAGTTATCATTTTACTTAAAAGACAAATACAGCTTAATTTCAATATAATGTGATTAAGAGAAAACAGACGTATTTTCTGTTTTAAAAAGAATCCTGGTATTTATTCCTGCTATGTAAGTTAAACAATACGCCACTGAGAAAACTGTGACAACAATGTGGTCCAGGAGACCAGCGGGCTCTCTGCCAGCCAACGGGAGGAGGAGAGAAGCAGGGCAAGAGCGCTGGGGAAGAGAGGGTGAAAAGCTACGAAAACTGTGGGTATGATTCAAGGAACCACTTACTGATATATTCTGGTGCCTTGTATTACATTTAATACCCAATAGCTGAAAATGTCAAATATTTACTCCCTTCATGTTTAATGGGAGGGGAGCAATATTTAACTGTAATATTTCAGAAACCCCCCCCCAAAAAAACCCAGGGAAACCTTGCAAGAATGTCTTTAGAACATTAAATCAAGCAGGACATAAGACACATCAAATTGAAATATGTTTATTTTCATAAAAAATGAAAATCAAAGCAATAACCTGCAAACATCCAAGATACTCAATCCAAAGACAGAAGTTTAAAAAAAAAAAGACCCCCAAAAAAAGACTATACAAAGTAAAAATCTTCACACAGCTGCAGCAGTTATCGCCTCTTCTGGAAGATGTTACCTCTTCCCATTCCACCACGGCCTCGGCCTCTTGCTGCCACTGTTGACAAGCAAACAAGAACAGAAATTATAAAAATCAGTTTGATTCAAATAATAGACAGGGTGTTTAGACAACTGCCACATATTTACAAAGTAAATGAAAATACTATAGGAGGTGGATAATACAAAACACTTCAAAAAACATTTCAATACAGTGCAACATCCATGTGTCCACCTTTGCAAATCTACAGGTTTTTGTCAAAGATGTTGACAAGTTGGATTTTGTAGCTTTGTGCCCCAAGGGACAAATTATTCAGTTCAATACAGTATTATAGCCTAAAATCTATTAAGTGGAATTTAATCAAAAGCTCTTGGACGCAGCCCTAAAGTTGGGACAGCGCAAGGTTACTATAGTCCACTTAATCACATTACATCAATGTCACCATTATTGTATCTGCACTGGATAGACAAATTAGGATGTCATTGCCACCTTAATCCAGTTTTGTAGTTTATACCATGTGTATGTCTTAAGCGGGAACCTGTCTCCTCTGCAGGTGGGTAACCTCAATGTTATGTCAAAATGCAGATACAATAAACACAGCTTCGGTTCCCCAGAAATAATTTAAAAAAGCAAGTCTAATGTGGAATTTTTATGGCCAAAATGTTAATGATTGACTGGAAAAATCAGCGATTCAGCATCATTTGCACACAGAATTTCTCTCCTGCTAATTTTTCATCTGATGCATAAAAACTACCAAAGACGACTGAGTACACAGTTAAATGTGTAAACTGCAGAAATGCACCTGCCACAGAAAGTGGTGAGGGTAACAAACACAGATAACCCGTTTAAAAAATGAGACACTTGTCTGAAGTGATCATCCCACTCACCTTGTGCTTTGAGAATAGCTGCTTTGCCCCTTCCTGCACCAGAGCCTTGGTTCTTGTTCTTCATACTCTTTAACATAGGAGCGTTCTTTAACATGTCAGGTAAGATCAGGAAGCGGATCTTGCTGCCACGGATGTAGACTTGCTCCAGCTGTGCCACTCGGCCATCACGATAAGTCACTGTGATATTGGACATCTGTAATGATAGATGATGCGATTTTAGTCACATGACAATTCAATCACGCAGTTGACAGAGTCTTTTTTGTGTTATACGGTAATAAAGTTAAACATCAAGTCTTTAGTCTTTCTACGCTAATTCTCCTCTGATTGTATTTCTACCCGGCCAGGGTCTAAATTTAGGACTACGGTATGTGAGAATCAAAGCTCACTGCTGCGGCAGCCAATAAGAGACGCATTTTCTACTAAGAAGGTCCAGAAACACTTTCTAATGTCTCTTCTAGTCATAAAATCTCATTTAATTATCTTATCCTCAAACAGGCTTATCTTGGAAATGGATCAGGTGAGGAAAGTAGCTGAAGAGGAAGACAGGGCTAATACTTCTAAGCAATGCATAAATAATTTTATTACAAAATTTAAGTGAAATGTATGTAAATAAAGGCCCACCTCAAGTACATCTGGTCAAAACACAACAGTATTGGCCCCACGAATATTACACAGGTAGCATGCACTTCTTAATCAGGCTAAGTGGGATTCGATAATTATTCATATTTCATCATTAAGGACAAACCTGGCAGTTCATGTTGTCCTCAGCTTCAATCAGCTTGCCCCTGTACACCTCCCCTGTGTTGGTCTCACAGGTCACGATGTGTCCCTCTGCTTCATGCAGGACCTTGATTGGTACGCCAATAGACATTTTTCAACAGTTTTCCTGAAACACAACACAAAAAAAAGCATGTAGGTCTTTAACAAAACATAACAAAATGTTGACTTAATAATGGATGCATCACTTGTAGATCAAATATTAGGTTTTGTTCACCATATCTGAAACATTGGGGGCGGATATCCCATTTAAACATCGACAACTGATGTGTCAAAAAGGCTTGTGTTATGTGCGCCCATTGATCGCATTAGCCCTCTTTATACAGCTTTCACGATGGTACCGTCTCCTTGGCGGACACTGAAAAAACTGTTTAAAACTTAAGAATGGACGGGTTCACCATCCTGTAGGCAGCAATGTAATAGTAGTAGTAGTAACGTTAAACTTTAAGTGTAATAAAATAGATCCAGCTTCATTGCAGAGGAGCTAAACCGCTAGCTAAATTAGCCACACTAGCCGGCTAACTTAACTTACAATAACGCGGCGTTACTAAAGCGGAAAACCACTACACATTACGTTGAGATAATTAATGGTATACTACACCGACCAAACCCTAACACGATTTAAATCATATTTATATACCATTAACATCTAATTTTTTGCTGAAGTAGAAACTTTGAACTGGGCAAACAGAGGAGCCATGTTTGCTAAATGTAGCCTACTGTATGAATGAGCTCAAATGAACCACAAAGACAAACACCACTGCTGGATAAACTGAGCGATAATACTGTTTTAGTCAACAAGTTAAGACGTTTACCTCGACTTTGTCTTCACAAGAATCTTTCTTTGTTGTTGTATTTTCAACAGACTGTGCAACGTGCGCTCGTCGCTTTCGCGTCCCGTTTTTGAGCCTTTTTCCGCCTACCCACAATGCATCAAGGGTTCAATGAAGTGCTTCCTGTGGCGTTGTTTTGCCGTTGCATTGTGGGACTTGTATTTTTTTAAGCTCCATTGGCCCCTGTATGGAAAAAACAAGAGTCCCTGTCTGCCTGTCCTTTATCTGTAAAACGAATGATCAGGTTACAAGAGGAAGCTGCAAGATGGAAAGTGTGCGACTGTGCGGCTTAACACAAACTTCATAACATGCAAAATAAAGTCTGCAACCGTCAATGCTAATGCCATTCTTCCCACATGTGGATTTATGACTTAAATGCATAGACTGTAAAAAAAAAATGGCTTAAATGGCATATCATAAAGATGTCTGTTGGATTGTATTCCCCTAGTCTGGATTTGGGGCCATCATGGACGCTGTTGGAGGCTGCAGGACTAATGATGGTGCTGCAGTGTATGCACAACATTTATTTATTTAAATTACTCAAATTACTTCCACAACCACATAGTTTTACAAACCCCTCTCCTGCTTATCTCATTCAAATGCCCTTGTGCATGGTTTCAAAGTCTAATAAACAATTGATATGTGTAGGATTTGTGAAATAAATATACTCGGCATGTTCTGGAAAAATACCCATGTATGCTTTCCTGGAGACATGTCTCTGGGATTGCTTTAAAGCACATAAACGTTGCTTAATGCAGGTCTTTCCCACGGTGGAAGGGCTTTTTAATGAGGAAAGAAAAAGCATAATGGCATAATAAAAGACATCATCAAATGAACCTTCATCTGATTTCCATTGCATTAGGCTCATTGACTGGCGTCAGCAGCCGGGCTCCTCTGTAAACACCTCTTGCAGAGTAGTCTGTAGTCTCGTGTATGTGTGTGTGTGTGTGTGCACACCTGACTCTGGAAGTACAGGTATATGGACTGATATTTGAATAGATCAAACAAGCTCTTTGTTTTGGTAACTGGCCTGTATACATCAGCACCGTTGAGTCATATGTCTCATAGATGTTGGAGGAGCAACAGACACAGGTTGCCCAGCAGTTATCAAAGTAGCAACATCATGTGCTATGTAGCTATCCAGCAGTTTGAGAAATGACTTTTTAACAGGTTTATACACAAGAGATAGTGCATGACTTACACTTGCAAACGTCATTGTTTTCCCCCCAAGTTGTCACAGTGGGCCGTTTTATGGGTCACTCAGACCATTAGTCACAGCTCTTAGACATGTTTCAGTCTGTATGCGCCTCATCTAAAGCAGTACGAAGGTGTGCAGTGAAGCTGTTCAGTAACAGCTGAGCATTGACTGAATGCCATTCAGTTTGGCTGGAAAAAGCGACCATAGTTGATTAGAGAATGATGTACTACATATTTTAGATGTATTTAATTCTCCATCAGGTAAAAACAACAACAGATGGCCATTACAAAAGGTGACACGAGGCACTTTATCAAATAAATGCAGTTAAAGAGTTTAAAGATTTACAGCCTTTTGAAATATACAGAAGAGTTGAGAGAAAGTGTTATATTTTGTAAACTAAGATGCACATTATCTTAGAGACATACAACAAAAGAGTTTAAATTCATTTGAAAGAATTTAAGCATCAAGACATGTTTGTTTACGTATAGATCCGATCTATCCCAGAGATTGTTGAGAAGAATAAAATAGCGAAGCAGAGCAAACTATTGCCTAGTGATCAGTTCATGTGACTTCAGAAAAACTGACTAACTGCTGCTGTAGATTTGTTGAGGATTCATTAGTCCTTCTTCATTGTTTTCATACTGTATGTGCTGACTATTGCATGTTATATGGCAACAGAAATATAATTTAAATACTTAAATATTAATATCATGAGACTTGTGTGAGCTCTGGACTGCAGACACACTCACTCTCTTTCAAAGAGAGAGCGTGAACATTTACAAAAGCGATGCAGCTCCTACTGTCTTTCAGCTCGGAAACCTCTGTCGTTCTCTCCATATATGAGACGGAGTCGCTTCCATCCTGCGCGGAAAATCCCATGATGCACGGCTGCTGCTGTTGCGTTGCAGAATGGGTGCCACCCTGTATTTGGTGTCCGTTGGGTATGAGGCTGCTTGGTGCAGAGTCTAACTTTGCTGTCCAGTTGCAAGAGGCCTCGTGAGCAGCGTTGGGTGGAGTTCGGTTCGGACTGTGGTCCAGGATGTAACTATTTACCACTGTCTCACATGACGAGCGCTCTCTAGGGGAAGACGAAGAGGTCCGCCTGATGCTGCTGCTCCCAACACCTCTGCCAACACCACTTCCGAGTCCAAACCCGCAAACATCCCTCTGGCCCAGGATGTGCTGGTACAGAATCCTCCGGAAGGTCTGCCTGAACTCCCGGATGCGGTAAGCGTAGATGAAGGGATTCACAACAGAGTTAGCGTGGGAGAGGATGATGGCGATGTTCATCACCCAAATGTGAGGGCGGTTACAGTCCTCACACAGGTGGTTGAAACAGTTGATGATGTGCAGCGGGAGCCAGCACATGGCAAACAAACCTACGATGATGGCCAGCGACTTGGCGGCGTGCACCTCCCTCTGCAGGGTTGAACGAGACGAGCTGGAAGGAGAGGTTACCACTCCGGGAGCGGGCGCGTGCGCGACCTTGAGGCTCATCAGTCGGAGCTGGTGCCGCGCGGCCATGAAGATGTGAGCATAGATGACCAGCATGACCATGAGAGGCACCAGCACAAAGCCGAAGAAATTGAAATAGACCATGTAGTCCAGGGTAACCACTCCTTCAAACAGGCACTCGGTCATGCCTTCAGGACATCCGCTGCTGCTGCTGCTGCTGCTGTTGGCCGCACCTGTGGTGTTCCATCCTGTGCAACAGAGGCAGAGATCTTTTTTAATTGTATCATATACGGCAGGTTAAAGGAATAGTAGCATTTTTTTTTAAAGTGGGGTTGTATGATCTACAAATAGCCCCTAAGTACTTTAATTGCAGTAGAAGACTCTCTGCACTCCTCCCGTTAGCAACGCCAGCCCATAGCCCTGCCCAGAGATCTATCCCGTGTCCCTCTCCGCCCAGGGTTAGCACCCGCCGATCAGCAGTTGGTTAGGTCCAAATAAAAACTGCGTTTTCCTGCACTTTGAGGGGCTGGAAAAATTTATATTATAGCAAACAATGGAACTGTGTATTTTTCTTTTAGGCCGCGAAAATAGGCCGTTTCTTTGGGTCTGTTAACAACACTGTATGTCATAAATCTCTGGGCAGGGCTATGGGCTGGCGTTGCTAACGGGAGGAGTGCAGAGAGTCTTCTACTTCAATTAAAGTACTTAAAGTACTAGATCATACAACCCCACTTTAAAAAAAATGCTACTATCCCTTTAATGTGCAGGGATTGGGTTTCAGACTCTCTATCTAACAGTTGGCCTCAGTTTTCCTCTCTGAAATCATCTAAGCGGTAAGAACCACTTCACTGAATTGAGGCCAAAGTGAAAATGCATGCATTTCCTCTAATTGTCAATATTGACATGAATCAGAGCACTTTTCTCTGTAATTACAACACCAATCCATTTCCGTTTTTTTCCCCAAGTGCATATTTCCCCCTCATGCTGTACGACTCTCCATTTTGAAAATGGTTGTTCTCGTAAAAGGATGTTGAGGTTTAAAAAGGGTCTCTTAGAAGATGAGATTATTTTTGATCAATGCTTCACGATGATGAATTTCCCTTTGTGGTTGAGTAAAGTTTTCTATCTATTTATCTATTGGTTACTCATCCATTTATTTAATTTCACATTTCCTGGCTTTATAAAGCTGAGGTTGAAACAAAAGGAAGGTATCAAACAGATCTTCTCAGAAACCTAAGGACGATGTAAAAGGGGCAGCAGGTATGTTTTTCTACAGTTTAGGGTTCACATTTGCCCATATTTTCTCCTACCTGTATTCCAGCCCAGCATCGGAGTGAGGCCGATGCCTACTGAGAGGATCCAGCACAAAGCGATGATGCCCTTCGCCCTGTGCCCTGTCACCAGGCTGCTGTACCTGGAAGGTTGAGCAGAACAAAATGATCCATGAGGGCCAGCTGCTTTATCTGATCGCATTGTGATTATATCTGTCAGAGGCAAAGTCAATGTTTGGTGATGTAAATGAGGAGAAAATGGTTGTGCATTCAAGCTTGACTGCATTAATTTAATAAAGCAGAGAGAGGTTTGAGTTGTTGGGTTACTGGCTTTTGAATAGTGAAAACTGTGAGGCCTCATAGTGACAAAAACATGCTAGATGGTGGAGAAGTGGACACATCTTGTGAAATGGTTAGCATGACTACAAATATTTGTGTGAATGTACATTTCCTTCCTTTATTTTAATTTACCGGCAGACCTCCCACTCACTCTGAACAAGGTTGAGCCATTAGAAAGCTTCCGAGCAACTCAGTGAAACACATTATTTTCCTGTTTTTATGGCTTGTACCTCAACTGAGACTTTCACATACGTGTGTATTGAGGATGAAGTTAGGTTAAATAAACCTAACCGAAGTGTGATCAGTTGAGTGTATCAGCTGTATTGATCATTTATTATATGCTTTTTTATTAGAGCACCAATAATACTGTATAGACAATATTAAAGCAGAAGTAAGCGATCCGGTCGTTTTGGCTAACTTCCTGTCAGCCGATGGAGTTAGCAGTCCCCGCCCTCGTCCCTACGTCACCACATTCACGCGCATCCCTTGGCTGCACACACAGAGAGGACCGCCCCTTTATGCCGTTCTCTCTCCTCATTGGATGAAGGTTGTAGGATACAAGGAAAGTTTTCTCCTCGGCTTACAGCAGAGCAGAGTGACTGACAGACCCGTGTTTCAGACCAAACACTCTATATAAGTGATTGCTGTCGGAAGATATAACTATTTAAGACTTATATTAACACAAATATTCCGCTTACTTCTGCTTTAATGAATGAATACACTTCTCTCTGATTTCTAACCCCTAAGACTTTTTTTTTTTTCTTAATTTTGAAGGTATTTCAAGACTACAAAACTTCACCTCTGTAGGATAATAACAGTTTTCTCTGACATCAGCTCAACTACACTGACTTAAAATTGTCCCCTTGTGTTGTAGCCAATATGCCACATGACTGATATCTTTCACGGGCAGCCAGTAGGCTATATAAAGCTCCCTAAAATTCAGATGAATTATTAGCACTTCGGTCTTCGGTGCCAGGGTTGTGGCCCCAGTGTGAGCTCACAAACAGACGCAGAAGCCGTTATGCAACTGCTTATGCAAATGTGTCACCTGCTGTGGCTTACTCTGTGAAATATCCCCTCATGACAGGAGGAAGGAATGCAGCTGTGACTACACAAGAGAGGGCTTGCTTACACCTCGCATACGTACAATGTGAGTCAACAGTGTGTCAAAATACCTATTGCAGAAAGAATGAATAAGGAACTTTGCTGCAAGCTGCAAAACGAGCAAGCCGTTTGAAAGAAATGGCATTTGAGTGGTGTTGATGGAAGCAGATGGTAATGATCAAAGCCTTCAGCAGGTTTCATGTCCAGCAGCACACAAAGAGTAACCTAATAAAGCCTGCGGAGACATACATCTCTGTCAACCCACAGCCGGCCACATTAGCCCTAATTGAATAAATCCCTCTGTAATTCATTGTGTTTTGCTGCACGACGCCTCTCACCTCTAATGGTTTATCTCTGATGTGTGAAAAGTGGACTGTGTAAAAAAGGTAACTGTTTCTATTCAACAGTAAGAGAAAAATAATCTGAATAAGACATAATTTACATCTAGTGAAGGACTCACCTGAGCGGTTTCTTGATGGCGATGTAGCGGTCCACGGCGATTGCCAGCAGGCTGAATATGGAGCTCTGGGTGAGCACAAGGACGAAGCAGGCGATGAACAGGCAGCCGTGGAAGTCGGCACAAAAACCGGTGCTGAGAGAAGATTCAGAAAAAGACATAGTTAATATTTGTTAAATCACTACCCCAAGAGTCTTAGTGCGATTGAAGAACTGACACTGATTTTGAGCCGTATATATATATTAAAAAAAAGACATTTTGGGATGATACCTAATAGTGATGGCGAAGGGAATGGCCAGCAGCCCCACAGCAATATCAGCCACTGCCAGTGACACCACGAAGAAGTTGGTGATGCTCTGCAGGTTGGAGTTGAGGTAGACGGCCCAGCAGACCAAGATGTTCCCAGCCACAGCCAGGCAGGCGATCACCAGCTCCAGGCCAATGTAGACCAGCTGGTCATTCTTCAGCATGGTTATTTTTTCCTCTTCTTTGCTTTTTTTGCACTCTCATCCCACAAACCCAGCAGCTCAACGTGTTTTCAGACAAAATACCTGCTTACCAAAACTGCATGGTAGGAATTAAGGGCGGAGTGGTTGTAGGGGGCGGGGTGGGGGTGGGGGGGGGGTTGTGACTGAGGCAGGAAGTTACCACCACAAACATCACACTTGACTTCGCTTCATGCTCTCCCGCGCCGGTTTGTCACTCCTCCTCTCCGTGTCCTCTTTGTTCAGCTCTGTAAACTTTGTCACAGATGGCAGCAGAAGATCGAGGAGGGAGCGCCCGGGAGTTTTGCCCGATGGCTACCAAATTAAGAGGAGTGGTCTAGAGAGAGACAGAGAGAAGGGTGGGTGGGGGTGGGGGGGAGAGTACAATCTCAGTGGTATACAAACAGATTGCAGGTTACCTCACACAGGTCAGAAAAGCCATCTATCTCTGTAGGACAAGAGGAGGGGGGGGGGGGGCTGTATTTTCCACACAGGGCCAAAGCAGACAGTGTGACAATGCACCTTTTATTTCAGGAAAAGTTTCCCGAAACCCTTCCACATACTAATCATTCCCGCCACTGACAAGCTTTCCTCGAAAGAATCACTGATAATGACCCAAAGTAAGCCATCTATGAGTTCGACAGCCATTGTACAATTGCAGGAACACTTTGTTGAACTACCTCTTCAGTCATTTTCTCAGGGTATTTTGTTAAGTGCCTCAACATTGTAAGGAGATTAGGGTATATTATTACAAAGAGTAGCTACAACCTTCACAAAGAAAGCGCTTGAATGAAATGTAGGTCAAGTTACTCAGTTCAGCAGGGGACAACAGTTCAAGGATGACAGACAGATTGGTGTCCAGATCACACCGGTTAATAATAACTGGCTGCATTGATGCTGTAGTTAGAAATAACTGCAATTACCGTATCTTTAAACTACAACCACAGACGTTAGCTTGGCCTTGTTTTATTACTACAATTTGAACAGACTGATTTAGCCTTGTTCATAGTGACCCACACTTATTTGCCTGTTAGCAGATGAACATGTTGATGCCACTCTAACATCTGTGTGTTCACTCTGGAGCCGTGAGTGGTTTAGCATATCTTATTTTAGCTTAGCTTTGTTTTACATATAGGCAAACTGAAGGTCTGTCCAAAATGTTCACTCATGTTTTTTTTAACCAATCCAAATCCAAACAATTTGCTTTGCTTGTTGCTAAATGCTAAAATGCTTACCTCTTTTGTTTACCCAAATTGTTAGCTATTCCTTTAAGGGATTCAGATCAAAAAATGTTTTTCATATAAAACTGACTTTTTGTCATTATCATTACTAAGTTTTTTGTTTTTTTTACCGTTAAATGTTGATATTTTGGCTTCAGAATTGCAGCTTACAGTATATCAGCCTGTGAAGCATTTACATCTAATTGAGCTTCCATATGGCACATTTCATCCCGCCAATGAAGAGACTAAGAGCAGATAGTGCTGAAGGTGAAGTGTATTGACCTCAGTAAGAAAGAAAAAAAAGACGTGTAGCCTACTGGTAAATAGTTCCTGTCAAGGTTAATAATGAGTGAGACTGGACAAGATAAGATTCAAACTTGATTGAATGTAAGTCAAACAAATCAGCTATGGGGAAATTTGGTCCATCCAGGAACAAAGCTTGGAGTCTGTCTGGTCTGACCTATTTTTGGTGCCATACATATAACGTAACTCAGAGAGGAGGAATTCCCAATCCTCATTCAGTCACACTCCTCCCCATCAATGTCCATGTTTTTGCGTAACATCTCTCCGACATGTTAAGGTGGATTAATGCAGTAATGATCAAATTCTTAATATAAAATTACAATGTAGAACCAACAGTGTCACTCTTTAAATCTATTGTCCAGGGTCTGGCGTCTATGAAGCCCTCACCTTTTCCTTGCAGCTCCATCTCTGAACACCGGCTAACATATCAATATAAAACTACATTGATTTGAACTCATATTAGCATGAATGTTAATATTGTTCAAATCAATTAAGTTTCATATTATTAAAGTTTCCATGATAGCCTAATATATTTGGTAAAATGTGTTTAAATCAAGTTCTATTGAGTAGCAGTAGTACTACCAAGCTGGAAAATATTAGGGATGGAAACTCACATTTGCCTTTAATGTTCTGCTAAAATGTACATTATTTTCATTTTAAATTGATTTAAAGGTACAAAGGTCATTTCTTTTGAATCCCCTCTTAACACCCTTGACTGTGGCTGCCTACTTTATCAAAAAACCCAAGCTAAAATATGCTGACTCCACCCGCGCTGCACTTTAGTGTCCTTACATGGAAATGTAGGACACACCAACGATAACTGTGTTGAAAACATACAGCAAACAGGAAAAATAATATTTACCCCTTCTACAAGTTGCCATTCATTTTAGAACCGTGTGGCCTTACCACAGTGGTGATTGGCAGCACATCGGACCAAAGTCCTGCTTTTCATCTATTGTTCTGCTGCTGAAACCTTCTCACAGCCCAAAGGAATTTAAAAACCAGGGTTTATCCAGCAGGTTTGGAAAGCTACAGCAACAGAAACAGTTTCTTGTCCAGCCTTTGAGTTTCTTAAGAGGCTGCAGAAGTTTCAGAACCTGGAAAAAAGCTCAAATTTAAAAGACAAAATTGGACTCACTGTGCTGAAGTTTACAGGGTAGCCTAAAACATAAGCTGTCACATGGTGAAACTATTTTTTGAACTCTTGCACTTGGCTACTTTGGAAACAAAACAGAAAAAAAAAAAAACACTACTGCCCATTATTATGAAAAAAAGGTTCCCTTGGGTGTTGGAGGAAGTGATAAGCAAATGCATATCCTGCTGGTGAGGATCTGTCACTGACCTGTCAATCAATGCACCAGCTCAGCTCCATCAAAGTCGAAGGGAAACGAAAGGAAAGACTAGTGTATGACTATTAAGACTATGACTATTATGTTTCACTCTCGATGGCAGGAGCAGGTTAGAAGACAAATAGAGACAGAAACATTATCTGAACAAAGCAACACTCAGTCCATAATGAACACTCACCACAGGGCTTGTTGTGTGTTTGAGGTAAAAGCTGTCTAGTAATGGGGAAAAGGCGGATCCCCAGTGAGTGTCTTTTATTTACCAGCCCACACACTTACAGAAATATCACCCCTGTTATTTACCTTTTTATTTTCCCCCCAACCAGATATCTGGTATCTTTTTGGTTAATGTCATAGATCATGAAAAAAAAAACACCTGTTGCACCTCAAACTCATGTATAAGACAAAGGTCCGAAGATAAACTAACATATTATCATAAAACATAAGAGACAGCATGTCTTTTCTTACCTTGAATGGAAATAATTCTTTGTTTTCTCCCAATCAGCGCGTTCAGAGGATGAAGTGTGTTGGGCTGCCTGCGCCCATTAGAAAATAAAAGACAAACGCAACAGGTTGCTGCTGTTAGAGACCTGAGTGTGGAGAGACGAGGTGAATCAGTAAGAAAAACATGTTAAATTGTCTCTGACGGCGCCAGTTCCCGTTTGAAGAAGTTTGAAGGTGTGCGCACCAACACCAGCACCAGCGCGCTGCAACAGGAAAACGCGCGGACACCGACACGCCGCCTCAGTGTTTGTGTGTGTGTGTGTGTGCATACGTGCATGTGGTCGGAGTGTGATGAGAGACGGGGGCGGGTGGTGGGTGGGGGGGCTTCTCGTAAACAGTGACGTATAGAAGGATGGAATAAACGATGGCAGCACGTGGGGGGGTTGGTGGCAGAAAGAAACCATACGGCAATACAAATGAAATAAAGCTTGATTAGTAAATAAATCAGATCGACACACTCAGAGTCTCACATCATGCATCATAAAAAGTCACAGTCAGTCTGTATTCACTTCCGCCATGTCCTTATGGGTTGCTTGTTCAACCTGTGTACCTATGGGGTTGCAAGGAAATGCATGTTTATTTCTGTTGTGGAAATGTGTCATAGGCTGGTGTTGCGGTTTCTGAGCCACCTCATTGTGGTTCATAAGGTGGGACATCAGCTTGGCCTATTTCAGTTTGAATCCTGTATCAAAGTGAAAGTGAGACAAATAAATCTGATCAAGGCCACAGATAATATTAACATGTTTATTTATCTTTTGCATTTTTCTTTCCCCTTTTTTTTTGCCTTTCTCATATGCTTCGGAAACACTGAGGTCACTGCAGTGCTCAAGTCTGTCACACTGGTTTACACAATTTTTGACAAGTGCACACATGATTAACAAGACTATAGAGAAGTATTACTAACACTCATGCTTCTTATGAAGAACCAGCAAGTTTACCCTGTGACGAGAGTGAAGCTGTGGAGGACGTCAGCACAAGATTATCAGTCAAACTCATGATTCATCCAATTTAGATAACATTGTCTAATTATGTTTTTGGAAATCCAGAAAATGTTTTGCCTGTGTTGACGTAAAACCAACACCATTCTTTTATTCACATCTCTTTTACATGGTGACTGCCCCAGCCTGAACTCACACATGGCAATGTGACACCACCATGGATCTACATGGATGGACACCACACAACAAAAACATGGCAATCCCTTTCATTGGCGCAAGAGTGACCTTCAATAAGAACATGTGAAAACACACATCAAACACCTGTCCAAAAAGGAAGCAAAAAGGTTGAAGTTGAGGACCTGCCTTTAAATCAGAGGAAGCTGTTGGCCTTAAGTCAAGAAACAGCATAGATAACATCTGCATGAATAATGTAAATCAACAATGTCAGAATAGTATTGTAGGCATCCAGGCAAAAACACGTAATAGGAACAGTTCTGTTGACCGTCACCTATGCTCTATCACGTATCACCATCAGGAGTGGAGCTGGATTATTTACATGTTCTGTTCACAAACGTGGCTGCCTGTTTATTCATCTGGTGAAATGTAAATCAATCTGAAATCACTCCTTGCCAAGTTCGACCACGGCATACTTAAGCCTCCGTGGCCTCCCACATGGCCTTGAGAGAGGTCAAGACAAGGTGCTACTCAGTGGCGTGCACAACGTGCGTTAAAGTACCCTCATGGGGGCCAAAACGTGTGCTAAAGTGAACCTCATGGCAGCCAAAACGTGTGCTAAAGTGCCCTCTAGGAGCCAAAACGTGTGCTAAAGTGCCCTCTTGGAAGCCAAAACGTGTGCTAAAGTGCCCTCTTGGAAGCCAAAACGTGTGCTAAAGTGCCCTCTAGGAGCCAAAACGTGTGCTAAAGTGCCAAAACGTGTGCTAAAGTGCCCTCTAGGAGCCAAAACGTGTGCTAAAGTGCCCTCTTGGAAGCCAAAACGTGTGCTAAAGTGCCCTCTTGGAAGCCAAAACGTGTGCTAAAGTGCCCTCTTGGAAGCCAAAATGTGTGCTAAAGTGCCCTCTTGGAAGCCAAAACGTGTGCTAAAGTGCCCTCTTCAATGGCGAGGTCGCGCTACATGTGCCCTTTTTTTTCCTTTTCGCCCCTGCCCTTCAAAAAGTCTGTGCACGCCACTGGTGCTACTGACTTTTCTAGTACTGCTGGGGCTCTTGATCAAACTGGTGCTGGAGAAATAAAGTGAGTTAAAATCAAAAGGTTTGGATGAACCCCTTTGTAAAGGCCCTAAAAAAACTGAAAACACCTCACAGAAGGAAATGGAGTAGTGTGGTTATTCCAACATCTATCAAATACACAACATCCTCTTTGGTGTTACGACAAGAACGGCATCAACAGTGCGTATCTGTTGGAAAGAAGGTGATCCTGACTCAGCAGTTAAAATAACCTCAACCACACATTCCTGTAAAAACATTGTTAGTGAGTCAAGATCAACAGTTAGTGACGAGCTCAACCTGCAACACCTACAATTAACCAGTAGGAGTCACTGTTCTTTGATTTTGTTCCTGCTGCAATGGGAGAGGTTTTACAATATGACAATATATCCTAAATGTTGTTTGTTGTTTTGGTAAAGATGAATAGAAGCAATTTGATTGTATTTAAGACAAATCCATTGTCTGCTTGTTCTTTGTATGAGACTTTTCTGATTGATTTTCTTTTTCTGTTTTCTTTAGAGAGAGAGAATGATTCAAACAGTCAGTCTATGTAGATACAGGAGATTTTATTTAACATTTTTGTGTACAAACATGGGCTGCAAATGCCTTCCAAACATGGTTTCCCTCAGAATACAGTATTCCTTTTTACAGTTCTACAAGCAGAACATTGAATATTGAACAGGAACAAGAGTCAAAAAATTTGCAGAAGGTGGAAAGAGGTGGTTGGTCAACAAGTTTCTTCCTCAGCTTCATGTTGTGTGTTGAATAGAACAAAACTAACTTCCATTTAATGTCAGAAAAGTGGAGGCAGAGGGGTAAACTATTAACTGTATGGAAATGTATTGATAATTATCAGGACATGTCACAATAAATCCAAGAGATTAGTTATTTTTCACATAGAGCAATATGTTCCATACTTTCAGGCTATTGCACAGAGAAATTAAACCTTTTCTGATGTATTTACTTTTACAATCTGACAGAGGGGGATGGAGGGAACTGTATTATGGAGGGTACATGCAGTTACACTGACAATCAACAGACCAAAACAATGCAGATTTTTTAGAGTAATATAAGACTCTTTTACTCCTCTACCACATACTGACAGTTTGGCTTTTCAAAGAGACTAGAGGTGTACCGGTTTGATCAATCCTGGACGATCATACGTCAGTGGACGCCACAATAAATTAAACGGAAACCAAATTATGTACTCTCTAGTATAATACATAATATACAACTCTATGGAAAAATGTAGGAGAAGTCAGAGTTATGTCAACTCACTGAATCTACCCTTTAAAATAGACAAGAACCTGTGCCTGCTATTCAGTTATCTAGACCAGATAGCTAAACAATCACAGTGGCCAGTCTGTTGTGAAACACAAAGAACTACATTAGATGAGGAGTTTGAGGGTTTTGAAACATGTTTTTGTGGTTGTGATTCCGACACAAGCAGCTGTGACGTTAACATGACGTTCGATTAACAGACCAACATAGGTTTCACTTCTCCCAAAATAAAAGCACCCCATATAAAGACCATTTTTCTAACATTAGTTTTCCGATGACATTATATCATAAATAAATAGATCCAGTAGACCTTCTCATACTAAATTGGGTCAAAGCATCAATAAATAAAAAATAAAAAGGCATTAAATGAGCTGAAAGGTTTAAGAGCTAAAAACAAAGACAAAGAAATTCTGTCCTTTGTCCCATTAAGACTGACATGAACACAGTTTGGATTACAGCATCACAGTCAGACGAAGGTGGCGGGCGTGTATCAATGCGAGCTAAGACCATGCTTAAGGTTAAGGTCCTGTCTTAGTCTCTAAGAGATGAAAGGTGTGTGGCTGTCCTCAGCAAAGGCAACAGGAGACTTAACCACGTCTCCATCATCAGCGTTTCCTCTTCTTATTTTTAGTTTTTTACTGACATTTACCACAGGTGCTAAACCAAAGGAAAAGTGTCGAGGCACGATAGGGTAGAGTAGTGTTTAGGCAATCAGGACTTTGTTCTAAAGGTGACGTACAAATGGAGGAATTGATGAAGGTGGATTCGTTCTCTGTCTCACATCCTGAAATATAGATGAAAGACTGTGCGCATGCTACATAGGCCAAAGTTAGTGGAAGTACACAATGGCGGTAAAAAAAAAACACACACACACACACCAACTGTGTTGGGCATGACCACTTTCAGAATAAAACCTCGACAGTCTTGTTCATGGGAATGAGTCAATGATGATTCATCTGAAGTCTAGACAGGCAACTTAAAACATCTTTTCAGCATCAAATATTGATTTTTCTTTTTGTTTGGTGTTCTTAACATTTCGAGTGTTGATATGTATTCAAAAGGAAAGTCTGAGGACATTCATCTAAAAGATTCATTATTTGTTATTAATAACACTTACTCACATCTGCCTTTCTGTGATATCTATCTAACAAGCCCTTCTCAGATCCATTAAACTGATCAATTGCTTTAGCTTTATGCCTATGTTGTATATGAGAAACCAACTGTGGGCCAGACAACGACACACTTCACAAACATAAACCACATCGTCGTGAGCAACCAGCATCCCAAAGCAAAGTCTGTGATGACACATTTGTAAACAGAACAGCAAGAATAGGAACATAAAGAAAAAAATAAAGCCAAATAAAAACATGCCTGCATGTTAAATCAAGGACAACGAGACTAAACTTAGAAATTTGTCATTTAAGTAGCAAAACAAAAAAACAAAAAAATCTAAAGAGCTTTTCTTTAACTTGGCTAAGTAGTTGGGAGACCTTCAGGGACAAAGAATTAGAAGGACATTTGAGAGAAATAATAGAAAAAAAAGACATCAGGAGAAGATGAAACTAAATTAGATTCCTTCATTAAACCAACACATATGAGTGCTCAGGCCACTTGAATTGTAATACAGTAGTTCTAACATTGCATGAGTGCACTTCTGCAGCCACAGATTAGAGGAGACAATGCCATATGTGTGTGTGTGAGTGTGTATGTGCTGTATCATGACATTGCATAATGTCTACACTAGACAGACGATGGCCTCTGGATGCGAGACGTCCTGCTGAGAAACACCCAGCAGTTAAAGAGCTTGTGCCTTTTTCCACAGCAGCATACAGTGCGTAACTGCATATGTGTGTGTTACCTTCAGTTATAATCATATCTAAATGAGTAATTGATAGGCTGGGCAGAAGAGCTGAGTAGTTTCTAGAAGATCAAGGCTAAATCCTGCTTATTTACTGCAAGACTTGAAGTCAAGGCTAAGACCTACCACTTTCTTAATCAAACCCAAAAAGTTCACATAAAAACAAAACCAATTTATCCCCCAGGCCCGAAAATAAATTACAGTAATAGCAACAATGATTATACTGTTAACCAAAAAGAAAAAAAATACAACTTTAAGATTATGTACATACTGTATCTGTAAATACAACTGCTTTCTTTTTTTCTCCCTAGAAACAAACAAACGACATATTAATTTGGCAAGATGTCCTATGTTACAATAAGAAGGACATATCGTCAGCAAAGATATGAACACAGACAACTCCTATGTTAGAAAATATATTGCTTCCTGGGTATTTATGCTGAAGACTACCTTGAGACACACACAACACAAACAGAGGAAAGTTTCTTTTGTAGTCGGATAAACTGCAGGCAGTCAGATCGCAATGTGTTTCTAAACGTCAAGTTCCTTTTCATCGCTTTCCTTAAAGTCCGTCTTCATGCTGTAGAGTTTGTCTCTGACTCCAACCGGGTTTTTGTTTACGTTGTAAACATTTGAACATATAGGAGTTTGCTTCCCATGGAAAAAAAAAAGAAGAAGCCAGAAACGGTAACATGGCAGCTCTGGATGTTCGCGTTAAACTCCGACAAACAGCACAAATATCTCCTCTTGTCTTCTCAGGTACGATGCGCTGAGATCATGTAAGACACAATTTGAATTTTCCGCCCACGGGTCATGTAGCAATGTTTCGACATGGATAAACACATACTTTGCAAGAGCCTCGACTTACTTGATGATTGTCCAAAACAAAAACGAACAAATAGAGAACAATGCCCGAACACAAAGATACATGGAAATTGTGATTTGTTGGCGAGTTAATTCCATGGATCAAAAAAGACGTGTTTGTTGTGAACCACATCCGTCTAGAAGTTTTAAAGGTTCCATGTTAGGACCAACAAAAGGGCATGCTGGAGAAATGTAGATGGCAGATGTACCCGCAACATCAACAAAGGTACAAGGAATGGTACTAAAAGTGAGCAGTATGAACGCAGAGGACCTCACGTCCTCAGAGCTTCAGAGGCCCAATGTCGCCCTCTTGTGTTCAGGCAGGGCAGAGACAATCCTAAACCAGCTGCAAGAGCCTCATGGAGTCCAGTCAGTCAATTCAAAAACATACTACTAGAGGCTCACTTTGAGCCAAGGTCCCTCTCTTTTTCACTCCCTTACGATCAAAGTGTCAGGCAGACACAGTCAGCCACATATGAGCTCTATACTTCAGTGGAGAAGAGGATACTCTGTCGTTTACTGTCCGGTGTGGGGATGGTCTCCAGCTGGAGGAAATACAGCAGCACCTGGACCTGCATGGACAGAGAGGGAGAGACACACATGCAGGATTAAAAAAATAGGTTGTGGTTAGGTTGCAAAAAAATGTAAAAGGGAGTAGAGAGAGGAAGAAAAGTGAGCCTGACCTGTGCCATAACTTCCAGGGACCAGCTGTCCCCCATGCTGATGGGCTGCGTGGGGTTAGTGGGGATCTTACTGTCCTTCTCGGCAGGTCTCAGCAGAGTCGGCCCGAACACCGTTGCCAGGTTGTGGAGGGACATCTTGTTGATGCATTCCTTCTCTGCCACCCTGGGGAGAAGAAGACAGACACGAGATGTACGTATATGGAGGACAAGACACAAAGCAAGACCTCTTGTGTTCTTAAGAAGAAATCTTCAGCGACAGTAAAGGACAATCCGGTTCTGTGGACAGTAAATCAGTCCCGTCTTATTTCACATTGGTATTTTTAAGGGATAATACAGGTGACAGCACAGTCAATGCCTCCCGTTTGAAATTCCTGAAAAACCATTAATCCCCCAGTGTTCATTAGCGTCTAGACAGAAAATCAAACAACGCTTTCATCCACGAATCACTTCAGCCATTTATTAACTGAAAGGGTCAAACGTTTGTTTCCTAAAGCTTCTCCAATATCAGGATTGTTTGCTTTGCTTTATATCATTTAAAACCAAATCTATTTTCCTATTGAACTGTTGGTCGCACAACTAAAGTAACTGAAGGTCTAAACTCAGGCTCTGTTATATTTAATGTTCTATTAAATATAACAGTGAATGAGGAATTGTTTCCTCCTCATACAGCATGTTCTCAACAATCATGCTGTCTCGTTGCATGATCAATACACATGTAATGCTTTAAAGCAGGTGTGTGTGCATTGTTGGTGCTCGCATTACAGTACTTTGAAGCCTCTTGGGGTTCAAAATAACCATGGTAACCAGAGGACATTTAGCTGTTGTTAGCAGTTGAATGACATCCCCCAGCAGTGACAGCTCTTGCTTGAGTAGTATACAAGCATTGGTAACACTACAGTACACCACCATGAAAACAGCAGGTCATATTGAAAGGATACTGAGATAAAGTGGGATTATATTTACATTTTTAATATTATAAAATTAAAGTCTTTTCCAGAACACTTTTGATACCGGCATGAATACACTTCCTTTTATTTATGACTCTATTTGCTTTGCATATATCCACATGAGTTTTATTTGTTTTGTGTGTTTGTGTTTCCATACCTGTCTATACATTATGCTAGCACATGTGTTTAGTGGTTCATACCTCTTCAGGTGATCCAACAGGAAGAGGAATGTGACCAGGTTTGGTTCTGGCAGCGACAGCAGTAGGTTCAACATGCAGCTCTCCTTAGCCACACTATCAGACAGCGCTGAAAGGAAGGAAATCAGGTTCTCAAATATACAACTGCTCCAATGATCAGTCCGTTTGATTGTTTATTTAACTGATGATAAAAGCTGGGCGATGCATCGATTATGTCAACAGCTCATTGACTTACTGATGCCGCCCGCAAAGTTGGGATAGAGCTCATCAGTGAAGAGAGGCTCCGGCAGCTCTCTGAAGTACAGCTTCAAGGTCCCGGCGATGGCGTTGACGTCCATCTCACTCATCATCACTGACACGTCTTTGTTATCTGCAGGAGAAGGAGACGACAACAACACAAAGACAGGAGGGTGAGCGGCGACAGAGGCGACTGACATGGGAGAGGAAACATCTTGGCACCAGTGACTTTAACTGTCAGTGCCTTATTCACTCCACAACAGACCCTGAACATTCATTAGCACGGCCACCCACATGCAATAAAAATGTACTTTCATAAATGAGTCCTGTTAATGATTTCACACCAGAGAAAATCCATCATCATTGATATGTTATAATAACTATGAAGATGATCAGCTTTCCTCCCTAAAATTGCATAGAATATATTGTCCTATATTAAAGGGATAGTTCACCCAAAATTCAAATTTCATTCATCTCATTATCTACTCACCCTCATGTCGACTAAGGGCTGGGAGAATTTGTCCATATAATGGTTGTGAATGGTGCTCACTTTTCTTCGTTTAAAAAGACACACCAAAAAACATCCAAATACCTCCATACTGCTCGTCTGTAATGTCCCTCTTGTATTGAAGCCCCGACATGAGAAATTGTTCCGCCGGTCAGTGCAAATGAAGAGCAGTGAACTGAGACACTGGGAGCTTTCGCTACAAACAAGCTTAAAATATAGACTTATTTAATTTTTTTCGAAACAATTTCTCATGTCGGGGCTTCAATACAAGAGGGACATTACAGACGAGCAGTATGGAGGTATTTGGATGTTTTTTGGTGTGTCTTTTTGGACGAAGAAAAGTGAGCACCATTCACAACCATTATATGGACAAATACTGCTTCGCGGACCCCCCCGTAACTCCGAGAAGGCACGGAGTGAGTAGATAATGAGTGAAATTTGAATTTTGGGTGAACTATCCCTTTAACATAGTATGATTTATACTGCAAAGTTTCACACATACGCAATACGTACAATTAAAACTGCAGGAATATGGAAACTTCTACAAGTGGCAACGGGGCACATCTGGTTTTGAAAGCTTTACTACATTAGTTTTGTGCTGTATATGTATAAAAGTTGTACTCACTGGTATCAAAGGCGGTTTTCAGGGCCTGAATATCAGTGGCCACCCCTGATACTCTGTAGATGCCCACCTCCTCCATACCCCTCCGTTCAATTTCCTCCAGGCACTGCCGGACAATGTAGGGAACCTTGGAGCGCTCACGCCTATAGACAGAATTATAAATGTCAATGACAAGCAAGCAGTTTGTATTATATAAAAATGTACTGGCATCAAAAGTGAAATCAATAAAATAAATGTTTTGCTGTGTTTGGGCTGTTTGCTTGCGTTTCTGTTGAAATGTTTTTGTGTAGCACGATAATTGATTTTCTCTGGTAAATCTAGTTAACCCACTTGTTATCTTTAATCCTCATTAATGTCAGTGATCAGCAACAGCAGCAAAACACTGATACTTCTCTTAGGCCTACATGCTCTTTCTCTCTTTCTTTCTTTTTCAACTGCTTACCTCCTTTATTTTACTGTGTTCCACCAAAGGAATTAAAGTGTTGACAGTGAATTAATATCTAAGTGTGTATCCACTAATTTTTTATTGTGCAGGAAACTAATGGGAACCAAAGGGTTTGTAGACGGTAGGAAATCAATTCAGATATCATTTAATACTGCAGGGAATAATGTAAATAATTTATAGGCCTACTACTGTGATTTTATAGGCTCAGTATTGGCCTGGCTCTAGGGATCACTCAGTCTGTTCCTGGCCTATTTTATTTATCAATATATCTCAATAATTATGAGATGGTATCAGACATTCATGATTTCACGATTATGTTTCCTAATGACTCTGAACAAATGATCTCTGGCACCGTCATCAGGTTGACCTTTGTGGTTTTGAGTGATCTTTGTTGAGCCCTACACCTAAAGGGCAGAATGCTGTGAGCTTGTTAGCATGCTGATACCAGTATTCAGCTAGTAGACTATATACTCTTGCTAATGACTAAATGCTGAGTTCTGGATGAGCCGTCTACAGTTTAACAAAGATTTTTATGTAGTTTTTTTATCCTGATGTTAGGGTAGGAAGTTGCTGATCCACAGTGAAAAAAGGTAAAAGTAGGGGCGGAGTTTAGCTCAGTTGGTAGAGCACCCGCCCCATGTGTTGAGGCTATAGTCCTCGCTGCAGGCGGCCCGGTTCGAGTCCCGCGTCGGACGGCCCTATCCTGCATGTCATTCCCCCCATCTCTGCCTCCCATTTCCTGTCACACTCTCAACTGTCCTATCAAATAATAAAAGGCATGAAAAGCCAAAAAATATACTTTAAAAAAAAAAAAAGGTAAAAGTAAAACAAGAAAAAGAAAAACTGAACCATCAACACAACAGTGTGGGATTTGAGAAAAGAAACAAAAAGATACAGTAATGTGCATAACAGAAAAGTTGGCCTCAAATCGAGCCCTGATGAAGGCAACTGTTTGTACGTATGCTGTGTAATTACTCTGCTCTTGAGTGGCTTCTGTGTAATTAAATGTCAACTCACTTGGTCACCGTGGAGATCTTGACTCCAAACACACCCATAGGTTTCCGCGAGGGCATCCTCTTCAGGCTGAACTCCCGGCTTGTGAACTTCATGGAGAGTTTGACTTCGATCTGACACAGGAAAAAAGAGCTTAAAGTTAGAACAGGTTTACAGTGTGTGAAGCCGGTCTGAAAGCCTGAAATCCATCTGCTACAGCTCTCCTCAATCTGGAGGAAATCCTCACATTTCAAACCTGGTGTGGGCTTCACACCAAATAAACTACTATACCACATCCTGGAAATGATTTAGAGTACCCCTCTCTGTTAGTGCTACCATAATAAAATGTCAGGTTATAACAGTGATGCCTGATATAAGTACTTAACTGCTGAACAGAGTATAAAAGCAGAAAATGCACTGCAGTAGATTAATGCAATGGACTCACCCCATTCATGGGAATAACTGTCCTTTGCCAGTCTTTGCCTTGGAGAGTCTGAGGGTCAAGCTTAGTGGAGGAAACACAAAAAGACAATATAGGTTATTACATTTCATCCAAACCATGATGTCATGAAAAAAGCTGTTGATCCAATAAGGTCATGATGAGTAAACCTATAGTTGATATTTACAATGATCTCAGATTACCTAGTACATGAGGAAGGTGGTGTTTTATATACTGTGGCAATTTGTTTAGTTATTTTTTCTGTTAATGAATAGGTATCTAACAAATGGTTAAATAGAAGGTTACAGGCCAAAGGCAATTGCGCAAGGAATTAAAACAAAATCTAAATTAAAATGATTTCTGAAGCAGTGTTGTCACTATTTTCTCATCAACTACTTAAGTAAAGTTGATATTGAATGTTCAGTTCTTTTGTTAAATGCAGTTATCTCCACATACTGTTGCCCTATTTATATCACAGTGCCTTGAGTTATAGGTGGTTTGACTGCCCAGTAACTTTCCCCTACTGCGTGTTTAGAAAAAAACGAGAAAAAGAGATGAAATTCACATTCAAATCTACAGAGATGTGCCATCTGGGGCAATAAAGGCTGCACACACACAGACACACATCTGACATGATGAAGCAAACAAACACACACAGACACAGTAGACTCCATGTTGTATGTTTACCTAGGCTAAGCCCCATCTGGTTGCGTGCGAAGCAGGATCATGTTTCTCATAAGTGAATCTTTTTCACTGGTGAGAGCGCTCTTTGGTTTGAGCCGTTTATCTACAAAGAATTACATTCCACTAAACAACAGCAAAGCTGAGAAAGCTCCTCTTGCTCCCTGATAAAAATATTTTAAGAGCTCAAGGTTTTTTCGTCCAAACAAACATGATTTTATCTCCTCCAGCTCTGTGCTGTTTAGCCACATATTATTTACCAATAAATTACACTTCTGCTGGACTTAAACCCACTCAAATAAAAAAAAATATGAGTGGGGAGAGTTTACAACACTGCACAGGAAAATTGAGACAAGCTTACATCTAGGAGCATATTGTGTACTGTATACAGCATCTAAAGGTCAGAATCCATGTAAGAAAAGATCATAATTTGACTACTTTTACTGTTAAAATTGCAATAATAACAACATATGTTGAAAATATTTTTTGATTCAATTGTTGCAGTCAATTTTAGACAGATGGGGGGGGATTTTCATATAAAGCAATGATTAGAGTACACTGGTGTATAAAGTTTGAGCTGTTAACAATGTGGTGGTGGCGAAACAGTAAAACTAGACGGTAAAATGTGGGATTTATCAGCCGCTGTGGCTCCGGCTGAGGACGGGAGCGGCTGTTTTCTTGTCTTGGATTTATGAAAATCCTGCTGAACAACTTTCTCACCACTCTGGGTGGTTTGTCTAGTATGACATCATCCGTCAGGAGCCGATCATTGTCACGGGGGTTAGCAGAGGAACCACTAGGTGGAGCACGTGACTGTAACTTACAGCCTGGGAGACAATGAGCAGCTGAGGAGACTGAACATGTCTGCTCCAATTTAAACATGTGAGTGTCTGGGATACAGAACCAAAAAACTGAGTGGTGCTGTTTCTTTTATTGTACATACAGTGTGACACCACTTTTTTCTAGGAGTGGTTTATTTAAACTGACATAAAGCGAGCAGGCACAAGAACAAAAAGTTATAACATATAAGATACTACGGCGAGATCAGGAGCAAGGAGGATGTTTTTGGTGGCTCAGCATCAAAGCAGAGTCTCATGTTTCAGGCTAAATCTTACTGTTGTATCTTTTTCTCTTTCTCCTGAGTGACACTTGCCCTTATCCTGCAGGCTGGCATCATCTCTGCAAACCTCATCACCTGCTATCCAAATCTTCTATCAACCTGCAATCTGTCAATCCAGACTCCTCAGGACAGTGTCTGTATTTGTTTTGGAGCATTACCAGAATTTGGTCTATTCTTATGGACAGAACACTCGACAGCATTGATATAACTTGCACCTGTGCAGGATGGTATCACTGTAACTCAATGCCCATTACAGATCCTGGCCTGTGATGAATGTTCGAACCACCTAAACCTGGCAGTGGAACCACAAATCAGCAGCATGAAATATAAAGCTTTGCGTCAGTCCATCAATCCAAAAATGGCTTAACATTCAGAGTGTAAATCTTTACTGGACAGAGAAATTACACTAGCTGACATGCGCTGAGCAGCTGTTTTTCTCTATTCAACCAAACCCCCGTAGCTCACCATCATATATTAGAGCAATTAATCTAATTAGCCAATTGCTACATCATGTATGCTCACTGAGCAACAACATGGATTTCATGTTTTGTGGCAGTGGTGGTGACATAACTGCCTATCAGCAATGAATCATGGTATGTCTGCTGAATGAAGAAGTGAGATGTGTGTCTAAGTGTGTGTGTGTGTGTGTGTGTATGTGGGGTGGTGACGTCAAGTCATACCGGGATCTGTCCTTTCCCCATGATGCGGTCTGTGCTATCTCCATCCTCTTTGTTCTGCTTGGTCTTGTTGTAGCACTTCTCATAGCAGAGCAGCCTCAGGGTCTGCGAGCCCTCCAGCTCAATCTCAAACTCCTGAGCGGGAGAAAAGAAAAATCTGTTGTGAGAGGAGAAAAATCTGCGAAAACGGGTTTCAAAGGGTTGCAAAAAAGAAAAAAAAAACATTCCTTTGTAAAACGACAAGCACAGAGACAGGAATAACAACAAAGATAATGACAAACAAGAGATTCTACCTCCACAAAAGTCAGTATATTTGAATCCATACATCCCACCACAGAGCACAGCTGACCAACATCCCCTGTAATTATGTAAGAGAGCCCTCTCTGCATATGGTTTGCACATCGTTCAGAGGCCCACACTGTGTTGGTTCACTTAGCATTTGGACAGATGTGAGTCATCACCAGCAGCTCCTCATTAGCTGATATTATTTCCACTTTGCTGGGCAAAATCCTCAAAGAGTCTCTGGGTCACACTGCACTGTGCTGCAGATGAACCCGTCCACTGACTGTGTCTCAAAGCTCTTCTCCCTCTGTAGTGCCAACCTCTGCTATCCAGCTGTTTCTGTGTGTGTGTGAGTGAGTTTTCTATATGTTTGCAGGCGCTGCAGATGCTCTGTGAGGGTTCTGTTAGACATCTTGTCATTACTCAGAGATGGACAGCTAACAGATTACAGGACCAGATGTCAGATACATGACAGGCAGCAGAAACTGTACAAAGACTCTAAAGGAACCTATTTATTCCAACGGGGATATACATGTATGTGGAGTTGCACGTGTACAGTTAAAACCAGTCTCTTACCTCGTTCCATTTGGGTTCAGTGGTGTATCGATACACTCTCGTCTTGGCTTTATTTGAGAAGAAGCCAAAAGAATCCACCTCCAATGTGCAGTAGAGATCTGAAGACAGGGAGGGGAGGATTGAAAAGATGACACATTTACACAGCTACTGAAATATTATTTATGAATGCATCACATTGGCAGCCGAACAAGGCGGACTGCTGTGCGTAATCTCCAGATCACAAACTACGAGTCATTCACTCTCTGATGTTTGTCCATACATAGTCATAGTCTGCAGCTCAGCAAACGCACCAAACCGGCAGCTAAAGATGTAAAACATGCAAATTCCTGCAACTCAACCAGTTATTGAAGTTTCAAGTGAAACAAATCTGACAGGAAACATGGATTTCCAAAAGTTTCCACCAGAACATTTCCACAGTCCCATTAAAGTGGAGCTCTCCCTCTCAGGAACTCATTTTGTCTGATTCGATCTGAATTTTCTGTTGTTTGTATGGAGGCTAAAGGTGAGTGACTCACTCAAGCTCTGTTTGAGGCCGGAGGCGGAGTGGACGATTACATTCAAGAACCCGCAGAGACCGGGGGATTCATCCTCTGGAAAAACAGTCAGAGAGAGAGAGAGAGAGAGAGAGAGAGAGAGAGAGAGAGAGAGAGAGAGAGAAGACAGTGAGGAGGGATTAGAAAAGCATGCAGATCTCTGTTTGTTTTGGAGCAGAATGAGACATGGGAGGAAGCAATAAAACAGAACTGCACAGAATAAAATGTGGCTTAAATCTCTTTGTACTTTTCATCCTCATTTTACCCACAACCATTTGTCACTATTTCTTTCCAGGACATTTGTTTTTCACCAACAACAGAGATGCAAACACACAATTACACTTCTATTCATCGAGTCTATTCATAGACTCAATGCTATCTGTAACTATGGCATCTCAAAGACAGTCAGTGTGTTACCTTCTTTATTGATGCTGAGGGGGATGTGGTGGACTGTCTGCAGTTTGACACAAGAGCTGGTTAACATTTGCAGCTCCATGGAAGTTAAGGAGGATGTTTTAAAACCTTCAGGGGAGAGAATAAATTGAAGCTGTAAATGACATTGTAGACAATAAAGAACATGCGTCTTTTCGGGTTTTCTCTGTGTTGCCCTGAGGCAAAAAACCTCAGTCTCTGTTTCTCCATTACAAATTTCTCAGATTAGGAGTTTCTAATGTACATGTGTCTGGATTTGGCTAAAAATGTGTCAAGTGCCTCAAATGCTTTTCCACATTGAAAACTGTTGAATGTGACATTTCTGGGACGCTTACATTTCTTCTGCTGCTCTTTGATTATCTCCTTCCACTCTGCACGTTCATAGTCAGACGAAATCAGGAAACCGTAACCCTGAAATATATAAACACACACACACAAAAAATAAAAAAGCTGTTATTTCTGAAGCAGAATCAAACATTAAGAGGACATGTTTTATCCGTACAAACATACAAACTCAGATACTTATAAAGCTGCAGTTCTAAATTCTCATTCAGCCAGCTTTAGCCGATGTGAGATTTCATAAAGCAACAGCTACACACTCGTACAAGAAAGTCTGAGTAAGAAACAGATTAAGGAGAATTAATCTTGAGGAAGACCAGCGAGGGAATATTGTGCTGGGAATCAAGCAGAGGACAAAAAAAAAGCTGTAAAACGAGTAGAACAGATGAAATATGGAGAGGGGGAGTGTGTAGGGAGAGCAGGAGGAAGATGGGAAGAAATGATTAGGAAAAAAAAGAGAGCAGAGAAACAGGGATGGAGAGCGTCATCACCTTGCCGTTCTTGTTGTAGACTCGGAGGGGCATGCTGGGAGATGTTAACAGGAGTAGAGACTCCTGCTCCGACAGCTTCTTCCTGAGACGGTCGATGACCTTAGAACCCTTGTTAGCTCTCTGAAATCACAGACCATGAGTGAACTCATCAGCGCCTGACAATTGATAAAATTTGTTTCTGTTTCAATTCAAATGAGAGGATCAAACAAGGTGTCTGTGCTCGTAGATCTGGATCAGAGTGGATCAGCGCTACCTTCTCTCTCTGAATCTCACTGCGGAGGTGTGAGATTTTGACCTTCATGGCGTCAAGCTCTTCGTCGGGGACCTGGGGGATGGTAAGTGGTTCAGTCTCATCGGGGCCCTGGAAGGTCAGTTCAGTCAGGGGGATGTACCACTTACTGTCGTACTGCTGGTTCTTCCTACAGTGGCAGGAGGAGGGGGGATCGACAGGAGATGGATGGTGAAAGGTGAGGGGAGGAAAAGAAGGAGGTACGACAGGAGTGGGTTGATAATGATGGATATATGTGAGGATGAGGAGGGAGGGATGAAGGAGGCAGCATGAGAAGGAAAAAGAAAGTGCAATAATTATTAGTTGTTATCTTAAGAAAAATCTTACTGGAAATGACAATGAGTCTTACAAACTGTAATACTTCGATGACATCATGAAAGCTACTGAGGAATTTCTCATAAATGTCAAATATACAGTGATTCATTCCAGTGGCTTCAAGCTTCCTTCCTGTGTGATATTTTGTTCTGTTTTTTTTTCTCTCCCAGCAATTATTAAATAAGTATTGGTATATATTTTTGACTTATATTGGATTTGGGAGTCATGATAAAATATGCAGGGGTTTGGTGCCTCCTGTAAAAACAAAGAAAAATGTTGCTATGGGTTGAGTGAGTTGCAGACAACCTGAAAGCAGTTTTTAGCCAGTAGTTGTTTGACAGAAATATTAAAACTATACTGAACTAGCTCCCAGTAGATCAGTAGAGCATTTACCGATGTTTACTCACAACAGACATCAGATATGAGATTAAGTCGCACTGAATTGAAAACTGTGTGTTATTTTATTTGTATAGTATTTTGACTGGGTCTAAGAGAGGTAATTATGATACAAAATGTAGCGTTAGGCTTAAATCACTGCCTCCAAGACCCAAGGCCGTTGTATAGGGGAAAAAAGTGATGATAATTCTATGGGCTCAGCGCCCAGCAGGGCCCACAAAAAACCCCAGTAGTCTTAACTTTGTATGACTGATTTATTCTGCATAAGACCCTGGCTAATACTCATAGTAATGCTGCATTAGCATCAAAACAAAGTAGGCTAAATAAAAAATGATATTACGTACGTAGTCTAAGAAAAAAAGTGGAAAAGTCAGGGAGTAGGGGCCCACTTTAGTATTCTTTCAGGGGGCCCTGCCAAGACCAGTAAGATGGGTTTTAAGGAGCAGAGCTCTGCTGTCTGAACTTTAGTTTGAAATTAATCTTGAATGTCTTGTATACTGGCATTGCGTCTTTTCAGAGCATCTTTGACAACCTTTCATTATGATATCTATACTCTACTTTAGTTAATGCATTGTTTTCTACAAACATTCTTTGGTTATTCTGTGTAACTCAGGTCTCAACTGATTCTCAACTGTGAACTGAACTGGGATTTCAGCTGGAGACATAAATGATTCCATAAGATTTAAGATATCCCACCATGCTCTGCCTAACTGCTACGACAATCTCTGTGTTTTGCCGTATTTCACTGCTGGAGTCACTTCCATTTTCAGAGAATGAGACACGAGGCCCATCATGTTTCTTACCCTCCGATCTGTTTCTTCAGTTTGGCGCAGAGCAGCAGGTCGGTGAAAAGGAAGACATGTCGCAGCTTCCTCGCTCCCTCAACCAACTCCACCATGAAGCTGTCCCTTAGCAGCTGCCGGTTCTGTGACGACAACGGACGACAGCAGTGGGGTCAGAAACACCGAAGCTGTCGTTAATATCACAACAGTTGGCAAAAACGAAAGCTCACAAATTAAAGTCTCTATCCTGAGTGTGGAAAACCGGCATCATATCGGTGCTGACACATTTTTATGAGTCACAGTAACAAGTCTGTTCTATTTTATGGACAGTGGATGGATTTACACAGGCTTTGTGTCGAGGCTGCATCCAAGAGATTTATCCCGGCTTCTCTCTTCCAGATTCTCAATACTGTTTTAACAGTGTGGAGAGTAGAGAAAACCAAAAAGTGTTTTAATTGCTCAACTCTATGGTCAGTGACAAAGCTCATGTGCAACCTATTAATTATCGAATATGAACCAAATCCATACCCAAAAGGTTTACATAGTTTAGGATTAAATTCCAATCATCCAATCATAATAAACGATTAGCTAGATGAATAATTTAATAGTATTCTGGCACTATAATCTATGTCGTGGTGATGGTGAAGTGGTGAGAGAAGAAAGAAGAGTGATGTTTGGAACCGTGGGACTGGTTGACGTCAGACTATGTAATGAGATGTGTTATACTGCAGTTTGCCAAAAGGGGGCAGTGATGTCATTTTCCAGAGAAGAAAACACAATTAAAATAGAGCAGGCAAAAATGTTAAACCACAACTTGATGGTAAATGCTTCACTTTTACATGCTCGTAGCTTTGGTGTTTCTGGTGGTCCAGTGTGTAGGACATGAAACGTTGATTGTTAAGAATAAAATTAAAAAATGAAATTATGTATATGAGGTTTCTCCAATGATGGATTGAACCGAGGGAAACCGGTGAGACTCTAAAAAAGCCTTTGATAATGACCCCACAGATGTTAAATACCTGGAAGTCTCAATCAGTCAGAACTGAAGAAGCTTCTTGGATGAGAGATGAAACATCTTCAAGTTTCTGTATAAGTTCTGTATCTTTTCTCAGCAGGTAGGGTCCAGTAAGGATGGGTCACAGGCACTTTATTTCATTTTTGGCCTTCATTTTGTTCTTAGGGTTACACAAATTATGAACACAAAACAGTTTTCAATGGTAAACTAAGTGCTTTATTTTCTAAGTTTCCACTTAATTTTGTTTATTCTCAGTAATTTAACCCACTTTGCTTTGGATATTTTGCTTGGTTACACCAGATTTGGGGATGTAATTACCTTATAATTTGTTTTAAGCGAAGATGTGATGGACAGAAATGAATTTAATCAAGTTTAACTTAACATTAGAGTGAACATTGCTGACAACAGTGAAACATTAACAATATGCAAACATAAAGGATTTTACAGTCCATTTACCGCTGCTCTCAGCAAAGCAAATCAGAACAATAGGTGTGCTCACCAAGATGAGCTAAAAACTTAATGCACATTTAATTATTTTATATTTCAATAAGCTCATATTTTCCACCACAGGCCACCCTGACATCCCTGCTTTCATCTTGATCCCCCCCCCACCCCCCCACCTGTCCTCTCCATCATGAACACACAGTGACTGTCACCTCCAGAACACACTGGAGTGGAGCTGATGCAAACATAGGAGAGGCTGCATGTGCTTACAAAACCTGACTGGACATCTGCTGGCAGAGAGGAGGCCTCATGCTGTGTCACTTGGCATTAACGCTTGTGCATGATGGAGAGGGTGGAGGGAAGGTGAGAAAGACAGGAGAAACAAGAGCATGAAAGAGAGAAGGTGTCAGAGAAAGGAACAAAAATGAAGAGAGAAGGAAAAACCAGACAGAGAAACAGAGAGAGAGAAAGGAGTCACACTGCAGTTCTTTTACTGTGGATACCAAACCATGTGACATGTCACTAAAGCAGCTCCTCTACTCTGCAGTGATCTGACACGTACACATACACAAAGCCTGCAGCTGACAAAATCATATTCTGATCGCCACGGTAACAATCTAATACAAATTTATTTCCCACAGGTGGATGTAATTATTCACCTGTGACAAATAACTTCCAGCTTCCGGTCTGGCATTTCTGGATGCTACATCTGTCAGTCCACATGAGAAAACTGTCTTCTTCGTGGCGCTGCTATGATTTCCAAGTGTCGAAATGAGTCTCTAGTCTAGTAAGTATTTCCTCTGCACATTCATCTCTCAGTCTCCATCTTTAAGTTTTGGGACATGGATGAGACATTCCCCACGTATTGGAAGACTATTTTCTAACTAGGTTATAAACCAAGGCTCCATCTTGCCTCACATCTGTCAATCCACATCCTGTCATGTCAGTCTGTATTTAGGATGTGTACTGTACACTAGTTTGACTGTGACTTCAGGCACATTGCTGCTTTTAGTTTTGGCATCCTGCTCAGATACAACACTAAACTGTTGGAATGAGGATTACTGGAGCTGCAGTGCTTATTAAAAGCTCCATTGCTCCATCAGTGCACAGCAAACTGTTTTATACACCACAGGCAACTCCATACAATTCAAGTTGAACCATCTGGTTGCAACAATATGAGGATTCAGGTTTTAAAGGACATTTAATTTAAAGGGGAACTATGCAAGTCCGCTGTTTTGCTAACCCTCCTCCCTCCACCCCCGGCCATGTACATTTGTTTTCAGTAAAGCCGATTAGAAGGATAACGTCATATATCTAATATGCGTTGCGATGTGTATATTTGTGTAGTCTAATCTGTCATAAACAAGAGATAACGGGTTATGGGGCGTGGCGCTAGGTGGCAGTCACTGAACCATCACAATAACTCCAGAAGCTGTGTAATAAATTAATAATTTAAATTTTAAAAGGTAAAAATCTTGAATAGTTCCTCTTTAATCTGCATGCATCCAACATTCAGCTTTCATAAATGAAGCGATAGATAAAGAAACGTGGCTCGCAGCTCAGTGAGGTTGAATCATGCTCTAATCACGGTGATGATGTTAATAAATCGAGATGTGATATGTATAATAACTTGTTTCTTCATTCTGATTGTATTCTCAAAGTCTTCTTCTCTTCAATAGTCCCATCTTGCCTTTCCAACTAGTGGTGACATGATCCTGTGTAGCAGTAACGTAACATGGCACTGTGGTTTTAGCCTACATCACAGCCGGCTGTGGTCATAATTATGACCGACCACACCTTACTATGATGTTGGGTGTGGTCAGAGGTTCAGGAAACTTACAGTGTACCTTTCATCCCACAGAGCCCACAGACTGCAGCTATTTTAACTCCTTCCAACGTACTACTGTGACGTTATTCTTCAAGCCCGTGGATGGTTGGTGCAGCTTTGAATCTCGGACCTTATGTCTGGGAGCAATGTTGCTATCCAACAAACTAAAATCTCCTGTGATAATCATGATGAGTCAGCAGGAAACTCTTAGATTAGACGATCTTATTGATTGGATTACTGAGCAGAAAGTACAGCAGAAGATTAGGTTGGCTTACTATCAGACCTCAGGAGCACTTCATGCAGATTAAAATGAGGGATCATCTGAATGTTTTGGGACAATAAGAGAATAACTGATTCTCCTTTATGTCACATGTGACCTATTTGATTTGTTATCATGCTCAGGTAAGTAAAGTAGACTTGAAATGACCTACTGGGAAACTACACTACCCACCTACCCTCAGTGGTAATCCTCTCCTCTATTGATCCCATGATAAAGAGATAAGATAAAAGGAGGGATGACAGATAGATTAGGGATTTACAGGCATCTAGCTGTGTGAGAGTGAATGGAAGTCATGTGGAGGGATAAAGTGAGGAGACAACAACACAAATGATCTTTTTAAACCTGGACATTTACGTCTTTCAACAAAAACCCTTTGTTTGGGCTTGAGTGAATCAGAATTAAGACACTGTGGATATTCTTTTTTGAGCCAGAAGCAGGGCAAATCATCAACACATTAAACTGTGCAGTTCACATGAGTTAATTCAAGCCCTGAATGAAGTTTTGACACATTCACTTCATGCTGTTTTTTAAATTAAGGTTGAGTGTTTTATCATTGGACGCGGATGTTCAGTATTTCTAAATGAATTTAAAATGTGCTTAAGTCGCTGCTTTGCTCTGCGGCCGAGGAAAAGGCATCCTTAACAAACCGGCTGTCTCAGCGCATCAGATGACATTTTCATAATATCGAAAAAGCCAGCAGGAGAAATGTGACTTTCTCCGTTTCTCATAATAGCTGACCGGAACATGAGCAGCACCTAAGTGGGAAGAAGGAGAGCGACGCGAGGCAGAGCACGCTGACAGCACAGAACGCAGATTAAATATTGACCATCTCCTGGAAGAGCCTCGCTGAGAGCGTGTGCACGAGTAATGGCATGAATTTACAAAAGATCCATGTTTATATTTAGAATACACGCTTGAAGGGGCATCGCTGCGCTCGTGTGGGTTTTTTATTTTTGCGGTGTGTACAGTATGTGTGATGACACAGTGAGAGAAAGACACACAGACAGATGAAAAGTGGTGCAGCTGATGATTTGTACACAAACACACACACACACACACACAGCTGTATCTTTCCCAAAGGCAGACAAAGCAGCGCGACGAGGTGAACTGAGACTTAGGCAGTGTCATCATTTGCTTTTATATTAAGCAGTTTCTGTTTGCCCCCTCCCATCATCTATCTGGCAGAGGGCCGGGGGCCTCCGGGGGCCACTTGTGCTGCTGCTCTGCTCCTGCGTGCCTCCACTGTATAAAGCCACGGGTTACTCACCCGTCCACACACACACAGAGGGTAAGAAGAGTTTTTACCTCTTCACATTGCAAAAGTATTACTGATTACTGCAGCAAGCCTCTATTTAAACTTTCCATCCATGTTATGCTGCAGATGTGCTCGCCATACTCTACAGTCATTAGTGCTGATTTAACTCCGACACCATGCCAATGTTTAGAGACTCAGTGTGTTTCTGATTGTTTGAGCAGCTACTACGAGCCCTGTGTGCAGCCAATTAAAATAAATGTCATTTTACCCACACAAATCTGCAATGATCAAATTTGCGCTGAAACCGTTCTTCACATGAAAAGAGGATTATTATGAGGGAAACTCCTTTACTAAGTGAAACCATATCAGCACTATCTGAGGCCTTTGTTAGATATCTGACATTTTAAAGTTTAGCTGCTATTATGGGACGGTGTAAGGATATCATGATTTTACTAGAAAACCTTGTTTTGTGTTTTTATAAGAATGATTCCAGCCAGATAGTCTCTACTGGGACTGATTACAATTTTATTTCTTGTCTGATTTAAGCACTTTCCGTCTTGTCACTGGGTGCAGAATGTCAGTTCATCAACTTCTCCAGGTAATGACAATCGGTTGAAGCATCTACCGCGTTGCAGCTCGGATGGCGAAATGCAGGCAGTAACCTCAGGCGTATAATATACAGTGTCTATGGTAAGGTACAATATAATGAGCCCCATTGATTTCCATGTGCGGCTTTCATGTATCCATCATAAATATTAGATGACTGGTGTGGAGGTCTGGCCAGACTGGGGTGGAAATGGGGGGGCCTGCAGGGGGTTGAAGGGGAGGTATGGCAGGCATGTGTGTGTGTGTGTGTGTGTGTATATATATGTTCAAAAGCAAACATGAGCAAGAGAAAGAGAGAGAGTGAATGGAACAGAGAGTAGGAAAGAGTGCATTTGTGTGTGTGTGTATGGGAAGGGTGCGGTAATGACCCCCCTGCGAGCGGAGGGAGGAGCCGACAGAGCCTTTTCACTCGCTCGCTCCTGCCCTCCGTTTATGAATAATTAACTGGGAATCTGCCAGTCAGTGCGGCCTGGTGGCTCATTACAAGGCATTATGTACGGCAGTGTCACGCAAGCTATCAATCAAGACGCACCCATTCATGTGCGTCAAGTCATCTCCGGGGATGAGAGAGACAGTGGGGGGTAGGTTGTGTGTGTGTGTGTGTGTGTGTTTGCGTTAGGGGAGATGTGGAGATGGGGAAGCCACAAGAGAGCCACCCTTCACTACGCAACCCTAGTATGACCATATATGGGCATGGGCTCTGCTTTACGCTTCAGATTGGTGGTGGTTGGCCCCTGAACAGCCATACATACACTCATTAGACTGTGACTGTGATGGCTATTGAGAGGGAGGGGTCATGACATCACCATGCTCAACAAACATATACATATTAGAGCTAAAAAAGAGTTAATATTAACCATCACCTGTCTGTAGTTGGAGTAAACACTTTGTAGCACCTCAGTGTTTTTTTCAGGGTTGTAAAATTAGAGCATTGAGAATATGGCACAGCTTTGCTTACTGTGTCCTTCCTTCATGGACCTGTGTTTTCACTTTCAAGTTCAAGGTTGCAAATTTAGAAAACCTAACCTAACAGTCTAAATTCATTAAATTATATCGGTGCGGTGGCATGTTTTTTTTCTCTATAGTATAGATATTAGACAAGAGTCCTGTCTCCTTTTTAATACAATACAATAAAATGCAAAATAAAATCTAGATTCCCCCTCTGCAGACTCACCTCTCCCTTCTTTACAGTCATCGACTGGCGTCTGGGCGTCGTCTCCTCGTTGATGCTGGACAAGAAGTTCTGGGAAATCCTCAAGGCGTCCTGCAGGAGAGGGTGGTCCGGGTGGCTGGTGGGGGTGTGTTTAAGCAAGTCCTATAGTGCAGGAGCAGAAGAAGAACGATTTCAAAAGGCAAGCACATTAAGGTAAAAGCACACATGTCTGGATGTATGTACAGAATGCACACAGATGAGAAGTTACAGCAGAGTACATACAACTATTGGTTATTCAAGCATGCTGCTCTTTTTTTCTTGAGCTCTTGATTGATGCACAAATAGTTCATGCGCTTACTCATGCTTACTTACAATGATGCAAACAGAACATATAGGTTATTACTTTTTCATAGATGCACAGACTAGACCCAGAATCCTTGTGATTAATGGTAAAATGAAGTACACATAGTCTATAAAGACAGTAGTGCAAAGTGTTCTGGAGTTCACTAGGCCTTCTTCATTACTGCCTCACTTAGAAGTCCAAAAGTAATTGAAATGTAACCAAATGTGCAAACATCTCAAGATTTCATAAAAAAAAAAAAAAATCTAATTTCTGATCTGCAGTCTGTTACAAACAGTATCTAAACATTGAGACTGTCTTTAAGGAGCCTCAGGGCAGGTAGAGATCTATGGAGAAATTTTGCAGAAATAGTTTCTTGGATGACGGTGACCGAATATGTCGCTGGGTTTTCATCACTCGTGTTGAGCCCTTTAGCGTCAGTTTCTGAGCCAGAGGCAGACAATACAACACGACAGCGTGTTTCTGCCTGCGGTGACAATATACAGGGGAGAAGCGCTGTGTCAGCACTCATGCTCACTTACATGGAGAACCAAGGTGCTGCGCGTCACTCGGTCCACTGGTTTGTACAGTAAAGCTGTAGATTAGAGGGAGAGAGAAGAGATCCGGCTGAGTTGTTTACATGACAGAACATTTGAAGTAATGCAGAAATATTAGATTTAAATATTTCATTAGAAGTAGAAGTAAAACCCAGTATGAGATGACTGACCCTCTAGTGAGTTCTTGGGCGTCTGGTCCTTACAGTCCCTGGGGCTCCTCACCTTCAGGTTCTGTTTGGAGACAAAAGCCAGTTCAAATATTGAGGGAGAAAACACTTATAAAGAAAGGCCTTTATAACCTTTACAGTAGAGTAAGTGGTTGTAAACCACTGTGAGGTTATTATCTTTGCTCTTGCTATGAGGTCATCCACTTCCAAATTAATTATGCAATCCTCAGCAGCCAAGCCCCCCCCCCCCCCCCCCCCCCCTCACCACCATCTTGCTCAGATGGCTTGGAGTCATGCATCATTACTTAGACCATTAACAACCCTCGATGATGAATTCCCCATCCTGCGTGTAGACACCAGCCTCAGCGCTAACTGGTGGACCTCATAAAACATAGACGAAGACTGATGATGGATCAGAAACTGCCACGTGCTTGAAAAAATTGAGAAAGAAACGGGACGAAGAAGAAGCTCCTCAACTTTTTACCATCTGACTGCTGAACGCAGGGCCGTTGCTAGGAATTCTGGGCCCCTGAAAGAATACTAAAGTGGGCCCCTACCCCCTGACTTTTCCACTTTTTTTCTTAGACTACGTATGTACTATCATTTTTTATTTAGCCTACTTTGTTTTTATGCTAATGCAGCATTACTATATGAGTATTAGTCAGGGTCTTATCCAGAATAATTCAGTCATACAAACATTAGACTACTGGGTTTTTTTGTGAGCCCCACTGGGCGCTGGGCACCTAGAATTTTCATCACCTTTCTCCCCTATACAACGGCACTGGCTGAACGTACATAATAAGTGAGACTGAGTTTTATTTTCATCCCATCAACCTGAAGCAAATTGATAGGAGTACATTTGCTCCATTTAATGTGCACACTGCAGTTCAAATAAGCTTCCCACACCGAGGTACAGTTACGATGATTAAACAGTTTTTCAAAAGGCTGAATCTGGACTCATTTTTTTCCCGGCTGGATAAACAGAACAATCCCAAAATGCATGTAATACAGTTTGAGCTTTTACAGTCCCCATCCATATTAAACTGGTTGAACGTAACACAGCTGGGAGTGTAGATTACTCGTGCAAACCAGGATCGATTTTGTTACATCAGCCTCCGAAACTAGATTTGAGCCATGAGAGTAAGTGTTTTCAAATCTAGTTTGTCCATGATAGAAGATATTGTTTTGCGCCATCGCAGCTGTGGGAAACTTGTGTATAGGGAAAAGATAAATTTACAAATTTATTACGCTGTCAAGCCCCTTCTAGACTCTGTGTAGGTGATTCTGTGCTCATATTTTCCTGGTCAGACATAAAACTGAGACCAAGCTGGGAGCTCTTTTGAGCCAAAACGACAGAAACCTCCTGCCTCCCTCCACCCCTCTGTATTGTTTCATTTAATTGACGTGCACACGTGTGTAACAGACAAACAATCGCGTACACACACACACACACACACAAAATTGCCTGTAGCTGCCTGGCTTTGTGCAGAAATATTCAGCAGAACATTCAAATTTAAGTGCAGGGAGATGATAAAAGCTGCGTGGGTGAATAATGGGAGAGCGTTTTGAAAGTACAGTACATCAGGTACAAACTGAAAACAGATGTAAAAGAGACTCTTTCTATGCAACATGATTCAGAAACTGCTCCTTCCCTTAATAACCCATAATTTAACCCTCTGTTGTGAGCAGGTCATCTTTTTTTTTTTTTTTGGATTTTGTGTGACTGCTTTTCTCTTACAAGACAAAACCGGCTCTTCCACACCAGACAGGCAGCTACTTAGTGACTAGAATAATAACACATTAGAAGTTTTAGAGCGTTTACAAAACTTAATGACTCTTGGGAGACACGTAAATTGTCAAGAGTCTGCAGGAGTAAAAAGATCACCAACTAGATAATCATCTTGTGGAATACGGGGAAGAAATAACAAACGATTTAGAGTAAAGTTGGTGTAAATGTTCTCCTGTGATAAATCTTGAACTCAGCAGTGACTTTCTTTTATCTTAATTAGACACAGCGTTGCTCCATACATCAAAGGAAAAAAGAAACAACTTGTGAAATCCAATTGGATAATTTGCTGGCATGCAGGGGTTAAACGTCTGACTGACTGATTTAACACGGTGGTAAAATGATCCCATAACTCAGAGATCACAGATTTAATCACTGCAACAACACTGAGCCAGTAACCGTTTCCCTTTTTATCCCGTTCCTTTCACCGCACATTCACAGCGAAGCTTTCAATAAAAAAAAAAAACACATATTACTATCCCTGCTTGGCATCCTTGTTTGTTATTTTCCCTCCGCCCCCCCCACCCCAACTGCTTACCTCAGAGATTTCAGCAAACTGTGTGTTGGCCTGGCAGCACTTCTCGGCCGTCTCCACAGCCAGCTCGTAGTTGTCCACGAATGCTCGGTAAACTCCCAGCTGGCTGGCCTGACGGAGAGCAAAAAAGAAGAAACAGAGAGAGGGGGGTGTGATGTTAACATAGCTGGACAGTGATTACAAGCAAAATAATAACTAAAAAAAAAAAAAAAAGAATAAAAATGATAGAAAACGTGTTGTCTTTTTGCTCGCTACTTCATCTTCTATGCTGTACAAGAAATAAATAGCCAGCGATGGGCATCAGCCAGACACAGCAGTTCATTGTAGAGGCAGTAAAAGCAATGAAAGCTCTTTCAGTGAGAAACACAGACACATGGTCCCTCTTCACTGCTTCCGACTGTTAACTTCCTCCACTTCATCCCCCTCACTGTACACAGACTGTAACACAATGCAGCTCTAAACACGACATTTTTTAAAAATATATAAAACCAAGTGCTGAGGAGAGAGTCTGTACGGGTCGTTGCGTCTTATTGACACAAGAAAGAAACACATTTAAAGTTTCGGTTTTAAGAAAAGGGTTTAAATGGTGGCATCACAACACATCAGAGAATATGACGTCCACCGTGACCTTCTCTCTCAGTGTAACTTTAAAAACCTGCAGAAGTGAGATGAACCGTCTTTGAAATGTCAAAACAGAGACGAGAGATTTGTCCTTGTCGTCTGTAAATGACCTGCAGACGACTGAAAGAAAAAAACCACAAGCGACACACATCACGGTCACAACAACAGCATGTTGCCATGGTTGCTCCTCGCAGCCGGGCCCGTTGCCGCGGCAACCAGGCGGAGGAGAAGACCTGCGCTGCGCCGGGGCGAGTAATTAATGATTGGTGTTAACGGAGGCTATGAAGGCACGTTTAGGAAGCGGTGCGGCTGAATAAAAACTCTGGCAAACGCTGCCTGCCAGCGCCGCCATCCGTCTCCACGGCAAACAAAAGGACAGTCAATTCTCCTGAACAAAAACCAAGGAAAAGGAGGAGAGAGTACAGTGGAGACCGGCTTTGTGTGTAGAGTCGAGAGTCTCTACACACACACCTCTGAAAAGAAGAGCAAATTCCTCAGTAACTTTCACTTGTGTTGTGTGTAATAGATATGAGTGGTCTGAACCCATTAAGCTGTTGGTGACCTAATGTTACTTTTCATCAGCCCTTTTACCACAATACAAATAATGTGGAGCTAAAATGTTTTTGTCTGTTACGGTAACATTACTCATCACAGTAGCTGCTGAGATCTGGGAACATGGTGACACTGCTGTGACTATAAAGTCCAATGGGGAATCAAGCATCAGCCTTCAAGACAATATGACGCATTTGATTCTATTGGATTTTGTTTTATTATTGTGTCTCTGTATCTTTGCTCCGTCTGTATCTACAGTGGGGGAAATAAGTATTTGATCCCCTGCTGATTTTGTAAACATATAAACATATAGACGGTCTATAGCTTTTGTGGTAAGTTTATTTGCACAGAGAGACAGAATATCAACAAAAATCTGGAAATAATATCATCATATAAAGGTTATAAATTAATTTATAATACATTTCAGCAGGGGATCAAATACTTATTCCCCCCACTGTATGTTCCTATTATTGTTGATATTTAACTTGTTGCCTACACTTAGTAACTTGGTTCTTGAGTGTTCTGTGAGTATTTTTAGTATCATGTGAGGCTACACATCTGCAAGTCAATTTCTGTTACTATAACTGAGCTCATTCATTCACCGCCTCTTTCACACAAACCTATTTTTAGGCATGACCCTACCCTCCCTGACACGACCTGATCTTTGCCGTCATGGGAGGAGGAACTGAGGCGAGGAATGTGAAGTCACAAGTTTTCTAAACATCGTTTGCACTTATTATGTTATCGCCGGAGGAAACATTGTACGTGTGTCTTTAAAAAAAGACAAGCCACAGCTATAAAGGCTGCAACAATCAACACACAATGAAAATTTGTGCCTCCTTTGGTGACACATTACTGCCCCTGAATGTGTGTTTTTTAAAAATACCAGCTGATGAATTTCTTGTGACAAACCTCCTCCAGAATGGCTCTATTGTGTTTTTTTGCACATTGCATCCGCAGCCGAGGGAAGACGCAAGTTGGTGGGAGGCGAGTAAAAAGTAAAGCAATTTTCACAATCCTGCAATCCTGTGTCCTGCCCTGGGCCACACAATCTGCACCACAGTGGAGGCCATTCAGAGCGTGACAGTTTGACTGTGGAGAGCAGAGAGAGAGAGAGAGAGAGAGAGAGAGAGAGAGAGAGAGAGAGAGAGAGAGCCCGAATGTCTGCCAGCCACATCCACAGAGCCACACACAACGACGGTAAAGGCTTACCGAGCGTTCGGCTGCGGTTACAGTATCATAGCAGAAAATGGCTTTGGGTGATGAAAAGAAAAACTGCTCGGGTGTTTGGATTTCTCAGTTCGGGATTTGTCCCGTGTGAGACTATGTGTGTGTGTAATCCACAGTGGAAAACAACATTAAGGAAACAGCCTCATGACGGACTACGGCCTTTATACCACAAGACTGGATTTAGCTGCTCGGTTTGTAAGGGGGTGCTAACGCATATTCATTCTCACATGCTTGGTTGTCATTATAACATCTCTGCCTGGAGAGCATCCAATGAGATTTTATAAAAAAAAAAAAAAAGAGTTGCCATCCTTCTACTCTTAAACCTGGAGAGAAGCAGCACACACCAGGTGTTGCAGATAGAAAACGTGACTAGCACAGTATTCATCGTTTTACCTATGAAGAAAGGATGAGCACACATGCTAAATACACCCAGTATACACTGTATTCACTTCAACAGTGAAAGAACAAACAAAATTTAGGATCAATAGGTTTTCTTCTTCTATAAATTCACAGAATCAGTCTCTTTTGCTGCTCCTCCTCCTCCCTCTCCTCCTCTTCTTCTTCAGTTCATCGGCCCCGTCTGTTGTCACGGTGTAAAACCTTCACTTTGCAGCTGTGTATGAACTGTGTGCGTTCAGGAGGAGCAGGAGCACAAGTGTGATTTAGCCCTATTTTCAGCCTTCAAACACTTCTCCCTGACACTCATGCTCATAACCTGTCACTGACGCTTTGCCTCTCCCTCTTTTCTCTCCATCTCGCTCCTTCCTTGTTCTGATGTTTTATGATTCCTAAGCCCGTCTGCTCCCCACACACATTACAGAGTCACGGCGAGACAGCTCTATCAAGAGTCGCAGCAGCCTAAATCTACTTGCCTTCCCATGCTCGACTCTCCTCTACTCCCATCTAATCTCTCCTCCCTCCCTTCCCCACCTCCAAAATGCTGTCTTGTAGCATTTTCCTTTTTTTTCTTTTTCTTTGTAAGGCTGAGCGTCTTTTCCTCCTGACTTTTATTAACTACTGTCTGGAGGGAGGGAATGGGACAGAAACAGTGTGTACACAGTATAAATGTGTAAGTGTGTAGACTTTGGGGGAGGAAGAGTAACAATGACAGCCAGATTGTTCAAGTTGATAGAAAAAGTGTAAATATAGAGTGAAAAAAAAAACCCTGTGTTTGTCAGGCTGACGTAATGTTTGAGACCAGACAAAGAAAATGGATTAACCCACCGTCACACCAGCAGCGGTCGACTGACAATGGCTCCTGTGCACCGTTCACAGTCTACAATCAGCTCAGTATTTATTCATGACCCACATCAGAAGAGTGTGTTGTTTCATTCAATGGAAAGTTAATGTGAGCAAAGATGGGGGAAAAAATGCATAAACAAGCTTCTACACAAAGTATTTGATTAGAACTGTGTGTCGCTTTAATAGAAAAAATACTGATTAAATCTTCATTACTTAGGTGAGCCCCACAGGGAGGCGGCTGACATAATTTGATGTGTGTGAGTGAGTGAGTGAGTGAGTGAGTGAGTGAGTGAGTGAGTGAGTGAGTGAGTGAGTGAGTGAGTGAGTGAGTGAGTGAGTGAGTGAGTGAGTAAAGAGAGAAGCTCCTATTTATAGCAGCTTCTTCGAGACACAAAGCACACAGTGCAGTGATGCCCTCAGCTGCCTGAGGCAGAAAGGCGGCATTGTGAAAGATGCCTGCACCTCCCTCACTCAGTATGTGTGTGTGTGTGTGTGTGTGTGTGTGTGCAGCACAAGTGAATCTAAGGGGGAAAGAGATGGAAAGGGGGTTGTGGGGTGGGGGGGGGGGCAAGCAGCAGTGTTTCAGACAGAATTAAACAAATGATTCATTGTAGGTTAATTGACCCATAGTGAAAATGATTAAATAGACCCAGTGTACGTTTGGCCTGGACATCTTTGGCAGAGAGTAGTAAGTACTGGGGGCCAGAGGGAGAGTGAGCGAGTGGCTGTTGAGGCAGAAGTAGAAAAAAAAGACAATTCCGATTCAATTTGTCCATATTTGAAATGATAAAGAAGGGCATCAATGCAAAAATAAAAATCTAATTGACATTTTCGTTATTGGTTTATTGAATTCTGCCTCTGAAAGCCTCACAATTCAAGTGACATTACTGTTGCTAATAATGCCACTCTATCACAGTCGGTTTGCTTTGCGTCCACGGGTCAGAAAATGCAGCTGTAGCACTCAGAGAGTCCTCTCTAATATTGCCAGCCTCTTTTGGGCGCCCTGTGTTGTCTCTCTGATGAGGGGCAGTTACACCCAGAGATGCTAATACAGACACACACTGACACACTCACACATTGACCCCACCCCCTCGACTCCCCCTCATCATCTCTTGTCTTTTTTCCTCACCAGTTTCTGGAAGAGGTCCCCGACTCTCTGGTGGTGGCTCCACTGCTGCACGCGGGGCAGCAGGCCGTCGTAGAACTCCTTGTGGATCTCGTAGAGCTCAGGCACTTTGAAGAAGATGGTTTCTATCTGGGCCACAGAGAGGACGGGCTGCGACGTGGTGGCAGCAGCCTTGAGAGGCTTCATGGGCTGAGAAGAAGAAACAGCAGGGACGACAGATGTGACAAGTGTGTCTTTGTGTGGACTTTAAGTCCATGTGTAAATCGGAAACAATGGTGTGTCTATTTTACAGGCTTCTGATCTGTGTCTGTAATGCCTGGCCTGCTGCTCCTGATCATGTCTGACTGAGAAAAACACACATTAGCTCTCAAATAGGAGGCATTTAGGCATGTAAAGAATTTTATGACACATGTGAAGGGCCTAAAATTATAGCACAAAACTACAGCATACTGAGTGACTGACTCCGGGGATAAGTACAGAATTACAGTATTTTTCAAAGCAACATGTACATGCCCTAACAGGCTGCATGTTTTACAGTGAGACAATGTTTGTTTAACACAAAAACAGCAACACGCCATGCAACGTACACTTTTTTAACACTTAAACTTTTAACAGCTCAAGCCGAACTTGGTTTGGTATGACGAGTGGTTTATGGTGGCTATAATGTAGGCTAATCTTAGCAAACTGTATGCCAGTATTCAATTGGTCTAGCTTGTTTTTTACTTCAAACAGTAGCATGCAGTCAGGTTCGCTTTTATTTCATGAATACTTTTTGCATCCAATGCAAACAATGCAGTTGTGGAACCATGAAAACCAAAAGAATTAGCCAAAAGAAGCTAATATGTTCAATAGAGATGAGGGGAACTGCAGAGTTGGGGGATTGTTCTCTGTGTTTTGTTGCATAAAATCATTCTATTACATAAAATCATTTAATCCATTGTTAGAATAAAAGTAAATCTTGAGAAAATGAGAACTGGGAAATAAGGGAAATTGAATGTGCCATTATGCTTTGTTTCCACTTGTGGTCATAGTGGCTGCTGTTCAGCCAGTGTTGCATGGTCTTATTTTAATGGTGTGTGATATTGATTTGAAGGATTGCTCACACGGGCCTAGTAAGCCTCAAGATAATAGCTACTGAGGTTAACAGTTCGACAAAAAATCACTGAACGCTGACAAATTTCTATCATGTCACGGATGTTGGTTCCATTTTTGTGTGCAGGTGCCTCTAATGGCACCAAATAAGCACATAATATGATTCTTCTGTATGATTTGTGTGTGTGCTCTCACCAGCAGCAGAGCCTCCAGGTGACTGAGGTATGTTTCTTCAGTGGCCAAGATCCCAGACAGGACCCACTTCCTCATCTCCAAACCTTTTTCCAGGTCACATTCAGTCTGTAACAAACACAGTCACACAAATATGAGGTCACAAAAAGGACAATATTAATCCAGTCCTGGACACACCGACCATATTTTACTCACATTTGTAAACTGTTTCACACCGGAAGGCATTTTGTTTTTCATTCTTTTGCGTCAGGGACATGAGGCATATTCAAAGCATGACATTACTCCTTTAAAAGGTCCTCTGATATGACTTGTTTGTATATGACAAATTGAGCTTGAGTCTCCCGCAGGTTTGCCGTTAGTGAGCGCTACACTGGAAAATCAAACAGCAACAATTGCACCTTCTAGTAATCGTCTCCTGGTTCCCTCCTCCCCCCCGTTCCCGTCAGCCCAGTCAAAGCTCACTGAGGAGTACGGACATGAAAGAAAACAGAGAGACAGAGAGATTCCTCGGGCTGTCTTGTTTAACCGTGAACTCTGAAATAACTCAAACGGGCAGGGTCTCCCATGGGAGCAAGGTCGGCTTATAAATATATGCGTGTGTGTGTGTGAGAGAATGTGTAAGTGCACAAACACACACACACACCTACACTGCACTGAGCCCAGGTTAGTATGTTGAAGCATCTGGTCCCTCAAGCGATGAGGAGGAGGTAAGAGAGAGAAAACGGGGAGGAAGGGTAAAACCAAGAGAGAGGAGGACAGGGAGCGATGGAGACCTGAGGAAGATGCATTTTAGGTAATTAAGAGAGGATGAAGAGTGAAAAGGAAGAAACAGAGGGATTATGACATGATTTAGAAGAGATACTACACAGGGTAGGGTGACATTTAGTCTATTTCCTGACCATGAAAACAGAGATAAACATACTCCAATGCAAAATGTCTGTCTCTCTGCCTCTTCAGCTGAGAGGAATCCAAAAATGGAGAGAAACAAGACAAGAGATAAAAGATAGAACAACAAATAGGGATGCATACTTCTTCCATATATGTTTACACAGCAATCACAGTGGTTCTTCCTGGTGAGAAAGAAGCTGCGGGAAACGCGGAGGCTGAGTGCAAGAAGGAGGCAAAATGGTCAGGAGGGGAAAAAAAGAGCACATTTTTGGTCTTGCTGCTATGACTTTAGCTGATTCAGCCTGCTGGACTTAAGCTACCTGCCTTTTCTGACTTTAGCGTGACACTGAGGTCTGAGGTGTGTGTGTGGATGAGGTTGTGTTGAGGATGAGAGACAGCTCAGCAGAGACAATGCACAAAATCTGTAAAAATAAGTAGTGACGATGACACGTGTGTGTGTATTTTATTGCGTTTGTGCATATTTTACGTAACTGAGGTTACTTAGAATATACACAAAAGGGTGGGGTTGTTAATTTTACAATGTACAACAATGTAACATGACTGGTTACAGATGTTCCTCACATCTGTATAGGCCATAATCATGGTTCATCTATTCGCCATTAGGTTGGAGGAGAAAGAAGACCAAATCCAGGATCCTCTGTCTGTGTAGAAATGTAATTACGGCAGAGAAGAATCACCAGGACAGAGTTAGAAAAATGTGAACCTTATGACAATTTTTCTGATTAATTGCTTCATTGTTTGTTCTTTCACATTGCAATTTCCCAGAGCTAAATGACTTAAAATTGCTTGTTGAGTCCAAATGAACAATAACAAAGACGAGAAGTAGTAAATCCTCATGTCTGAGACTCTGGGCGTAGCTAATGTTTGAATTTTTAGTTTGATAAATGACTTGGTGCAATTTTAATAACTTTAAACTCTGTTTCTTGTCTTTGTGTGTCAAGCCACTTGTAATCTTGATCATAAAATATTCTAAAATAACACACAAATGCAGCTATGCCTGTTGGCTACTACTTTTCACAATGCATTGTGGGATACTTCCTAATTCACAATATATATAGGGGATACAAATTCTCATTATATTCGATTAGGCACTACAAAATGACAAACTCACCGTACAGTGGGCTATATAGGCAGTAGTGAGTGAATTTGGGCACAGCCCTGAGTACTGAGTGGGTGTACATGCATTCACTTGCTGTAAGTGAAGGGGTAAATGGACCTGAAACCTGTTTCCATGGCCACTGCATAAGCAGATGCTAGCACGCACCTCGGGGGACTGTTATAGCCCAGAATATTATGAGGCGGTCCAGGGTTATTATGGCCTCTATTATCGCGGAGTCCATTATCAGCAGAGCTGCTTTGACGATTGGCTGCCAAAAAACACTACTTAAAAGCAACAAACAAATCCTGCACATCATAAATTTAGATCGAAAACAATTAAAAACCAACACCCAGTTTATACGTGTTGGTGTATGTGGTTTCAGTTCGTTACCCATCATCCCTCTCTGATGGCAGCTCTGAGCTTGTCTGACCAGGCTGTGTAATACAGTGAACTCAGGTGTAAACAACGCAGGTGCCACCACCATTGAAAGACCCTGTGGTTCAGACTGTTTGATTTATTAATATGAATCAGCCACACACTACAAGTAGAGAGGGATAGTATTTAAAATTCATTCATATCCTCCTCTTCTTCATCTGACTGACTCATCTTTAACAGTTTATATCTACTGTATACTGAATTTCACCTCTCACTTGCTTTTTCCTTTTCTTTGTCTTGCCTTTTTAGGTGAAGGATAAAGGAATTGATTCTGCCAGACATGTATTATGCATCGCTCCGCGCTGTCTGGGGATCTGTGCCGTATATAACATTCCCCTGTTTCCCCTTGAAAAAGCTTTAATTGCTCATTATGTACTGACTCTAAGACGCCCATCAGCAGAAAAAAAAAACTTTCTTCCTCGTAAATTAAAAGAGCAAATAGAAGAGCACTGGAAGTAAATAAGTGATATATCTATGATTTATGATTACCCTTAAACGTGTTATGTTGAATTGCAGTGGCTTTGAATCCGTCTGTCTCCACTGACTTAAAAGGGAAGGCCCGGGGCAGCAACGGAGCCAATGAATGTTAGAGAATGAATGAAAAATGAATGAAAGTCCTCGCCGAGCTACAAGTATCAGCATGAACGTGATGTGAGTGGCTTGGTAAAAGAACATGAGAAACATGAGGGTCCATTGAAGTCTCATGAACATTCAAAAAAAAAAAGAAAAAAGGGAGGAAACTTTAACATCCAGCCACATGTTACTGAACGAGCTGAGGGGAGACGGGGATCCTTAAAGTGTGTATTCATCCATTCAGACCCCAGACGACTCCCCTAGGAAGTACCCACATCTCCAGACATATCATCTTTTATTCATCGCCATGGCAGCTAATGAGCCCATCTCTGGGTTCAGACTAAAGGGGTGTCAGCTTGCAATTTTTTTTTTTTTTAGTAATAAAAAAAGTAAAAATACAACACATTCTCTCTGCTCGGGGTATATTTAGGTTTGTGTGTCTATATTTTCCCATCCAGTACAGTTAACAAAAGCTAATATTTAACATCCGAAGCTCTAACACACACAGCCCCCCTCTAGCGGCAGCTCTCCCTAACACGATTTAGATATTCTGATTCGCTTCTGATTTGTTTATGCATGGATAATGTTCGCGGGGAGATACAAGAGGATCAATACAAACAGTGTTTATTTGACGAGCGGCCCGATGTAGCTCAGGAGGCTCAGATAGAACCTGAGCCGCAGCAACTGTAATAACATTATTCTCCATTTCTCCCCGTCTCTCTTTTCCCATGGAGTGCGGGAGACTGTCAGCTCCCATAAACACTCAGAGCCAAGGTTGGAGAGGATAGAATGAGCGCCGGTGCATGCCCCGTTCCACACTTTATTAACCCTTTTCAATTTTCATTTTTCATATTCTAATCTGTTCAGCATCCTGTTCTGTCCCATCCCTCGCTCTCCCAAATGCCTAATGAGATTGCTTCCTATCTCTGCATGTCTGCGATGTAATAGAGCTGCCTCAGACTCATCCTGGGCAACAGGAGGGAGACAGGTTGATTTATTTTTTGTAATGTAGAATTACTTCTGGGTATTTAAACGGCTCCTCAGCTTGATGTGACAAACAGTGACAGAGTTGGGTATTCCAGACGCGATGCTTGCGATGCTGCGTCACGCCATGATTACAAGATTACAAAATACGAAAGCAGTGAAGGTTCATTACAAAGGTGATAGATTATAGCAAGGGGGGGTTTAGTCTTTCCAAGCCTCCTAATCCACTGTGCTGTAGAGCTGCTGCTGAGCAGGTCGGAAAAGAGATGCCCTCTCCCTGAGGTTGTGGCCTCAAGGTGTGATGTCTCACAAGATGAACGGGCAAAGAAAACAAGGTGGATTTAGTTGTTGTTCATCAGGAACCGAAAAAAATAGAAAGTTTCCTCATAGAAATTGAGTCCCACGGGGGCGTGATCTGTGTCAACATGGGAATCAAACCCGTGGCCTTAAGATCAAGAGTCACATACATATATTGTACACAGACAGACAATCATCTCTCTGAACACTGACATTAAGGAGCTGTCAACCTGTGTGTGTGTGTGTGTGTGTGTTAGACTTATCACAATGACTGAAAAAAACTGTCAGTCAATCAGTCAGTTAACTGAATTAGAAGTAACAAATGAAATGAAATCTGTTCTCTTGATAACGTCTGGCTCCCGGAGAAGAACCACTAATGTCAAACAGTGTTTGGGATGTAATTTGAAAGTTACGTCCCTGTGACACATGGAGAGTAGAGTGCTCCCCCACCAAGTTTCACTTATACTTCACTCATAGAGTAAATACCAACACTCAGGAACAGGACAGTTTAGATGTCAAGACTCACTGACAACAAGTGGGACATAATCGGCCTGTCACACAAAGCATGTTTCAGTATTAATTATAATTTTAAAATGATAATCATTCAGCAACATTTCCTACAGAAGCTCATAATTCAAATTCTGTAAGTCTCTCTGCTTTGTTGAGCACATTGCAAGAAAGACAAAATGTTTTTCTACGACTATGGAAAAAACTATGTGTAGAATGTAATTTGTGGCTGGGAGCACCGTGTAAAGAGAAAGACTTTAGACAACCCCTCCCACTCTAGTCGATGTCACCCATTCTAGCCCGAACAGTCCGAGCAATACACACACATTATAATCTCAAAATATCTCCCAAAATGATCAAGATCATTGAACAGTACTTGATGAAAAACAATAGAACATCAAAGTGTGGAAACCCACATCAATACACAAGACTATTATCTATCTATCTACATTTTAAAGTTTAAATGGAGCCTTTAGTAGACCTTTAGTCCAATCTAGTCCAATTATTTTTCAGCTCCTCCCATTTATTCTCTATGGTTTTTTAAGTTTTTTTTAAAACTCTGGGGTTACCCAGGTGGCCTGGGGTTTTCAGGCAATTGCCAATAACTTGAAATATCCCAGGTATGAATTTTGCCTTTGCTGCATCTCTCTCTTCTTTTTATTCTTTTTCATTTTTTTCCATTTAATAAAATCAGAAAAACAATCACAGAGGAATAAGGGGAATCATGTATTATTTGGTGATGGTGGTGGGCTAAATTAGTGTCTGTGAAAGATGTGCTCAGTGCGTTTGGAGAATCGTTAAATAAACATCACAGCACAGTCTTCATACGTCAGTAGCTGACTTCCAATCAGTGACACCCCCCCTGAGTTCGGGAGAAGAAGATCTACTGTGGAAAATTAGATCAGCAGTATTGGTGGTGGTGGTGATGACTCACCACAGTGACATCATAAAACCATCATCTCCCACTGAGCCAATGAGAGCCTGTCTGGGCTCTGACTCATCAATTAGACCGGGATGCTGTTTGAAAGGAGGTCGTCCAAGGACAAATCAAGGACGACGATAACTCCATTTTCTTGGCAGTTATTGAAAGCCTGTCTGGCTGCCTGGAGAATTTGTTGATGGATTAATTGTTGTACGGCTGTTTAATATATTTAACTAACCATTAGAGGCTGCCTCTGCCAACTCCAAACACACACACACACCTACCGTGCCAGGACGTTCAAGGGTTCTGCCTCTGAAACAGGATATTACTCAAAATCCTCTTCAAGCCATTGAAAGAGGAAAAAGAATGGAAAAAGATGTTTGTGTTTACATGTGTGCATATGAGAATTGATGCAAACCAAGGCAGAAATTACATGGTGTGTGTGTGTGTGTGTGTGTACATGTATAAATTAAAATCAGTGAGAGCTCCAAGCTTACAGGTCAAAGGTTGGGTGCAGTCAAGGGAATCACCATTTATTGGCAGATCCAAGCTATCCATCAGATTGACAGGCGCTCGCTGGCCTTCCTGCTCAGACAGTGGGCCGAGGCCGAGGAGGCAGAGTAAGTGATACTGCGCCATGACCACAGATGTGATTACTTCCACCAAGGGCTCAGCAGAGAGGGGCAGTATTAGCTTATTACCTTCTCCCACGATACCGATCTGTCGTAATCAAACGTACGGCTGTAGCATGTTCCTTCACTTTGGTGCAACAAAATGATACGTAAACGAGGGTGACAAATGAAAACGACATATTTGTGTCATAAAGAAAATGTATGCACTGTACAGTTAAATATCTAATGGAATAAATATGAATGTAGCCAGAAATAGACCTTGAATGCAGCATTGGTGCTCATATTCATCTTTGCTGACTCTGGGGTTGTGTGTGTGTGTGTGGGGGGAGCGTGCTTCCAGGCGAATGTGTGTGTGTCCTCCCCATGGTAACCCTTGAAAAGCACCAGACGTCATAGATCACTGGTTTTCTCTCCAACGCAGACAGGAGAGAGCGAAGGAGGGAGGGTAAAGAGGATGAAGGCAGCGACGGGGGGTGATGGAGGTGATAGGTAATTCTGCTGAATGCCGTGGATGAAAAAAAGCCAGACTCTTAAGGGGGATGAGTTTCTTCACCGGATGACTGCCTCCGTAGTTACGAGGCCGGAGATATTGTCCCTTATCAATCCTCTCAAATGGCAGATTTGATTTCTCATCAATTGACAGCTTTTGATGGGGCAGGATTGCTGTAAGAATAGATTAGCCCACTTCCTAGACTGTATTGAGGTCAATGTATAAGCTATTGAACAGTGATACCAACCATGTTTGTAGAACTATGTATTTATATTGGATTTAATGGCTTTGTAGCTCACATAAATAAAATCAATATACTGATATTATTAAGTTCAGATCTGATCAGATTTGGTTTAGCTGTAGTCACTATCTCATCGCTCACGGGAAGAAATCTTTTGAGGAAATTTGACATCTTTAGTCTATTTACCTAAATTAACATGAGCCGAGCAGCGGGGAGCATACGCACCGATTTAGAGGACTCCAGCGATCCCGAGGAGAGCGTGTCCCGACTGCTGCGGCTTTTGGAGCTGAGGTGCGGCGAGGACGACGGCGAGTCATCGATGTACGGCAGGATGTCGTGGTGCCGCCGCTGCTCCTCCGCCCGGTCGGCGTCGTAACCGTAGGATGGAGGGGTCCCCGTGAAATGACCATCTGTGATGAGACAGAACAAGAAACTTACATTAGCACAGTTTACACTTACAACTTTATTGATATTTCTGCTTTGCAAGACAGTTTGCAATCCACACACACACAAAGTTGCAGTATAGCTGACTTTAACTGGATGTTTAAGGCCAATCAATATTTAGGAGTTACAAATCTCAAATGCATGCTGATATTTTACAGCTGAAAAATCAATTTTATCAATGGAGAAACCATCTACATTACATCAGACCCCATATTGGTTCTCAACCGACCAAACAATGATATCCATCTGTTTAAATTCAGACCACCTTTATCTGATTTAGGTCTGGTCAACATATCTTGATGTCTCATTTAAAACTCTGCTGATGGACTGAGAATTAAAAGTCTAGTTTAGTTACAGACTCTCTTTGAGCATCTCAACATCTACATTTCAACAAGACATAGGATGATGAAATGCAGTTGATACAATGGTGTGGAACCTATTTTTAATGATTCAATATCCCTCACTTTTGAACCAAATTTAATCCCTCTTTTAATGCAGACTTCTAGACGTCTTTTGACTTGCAAATGACCAAATTCATGCTTACTCTGAAGCTTTCTGCACTGCAGTCAGTTTTAAAGAGGGGGGAAAAGGTGGAAACACAGTATACAACTGGTATTTGTTAACGTCAAACATAGTTTCATATGTTTTGTAAAACCTAATTTGAGCAATCTTTCATCTAAACAAAACCCATTAATGCTACCTGACGCCACAATGCACACTGCTCGTTGGCTTCATGTCATGTATTGCAGATTTAATTTCCAGCACTAATTAATGCAGTTGAGGAAACTGGGGCACACAAAATGAGTTTCCCCTCTGCATCTTTGTTCATGCATTCATACCAAAAAAAAAAAAAAATACAACGCTCTGAAGAGGAAGCACTTGAAAAAGACCGACGACAAACTAGGTCAAGGTTCAAATTATTTGAACACTCAGCATCTCTGGGGAAATTTTCAACAACCTCCCCCTGACCTGCTTCTGTGGTGGGTGCTATGGCTTTCCTAAAGGGAAAATAGCAGTTCTACAGTCACAAAAGTGGCTGCCCTTTAAAAGGAGAAGGTGGGAAGACACACAAAGAACAAGAGATAAAGGTCGAGCTGCGAGCTGGACGGAAACCAAGTACAGTATTGGCTACAAATGACTTGTTTCATTCAGTGAGGTTATTGTACATTTCATTCAAAGTTCAAGCTGTGGCTCCTATCAAACCTTGTTTTTGATGAGTTTAAATTGCTCATCTTCCAGGAGGAGAGAGAGTACAGTCAGTGGTTCGGGGAATGTGGAGTGTAACAGCTGAGGGGAAGAAGTCGTACATCTCTGAATGTCACAGAAGACCTTTTGCTCATCTCCTCCCACCGACTTTCAACAGAGCCGCACTTCTCAGAGAGCTGGCCGGCCGGGGCCTCCTCTGTGCTGACTCACACTAATAACATGCCAGAGTCAAACACAAACACACACAATGCTCCCAAGTTCACACTGATTATAAGCACCCTGTCGCCTTAAAGACACATTCAGTCGACATTTACTTGAGTGCTTGTAGTTTCCTTGTGTTTACATAGTCGTCGTTTCATAAATCTTTGGTTTACGCCAACACACACGCACCCAAACACACACACATGCACACAGACATATGCTCTTAAAGCCACAGGTCATGGAGTGAGAAAAAAAACAGACAGAAAAAGATAGAGAGAACAATGCCAGTGTGTCCAGGGCCCGTCTGACCTTCAGCCCACCCACCGCTCGCTCCGTGTACTCGCTGCTGCCTGTGGGTGGGTGCTGCCCACTGTGCCAGTTTCGACCAATGGCATTCTGCCCGGCAAAGACCAACATAGAGGCTCTGTGTGTATGTGTGTGTGTGTGTTAGTGTGTTTGTATGCAAACAGTCTCTTCCCACAATGCCAAACCTTGAAGCAAACCAAACCAAGAAGTGTACTACACGTTCTTCATTCATCTTTATTCTTAGTATGCGCCGCTGCTTTTATTTTGCAATCGCTGCACATGCTGTTATTTCTGAATTTCCACATGCACAGGGCAGGCGTATTATGTTCTAGTGTTAAAGGTTTTGTTAAAGTGAGGTTTTAGGCTATAATAAAGCAGCAAACATCTATTTGCTACCGGGCGTACGCATGCATGAGTGTATGTGAGTCCCTTAAGTCATTTGTCTGACCTCATGTATGTGACTGCCCACAGCACTCAGGTGAACGTGACCTTATACAGAAAAACAGATGTTTGTTTTTTTGTTTTTTTTTACCAGAAATTCGTCTGATGAGTCTAAAGCCAGATTTCCCTCCCAGTCCAAGTCTGCCTACATAATGTCAGCTATGTTAGCCAACCTGTTGTTACTGATATTATGGACTTGTTCAGCAAAATCGCAAGCTGGCTTACTACTCACATTACTGTAGGCAGGGCATATTATAGCAATGGCTTGGGCTCATAACTGTGGCTGGATTGTTTCTTTTTATGTTGGTTCTACTTTATTCAGAGGGGCTGTTTGTTGTTTCGTTGCTTTTCCTGGACTGACTGAGGACATTTGTTGTGCCATTTCATAACTCACAGAGAAATCACCAAGTTTCACTGTGGAATCATTTTTGGTTGGATTTGATCATGTATCTTATTTTATGTTTTCTACAAAGTACATACACGTTCAGTCGGTACCAGCAGGGGATGACATGCTACAGTAACAAACAGAAAACACATCTGTCAAATGCATTGTCTAAAAATACAGGGCGTGGATGTGAAAAGCACCAAGTGGGAAATGAGTGGGTGCCATCCTGGCTTGTTTTTCCCTGACCCCACCTCTGTGTGTTCATGTAAGGGAGTGTATTCAGAGTAACATCCCATGCTGGCGTTCATGAAAAAAAAAGAGAGAGAGAGAAAGAGGAAGATTCCTCCAGCTGTTTCTCCAGAACCCTCGAGTAGCTGCAGACTGGTTTTAGTCTTCCTGCCACCTTGCTTTGGAAAAATGCTGTCAGTAGAAACATACTGAGGGGGAGTGTATACGTGTGTGTGTGTGTGTGTGTGTGTGTGTGTGTGTGTGTGTGTGTGTGTGTGTGTGTGTGTGTGTGTGTGTGTGTGTGTGTGTGTGTGTGTGGAATTCCTTCACTGCCCACACACAGCCTCCAGGCCAAATATATTGAACATTCGAACAACAGTTTTTAGTATGTAACCATATCTTGGTTGTAGGAGGGCACAGCCACAGACTGAAAACCACAATCATGAATAATAACGATACACTCTGGATAAAATAATGATGATGCATGAAATGCCAAGTGAGTCACCACAGCTCTGACTCTGACTAAACGCAGTGTCTTCTGGGGAATGTATGTCTCTGAGGTACGAAAGCATACAAAAGCTAGAGGGTGAATAGCTCCACTTTATCTGCGTTAGTCTTAAGTAAAACAAGATAATCCAGGAGTTTTCAAATTTAACAGTTGAGACTATTATAAATCTGCTAATTGCCTCAAAACATCTTAGGATATTTTTTTATATTATTTGATGTACTTGGACACAAATAGAGCAATAAGTGTGAGCATGACCAGTGTTTTCCGATGGGGGAGGGTTACAGAGCTTTACAGGTTTGTTAACGGGTCACTATAGCCTGTGGTGGTGAAACACTAGGCTTCAGTCTGACCACGTCTGACCTCATCTAGGCTCAGACATCGCTCCTAACGTCGCCCTTCTCCCTCTGTCTGCCTCTCAGATGCGTGATCTCTCTACGCCCCCGTTCGCTTGCGTTTCCGCCGAATTGTGGCCTCCACCGCTGGCCTCTTCATCCACGTACACTGCTCACAAATAAGCATCTTCCTCTTCCTCACTGACACATTCATGTGGGCTTAGAGAGCACAGCGCACACACAGAGTAGTCTTTTTTTCTGAACAAAAGGAAAAAACATTGATTTCTTCCTACAGCTATTGCCAAATAAAACGACCAAAACTCTGCTTTTAACTACAAAAATACAGCACACACTTCTGCACACACACACACTTGTAAAATGTTTACATGGAAACAGTGTTTTGGGAGGGGAACAGGTCTTTTTCCTGCTGCAGGTGGAAAACTACAATCACGCTGGCAAAAGCTATTGCTCCGCTGCCATGGCAATACATGAGTCTTTCCAAAACAATATCCCAAGCCGGGCAGGGGTATCAGGGTATCAGGGTGTCATGTGACAATGATCTGTTGACAGGACATCCTATATAACAGAGGGGCAGAGGCTACAGAGGTTTCAAATACTATACAGTGGAGCTGCTTGAGGCTGGTGAGTCATTACAGCCTCTGTGTGCTGCATATGACACACCACTAAGTGATTTCTAAGTCTGACAGACAAGAGTGTGTTATGCATCTGACTATGTGCTTTTGTAATCCATAAAGAATCTGAGGAGCTGGGACTGAGTTATGAATTTACATACATTTTTGGTAAAAAACTTAAGCACATAGGAAATCCTGTTACTAGTTAGTATCAAATGTCTGCTTTGATCAGTAACCTTGTTTAGGCTACTTGTACTTTGATTAAATTATTCTGAATATTTTCTCATTTCAACAAATGTAGTAATTTCTTTTGTTTATTTTGACATCCCTCTTTGTGTATAGACACGATTTAACATTTGAAAACTTGGTTCTGATATGTAGCAAGGTGGGAGCACAGGGGAAATAGTTAGCTCTTTTCCATTACCCACTTATTAGCACCTCTAAAATAACAATTTGACATGTTGAAGTGCAACTTGAAGTTCTAACTTAAGCTTTGTTTAGATAAATAGTGTATTTACACAGAATGGGGCTCCAGTATGCTAAACTAAGCTAATGGTCTGCTGCTGATGCTAGCTTCATATTTAGCTAACACATACGAGAGTTGTATCAATCTTCTGGCTTTATGCTTTGTAAGAGAGTAAAAAGATAAAACCACAAAAAAAGAGTTGATAAAATGTATTTATATTCTCGACTTTGACAAAAGTGTCTCTTTAAAGGCCATTCAGAGACAGCCTTCCACTATTTTCACTATTTCATTCACCCTGTTTACCGTTTCTTTAAGATTAACATTTGCATTGACCTTTTCTTCGACTGCCTCTCAGTGTTTTCTTGCTCTCGACTCAATCATACTGTATACAACATCCACGCATACTGTAACAAAAAAGATGAATGGGTTTACAATCTATTTGCCTCGCTCATTGCCACACATACTAGGGAATTAAAGGCTTGTCTAAGTTTAACCGAGATAAACAGAGCTGTAGACAAAAGACAAAGGAAACAATTGTTGCTGCAATTGGTCCTGCAACGCTTTATGTGGTGCTGGAGGAAAGGAGGGGTGAAACTAAAACAAAAAGAAAACAGGAAAAAAAAGAAGCACTGTTATGACAGAAATGATCGTGGAAATGACTACAATAAGAGAGAAAATGATTTTTTTTTAAACAATCAAGAGAGAGAGGAGATGGAGACACTACAACAGAGTGAGAGCATGAAATTAGAGAGAGAGAGAGAAAAGAGAAAAGGAGTGACTCTCTAAGGAGGCATAAGATATCCTCGATAGTGAGAGCTGCCTCTCCATCCCCCATCATGCTTTCCACTCAGCATGGCCGTCATAAATCTGCCCAGGCTGCTGACGCCTTTATTGGAGTATGGGAGGAGGCATGTCATCCTCACTCCGCCAATATAACCCCACCTTTAGCTGTCTCTCTCTCTCTGTGTCTCACACACACACAATTACGAATGCATTCACACACTTACCTTAAAGCCCCACCCAGCCCCATAGGGTCCTAATGTTACGCTACAACACTCGCTACAACTCACCCTCTTTCCTAATCCAGCCATTTGTGGAGAGAGAGAGAGGAGGAAAATAATCAGAGATCGAATGGTGAGTTTTAATGGCTTCCTCCGGCTCCTCCCCATAAATCTGATTCATACACAGCACAGTGTGTTAGTAGGGCACAGTGGATTTGGGAGGGCTAATCGTATTGAAGAGACCAAATCTGGACACTGGAGATAAAGAAGATGCACCCCTGTCCCTCCAATAATGATACAATTTTCATTACTACCCCTGAAAAATTGTATTAAATTCATACGCAGGGCTGTGCTGGTAAACTCTGATGGAGAGTTGCTGCGAGGAGAGGAAAGGAAAGAGAGGGCACCCCTTCCCCTGAGTTCCCCCATCCCCTAAATATCTAATTTAGAGACAATTTAGCAGAAAGAAGAAGGGGGGGTTGGGTGGGCTGGTATAGACGAGGGGAAAGTGGAAGGCTGTGGAAATTAAAGTGAAGCCTCAGCTACAGCATCGCTGGGGGGGACAGACACGCCGTCAAATGAACTTGAACACAAGCGTTTCTCCCGTAATCCTCCCGCGACTGCACAGGCACTTGACAGCAGTTAATTTGATAAATGTCGCTATCTTGTCATTGGAGGGCAGGCGTAGGGCCATATAGTGCATGGGTGGCTCTATTCTTAAACTTCTCAATATCTGCAATTTAGGCATGAACATCTAAAGGAGGAAGGGGGGGGCTTCCTTCAGCTTCTCAGAGGACATGAGGATGCTTTGCTTTCACTTGATTGCCACAGCGGCCCTGCGAAACCATTTACTGTAGTCACATAGAGAAGCAATATCACTTTGCAAAGATGAATCCTAAAGGTATCTTTACAGAACAAAGACGCACAAAGCGACACAAACCACCGTCTCTTCAGGGGCAACGTGGCTCAGGAAGCTTGTTTTATTCTATGAATTTATTTTTGTGTTTGTATTACTCCTTTGAGAGGACCACACACAACACCATGTGCGATGGCACTACCTTTTTTTTTGCTTATCTACCATGAATTTCACGCCACTGATCAAACTGGTCGTCACAGCGCCGATGTCTATCTGCTGGTAAATTCTTTGTCCTCGCTTCCTATCGTAACATACTCGAGCAGGGAAATCATAATAAACCAATTTGTTTCCTGGAGGTAATCTCTTTGCCTCTGCATTGATAATCTCGGAGGAATCAACGCAGCAGCAGCAGCAGCAGCAGCAGCAGCAGCAGCAGATGATGATTTCAGTTATAACACTGGGATGGTCGCCAAGTAAGAGATGCTGCTCCTTTAAATACAAACAGCGCCCCTTGCAGTGATGTAATCATCCCTTTGTCTCAGGATGGAGCGATGAGAGAAAGAACGTGGCCTAACATCACACCGTCGAAGGAAGACAGAACAGAGAGACGATCAGAGGAACAAGGACATTTGTACGTGCGTGCGTGTGTGTTCGTGTGTTTGTATGCGCCTGCAGTGCAGCTTTGTTTACCGTGTTTACCATGCTACTGTTTGTGCTAGGAGCTTCCCCCTACCCCTGATGTTTAAATGTTTGCATGGTTTTGGAAGTTTTCCTAAACTGCTCATGGGGACAGATGCAAACTGTTTGTCCATGTTTCTCTGTGTCATAAATCTCTGCCACAGAAAGAGAAACAATGTCAGATATGACAGCCAGGCTGCCTGCACTGATGAGTTAGTTTCAGCAGCACATCGCCTCCGGCTGCTTCATGTACATGTAGCTACTGCTTAGTGAGAGAGGGAGGAACACAAAAGAGCTTCTTGGGTACTACTACAATCCACAGCATGTGGATTTTTCTACAATACTGAAAGGTTTCATTATTTTTGATATGATATAACTGACAATGGGTCTGCTTTGTTTGGGAGTTATGAAGGATTTTGTTCCCCCCTTTTCTCAGAAATAATGTTTTGTTGTTGTTAATCCACTAAATGGCTGTTCTCACATTGATCTGCTGAGGGGGAAACTTTCTCTGTGCTCACCTTTAAACTCTGAGCAGGTGCAAGAATGATTTTGTTATATGACAAGTTTGGAAACCAACAGTGAACCAGTGTGAAACTTAAACCGATCACTGCCGATCATTCAGCTGATATTCCACAGAAATATGTGATTGGCATTAATGCCTGCCAATAGTCACCAGCTATGGGTAATCCTCTGGTTTCTGTGGCTGCTACAAGCATGATATGTCATTATTACTGGATACTGGTGCTCTGGCAATTTATCTTAAATGGAGCATCAACTATGTTTAAATCTCAATGAATCATGTGCTGCCACCATGATGCTGAAAACCAGAAAAAGTAATTTAATCAGTTGTCTATTTTTGTGTCAAAAAAGTTTCAGAGGATACCGGAAATGTTACCATGAAAAGTTCTGGAAACCTCAAGTTGCTGCTTTTGTTTGACAATCGAAAACACAAAAAGATGTTCAGGTTGCGGTGACATAAACACACGCTGTGCTTCTTGAGTCTTATGTTAACAAACATTTCTGCGGGGAAACAAGAAGACAGATGAAAAGAGAGGGAGAAAAAGTTGACAGGCAGGGAACTGTGGCAGATATAGACTTGAGAAGTGACCCATAAACATAAATACAGTAGAAATGAAGACATGGACGCATGGAAGATAATTACACAACCAATCAGACGATCACAAAGCTTGTCAGACGGGGTTACAAACAGCCGTATGTTGTATATCGTGTGCGTTTTGTCAGCTTCCCTTGGTGGTGGTGTGTGTTTTACATCCTCCTCCATACCCACAGCTTCTTTGCCTCTCTCTACGTCTTTTGTATTCTCTCTCTCTTTCTCTCTCTCCTCGCTGCCACCGCCGCTTCCTTTGATCACACAAGACTTTCGAGGAGAGCGCTCTCCTGTCTCGGTGGACACACACTCACACACCCACACTCACACACACACACCGCTGTACGCTCATCCTGCCAGACAAAACCTTTGATTCCATAAGCGCCTGTCGTGTCTTCTCTGTCAACCGCTAAAGTCATTAGGAAGGAGACTCATTACCCCGACCCCCAAAGCATTATGGGGGAAATAAGCGTTCAAATTGCTGCAAAATCACACAGAGACTCTGATTAATAATACAGCATGCTAAATTACCAGCCCCGCTCTGGAACATGGCCGGCACTCATTAGACTGTGGTTTCTACAGGCAAAGATGGTAATGCATGATGAAAAATAGAAGAGGCTTGGCTTTTAGGCTGTTAAGTCAGCAAACGGTAAGACTATGGGAATTTTAGCACAGACAGAGGGGTGATGACGGCTCTTAAGTGTACACTGCCCTGCTCTCCACAACAACAACACATTCTCATCTCCATTCCACTTTGCACCTTCCTTTCATATTACACAACAGGGGAACCTTTACTCTCTCTCTCTGTTTCTCTCACTTCTTCCACATACTATCTCTCCTCAGCATCTCATCCCTCTGTTGCATCTGTTCTAGCTGGCCTTTGTCAGGGGTCAGGTCTGCAATCGTAGCGCGCCGGTGAGACTTGAGGGTAAACCTCAGCCCTCTGACACTCACTTTAATGCGTCTTGAGCACCGCGACCGTAGCGTGGCGTTTTGTGTGTGGGCGGAGAGCGGCTTCATTAATTCATCCACAACGAAGCTGGCACTTAAATCTCCACGGCTAGCTGCGGCCCCATCACAACTAATGTGTGGGTTTTTAAATGCTCTACGGGCTGCGTATAAATAGAATGAATGTAAGTGACAGAAGCAAATTGTTCTTTATCTTTGGATCGGTTAAACTTGTGTCAGCATCTCTAGGCCAGCGGACTGTAACAGTTAAACCTGAGTTTGATAATAATATCATCAAGTTATAGTTCATGTTGTTAGGCTATGCGTCCTAGGTCTTGTGTTAAAGGGATAGTTCAACATTTTGGCAAATTTTCCTATTGCCATATAGTCATAGGAGTAGGTTCATTACCTTTAGTTGTCGGTGGGCTGCTCAGTGAACACAACGGAGGTGAACGGTACTGGTCGCTACCCAACAAAACGCTCTCATGGACAAGTTGTGACCTGCACATTCGCCATGAAGCTACCCCTATGAATTGACTATAGGAATTATATGAATAGGCGAATTTTCCAAAAATGTTGAACTATCCCTTTAAGTAATGCCTAATTGTGAGAGAGAATAGTTGTAGCTGTTGTTCATACTTTGTATAAATACATTAAGGGACCCCAGGAAGAGAAGCCATTGTTATAGTACAGTGGTTAATGAGTAATAATAGCCACAGTACAGTAAGTAGTAAGAATATAACGGGATATAACGGGGTCATTCCTATGTTCCCTCAGCCCTATGTTCCCACATTTCTAACTTTTGTTGTCACTGAAAATTAGGCCCTATGTTCCCACAGCCCTTTGGTCCCACCATTGGTTGGGTTTAGGCAATGAAGAAAGGAGTCGGTTAAGTTTAGTAAAAAGATCAGATAGAGGCTAGACAGGCCAGATACATTAGTCCAGATAGGTAGAGAGAGTCCAGTGGGAACATAGGGCTGAGGGAACATAGGGCTGTGGGAACATAGGCACGCTCCCAGAATAGCCATGCACGGTTAAGTCTGGATCAGCTTTGTTGAAGAGGCTTTATAATGTGTGACCCAACTTGAAATCTTAGTTGCTAGAACTGGTGTAAAACACTGATTAAGTTCATTGCGACATCAAACGTCTTATTTATGACTGTTTTTATAAGAAAATGTTCCCTCATCCCCACATTGCACTGTCAGTAAATCACGCGCCTGTGACATGCTACAGTTCACACACAGCATAAATCATAGCAGTGCGGTTGAGTTAGTGGACAAGCTGGAAATCTACAAGCAGCCGTGACACTGAGAGGCTGTTAAGAACGTGCTAACATGATACTGTTTGGCAAGTATAATGTTTACAGCATTCACCGTCTCAGTTTAACGTGTTAAACCAGCGTGCTAGCAGCATTTGCTAAGAAGCAGTCAACACAAAGTACAGCTGAGGCTGCGAAAATGTCCAGTCAATGTTTGCCTAAATAGTTAAGTCTGGACCAATGTGGCTGGCAGATTAACAGACACGACCACCGACATCCTTTAGAAGCTTTATTAGCATGGCTAATAAAGTGGCAACACAGAGACGCAGAGTGCAACAAAATGCTATCGCACAATCACAGGTGTTAAGTGTTTTCATGCGTCTGTGGCTGGAGGCAGGAGGCGGGAGGCAGTCACAGCACAGAGCAGAGCAAAGGCCAGAGGTCAGAGGTTAACGCATTGAAGGAGTGGGGACAAAGGTCACATGGGTTTTGTGTTACTGTGTGTATTTGTGTGTGTGTGTGTATCCATGTATGCCTGGAGCAGGGGCGCTGAAATCCAATTAACAAAAAGTATTACGACTCCAATCAATAAAACCACCAGCTTAAAGAAATGCACACCAGCCCTGATCAGATAACAGCAACACATAGTATATCCCCCCTTTAGAACTATTATTATTATTATCATGAAATTGTCTGCTGATTATCTACACAATGATGTGTGTGGCTCATCAAATCCAAATATACAACTAAATCTGTCTCTGGCTCTGAAATCGTGTGACTGAAAAACCCTGAGGCTTTGTTTGTCCACCTGTACGGACACAAATGATGACAGACAGAATTTTGAAAGAGAGAGTGAAACCTACTGAGTGATTGCTTAACTGATCTCTGATATGTCACATTAAATAGAAAATAGTAATCCTTGGTTGCCTCTGTGGATCTGATTTGAGACACTTAATGTTGACAGTTTTTCTGAAAAGATGAATGATTGAGCGGTAATCTGTGACGGGCCGCAAATAAAGGTAAATTATCTGTCTGACAGGCAGATGTCAGCAGGGGTCTAATTACTATTGACAAGTCTTTTCGGTCATAATGGATTTTTTGTTGAATTTTATTTGTACCACATCATATTCAGACCCACTTACACACACAATACTACAATTACTACAGGAGCTCTAGTGCATTTCTTCTTTCTTTTCTTAGTTGTCACCTTAGAGAATGGACCTGGTATGATACTGTGCACATCCTCAGCAACAACTAATCAAAATGAATGCAATTCTGCTTCATTGCGATTTGATGGTAAATATATCCACATGGATGGAAGCAGCACTTGGTTTCAACATGAAATACCAGTCGCTGTCTGTGATGTGCCGCGGTTTGAGTTCTGTGGTTACAGGGCTGTGGTATGTACTGTTTACATGGTCCTGATTAGCTACAGTGGTTACATCCATGTACTGCAAGAAGCCCGGTGGTTTCCACAGAGTATCGCTGTGACTGTGTCCATGCATAAAGCACTTATTTGCTTAATTATGAGGAAAGTACTGCAGTGTACACATGAGAGCAGAGCACCACCGTGTCACTGCACAACTCAGCTTTAAAAGCCCTTGACGGAGAATAATCAAGTACAAATGGTTCACACCGTATGTTCTTCAGCCACTGTGTGTCCTTCATACAGAAGACGGGCATTATATGAGTGTGTGTTCTGTGCATTATCTCACCTCTGGGGCACATTACGTCACTGCCATTACAATCCTCAGAGCCCTGTAATGCAGGTAATATTGCCCTCCTGCTGCTGTTGCTGCAGAGATTGTCTCTTAGAGACCAGAGCCTCTGCCTGGCTGCTCTGCCAAACAACTAAACCTCTGCCTCTTCATAACATACTGAGGTGAGGTTAGCACACAGACAATACTATTGACACTGCTACTCTACATGCTGTGTATACAACTATGACATCCAGTCATTATTATGGCAAGTATCCCATGCAAATTCACCTATAATTTATATTCTTTTTTTACACAGTAAATCTGATTAGGAGCAGGAGCAGATACAACCAGTGGGATATCAGGACGATAGAGAAGGAGCCTTATTTGATGGGATATTCGATTTTTATTGGGTGGCATGTGAAAAGGTCACAGGAGGTCATTCCTGATCCCACTGGACGTGCTTGAGAAATGCAAAGCCGTAACATTTTACAGCATTAAGAAAACCATCAGTTAATGATACACGGTTGATGTATCAAAACCCTGAAAAACAAACCGACGAGGCCACGCTCAGTTTACCTTCGCTCTGTCCCCTCTCCCACAGCTCCCGGCTCAGACATTACGGCCTGCAGCGGTGCTTATCATTGACAAACAGCAGAGCGAGCACAAAGGCCTCCAATCTGCCTAATCTCTGGTCAAACACAAGCCGCAGCATCGTCGCTGCTCAGGGCAATAAACTGCTGCTTTATGCCGGAGCTGTTCAGGGGACACGCGTTAGGACTTTGCTAAACGGACCATAGAGATTTGCCAAAGCCCGTCTCCAGGGGAACTGTTGCCTGGGTTACCAAAGCCAACAGGAAGAGCATTTCATTTCTGATTAGGTAACCTGTCAAGATACAGAAGAGGCTTTTATTCATGCTGCTTAAGAAAAATAACCAGTAGGAATTAAACATCCCAGGTGAATATCCGATGAATGGTTGTGTTTTTGCTTCAAATTAGCGACCAGAGCAAACCATCAGATTAATGTCTGCCGCTCTTGGACGCCATTTTTTTTAGTTTCTTATGCACACATGTGTCTACGCTGCAGCTCTGAGCAGCTATTTGAAGAAGTAATTCTGATTAAAGCTGACTGGTAATGTGTAAACATGTTTCGCTCAAAATGACGGAGATGAAATGTAAATGGTAAGATAGCATTCCACCATAGGGTAAGCTGTTATTTTAACATCCTTTTAATGCATTTTTTTTTTTTTGCTTGATCTGGTTGCCATGGAATTTCATCGGCCTGTATCCGTTCTTCTCTAATCTTCTCCTCCTCCCCCTCTACTTCACACTGGCACTGGGCCAGTCCGACTGTCTGCCAGTTTCAAGCGTCCCAGCATCAATTACCTGAACCCGGCACTCACGTATTCCCATAATGGCTCTAAAAACCCACACACACACACACACATATATAAGCCTCGCCCCCACACACACACAACGCCTGATCAAATACACACTCGTGAGATACTAGAGCCTATCCACACTTACAAAAACCTATAGTACACTCTCAGCCTCTCTCTGTCTTTTCATGTGAACACACACATGCACATTTCCACAAAATGAGGACACTGAATAATTAGAGAGATGAAAAAAAAAAAAAAAAAAAGAGCCAGTGCCTACACAGACAGTCATTTCAATTATCTCTACTCCTCTGGCTGTCTGGCTGCTGCTGTCTCTTGAAGGTTATGGGCTCAGCTCACCACAGTCTCCTCTGGGACTTAGTCATGAGGAGCCAGTTTTGCCATTTGATTCTCCTCCACACAGGATCCCACGCTAGATCTCATCGCTGTCCTGATGGACCTCTGTGTCTCTGCGCTGCTGTAAGTGATAGCGGGCAACACACTCCATACTGTATTGTGAAACTTAAAAATAAAAGGCCTGATACAGGAGGAGACAGGGATTCCTGATGGATTCTGCAGGGACACTTGTGATGTGGAGAGCAACAATAGGCGCAGGACAAGGCCCGACTGTGGTATTTGTAGTCTCTTTACAGCTGCATTGTGATATGATAAACAGGGATGTTTGAATGAAGCCACCCCTCACTCCCACTCCTAAATCCTCCCAGGTATTTATTGGATGCGTTCAGCCAAAGGCCCCGCGGTCTCCTTGGCAACAGGACCTAGCACACAGGAAGCTCTGGGTAGACCTGTGTGAGTGCGGGTGTTTGTTCTTTATCTGCTTCCCTCTGGAAAACACACGCAGCCCTCGCTGTCCTCCACGTCTCTGTCACAAGGACACGACTCACACCGACAGTCAACACCTACACATGAACACTAACTTATACAACAGCGGCAAACACACACACATATGGCCGAGCAAATGCAGGTGATGACCTGCCTGGCAGCGCCAAGGGGAGCAAAGAAAGCACATGCAGCTATATAAAGAACATGCATATATTCATGGTGACTTGAGTACAGTGTGTTATGTAATAAAAGCATGAATTAAGAAAGTGCACACTGAGAAAAAAGTGAAGTCCTGGGAAATGTTCACTTCATATTATTACAGTAGATTTCTCCAAAAAGGAGCACATCATTTTCCATCAATCCATCCTGCTATTGGCTGTCTATCCACCTGTGCTATTTATAAGAGCATAACTGAATTAGTAGGCTATACGTGTTTAGAATAGAGATACATTGATCTAGAAGCATTTTTTTAACCACCACTCAGATGGTGAAGAGGAAGCAGCATTTGAATAACTGCTCCATCGCTTACTGTCACTGTCCATCCATCAAATGCTCCCGACAGCTTAAGGCAATAGAGACTCTGTGAAACAAAGAGAGTGTGGAATATACAAGAGCATCATTTCCACTAGGGATGGAGAGGACACGTCTGCTAAACTTTACAACATCCTTCTTTTGCCAACTTCTTACAGATACATCTCACTGAAAATAATCTTCTGACTGTGTGGCAACTATACTGCAGGTGACACAAGAGAGACATTGTTAAAAAAAATGATGCTATGCTAGTTAATGTAAATATTTATTACATTGGTCTCCATTAATGGGATGAATTGGCTGCAGAAAGTTACTTTTGGATATGTTGTCCTTGATTTTGCATTTGAGGTAACACACAGGGTGCCCTCGCTTATTGCTGGAGGTTGTTGTATAGCTGATATAACGTCCTGCAGACACTGTTCAGGGCTGAATATGCAATGTTAGATCAATCAATCCTAATGCTAAAACAAGTCTAAGATCTAAGTCAATATACTTTTGGTAGAGTTGGCTATTAAAAACTACAGGTCAGGTCTGCCTGGTCAGGAGAAAAGAAGAGTGACATTTCACTTCACATCTTTTTTCTTTTTTTTTTGAGGGTTTATTATTTTAAAAAACTTGGGACTTGGGAGTTTATTTAGCGGGTGGACAGGTTCATTGTCCTCCCACAGAGCACAAAGTGTGACTGCTGCTCTATTGTGAACACAACTTGAGACAGAAAAAACCTGCAGGCAAAAAAAAAAGGACAAAAAGCCAAAAAACAAGAAGGATTTGACAAAATGTTAGCGAAGGAAAAACAGAGAGAAGAGAGATGAGACGAGATAGAAGCCTCTCAGAAGCATTAACTACTTAGAGAGAGACAGTGAGGGAGGCACAGTGAATGAGACTCTTTCTTCTCTGGCGCCTCGAGGGAGGAATGATATATTCAATTTGTGTTAAAAGAATGTGTTTAGAAAGGAAACACTCCGACGGGCCTGGAGTGCATGCGAGACACCGAATGCGGGATTAATGCCTTTTTCTGTGTGTTTCTCTGCTCTGGATGGTAATTGAGAGATTCAGGAGCGGAGCTTTTACTCAGCCACATCAGGGTTACACACACTCTGTCACTGAAAACTACAAACATGGCCACCAGGGCAACTGACAGTCACACATCACTGAAGAGATGAATGCTAAAACTAACACAGAAAAGTCAAGAATGAGGGGGCGTCATGTAGCTCAGTGGGTAGAGCAGGCCGCCCCCATATACAGAGGCTACAGTCCAGTGTTTTTCAACCTTGGGGTCGGGACCCCATGTGGGGCCGTCTGGAATTCAAATGGGGTCGCCTGAAATGTCCAGTAATTGACAAAAAATAAATAAAAATGATAAAAATATTTTTTAAACCAATTATTATTCTTTTCAAAATTATGATTAAAAACACCAATAGTCATTTCAACCTCTGTCGCTTGTCACTTGAAATAAGTAGAAAAATCTGATAGTGGAGCAAGTTTCTCTTCCTTATTACAAGCACAGAAAATTTGCTTTCACTGGCAGATTTTTCTACTTATTTCAAGTGAATATTTGTTTGAAACAAGTGAAAATGATCTAAAAACAAGTAAATTTTTAGGTGACGAGTCTTATTTTAAGTGGAGAGAGATTAGTTTTGACCAGAAATGAGACATTTTGACAAGAGGCAAATATTCTTGGAAAGATTTTGAGTTTTTGCAGTGCAATCATAAACAACTGTATTGTACTTTCACTTTCTCAAATTTAAATCGAGTTTAAATAAAATGCAGCATATAAAAATATCTGAGCTGGTGCATCTTCGGGGTTGCCAGAAATTTGTGATGTTAAAATGGGGTCACGAGCCAGAAAAGGTTGGGAACCACTGCTATAGTCCTTTCTGCAGTGGCCTGAGTTCGAATCCACCGGTGGCCCTTTGCTGCGTGTCATTCCCCCTCTCTCAGTCTCCCCATTTCCTGTCTCTCTACTGTCCTATCCATTAATGTATAGGCCTGAAAACCCCCCAAAATATACCTTTAGCAGGAGGAAGGAGCCCTCCCTGAATTTCTATCTAATTCATCACTGACACAATCACATCCCTCTATTTCTCACACCTCCTCTCATACCTCAAACTTTCTACTAATCATTTCATTACCGTCCTCTGCCTCCACTCTCCTTTCACCTCTCTGGGGTGATGACTGATACCGAGGTGCCAGTTACAGCCTGTTAGGGTAATGTTAGCCCGCTTATGTAACATGACACTACGAGCAGGGGAGAGAGAGAGCGTGGCACCACGGGGCTGCAGAGCCACTCATATGCATGCATGGGTGTACGCCAACGGCTGTCATTTAACTTTAGTGCATTACGAGGGAGCAGCAGAGCATATAAGCACTTTTAAAGCTTCAATTCCTGCAGACAATCAGAAAGCTAATATTGGTTTTGCTCTGCTGTGCCAAAAAAAGGTTTTCACAATGAAAAACATGCTCGTACTTTATGATAAGCTGTAAGACACAAAACAGAACTTGGCTAGTAAATTAAAAATCCTAGGGTTTTTGCTACATTCTTAATATTTCAGAGTTGTTGTAGTTGTTCTTTTACACTTCAATTTATGGAATAACATGGAGTGTAAACTAAAAGGATATCTTTCTTTAAAGACTGATGAAAGAAATGATCAGTGAGTTGCAGAAGTGGAGCAAAGACAGGCCTGGAGATGGTGTTGGGTATAAATATTGACTTGTCAACCCTGGCATTATATCCCAGGGCTCTAAATGAAATTTCTGCTGCCGACCTAGTGAAGTATGACATGAGTGTAGCTGCCTGAGGAACCTAAAGGTACCACAGAGTGAGTGAAACATGATGAAAGCACGGTATAGGTCCATGTACTCATTCAGACAAAGGAAAATTTCCCCATGGAGCGTCGGCGTCCTCAAACTGTGTGGAAGCGAGTCGACCTCCTTACTGTGTGTGTGTGTATGAAGTGACTGGGAGGGCAGAGCAGGTGGGGGGTGGGGCAGCTGGTGGAAATGGTGCAGAGCAGCGCCGCATGGTTTCTTGACCACTAGACAGATGTGCTATAAGTGCCGTAGTCCCACATGCTTATTACATACCAAGGACAAGGTGAGACACACACACACACACACAAAGGTACAAACACGTGCCTGTGTGTGCATATATGACCTCATATGCACCGCAAGGACACATGAATGCCATCTATCAAATCTGAGGCACATTTGCGTGCAACTCTGCTCCACATATCCACTGATATTCCCTCTACTACCACACACACAGAGATGCCAGATGTGCATATTTTGAATCAGCCCAGCAACGGTTTCAGATGCCAACTTCCTCATCAGCGCACAGACACACAGAAACATTAAACTCCATATGACCCAAAAAAAGAAGGCAGACAGAGACGTACAGCGGAAGAACAAAGAGGAGTCATTTTCGTCATCACCCTTGTGAGGCGTCTGATGATGAATCAAGTCTGTCTCAACACACCATGTGTGTGTGTAATGTGTAATGTGTATGTGGAACAAACTGAAAATGTTGTCCATTGTCCAAACAGGCCTCAAAAAGTGGACACACACCAAACTGCAGAATAAGAATAAGATTCAAACTCAAAAATAAAATGTAAAATTTAACAGGATTTATTGCATGGATGTGTGTGTTTTTTTTAAGCAAGGTGTACTTAAATAAACTAGGAACCGGGCGTATCTGGTGTGCAGACAGTTTCTCACTCTATAAACACACAACCGTGGTTTGCATTTATTTCTGGGTGAACTAGGACGAGATCCCGTTCATAATGCGAGCCAGACCCAGCTCTGGATGTGGTCTGGCATGTCTTTTTTTTTTTTTTAAAGTATATTTTTCGGCTTTTTTGCCTTTATTTGATAGTGATGACAGTAGAGATAGACAGGAAATGGGGAGGCAGAGAGAGGGGGAATGACACGCAGGAAAGGTCTGCCCGACGCGGGATTCGAACCGGGGACGCCTGCGGCGAGGACTGTAGCCTCTACATGGGGCGGCCGCTCTACCCACTGCGCCACGCACCGCCCCATGGTGGTCTGGCATGTCTAATCACATTCCAATGCAGTGGTCGCTGTATGAAATAGCACCTTGCACTGCGCTGTCCACCGCTGCTTCCAGAACAGATCATATATTGATACTTTGTCCCGTCTTCAAATGACATCGAATCATTTTTTGATGATCACGTTGATTAAGGAATTCATTTTCATCTGAAAAGATCAGCCAAAAAAAAAGAAAAGAAAAGAAAGAAAAACAAAGGGCTGATTGAGTGACGACAATGACGATGATTATGATGATGATGATGATGATGGGAAATCATTATGTAACCAAAGCACAGCATCACATCATTATGATTAGACCAGCCAGCTGTTAATTAAAGAGAAGCTGGACTCGGCTCAATGTCACAGTTTTCAGCAGCACAGGAGTGAAGGGACACTGAGGGGAACACAACGACATCTAAGGAGCAGATGGACGGACAGACAGACAAATAGGAAGAAGGATGAATGGGTGGTGATATAGTGTGACTCGTATAGTTAAACAATAACATAGGGTGACACTGCTTTCCCTCGCTTTTCCTTTTTTATGAGCCTATTTTGGTCATTGCTTCAATTTTAAAGTCCCCCTAAAGAGGCATTTTAAAATTTGTAAAAATGCTCTGCTATGACTATTCTTTGATTAAAATTGCTTACCTACACAAAGTTTAAGATAACTCTCCAAGACACTAAAAACACGTCCATTATTTCTCCCTCATCGAAAAATTCATCTTCTATTCATATGCATGACTGCCTGGTCAGGGTTGCTAGGTAACGGTGGTGCGCGTCAGGGGCAAGGGAGACAGAAAGGTGATTTCAAAACACGAAGCTCACGTCAGGTTTCACGTGCAAGCTTGTGTTTCCTCCGGCAAGTAAATGTAAATTTGAATGTAAACCGAAATGAGAATAAAGTTTATAACAAAAAAAAAGAAAAAAAAAGAGACCACGTCAGGACTCGAACACGGGTCTCCCGCTTACAAGGCGGCGACGCTGCTGCTCAGCCACCGCAACTAACTGCATACACATACTGCATCTAGCTCTATATGTAGAGTGTCACTGTCATGGTGAACTACTACAGCAAATAACGGCTGCAGAGAGAGAGAGGCGCTGCTGCTGTGAATATAGAGTTCTCGCATCCAGGGGCCATGCCCAGAGTCTCTGAGTTGCTCGGTAACAGGCTGGTATCACCGCTCCTCACCCGAACACGAAGCAACGTCGCCGTCATCGCTGTTTAACGTAGGCCTACGTTACTCCCGCTTTGTACCCTGTTCATATTTTATGTAATGAGATGGGGGGAAAATCAACGGGATTGGTTGCTACAGTTTTGTGACGCACGAAAACTGACTCCAATTTGAAAAATTGAATCCAGTTTTTTCAGAGTCTGGTATTGAAACGTATTGAAACTGCATTTTCAAGTCTAAAATGCTCAGTTATGGCGTGGATTAGCAATTTTGCTCCTGAAATGCCTTGTAACAGAGCCCACACACTAAATTGACATGTTAATCATTTAAAAAAGTGCATTTTTGGTTTAGGGGGTCTTTAACTATATCCCTGTACCTGCAACAAAATCAATCAATCAGTCAGTCTTTCTTTACAGCACTGCTGATACTCTATGAGATCCAAACACACAGGCACAGATTCAAGCATACGTGCATGACACGGAGTCAAACGCGAACAGACACAGTCCAATGAACAAAGGTAAACAAACATGGTACACAAACACACAGAGGAGCAGTGCAGAGCGGAGGAGGGACGAGGACACGACATCCACAACCACAACACCATTAGACTATTTTTAGCATCTCTCCTCTGCAATGAGGGTAGAGGTAAAAAAAAGAAAGAAAAGAAAAAAAATCTATTTGAGTGTCTGATTATTTTGCGTTCAAATAAAACTTTCAAAACAAATTCACTGGTTTTATTGCAGACTTCATTTCAGAACTCTCTGACTAAACCCGCTCTCACAGCTCACTCAATGATGGATGAACGCCGTCAAGCAAGAGGCGCAACAGGTCTAAAAAACAAAACAAAAAACAAAACAGAATAGATGCGTTTGTTAGAGCAGCCTCTTGACTAACAACCACAGAGCCGTGTGTAGACAATCAAAATAAAATCATCAATTGGTTTGAGACAGAGCTGTAACTTCAAGGACAAAAAATCAAATTAAAGCGAGTGTCTCCCAGAGCTCAACTCTCTCTACTCTATTCCCCTGTGGGCGTCATGTGCTCCACTAATCTGCCCGTCTGACTGATGGAGGGAGAGGAAGGAGACGAAGGGGCAAGGAGGGAGGAGATAACGTGAGTGTGTGCACGCACATGTCTGCCTTTTGTTTCTGGACATATGTACAGCTTGTATATGTGTTGGGTGAGATGGAGCTGACCTCTGGATTGCTCAGCCACAGTCGGCTTCTGCTGCTCCTGCTGCTGCTCTGGTGTTCAAATGAGTGTTCGCATTAACACACAGCATTGTGCTATAACTTAGTTTTAATATTACGGTTCCCTTTTTATTGCACATTTATTTCCTGTGCAGCCTATTGATTAGTGCATAATATTCCCACAGTGTTTTTCAATAAGTTACAGAAAACAGGTGGCCAACTTGTTCCATTCAATCCAAGTTCACACCTTAAAAACCATGTGGCTGTTTTTTTTTTTCAATCAATAAATCTACCAGATTAAGCAATGTAAATGCTGTAAAAACAAACAAAAGTGTCAAAATATAATAATAAAGTCATAACCAGCAGCAGCTTCCATCTGTAGCTGGGTATACCATGTTGTTAAACTCTGCTGGAGCAAATAAGATAAACCCTCACCAGACAGATACAATGAGTCATAAGACATACTGTGTCTGAGTTAATATTACTCCCACACACACACACACACACACACACACACACACACACACACACACACAACCGCAGATAAATACAGACAAACAACAGCCTCGACTCGAAGCTGACTTGATTTAATACAGAGTCTGCTCTCTGGGTGTTGAATTCTTTAAGTGGGATGATTATTTGCACGTCTCATGAAGCTCTCTTCAGCTCTCCGTCTCGGCCTGGGTTTGGTTTTCAGATTAAGTTGGAACCGGGTGTTTATTTTCCCCCACTTACTGTCTAAACATTTCTCACAGAATCAATAGCGTTGTCTTCATTCAAACTCTGGTGAATAATCTAAACAACAAAGTGACTGACATGTCATATATGGTCAACAAGATGAACAGTGTATAGAAAAACGAACACAGACACAGACACAGACACAGACACACGCCTTAATCACCAGACACAGAGTCACAAAAACAAACCGACTGTGGTGGTCTCAACTGGACACTAAAGAAGCCAGACACAACAGACAAGACGCACAAAGGCAGACAGACTGTGTATGAATATTTCATGCACAGAGCCAAAAAAAACCAAAAGGGATTTGTTCGGAGTTTGAAGGTAAAGTGTTCATCCAGGAAACAGGTCTGTGAACTCAAAACCACACACACTCCCTAATGTCTGATTTCACAGCGTGTTGTCTGTGTGTGTGCGCCCCTATATCTCCCATATCTGCCAACAAAAGCAACCTTCTTCTAACTGGACAGGAGGCCTGTCTCTGTGACAATGAGCAGAGACAGATAACATGGTGCTACCGTTGGGATATCACCGGGACACAGAGGGCAGGGGGCCTCTTAAACTCTCTTTGACACATACACACACCAGTCAGTGTGAGAGAGGTCTGACCCACATCTTCTGCAGAAATGTGTGTGTTTGTGTGTGTGTGTGTGTCATTGTACTTGTCAATTAAACCAAATTAGTAACAGAAGTGTACGGACATGTAGTATTTATGCTTGTGGTTTTTGTGAGCAACACTTCTGTCTCAGAGCGCCACAACAAGCAGTGAAGCAAAAACAAATTTCCACAGCAGGAAAAAAAAAGATTAAAACATGACAAATCATCACGACGGCTTTCATCCAACCAGCTCTCTAGACAGGCATCAGTTTTATCAATCAGTAATCAATCAGCTAAATCTGCACTGTGGAAACTGGATCAACATCTTATCTGAACACACTTGGCCAAATGACAAGACATGCAGTTCAGTTTCTACTGTGCAGCTGCAGATGTTCTGACATTTAACACAAAGGAAAGTTTTTACACAAGTTACATTTGTATGTATTTTCCTGTATTTTCCATTTCATTAGGCACCACTGCAACTTCATACAACAACGTTCTATCATTACAAGGCTCATATTGGTCAGTTTATGTTGACATTGTGTCAATGAAATGATTTACTACTATCACTAATGTCTCAGTTAACAGTGTTGTTGTACTGGAGCAGCTATTGATACGTTATTTATTTCTAATTTTGCCCACTCCATTTGTGTTACATTTAAATGAGGGGAGCAGTATATTAGGAACACCTCTGAATATAATGCAGTCAAGTTCAACACCACATTACACCAAAATGTAAACCTTAAATAATAAATGAACAGTGTAGGCATCATAAGGTTTTAACAGCAGACCGTTGGATTGATTCGAATAAGACAGGTGACCCTATAAAGTGGCTACTACTGATACTAAATTATACTACACTATTAGATTGCTATCAGTGATGCATTAAACTGTGAGCAGTTCCCAGTGTAATGCTCAAACAAATAAAGTGAATGAAGGTTTCCATCTTGATTATCTCTTCAAACTTCTATTTGGCAGCTTAATTGCAAAACAAACACGTGTAAGTCAACATAGGCTTACACACACACACACACAGTTGACACACCACTGTCACTGCACGGACATCTCACACACCCTCTTCAGCTGCACCAGGCACCGGCCAAAGTAAAGTTACCTTTTAGCACCGAGTCGTGAGCCCTTGGCAATGAGCCCGGGGCAACACTGAGTCAACCGGTGGTCAAGGACGGACAGGGAGAGGGGGAGAGAGAGAAAGAGAGAGGGGGAGAGAGAGCATTATCCATTGAGAAGTGAGACAATGGGCAGCGGGGCCTCACCACACTCCAGTGAGAACAAATAATAGCCCCCCACCCCAAAAAGAAAAGAAAAAAATGGGACAAGACCCTGGAGTGACCCACTTTTCACTGTCAGTGGAGCAGTGATACTGAAACTGCACACCAAAGTGATCAGCAACTCACCCATAACTGTGTGGGGCTGTAGGTGTGTGTATGTGCGTGTGTGTGTGTGTGTGTGTGAGAAGCAGAAAGAAAACAGAAAGAGGAGAGGAAGATGTGTGTGATCTGTGTCTGCAGAGACAGGGAGGAGCGTGGGAAAGCAGCAGCGTGTGCTGGAGTTCATCCTCACCTCTCGCTTCTATCTCTGAATGTGTCAGCTGTGGCCTTTCCCCTCTCCTGGCTCGCTGATCGCTAGCGCAAACCATCTGCAGCTGCAACCCATGATCAGTTCCATTATCAGTTAATAATGCTGATCATACCGCAGCTCTGATTGGTCAATTAATCACTTCATTTTTAAAGAAATGAAACAAAACAGTGTCTTAAAAGGGGACAGTGACTGTTTTGATAAATATCTCAAACCATAATTGAACAGCGTGCCAGGTAAATAAAATATTCAACTGTCTTATTGATTAATTACATAATTATTCAGCAATCAGACTAAGTAGACAATAACACAGACACTTATATTGAAACAGAAGGTACAAGTTTGCTATGATGTACTTTCTTTCTCTGAGTCAAATCCAGTCTGCCTGGTTTTCTGCCTCCTCAGCACTATTTTGCATTCATCTGTGCACTCCTGAGTGTAACCTGCAGGCTGTGTTCTGTTCCCCATGAGAAAAAGATGGTGTGGAGAAATAATAAACAGGTAAGGCAGGGTGTGTGAGCGCCTGTTCAGAGGGGTGATTCAGTCTCTAATTGAAGTCATCAATAACACGGCGCACAGGTCTCACGGCGAGACCACACTGAGGGAGGGAGGGGGGGGGGGTGTGGGGGGCTGACAACCTGTCTGCACTCCACAAATTCTCCTTTACGACACACACGTGCACACACACACACACGCAGGCAACTTTGTCAACTCTTTGATAACCTTGCAGCTGCCTGAGGTTAGATACTATCAGCTGCATTAAGGCTTTTATGGGTCCAGGGCATTTCAGAGAGCAGTGATACATCTATCATGAGGGGGTGTTAACTCTGTTTAACAACACACATCACATTCACAATTTACACAATGTCTTCAGTCATTGACATTTTTCTTGGGAATTTCTTGTGATACTTCTAGATGTGATATTTTAGGTTAATATAGTGTTTTTCAACCTTGGGTTCGGGACCCCATGTGGGGTCGCCTGGAATTCAAATGGGGTCATAAACACATTTTTTAAACTAATTATTATTCTTTTTTAAATTATGATTAAAAACACCACACAAAATCTTAAACAACTGTATTCTATACTTTCACTTTCTCAAATATAAAGCGAGTTGAAATAAAATGCAGCATATAAGAATATCTAAGCTGACGCATGATTGACGGCTGCGACCACATGACTGCACGTGATCGGGGGTCACCAGAAATATGTGATGTCAAAATGGGGTCACGGGCCAAAAAAGGTTGGGAACCATTGGGTTAATACCTCTTGTCAGCTTATCAACTGTAAAAAAGATGCAACTGCCGATCCCAGCTGACATACTGTAGGGCGAGGTTGGGTTACACCCCTGCACAGGTCGCCAACTACCTCACACCTCGCAGCAATTTAGAGCCACTAGTGAACCTGGTGTACACGTCTTGTGACTGTGGGAGGAAGCTGGAGAACCTGGAAAAGAACCCAAACAGGCACAGCGAGAACATGAAACCGTCTCGCTGTAGGGCGACATAGCTAACCGCTGTTCCAACGTGTCACCAAACTCCTATTTCTAATATAAAAAAAATTGCTACTTCATATACTACAGTTTTTCATGGGGACATGTCAGAGTGTGACCAGCTAGCCAGAGGAATGTACAAAGGGCCACCAACACACTGCAGCAGATGTGACTAAGATCTAAATAAGCACCTACATATCCCAGATGGTTTCCTTAACAACCATATAGGACCCAGGTTTGTTTCGTCTGAGTCACCAAAAGGCACAACGTCATAAATACGGTTCAACAGGCTGTGCCCCGGGAGCAAAATTAACTCTGCTCATGTTGTGTCCCGCTCTGAAAATATACTTCACAGCTCTTGTTCTCCTAGCGGTCGCTCTGATGGCTCCAAGCCTTTCCTCACATTACTCATCCAATGAGTTTATTTAAAAATCTGTTTTGCCCTCTATTCCTCTTTTTCAGGCCATGTTCCACGCCTTGGAGTTACGATGCAGTATTGAAAATAGACGTGCTCTCATTCAAAGTGGGCAGAGATGAAGATGTGCATGTACAAGCACACACACACACACACACATACACATACACACTAGTGTGTAATGTCCCAGCCTTGTTGTCCCCTCAGTCACATGTTCCGCCTAAGATCCATGAATCAGCGTCGTCAACAAACAGAGTGACTGTGACATCAGCATCAAAATATAGCAGCAGTGACTTCAAAGCATTAGTAGCATATCTGCTGCCGTCCAGCCTCAACCACAAATAAAAACCCTTATAAAAAAGATCCACTTTAAAACACAAAGTCAACACTGGCCAGACTCTGTTGTCAGCTTTCTTCAAAGGAAAGAACATATTACCACCAGGAAAGTCATGAAATCCTTGCTGTACTTAGTGTATTTGTTATTTGCCGCACCAGTCCTGCACACTAACCTCTGACGTTCAGTAATCAAACAAACCGAAGATTCTGCAAGACTATGACCAAAGCAGAGGCAAAGCTGTGCAGACTTTCAGTCAGTACGTACATGACATCTAAAAAAAACCGAATCATGGCCTTATCCGTCTGCATGTAAACGCGTTAGTCTGACTATGACTGGACTAAAACACCCAGATAATGCGGTTGGAAAACGATTTTCTTCCACATGTATACGCCTTAATCTGACCAAAACTAGGCAATGCATGTGTGCATGCTTTCACACCAGTAGCAACACTTCTTTCTCTTTTGTAAAGAGTAAAAAATGGTAAAATAGTAAAAAAAAAAGTTTGTCATCTATTGTTTCAGATTTGAAATCAATATACATTTGTTTGAGCCTTTCTTTCTAAGTCAGAATTTGTGTCACTCTGATTTCACTAAAAATCTTTTCTCTCCACGGCACCGTTTAACAGATTCTGCTTATCATCTCCACTCAGCCCTGCCCTGCTTCCACTTCAAAGCGAGTTAAAAATAAGTCGAAGCAGTGAGATGGCACTTTTTGTTTTGCGGAGGGAAAGATAGATAATGGATTTTTACTGGCAGTTAGGTCTTTTTCTCAGGAGGTCTGGCCTTGGGACAAAAACGGCAACAGAAAATGGCCCACAGTCAATACCAGTCTGAGCCAACCATCTGAATAGGATAATGCTTTAACCTGGATAGAGCTGCTATTACGTTCAATTTAACCTCTGATGCACTAAAATGTACTCTGAAGGTCTGATGGGTTTCAGTGTCTTGTCCTTCGGACTGAAATCGCCTGGTGAGACGAAACCTTTCCTCTTCAGCCAAACCTGAATAGAGATGTTTACAGTGGAGATGTAATCGTACTTAGCGCATTATGAAAGGATGAACACATTTGTTAAAGTGAGGCAGGCTAACAAAGATGCATTTTATTGCTGTGAAGTGTGGAAAGATTTCTAAAAGCCAGAAGTAAACAGACTAACGCAGGTTTGCAGATTCATTGCAGAATCATCCGCATTTAACTTCATGTTTAAATCTTTCTCCTCTGCTTGACATAAGCCAGCTAGTCTCTGATCACCAACACACAGCACATGAAAAATGAAACGCTACATCGCCAGCTAATTCACTTACATAAGAGCCTCAACTGGGACATGAATTTAAAAGTACAGTGACAGAGAGGAATATAAAGAATAAACACAGGGAAGCATTCAGGTAGCGGGCAGAGAAGGCAAAGAAAGATTGCCCATATATTACGGTCTGTTACGAGCCTGTGCGTTTTGAATTGCCCTTTGTATTTGCAGCCAAAAAATGTACAGTACATTAATATGACAGAAAACATCATCTACACTGCAATTACTCTAATATATACTCAGAGCTCCAGGCCATTTTTTATAACGCAGTGGATGTTTGAGACGTGCTGTGAAGATTTCCCCCCACAAATCATCCTGCTGCCTTTAATACGCACAGACACAGTCACGGGCGGCGGAGATTTACTAGCCATGATCAACACTCCAGCCAACACAGAAGGGATGTAATTCTCCTGCAGTATTTCTGGAAACATGCCACTTTTAGTTTTAATCTTGGGTCGAGACGGAGCCAGGCTGCTTGGCACTTCCTCTTTTACATCTCCAAGTCGTAGTTGTTTCCAACATGTATGTGTTTCTTTGTCTGTGTGCATGTGAGTCCCCGGGCCGTCACTGCAGACACACACATGTGCGTCTTGTCTTTTTTTTTTTTTTCCCCTTCACAATGACTGACAGTCAATTCACCAGCGCTGCTTTCCTGTGACTGGCCTATTACCAGACTGACTGACAGGCCCACCGACAGCAGGGCAAACAGCATCGACTGGAGGGTCGATGGATGCTAATCAAAGCTAACAAGAACCCTTTCTTTCTCCTGACATGCTCACAAACACACACACACACACACACAGCAGGAGAAGACTCACACAGTGGTTGATCAACCTCCCCCCTTTTCCTGATCACACTGCAATTCTGTATTTTATGGACTTGTTTGTTTGAGAGCAACCTCAACGCGGGAGTTATAATTATTGATTAATAAACGCACTGAACTCGTCAACAGTGCACAGTCACAGCAGCTTGAAGTAACAAAGTGCGACACTACTAAGAACAGTCTCTAAGTACAAAAACATAACTCTGGTGGGGTGTTCAAACAAAAAACTGAATGACAAGTACTTACTTTTGTAATTTTTTATCTTTATTTACCTTATGTTTTTCCATTTTCTCTTTTTTTCTAACATGGAATAAAGGGCAATTAATGTAGTGGGACAAGTAATCAATGATTTGTGGAAAAAGGGTGGGATTCAATAAGGTTCTTCTCACTCCTTTTCGAATATGTATGATTATGCTTTTGTGTTTTTGGTTGTTTTTGGTTCTTCAACTTGTTTATGTTATTTACATATAAAGGAACAAACTGAAAATGTGTCTTATTTTGTTTTACATGTTCAAATTAAATATTAGGGTAACACTTTACAATAAGGGTCCCTTAATTAACGTTAGTTAGTACATTATTAAGCATTAATTAACTGTTTACAGATATATTAACAATCATTATTATGTATTACTTAGGATTAGGAAACACATTAATTAATGTAGCCTATTAGTAAGCAGTTAATTAATGTTTACTATAGTTAATGAATTATTAAGTAATAATACAAGTTGAATAATCATTATGTATGCATTACTCGGCATTAATTAACACATTAGTTTATATATTAATGCTTAATAATGTACTAACTACTAACCCTTATTGTAAAGTGTTAACATGACATTGTAAATCAAACCAAAGAACAAAAAAGCTTCATGTAGCTATAATGTCTGTATAGACTTTGGATACTGATCATAATGATACTTTAAAGAAAAAGGTATTTCAGGGTCTAAGTGAGCCTTCTTTGGAAACATCCCTTTAATTTGTAGCTACATACCAGCTAATTTTTTTGGGAAGAGAAAGGTTTCTGGGAAATTAGCTGGAAAATACAAGAGTCATAAAACAAAGTGTTCACAGAGTGTTTTTGGTGGTAGTATCATAGCAGGAGGTGAGTCTTTGGATGTCAGTTGTTTGTGTTTCCAAAGAATGTTTTTGAGGCTCTGATTTATTCAGTTCAGTTTTTTTTTTCCTCATCCTGGTTAAACTCTGGGTTGAAAGATGTGTGGTGGAGGCTGAACACTCATCGACAGCTCAGTAGCTCTGCAGCGCCGAATCTCTTCGTAACCACTAAGCTTATTTACGAGCGATCCAATCAAATCTCAAGGATGTGACTGGGATCCCTCCTCGTAACACGTTAAAGCATCATCACATCCCGGCAGCAGCCAAAGACACTAACTTCTGTTTCACTGTGACTTATTTGGGACCTAGGAGACACAAGAGACCACATTGTGTCCTGGACTTTATAGTATGTCACCATGGTAACCGTGGCAGTCACACAATTATCAGTCACAAGGCTCCTGTTTTCGCAGAGTGAGTGAAACAGGGAGACACCTCTGTGGTTTATATCCAGCACAGCTGCATCCATTGCTTTTGGACACTCACACTGTCTTTGAAACATGCACACACACACACACGCACACACATCCAAATGCAGTTAAACATTCTCACCCAAACGCACACACACACACCCACACTTCAATAAAACTAACCCATCTGTTTCCCTCAGTGGAACAACAGAGGCCTTGAAGCAAGGTGTGTGTGTGTTGCTGTGCTCTTCGCTGAAGCCATCACTACCTTGGCAGAATAATTCAATTCATTACAGCTAATTGTGTCAGTGTACAACACTGGAAGTTTCCAGTGTGTGGAGCACCACGTCTCTTCACACAGTCCAGCCATCTGTTTTGTCCTCTGGAAACCTTCCCTACGTTGTTGGTGGGTGCTATTTTTTTAATTTTTTTTGTCTGTCTTTAAAACCACTCATCCTGACATCACACCCACTAGCTGGTACTGCTCTATTGCTCCAAGCCCAGGAAGAAATGAGTGGTAGCTATTATTAAAACCATTTTCATCTACCACAAGAAAATATAATAATAAAAAGAAAATGTGGTTTTCTGCAGCAGGACTTTGTGGAGCAGTGTCGCTGGATAATTACCGGTTCCTCTCTGGCTGTCTTTAACTGCAGAGCTGTGAAAGTGTAGCTGTAGCTGTGAGGGAAGACTTGAGCAAGGTGAAAGCCTGTCAGGGTAAAGGACAGTTTCAGCTGCTGATGCAGGGCTGCACTCATCTCTCTCCGTCGAGGGGGTTCAGCCATCTGCTGCTTAAAGATTTATAGAGGTCTTCTGATGGGCGCCCTCACTTAACTAATCAATACAGTTATGAATATCTCTTGGCCTTGGCTGGCACAACAGCGTAATAAAATTAATCCACTCTTCTTCTTCTCCGGGGCCTGGAGCGCAGACTGTGGGCACCACAGGTCTTAGCATAGATAGACCCTGTTCTGTTTTCATCCTCAAGGCAAAACTCACACACACACACACACACACACACACACACACACACGGAGTAAATACAAGAACACATTTGTGCCCACATATGAACTGACATCAACAGCAGCAGGGAGTGGCATCCCTCTGTGGCCAGGGAGACTGTGCACATGAGAGAAGAAGCTCTCAGCACTTCAGCAGAGGGTTCAATGTGTTGTTTGCGTTAAGTGTGTTGGAGCTAGCAGGAAACACAGCTAAAGAGCAGTGTGTGTGTGTGTGTGTGTGTGTGTGTGTGTGTGTGTGTGTGTGTGTGTGTGTGTGTCTTCTATCTATGCATTTCAAGTAAGATCCCTTGACACAGCCTAAAGAAGGAGGAAGTGTGTGTAGAGTAAATAGCACAGGGTGATGGGTTTTTGTGTGCTGTGTTTGTCTTTCTGTGTTTGTGTTTGTGTTTGTGTGTGTGTGTGTGTGTGTGTGTGTGTGTGTGAGAGAGAGAGCTACGTCCAAGCTCACAGGGATTCCTTGAGACACCTTGTCTCTCTCTGGCCATCGTCCAATCCCCTGCAGAGATGGGGGCGGGGCTGGTGGAAGGCCATGTCAATCCTTACTCACAGCGCTGCAGCTGCTTTTCATCCCTCTTAGGATGTTTAAATAGTGACTGTGCTGCTTCTGTCAAACATCACTGTCTCCCTTTCTCTCTCTCTCTCTCTCTCTCTCTCTGGATGCTTAAGCAGAAATATTATTCCTTCGCAACTGGCCAATAGCATCATCTCTCTCACTGCAGCGGGTGTCCACTGAGACACCGACTCAGAAACGATCCTCCAGTCCCTGAGAGAGAGCCATCTTGTTTTTCCACATGTCCGAATAGAGAGGAAACTTCTCTCAAATCAAATAAGGAAGTAAAAACCTTAAAAACAATCAGGATTTGATGATGGCGCTATAAGAAGGCTTAGAACTGACTAAAGCAACGTAGCGAAATCAAATTGGTTCATTTTTGTCCCGGTTAGTTCATGGAAAACTCTACAAAACAGACATCTTCCAGCTTATAGTCAATTAGATATTTGCCTCTGTTTCACATGATAAGTGACTAACCTAAATTACATGTGACAGATGGAACCATGTGACTGAGCATATAGCCCAGCCTATGTAGTGTTGGTTACACTGCTGTGTGTGTGTACGCTGCTCATCATCTGCTGTGACTAGACTGTCTGTCGTCATTTCAAGGAAAACAGTCCCTCCTAAAATCCAATGTTAAACCTATGTGGGATGATAATCCTGTAGGTTTGTGTTATGGGATTAAAACACTTTAAAAACAAAAAAAAAGTCACACAAAGGTGCATTGAGAGGTGAGAAAGTCATGTTGCACAATAATTCAAAACAGGGTTACAGTGTATTAGGAGTATTTGTTCACACGCTGCACATTTTCTTTAGTGCTTTAGTTTTAGTTCTAGACGCCTCCCTAACATCGCATTTCATTGCTATTATAAAATGTTGATGTGAAAATAACATTTTAATACAACAGTGACTATTTCGTATTTGTGTCATTTGCTTTCTCGTTGATGTGAGACATCCTTCTTCAGTTTGGCCTCAGGCGATGCTTTACTTTAATCTCTCTATTGTGCTTCACTTAATGGTTCATTAGACATTATTTTCTCTGAACAAAGTCTGCGAAGAACCGCAGCTGCAAGTGCAGACTAAAAGGAGAAAAGCTTTTCAACAATGGAAGCTATAGTATACATGAAAAAACTACTTTCTGTAAGTTGACAGTTACAAATGTTTACCAACCCAACCGGAAACAATGCTTTCTAAAAAAAAAAAAAAATCAATGGCAGTACATTTGGAAATTAATAATCTATAACCCCTGGATGGACATTTATCTAATCATGTAGCTCCACGGCCAGCAGATATAAGAGAGGATATTTCAGTGATGTAGGGCCTATAGTGTAAAAGTTTTAAAAGTTATTGAGGGTAAAAGTCTGACTGCTTTGGGATGGTTTCCTGTTTTTTGCGTGGTACAGTAATGTGGGAGTAGAGATTCAACACTGACATGGTGAGAGCTGCAACAGTTGATTTAGTCCATTAGTCAACAGACTGAAAATTGATTGTTTAAAAAAGAAAAGAAATCAAATATTCGCTACTTGACATTTCTCAAACATGAGGATTTGCAGCTAGTGAATTTAAAATGTTAAGCATCTTTGTCTACGTTTTCTCACTTAGTCAATTAATATACATAAGAATCAGCAGGTTAGCTGCAGCCTGAGACTTGATACTACAATTGACCCTTTGTTGGCCTTCTGATTGGTCTGCTGATCCACCAATCAGAGCGCTTCTCCCCATGTCACATGTTGCACAACATTCTAAGGTTGGACAACCCTGGAATGAAACCCTATGAAACGAGATAGGTAGACAGCAATTTTTTTGGCAAAAACTACTTAATAATTTTTCAATATGGTTAAAATGTGCCTGGGGTTCCTGCAATAGCAACTCACGATATCTGTAACGTATTCCTGGAGTCATTTTTATCCCATTCCCCAAACCTAAGACATCAATAAACATAGGCTACTTGGCCCATGTGTACTGTATAACATATTACTTTAACCTTCTGTTAGTTGAGCTTAATAATAGGGTTTGGGGGTGGTCCACTAGGGGGAGCTCTAGGCATAGGTCAGGGGTTAACTGCAAAGTTTTGTTTGTTGTTGTTGTTGTGTGCAGTGAGCCTGTTTTTCCCTGGCTGTACTGAAGTGCTATTGAAGCTCATTCATTCTCCAGTCCACTCTCTGGTCGTGTTCATAGACAGAGAGGATCTAATACCTTCAAAGTTATCTAGCAAACGTAACATTACCGCTGCTAATGTCTTTTGAACTTTGTGAAGTTTTACGAGGAGAAACGGGAGATCGGCGGAGATTAGGCGTTAGCTTGTAGCTAACGTTAGCTAGCGTCGTTAGCTACTAGCTAGTGAGTGACCAAAACAATGATTTTCCCCATTTTTCGGAAAAGTCAGGTAATGCCCGTTCAATCGCTATTGAGCCACGTCTGTCCTCTATCATGGACACTATTTTTCTGATGCATAAGTTAATTAAAATTTTCTTTACAAGCAATTTAAATCTGCCTAATTTTCAATGGTTTCCAATGGGAGTTAACCCTTCCGTGACCATTGTTTGTCCAACCTAGCAACAGTAACCGTGGGGGGCGGGGCCTTGACAAAGGGTCAATTGTATCTACTATCACAGGATCAGAACGCCTTCACACTGTTGCTATTAGTTTACTCATCAGATTAGGGTGTAACTTGCACACACACACACACACGCACAAGCACGTGATTGTTCTTGTGAGTGCGTATTCTTTTTGTGTGAATGAGGGTGTGGAGGCATTGTAAGCTATACGTGAAGGGTCGCCCTGAGTCACGAGAGCCAGTTTCTAGTTTTGCAACAAGTGGGCTCCTGCATCAATAATAGATGACAGAGAAAGGGATTAGGCAGGGAGGCAGAGTGGTGCGTGTGTGCATGCTGGTTAGCAAACATACTCTTTCATCAGGATTCAGCAGTCAGTCAATTAGAGGGTATGTGCTCAGCTCGACATGTACGAGACGGGAAGTTTGTTCCTAAATATCTGCATTTACATTTTTGTGTATTCATATACGAGAGGCAGACGTACAACGGTACAAAGAGATGATTAATAGAGACGTTTACTTTGGGGAGATCACTGAATTATTCAAATGCAAAATTCAACAAGACAAGCTACTGTATGTCCTCCTTACAGATGTGACGAGTGAAAACACTTCTTAAGTTAGCACAATCGCCCTGAGCTCACTCGGCCATTTATAGGTCTATAAAGTGGGCCAAATGAGACGGAGCTGTAGCAACAATGACACAGGGAGATATGTTAAACTGGAACGCAGGGAGAAGGGGGTAAAAAAAAGAAGAAAAGAGCAAAAGAGCTGACAAAGAATGAGAGAAAGAATCAGATAACAGAAAAAAATAGCTTCTTCTTGAAATGAGACTGTGTTTCAGGCCATGTGGACACCATGTGGACACTGCAGAGGAAGCTCCCAATCCCACAACAAAAGCAGCACATGCGGAATCACTTCATATTCTCTTCCTCCTACATTCACAAACATCTCACTCTCTCAGTGCAGCTCTTTGAACGCAGGGAAATATTTTCGGCAAAGTCGATGTCAGGTGATGTTCGCACACCGGTCAGCTGGAGAGTTTGTTTTGTAAAACATCTCTTTGACATTTCACACACACACACACACACACACACACACACACACACCCGGGTGTCAGCAGGGTTATTCCCCAGCGCTCCCGCTCTCAATTTTTGATGTGATATTAAGATAAACATGTTCTCCTCTTGTTTGAGTCAAACTGCCCATTTGGCGTCGAGCCATTTTAGACAAAGTATCAGCCAACAGCAAACATCACACGCCTTCGGTGTTTCCTTGTTATCTTGCAGTTCGGGGGTTGTTTGCACAAAGGTTTCGGCTGAAGACTTACAGATTGCAGGCCGAACCAGAAAATTGCATAACTCTTGAGAGAAACAATCCAAAGTGGACGCTAAGCCGCGCTGAGCCTCTTTTTCACTTAAAAATATGCGATTCAAGCGCTTTTGCTTGGGGCACAGGTCGAGCTGGTAAAACCAGAGAGTTAGATTTCTGCTCTCCATTCTGCTGCGGCGGCGGCGTGTAGGTACGTAGGAGGGGAATCAGGCCGAGAGCGGCTGGTTTGGATTCTGCTGCCTGTCAGAAGAAAAGAGGCCGAACAATGGACAGAAAGAGAAAGACAGAAGAGGGACAATGCAGCTGCAGAGAATAGGCTTTTAAAATTCAGAGTGTGAAAAAGACGTCTGCATCCCATTTTTAATGATTTTTGCAGATTGGGCGATTTCCATTCATGTTTCTGCATTGAGATTCATCCAGAACCTGCATGGAAGATATTTGATTTGATTTGATTTAATCGTGACTGTGACTGAACTGAGAGGCAACAAATTAAAATCTCAAAAGATTAAGTTTTAAGACCGTCGGTGGTCATGTGTGTGCGCTTGATATTTTTTGCAGACAAGTGCAGTCTGTCAATGAACTTGAAAATCAGTTGTCATGGGCAAATTGGGCTTAAAATCAGCCTTTATGTTATACAGTGTGCTCCAGGCTGAACAGCACTAAGTGAAAGAGGCAGCAGACAGAGAGAGAGAGAGAGGGAGGGAGAAATGGTCAAGGGGATAGAGAAAAGGATATTAAGTGACATAAAAGAGATATCACAGAAGGAGGGATGTTACCGAAGGGCATTCAGGGAAAAGAGAGAAGGAGGAAGGGGAGGGGGGCAGATCGTAACATGAAATCTGATCTTCCCCAGGAGCCTGCAGTTATCCAGTCCCTCTGCAACAAGCGGCTCAACAAATAGCAGACAATAAAAAAAAGGAGCCTGAGTTGGAGAGAGAATAATGGAAATCAAACATCTCTTCACATCTGGTAAAATCTTTTTTCTTTTCTCTACGTTATTTTTGTGACATTTTACAAATGTCTGTTCAGTCAGGATGGATTCTGCTCTCTCTCTCTCTCTCTCTCTCTAGAAATCGATCAGGCCACAGCGCAGCCAGTGTGAGGAGCAGACAGCTGCGATGCTGATCAGCAGCCAGACACTTTGCACATCAGTTTGATAATGTGTTATTTTTATATAGCATAGTTTCCAAGATAGGTCCACCCACCCCCAAAAAAATCCTAGAACCCATACACACAGACACACCTCCATCTTTAATAGCCTGGGCAGCTCTTAACAAGTACCGTTTATTGAGCACCCATCCAGCTGCCCAGTGAAAACACAGTCCAATAACAGAGAGCCCGAGGGAAGGGAAAGTGATAGGCAACAACACACTCACACACACAGAGAGAAAGAGAGAGAAAGAGAGAGAGGAGACAGAGGCCTGACGAGCCCAGAGGAGGCAGAAGGCCCAAAGTAGAAGAAGGGCTGGCTGGCTGTAAAGAGATCTCTGATTTCTTGTGTGTGTGTGTAGGTGTGTGTGTGTCCAAGCTCGTGGCTGAGTTCACAGAGTTCCAGGTTGGTGAAAACACCTGATCTCTTCATAAATCTCAAACAGACTCTTGTCTCTCCTCCTTGTTTAAAACCTCTGACCTACAGGAGAGAACTTATATTCTAGTTGAGTATATTATGTGGATGAGGGGCAGTGTTGGGCACGTTATTGTTAAAAAAATAATTAGTTCTAGTTCTAGTTACTTTCCCCAAAAAGTAACTGAGTTAGTAACTGAATTAGCAGGAAAAGTAACTATTGTGTTACTATGTCAAATGACCTCCTGTTTATCTGGAACTAACCAGGTCTCTCAGTATTCCTCGCCTGTGTGGAGGAATACTGAGTGAGTTGGTTAGTTCCAGATAAACAGCTTTTTCCGACTAGTTGATGGATTGAAAAAAATAACATACACTTTAATGGGTGTATTATTTTGTGATGGGACTTTTGAGTCAATTATGGCGCATTCTATTGTCAGTAATGGTAACAGTGTTATAACAGGGAAAACATTACCTTTTTTGATTACTCGTTACTGAAAAAAGTAGCGCCGTTAGTAACGCCATCATTCCTATCCCATCCCATCACTGATAAGGGGAGCTGGTGAGGTGTCAGGCTTTTACCCTTTCAGTCAGCGCTGACTGACGCTTTTATCAGTTAAAGTGAAATAGGTCAGCAGCATCAGGTCATATCAGCTTTAGGTGATTAACATGAATGCTGTTCATTGCAGAAAGTCCAAATGAAACAGGCTCTCTAGGGTTTACTGCTGGAAGGTAGTAAGTAAGTGAGAGAGGTACTTTGTCTACATCCATGCTCGTGTGTTTGATTAAAAGACATAGACAGAGTCTGAGAGAGAGTATGTCCATGCATGTGTCCTGTCTGGCAGAGGGGAAGAAAAGGACAAGGTGTCTCATCCTGTAGCTCTTCATTTGTGGCTACATAAAGCTAATAAGGTCTGAAGAGCTTCCTCCCTCCTCTCCAGCCGTTCAGCTTCACTGTGGAAACTACTCGAGGCGTTTTTCTGTCCCTGCAGGAGCACCGTGACGACTCCTGCGCTTTTTCTTCTATCAAAACATAAGGGAGGGGGGGTTGGCAGCCACACTGGATATTGTAAGATCTCATGTATTTAATGAGGAAATGTTTTGACCATCAAGGTCTTTTGTCCTGAATCTGTGGTGCACTGTTGGATGGCAACACTACAAACCTTCTCTATGGTGGCGATCATGAAAAAGCTTTGTATAATATTTATATTAATCATTTGCATCCTTGCTCTTTATCATTCTTTTGAATTATTTTCCCACCAGTTGGTTTGGTGTTGCAACATAAGACAAAAGACAGAAGGATTTCAAGGTCATTCATGAAGGAGAGGGAATAATGCTACATCCCACGACGGCTAGCTTAACCCTTGCCGAGCCACAATCCTTGCTGCTGACAGTAAGCTGAGGTCAATGCTATTGAAGTCTTTTAAACCAATTTCCAGTTGAATTAGAAGATTGTAACTGTCTGTGTCCACACACATGACTGAAACAGCTGCACAGATTGAACATACAGGTACTGAGAGAATGTTATGGACAGACAGACAGGAGAAATATCTGGAGGAAAAGAGAGAAAACAAAAAGACTGAGGAGAGTCAGCCGTGCCAGACGCAGGGGGAAAAGACTGGCCGGTCTATACTGTTCTGTAACAAGGAGACATTTGGCATTGATTGTGTTGTTTTATAGGCATTCGACAGTTAAACCCCTATTGGACAATTAGAGAGAGAGCCTGCTTGCTCCTGCAGGGGGGGTATGTGACTTTGATCTCTCCTTGCTTTTCCCCTTGCTTGGTGGAAAACCCAACCGAAACAAAGATGGAAAGGTGATGCACCTTTAATTGGCTGCAAGCAAAGGAAACTAGAAGCAGCTGGCAGAATGGAACGGAGATGGAGAGATGGAGATAGGGGAAGAAAGAAGGAAAAAGTTAGACAAGAGGGAGAAAACTGGATAAGTAAAGTGAAAAAGAGAGGAGATATTTAGAAGAAGAAATGGGGTGGGAAATGAGAGGAAGAATGGCTCATTAAAAATATGAAAAGCTCCATTTGAAACAGACTGATGTTCTTAATGTTTGTCAGTGCAGAGCAGAAACAATCAGTCTAAATATCCATAGCACACATGTTAAACATGGTTACATGCCAGTGCTGAGTGATGATAATCCTAAATATTATATAGGACATCATGTATTAGTGCTGCTGTAATGAGAGCAGTGTGATGGAAGCTGTTACATGATGAAAAAACAAACAACAGAAAAAAACTAATGGTAATCTGATTGTAACCAGCTTTTAATTCCCAGACGAAAGAGTGGAGATTAAGGCTTACATGTTTGCATGACTAGACAGGTTTCCATTGACCTTTAATCCAGAAAAGAATATCACTTAGGCTTTCTATTATAAATGTGTTTAATGCATATGCCACAAGACCAAAGGTTCATGTCAGTCACTAAAAGACAAACTTGAAATTATAACAAAAATGAGTTTGTTAACTGACTTTCTTTATCCGCACCTCTCATTCAGAACTAAAGTAGGTTAAGGCCTCAGTAAATTTATACATGTACTTCCTTAATGCACATTAAGTATCTTGATTATTTTTCATCTGCCCTCCATATCTGAAAATATAGCTTTCAAAAGTCCTGACAACCACACACAACATTTAAGTACAGCACTTTCCCCCCAAAAAAGGAAACTAAACTTCCCATAGTGCACTGAGTGACTCAACGAGTAATTCTCAAAGACTTGACAGAGCTCCTCCTGAGCCACAGATGACATCATCCATCTGTGAGGCACTTCCTGTGACTAGTGAAGACTCTTTAAATAGGTGGAGTGACCCTTTAATAACCAGTAAATCTAAACAAATAAGGTACAGCTCTACACAGCTCTACAGGCCATGTGGGTCATTCTGATATTATTAATCTTCATAGACGCCATATTGCCTTGTGGTCTTAACCAGAAACCAGAAACCAGGTCTTTCTTTCCATCCCACCCCCACAACTTTAGCCCTTGGAGAGCTGGCTGTGATTAACGACCCGTGCAGCTAACCTAGGATACATAGAGGACCAGAAAACACACAGCGAGCACTTACAATATGAGGCCATGGGGCCTGTGGTGAGTGGTTAGTGGTGGACGTTAACTAGAACAGTTTCCCAACATTGTGGCCGATCGAGAGGACGCATGCTCAGTGACTGTCATAACACGGACCATGTTAAAAAAAAGAAGAGCCAAAATGGTCTCTGTTCAAAAGTTACAACAGTTGCACATGAAAAGAAACGAGGCACCAGAATTTATGTAAGGGATTTTCCACTTTTTTTTTTTTTTTTCACTTGAGCTGTTGGTCACCAGAGGAAAGACTGTGGCTGGATGCTTGGCATAGGAAATATACAAGGACACACAAAAAAGGAGAAGAAATAAACAGAGGCAGAGAAGAGTAATTACCCTGAGGAGGGCTCTGAGTGTGTGTTTATACGTTTGTATTCGCACATTTGTCTGCTGTGTCCAGTCGTGATCATCCAATCTGCATCCCTTCACCCTGTGTCCAAAACTCTGCCCCAAGTCTGAAACTAACGGGCAGAGAACGCATGCAATGAAATGATTTCTTTTTCCCCTTTCCTTACATCAAACACAGCACACATTAGAGCTCTGTGGTCGAGTGTATGGCCTGAAACTGGTGGCTGAGGCCCCACAAAACCAAGCCAGGCAGTTTGACTGTCACCGGGGAGCTGCTGGAGCTGCTCTACCCCTCCTGCCCCACTGCCAAGCCAGCAACGCCACGCCAGCCTCAGTGACCGGCTTGGATGCAACAACACAGAGGAAGTGAGCTTGAGGTTGACAGTGCTGATAGGAATATTTATAAATTAACATTAATGCAGAAGTTAGTCTCTGATAGTGCTGCTACACCGACAGCCAAAAAAGCTGATTTTTACAGCATGGGTATATCCATGCTGCCTTGCGCGCGATTTCATTCGCTCTGCAAGTCAGCCATGGAAACCATGGAACCAATTTTTTTCCCTCAATGAGGGAGCCAATCACAGAACGGAGGAGGGGGCAGCAAGACGATGACGACACACCGAAGCGATTTTGTTGATAGCTTGTCGATCCAACATGGCGGCAGACGCCTTACCTTTCGATGCAACGTTCGAAAGTATTTTACAGTAAGTAGTTTAGATCGCAAGTTTATTTTGAAAAAAGAGCAACGTTTAGCGTTTTTTTCCTCATCGGATTTCTGTCGCTCTATACGTCATCGGGTATGATTGGTACGCATTTGATAGACATTCGTAGCGCCAAATAAACAGCTCTGGGCTTTCATAAACCACGCCTCAAATACCAAAAAATGAACGGGTGCTTCCCAGACCAAATCTCAATCTACACTGAGATGAGGTCTGGTGTTAGCCAGGCTAGTAAAACATCGTTATTGTGTCTTAACTGTGTAGGATTTTGAGTTTGAGAGGAGAACATCTCTGCTGATCAGTTTAGTTTTTTTTTCAAAAAGCACACATATTCCCCCAGCTCTGCATCTAGTTTGCAGAATCTCTCTGACCCTGCTGACCCTCTGGTAAAGAGGTTGACACATCTTAGATTTGTGTCAAACTAAGTTAAGCAATTAGACACAGCATTATTGTTCACGGTAACTACAAGTGTAATTCATGAGGTCTGTATGACTTCACCACTGTGCCGTAACGCCCTTAAAAATCCACTATCACTCAATCTCTAAACTACACACACTTGCAAGCAATTTGTATTACATCACACTTTATGTGTGTTTTTATGCTAAAAAAAACACTAGACAGCATAAATGTGTAAATGTTGAACTAAAAATGTTCAGTGTTTGTTGGCTCATAAACATTAGGCTAGGTATTACTCATAATAAAATGTGGTTAAATGTACTTTAACTAGCGCAGGCAAGCCAACAAACACAAATCTTGAATGAGTAAACAGGCTTTTCACTTTTTCTCAGAGGAAGTTTTCTTCCTCCATAACTGATCCCAGCAAAGAGAACAAAGGGTCCGTTTTGTGCTTGCATAATTGGTCTGAGCAGGTTGCACCAGCCCAATGAAAGGCTGAGCTGAGCACCCAGCTGGCAAGAAAAGCAGATCCGCTCCCCCCCCTCCATCTCTACCTCTTCTCCTTATCCTCCCAGGCTTCTCCCCTCTCTTTCCCAACACTCAGGGCCTGATTGTGAGCCTGCAGCCCCTGCGTATTGAGGTAACTGAGGCTTTCACTGCCAAACTCACTCTACAGAACACACTGAACGGGCCTTTTTAAGAGCTACAGTCCCTCTCACCCCACCACCCTCCCACCCCTTCCTCCTTCAGTGTGAAAAGGGGGTCATTGTGCCACGCCGGGCTAACTGTAAAGCATGTGGAGTTGGCCGGAGGTACCACTGACAAAATACAAAATCTCTTTCAGTGTCTCGTGAGCTGTCTGTGCTCATCCTTCCTTTTCATCCTCTGCCCCCTCCTTCCCTGCACATGTAGCCTACCCACATGGAAATACATGCTGAATCACATGGTGCGAAGGCCCTGACTGCTACACACATAAGGCTGAGAGAGGAAGACACATTAGGCTATAGTAGAGCCTCAGATCCTCTCTGGCAGCCTGCTCACACTGGCATTGCTGCTACAGGCCGTCGTCTGCACTGATCACCCGCATGCTACAGGATTTACGTCTGCTCAGAAAATCCCCTGAGACTGACAAACACACACACACGAACTCCTAGCACGTTCAAGACTGATTTCCAAGGAAGTAAGTGTGAGTGTATGTCTCACACCATGACGTTAAGCAACAAATACCCAGTGGCACTGGTGACATCAGATTTAATCTGCAAAGGCAAGCCCTCTTCTTAGTGACTGTCTTCTCAAACACAAGCTATAATACACCGACATACGCTCAAACTACCATAAAAGGTACAGTTTCCAAGTCAAAAGACAGGTAAAAAAAAAAAGGACTAGCCTTAATTGTAGTTCAGAAATTAGTCAGCCTTTAAACCACAGAATATTTCAATAATAAAGGACAGTCACAGCACTTAGCCTATTATAATTTTGTGTGATTAAAATCCCTCCGAAAGTTCTTCATAACTGCAAGTTCAAACCAGTAGCCTAATCAGGTTGCACTATTGAAACTTACAAAATGAGTTCGCAAATTAAGATTATAGCCACACATAAAACTGTGAGGAAATATCTGTAACACCATGTTATTCATGAATAGCTATGGGTAGCCTACAACTTTGTTTGCACACATAAAAAAATATGTTCATTATGAATACAGGCATTAGCTACTTCCACATGTGTCAGGAATATCAGCTAGCCTTGCTAACCCTAAGCTAAAATGTGTTGGGAGTCGGACATTGCTTTTATAATTTGAGCTAAATTACATGCAAAATAATATGAAAAATTTCCAGTTTATGATTTTCAAACAACAATCTTATCAAGTGCCAGGTGTCAGCTATGCTAACCTCTATTCTTCATTTAAACAGGTCACACATTAGCAAGCTAACGTTAGCTAATGCTGTTAGCTTACACTTAGCAGCTCAGAGGTACAATTAATGTTGAAAATACTTAATAACAATTAACACACACGTACTTAAGAAGTGGTTTGTGAAAAAAGTGATGCCAGAGAGGACCAACAGAGAGTGCAAGAGGTTGTACCTGCCAGCTAGTTAGCCCAGATGAAGTAGCTAGGTGGAGGTCATGGACAATGCTGCCATTGAAGCGTCCTCAGGCCTGTCCTGCTTTGGCATTCCTGCCTTCAGAGACGCAAACCCACAGGTATTCGGGTTGGATATTCACTGGTCCCAGAGGAAGACCTCCCTTCAGATGAATCACTGGAAACAGCGTGTGGAGGGACACCATATTTTCGGCTACCCACCCATTTCATCACAGGACAGGAGGCACTGAAAGCTCCCATTCTTCTGTTAACTGACCTCACTAAAACTTTCAGCAGGTAATATGTGTGTGGTTTGGTTGGTTAAGTCTTTTGGTTGGCCACTGGGCCTGCCCTGCTAACATTTTTTAAAACTCAGAGGATGAGAGTTAAATCATCAGTTAAAATCAATCTTTCATTCAGCTTTCCACAAATCCGATATAGCCTATTCCTCTTTCCCTGCTGTCAGTGTGTGAGCAACTTTTTGATTATTTTTCTGGTTTCATTTGATTCATTTTCTGGCCTGGATATGAACTTTTGCCCTTCTTTAAAAGATCTATTTTCATGCTCTGCATTTTATGGGAATTTACTCTACTACTTCCGAGGTGCGCTTGAAGTAGGGATGAATAATTGAGTCATGGTGATGTGAAAGAGTCTTGTCAGTCGTCTAACTCAGCATGAATGATCAAATGCTTCAACGTAACATCGAAGCGCTCATGTTTCTCCAATTCACTTCAAAAATGAAAAGTTGGCAGCTGAAGGTTTTGCCTGCAAACATGTTGTTTCACAGTTTTTTCCTGAGCCTAGATTTAATATGCCAGCCGTCTCCACTTTCCCACTGAATGACACTCAAGGGAGAGATCTTTATTTTTATATCTCGCTCATTTTGTCATTCTGTCGCAGAGCACAAAGGCTTGATAATCTCTGCTCAGCATGTAAACTTTTTATCCCCAGACCCCCCTCCCCACATTAAATAAACAAAACACACCACAAAGCAATTATTACAGTTGTTAGCATGCAAAAGAGAAGAGACGACAATAGAGGATGTTGAGACTCCAGAGTCAGGTCGACCACTGACAGGAAACATCTTCTCTCCTTTGACCCGGTCTCAGTGTTATCTGTGGCGTCTCATATGTGCACACCTATCGCTGAAGGCGAAGCAGCCTCAAGGTATTATGAGTAAACATCAAGCTTGTGTGTCTTTGTGCGTGAGCCCGAGTTCTGTGTGTTTCTGTTACGCAACGGGAGAGTTCTTCCCATCTGTGCCTCTCTGCAGCCCCCGCATCCCTGACCAATGAAGCGAGAAACGACAGCTCTGCCTTGCACTCTGCTCTGCCTCCCTCGGTCTTCCTCACAACGCCGTCCCACTCGTCATTATTATCATCAGCCGCCCACCAAAAAACACACTCTTCTTGACTCTTCCTCCCTTCACTGGCCGCGCTCTCTTTTCTGGCTGGCAGCATTAGGTCTATTACGCCACCGGCTGACCCCCCCCCCCAAAAAAAATGATGCAATATTCACGGTTATAGTCACCTTTCACTGTCAACATCACGCCCCGTCTGCCCTCAGCTTAAACCCCACCTAGAAAACAAGACCACTCTGCGGGGTGTCTAACCAACATTTTTACTTCTTATGCTTAAATTCCAGATTATCCCACTAAATGGATCGCTGTCTACAACACTACCACCACCCCCCCCTTTACCACCAACCCAATCCTCCATCTCTGTCCCTGCTCTTCCGGCTTGCCTAACTCCCCGCAGGGCTCATTGTTGTGGAAAAGATGTTAAAACAAAGAGAGCAGACAGTGCAGTGATAATCCTAAACATAGCAGCTGGGGAATTAGCTAGCCATTTGCTGGGGACTTGCACACTCTTGATTGCTGTTATATCTAAGAACGGTAGCTTTGCTCTCTAAATTGTTAATGGTGTTTGCCTATTACTTGCCATAAGGGAGGGGGGGAATGGTAATTAAAAGGAAAAGATATGCCTTTAACATTCACCGCAAATATGTCTGAGGTTGTTTTCTGGACAGGATGCTATCCTGCGCTTTGACGATAGCATCCTGTCTGGAAAAACATTTTAGCTGATTCCACTCGGGCCACTGTGTCAGTAGTTGTATTCGCATAAATGAATTATAGATGCACAGAGACCTGTCCTCTGTTCAGGAAATTTAGGCAATGAGAGGTATCAAGTTCCAGACAGTAATGCTACCCAGAATGATGACAGTAATACTTTCAGTGCTGAGGCACATATTACGGCAACATAATATCAAATTAGGCCTTTACATTACTGAAATTAGCTATAACTTTATCTCTAATCGCCATGCACCTCATATTTTATGACTGCACACTTTCTTTCTCTTTTTTCCATGAGCTATCCATTCCACCACCTATTCTCCAAATCTCCCTGTTGCTGTTTCTCTTCACTTTTACTATCTATCAGGCGAACTCTTCCCTCTCTTTCCAGTTCATCCTGGCACCAGAGCAGGTGTACGATGCCAGCACCCTGCTGTCTGTCTGGGTCCAGCAGGGCTCCAGTCCTAAATCTGTTACAATACAGCGAGCACTAAAATACTACTCCCATCCATAGCAGAAAACCAGCGAGAGAGAGAGAGAGAGATAACATGCCAAAATGTGCATAACCGCTGGAAACCGCACCTTTGTAAACAGCACTCCATGTCTAAAAAATATGGCAAATATTTGAGCTACCTGAGCAGTGTTGGGTTTTAGCTCTTGTGAGCTCGCACGCCCTCTACAATGGAAACTTCACTGTGGAATTACAGTAAACTAAGCCCTCCTAATATGCTTCTTTATGCAACACACTCCACTGTTGTTGTGCTTGAGCCTGGCAGCAAAGGTAGGTAGTGGCCATGTCTTTAGCTCCAGGCTGCACATTAATCTGCTATAGCTGCTGCTCTATTACAGGTGCCATCGCTCCAAGGCTGCAATTTAGTGGTTAGGGATACTACAGATAATTGTTTAGAGAGATTACAGTGGATTTCTTTTGTCCTGGTCTGTTATATAAGCAAGTAAATAGCTTCAGCTTGAGAGAGAGAGAGAGAGAGACAGGCAGACAGACACCTGTGATTGGAATTCCATACTCAGAGCCGCAGGAGTCGTCTGAGAAAGGCTAGACCTGCAGTTTGGACTCAGACTGACCGCATTTATTGTTCACCCACCCGACTGACATTCCAGGAATAAGCAGAGGTGGATCTTTCATCTGTCTCCCACGCAAGGCCTTCCAAAGGACACACAGTTCAGCGCGTTTGCGTGCACGCAGTATCAATCACTTGAACATTTGGCTGCTTTGTGGTTTTTAGAGCAAAGACGTATTACGTAAAGAAGAGGCTAAAAATTCAAGAGAACAGATGCCAGCATAATTCCAGCATGACTAAATTACACTCATTCACTCAGACTTTCATTCATTTTTCCTGATAGTTCGTACACAAACACACACACACACACACACACACACACAACAAGGCACACTTTGTTTCTGCACTGCAGTCCACCTGCTCTCCACCTCAACAAAGATTAAAGACAGCATCCTCCACTCACCTAGGTGGTCTCCATGGAAACTGTTGTCATGGGATGCTCTACCATGGGGCAGGAGGTCGTGATGGGCAGCAGGTGGCCAGATTTGACCGGTCTTGCGAACACTCACAATAGTGGCCTCAGACATGACCACATGGCCGCCCTGCTGCCGGTGGTGGCGCTTCTGGGACTGCGGCGTCGGAGGGCTGCTGCTGTCCAAGGAGTGCTGGGAATTCTGGGAGTTCTGGGAAGGCGAGCGGCTCTTCTCTCTGAAGGGCCGGCGGAAGGCCGTAGTGGGGCTCGGTGAGACGTGGCTGGACTGGCCCGAGGAGAAGTCCTCCTCACTGGACGTCAGGTTCTCGTTGGAGCTGCAGTCCGGCGTGTAGCCGCCGCCTCCACCCACGTCCTCGAAGCTGCCCGGGGAGTATGAGCGGCGTGGCCAGGTCAGGAGATGGTCATCCCCTCCCCCATGGTCTCTCATAGTGACTCCACTACTGCTTCCAACGCCACCTCTACCATCTCCACCGCCGCCGCCTTCACCCATCATCACTCCGCCGACATAGACGCTGGAATAAGCCTGGAAGTCCGAGGGCTGCCAAGGCGGGGGCGGAGGTTTGCCCCCGTTGGCCCTCCCTGAATGTCTCTGGTTGGGCTCTCCATCTTCGTACTCGGCGTCGTAGCCACAGGTGCTCTCGGTGGACCGTCCTCTGTAGACCGGCCGGGCACGGAGCTCGCCAGCCACCGTTGCCAGGTTACCTGGGAGAGAGTGAAGAGATCTCTTTCGCTCCATCTGCATGGCCTGACTGCCCAGGGTGCTGATCTTGTCTGAGACTTCACGGTCATTGACCCTGACCAGACCCCTCTCGTGGTGGAATTCCATGTTGGTGTAAAACGGCGGCGGCGGCGGAGGCAGCTGCTTCTCCTGGCCCTTGGCTACGTCGCCCGCAGAGTGAGAGTTGGCCCGTTTGATTCTCTCAAAGTTGGATCTAAGAGCTGCCACGCCGAGTCCCATCCCGAGCTTGTCCTTGGGGTCAGAGGGCAGGTCCTTGTCTGGGGGCGGAAGGGTGGGCCTTCGGGGAGAGACGGTGACACCGCCTCTTTGCTTGGACGGCGAAAGTCCATCCAGGTTGTCGCAGGATGTGGATTCAACTTGCTGGGGTACATCGAACGCTGCCTCCAGGCCGTCTCCGTGTGAGGCCGACTTCCTTGCTGGTGGAGGTCTGGGTTTGGTCCTACCAGCTCCATCTCCTAGAGGCTGGTACCGACCCCTCTCCATACTCCCAGCATTGTACCCTCCACCACTCACCACGACCCCGACCCCACCGGTCTCCTGCACGTGTGGCTGCTGGGACTGGGACTCTGCACCCTGTGTGGCTGCAGGATCCATCCCCTCGTTCAGCGGCGTCTTCCTGAAGCCCCACCGCTGCTTGTCGTAGCTCTTCCTCTCTTTGGCCAGGAGGGTCTGCAGGTAGATCATACGGAAGCGCTCCTTGTTCACCTCCTGCTCCAGACGCCTGATGGACGCCTTGCACCTCTCCAGCTCCTGCTCGATTCCACCGACCGACCGTAGCTCCATCTTGGGGGGTTCTGACTCTGGGAACTGCGCTTTCCACGCTTCGATGAATCCCACCGGCTCCACCATATTGTGTCTAATTTATTTCTGTGGCCGTCCCCGCTTCACGGGCACAGGGGGGAGGGACAGACGCCAAGGGCGCACCACCACCACCACCACCACCGCTTGTCCCTTTTCAGTCCGGTTCGCCACAGACTAAACAATGTCCACAAAGAGTGTAAGCGTGTTTATAACAGGCCTTTAGGTAACACTAAGTCTAATTGCTGACAAGTGTCGTTGGTTGCGCAGTCGCAACAATACATCCCATTCTGAACAAGAGAAACCGGCTGTTCAGTCAGAGGAATAACACGGAGCGTGTGTGAAAGTGGAGGGAATAAAAAACTACAACAGATCTCGTCTTTCTCATGCATTATTATTCCACAGGGCCACTTTCTGAAGAATTGAAAAAAAATAAAAAAAATAAAAAATAAATCTCAGCCTCGACACAATGACAGTAGCTGTCTTCTTCGGGTGATGTGGATCTCAAGAAGAGAGAGGGAAAAAATTGGAGAAAGTGGTTTTTAATCTCGCGAATGTTTACTCACAGTCTGAATCTGGCAGTCCAGGTTTAGCTGGTCCGTTCACTTCTTTCCCCATTCATACAGAGGTAATAATCTCAGGTGGTGGTGCTGCTGCTGCTGCTCCGGACCGAGCGCCTTTGTACCAGCAGCGCTCAAGGAGAATGGATAAAAAAAAGCGCAAAACACAAGCGACGGTAACATCTGAGTTCCTCAAAAGAGGTGGTCAAGCTTTGGGAGTGATAATTTGGTTCTTTATCCCATTTTTTTTCTCTCCACGGCACCTATGTGATGGTGTGTAGGCTATGTGTGTGAGTGTGTGGTTTTTTTTTTGTGATGTTCTTTTCCAGATTGCTCGCGTTTCTTCGGCCGCGATGGTGCTGCTGCTGCTGTGTGCGCTCCCATCTCAGGCCAGCAGCACTGGAGGGGCTGCAAGAATGGGAGGGACCAGAGTGACAGTGAGCCTGCTGGTTAAAGAGACAGAGCAAAGGGATGCAGACACCCCCATCATCTGACTATACAGTAGGTCCTGTCTGTATGTGCTGGGAATGAAATGTAACTGTCAAAAGCTTATTTTCATACTTTAATTTAAGCTCATAAAGACTGGTCATATAGCTTTACATTTGGCACATTTGGGTTTTTTCTTTATCTCTCTGTGGATGAGTAATTGCTGTTTCTTATCTACTCCTACAAAGAAGGTTGCAGCACACAGTAAAGCATACACATTATTTGTTACTGGCTTAGCCTAGAGTTAAACCTACATGTTATAGGTTATTCTTCCAAATGTCCTAAGAAAAAAAATTAAGTCAGCACAAAATCACAGATTTCCTTCTGTATAGGCTAATTATTATTATTACTTAAAACAATTATTTTAAGCTTATTTCATAATAGAATCTCCTCTGTATTGCTTTAAAACTCGTCATTCTACCTGTCAGGTGGGTGCTACAAATCATGCCAGTGTTGTGGGTATGTTTAACCCAATGCTGCCACCCAGTGGAGTAATGCTATATCATACAACATTACTCCACTTGTATGTGTGTGATTTCTTCTTTTTTATTTTGAAACACCAACTTCACATCTCAGTGAAGTGAAATCAGTCCAAATCTCAGTGTAGAGCACAGGTCGACCAATTTATCAGTTTAGCCGTTTAATTGGTGCAGATAGGAGTCTTTGTTATTGACAGTAGTATGGCTGTGTACCCTCACTGGTCAGGCTACATTACATTATTGCACCAGATCTCCACATTGGAGGTTTAAACAGGGCTTGACACCAAGACCTGCTGAACTAAATACAAAATAAACTGCCTCCTATAGCACAGAAGTGAAGCTTTTTACTGCTGAGCTGCCCGTGTTGCCATGGTCATTTCAACAGAAGATGCAGAGGGACAAAAGATGTTAGATATTTTGATAAAAATGTGTCGCCTCAGTCACATGCTGACTGACTGCACTGATACTGGCTGGAAAGTGGACTCATAATCTGCCTTTTTGTGGGGAATCAGCTTTTTCCTGCTCCAAACTATTGTCCTCCACAATATAGCTTTCCTAGGCTGTTGAAAAAGTGTGTATGAGTTCAATTTTAATAATATGATTGCTAGTAATTGTGTAAGATAAACATGCATTGGGAAAAAAAGAGACAATTCAAATACTATATTATTTTATTTACCTGAAACCACAACCTCAGTAATGCATCTACAACCATTATTAATCTTAAATAATAATGATCGTCTCTTTACACATGGTTAATATTGTTCTTCGACCAGAAGGAGTTACCCAGGGGACCACACAGGGCCCCCTCATATTAGATCACAGTTTAACAGCAGTTTGATAAGGATACATGATAGTAATAATAATGATGTCGAGGCTATAAGAAAACAGGAGAACACTGTTGTATTGCAGGATAAACCAGTCTGTAGCCCTCGTGTTAGGACTAGTTCGTCAGAATGGCAAATGGTTCTGTGATCGGCCTACAGCAGTTAACAGGGTGGGGGTGGGAAGGGGGGCAGGTGGGAAAGGAGGGGGTTTAAAAGTCAAAACTCAAGTAGAGCACAGTCAGGTTCAGCATGAGTCACGTCCTCTTCGTCTAATATTGTGCAAATTACCCAAACCGTTACAATAAAAACAGTGATTTCCCAATATCTATGATATATCCATCTTAAAACCATCTTAATATGTCATCAGAGTATTATACATTAGAATCTATAAATACAAATTGCAAAGCCTACATACAGCTGAAACGCATGCATGATTTTTGTACACTGATGTACAGCTAAGACCATTCAACCCAGTGGTTTTTAAAGATTCTCTAAGCTACCATGAAAGTTGGAAACAAATGCTTCATGCAAGAAGGGACGTTGAGGGTGTCGAGAACTTCCCTGCACACAAAACTGGAATAGTGTTGTACTGATATAGCGTCTGCACACAGAGGTATAAGTGTGTTCATGTGTTGTGGTAGATGGGGCCAAGGACCTACTGTTTCCAGCCCAACCACTTTATATAATATACACCCTTCATGTATTTGGTCTTATTACTGTGAAAACATGTCCTCTTTTTTTTCTTCTTTTTTGTCGGTGCAAAGGTACACACACACACACGTACACACACGTACACACACACACACACTGCTGGTCGTCATGGTGTCTGAGGTGTGTGAAGGTAGAGTGAGCACACATGCTGGATGGTACGATGACTCCAGCCTCTGAGCCCACTCTTTAAGTTTTATGAAGCTTTTTATGAGAGCCAACCTAAAAAAAAAAGGGAGATAGAAGCCGGCATTAGTACAAAACAGTTAAAAACTCGATTACGTTTCAAAAAACTGTACATTTTTCTATGATGTGATCAAGAGTAGGTGTCCGTTTTGTGAATATAAGCAAGTGTCAGGGTGGTGAAAAGAAGAGCACACGGTGACATTCACGATGGTGGCATGTGGTCAACGTCAAGGCCAAAGTTTCTCAGGTTTTCTCTAAGGAACGACATCTAATGTGAAGATTAACATTAAAATCACCCTGATATCTTAAAATTACCTGGAGGTCAAAGGTTCTCGGAAAGTAAACGTAAAATTAAACAAAACAATTCAGCTGTCCCCCTGTTAACAGATTCTAGTGCAGTGTGTGTAAAGATAAATGGATACTCACTCTAGTGACAGGGGAGCCAATGGCAGGCATTGAGGAAGAAAGCACACAGTTGTTAAGTGGAACACAAACACACAGTGCGAACAAACCCAGGCTTCACCCCGTGAAAACACATGCTTTAGACGGGGTTTTTTTTTCTCACACTTGGAAATTTCCATACAAAGGATGCTTTAAAGATTAGTGCTGTTGACTGTACGGGCTCTGATCCAACACGTTATCCACTACCACACTGTACTGTGGTTTACCCAGAACCAACCAGGACCTCTAAATATTAAAGCCTGTGAGTCACACACACACACACAAGATCTGTTCCACTGTGTCCTGAATATCTCCTTCCCGTCATGTTGTGCCAAGAAAACTGAAGCATTCATACGTCTGAAAAGATTTTGTATTCAAGTATCATAATGCACATACAAAAACACTGGATATGAATAATGTTGATAACCATTGGCCTCAATTGTATTAAATAAAGACAGAAAACATTTTGATTCAAAGGGTTCAAGAGTGTATTTTTCCTTGAAGTAAAAAAAACAACATTTTGGGTTCTTATTTGCAATCCAAGTTCAAGTTGGAGTATTTGTATTAGTATTTTTTCCTTCAAATTTTTTATTATTGTCCTTTGAATCAAACGCCATGGAGATGGTAATTAACATACATCATCCCCAACCAGTTCTGTCTCCAGAGCAAAACACAAATAAAGTTAATGAATGTCAATCAATACAAACAATATATATATCCTTAAAAGTGTTAGAGTGAAGAAAGTTTGTGTTCTTGGTTTTCTGCACAAGCAAATAGGGGCACACCTCAGATGTTACGCTTTAGCAAGACCATAGAGGAAAAGCATCTAGAGATGAGCAAAAACAATTCTTTTATCATATTGAGGTAGCTGTGCTCTGCCCAGTGCAGAAAAACTGGCTTATCTTCAAATCATGATAATAAAAAAAACAAACCAAAAAAAAAAAAACATCCATGAAGTTAATTTAAACTCTAACAATGGAGGGGGGGTGGGGGGAGGGGATCGGGGCGGGATACACAATTAAATTAGGAATGAAAATCCACATACAGTTCATGCTTGGTCACAGGACATGCGGCTTTTGTTTTTCAGGAATTTTTTTTTTTTCTCTTTTGTTTAAGCGGAGCATTCAAAACGTTCACTCCCAAACCTTTCCCCCCATCTTCGTCTGCCACGTGGAGGTGGGTCCTCTCTGAAAGAGTTCTGAGTTTATACTGAAGACACAATGGTAAACATTAGAAAATAAATCAAGGCGGTCATGTCTAAGCCACGCTGGTCAAACAATTTACAGAGCCATTAAAAAAAAATTTGCATAAAATAGTGTTCATTCTCTGTACAGATCAATGAATTTCTGATATCTTAAATTTTCTTTTCACGAAGAGGGAATCTAAGCAAAACAATCTCTTGTTACTGTAGTGACATGAGACAAAAGATGTTCCCAAAATCATTAAAAATATAAACCTCAAAGGCAATATTGACAAAAAAAAAATGGCAACAGTATATTTTCTTTCAAACCAGCAACAAAGTCCACAGCTACAGGAGTGATGGTCTTCTAACACTCGCATTTAAAGCCTCACCCGTTCACAAAATCCTATCCCAACTCAAAACAGGTGATTTCTCAATGTTAACATTTTATATTATTTGTTACGTTTTCATGTGTTAAAGTTGGTCCTTCTCGTACACACACGGTAGGCACGCACAAGCACACACGCTAACTCTACAAACGCGCACACACACTAGCTATGCACATGTAGGAAGGCAGAGAGGGAAGAGGGAGAGGAAAGAGTGAAGTGATGGCAGTGGGGTGGAGGGAGGTGGGAGGTGGGGAGGGGAATGGGTGGGTGGGGGGAATGGAAAAGTCGAGGTTGTGCTCAAGTCAGTCAGGACCAGAACATGTCAGCCATGTTAGTGTCGGAGCTGTAGATCCAGAGGACCAGAGGGAGGGAGACGGCCACGAAGGGCCAGGAGATTCCCTCCATACATGCAGACAGGGCGCAGCCTTTGGAGCTGGCCGGCTTCTCCAGATCTTTACTACCGGGCTCCAAGTAGTTCCTGGCGGCAAACTTGAGAAACTCGTCCAGTAGAATGACAGGCAGCGAGATCTTGAGCACCATCAGCCACTGAGTCAGATTCAGAGGGGTGATCTGGAAGATGATCTGGAAAAAGCACGCAGGACAAAACGTCACGAGAGAAAAGCATGATGACACTTCAGACTCTGCGTGTCCTCATTTCACGCTACTTCTTTTATGTGTCAAACTAAAAACTATTTCTTACAGGAAGTGGCTCCACATAGAGGATAAGGAAGTGAAGAGACATGGAAAGGCAGATGGCTCCCAGCAGCCACACGTTCTCCCAGGGAGGCATACGCAGCAGGGACTGGTTCTCTGACACACTGAGAGACAAGGACAAAAACACACTTGTTAAGAAAAAATAATCATTTAAGAGCCATTACATAGAAGTTACCACTACTGTATGTAGGTTAACTATTGAAGGTAAAACACCTAAACAATAAAAAAAATAAATTAAAAAAACAGCATGTTGTAGCACAAATCTGTCACTCAGAGCCATCTGGAAGAAACAGTTTGTTTCTGCTGACAAGAACGATCCTTTCTGAACATGATGGACCTGCTGGAGGATTCCTTGCTCACACTGACCTGTTCAGGGCATTGCACATCTCAATGGTGACCAGCACAGACAGGGCCATGGTCATAGGGTAAGGGGACTCAAACACCTTACAGTCCATGTTGGCGAAGTCTGGATTCTCCGGAGCGCACTGCAGGAAGTGGCTCTGTAGGAAGTGGAAAAAATGGTTCGGTCAGATCACTGTTTAGTGCACACAGAGCTAGCAGCGGATGGATTTAGCTTTTTATGTGTAAAAAATGTGTTTCATTAACAGCTGTTTGGATGTAGTTCATACCAGCTGGTAGAAGGTAATCCTCGGTCCATCCTCAGCTGCAACAAACCACCAGGCAGCAGCACCCACAGTGGCAGCACCCACGTAACCTGGTGACGAAAAACATGAAAAGATGTCTGTCACACATGCACACAATTACAGATGCCCCGTTACTTCAATTTGAGAGGACAAACCATAATTGGTGGTAGACTTGAGCTGACTAGCTAATTGCTAGCTGCACTGGTTACGTGGCATCAGGACATTCAACCAGCAGTCCTACTCTATAACTTACAGGCTGATGTTAGCTACAAGCTAAAGTTTTCAGCAAGTTATGTCCCACATGCAGCACACAGACTACCCTTTGATAATTAAGACATCAAAGTTGCCCCCTCTTACATCCAATGGCAAGGTATCTGAAGAAGAGCCACCCGGAGATGAGGGGCTCGCGAGCGTTGCGCGGGGGTTTGTTCATGATGTCCAAGTCTGGCGGGTTGAAGCCCAAGGCGGTGGCAGGCAGACCATCAGTCACCAGGTTGACCCAGAGCAGCTGAACTGGGATCAGAGCTTCAGGGAACCCCAGAGCTGCAGTGAGGAATATGCTGCACACAGAGGAAGCAGGATGTCCGTCAGTGGGAGAGTGAGTGACACACAGAACAGAGAGAAGTGTTTTTTATAAAGCAGTCACCCTTACCAGACAACTTCGCCCACATTTGAGGAGATGAGGTATCTAATGAACTGTTTCATGTTGTTGTAAATGGCTCTGCCCTCCTCGACTGCAGCTACAATGGTGGAGAAGTTGTCGTCGGCCAGCACCATTTCTGAGGCTGTTTTGGCAACAGCTGTGCCTGAGCCCATGGCGATGCCGATCTCTGCCTTCTTTAGAGCGGGAGCGTCGTTGACTCCGTCACCAGTCTGAGGAGAGGGTGAAGACCAGTGCAAATACCATCATTTGTTGTGTTTTTACATTATAAACACAATAAATTATTCATCATTGTCTCATAAAGCATGTCCTTTTTTCCTACCATAGCTGTGATCTCATCGTAGGACTGCAGGTACTCTACGATCTTAGATTTATGCGAGGGCTCCACGCGGGCGAAGCAGCGAGCCTTGATCACGGCTTCTCTTTGCGTGGCGGGTGACAGATCGTCAAACTCTCGGCCGGTGTAAGCCATGCTGGAGACGTCGTCCTCCTCGCTGAAGATCCCAATGCGTCTGCAGATAGCCACCGCAGTCCCTAAAGTGTAGATGAGACAACATTTACTTTCCTGGAATTCGAGTGTGTGATTGAATCCTGAATGAACATTGTGCAGAAAATACAATGTTTTATTTTGCCCGGTAAAATTTCATTCTCTACGCAGCTGTGGCTCTCTCTACGTACCCTTGTTATCTCCAGTGATCATAATTACTCGGATGCCGGCGAGACGGCAGAGTCTAATAGAGGCTGCCACCTCTGCTCTGGGAGGATCCAGCATGCCCACACAGCCGACAAACGTCAGATCAGTCTGGACGATAGCAAAGAGAATAGTTGAACAAAACCACATCAGACCAAGGGGGCCCAGAAACCAACGTCACAGTCCAGCCAAATAAATCTCTCCCGGCTCTTACCTCATACTCGATAAAGCGGGTGGAGTCCTCCAGCGCCAGTTCATCTTTGCTCATGGGGTTGTCTCTGGTGGCTAGGGCCAGACAGCGCAGGGTGTCCCTGCCAGTTCCGTACTCTCTGATGACAGACATCAGTTTTTCCTTGATGCCTGGGGTCAGCGGCACCTTGTTGCTGCCCACACGGACATGTGTGCACCTGTCAATCACTCCCTCGGGAGCACCCTAAAGCAAGCAGAGAAAGCATAATGAGGGCAAATGAAATGGATATAAAATATTCTGCAAAAGAAAATTTTTCCAACGAGAAAATGTTTGAAAATGTGGCACAGTCTTAGGAGTTGCAGTCCCTACCACTCCTACATCATTTCCTACCTTTACAAACATCTTGCCAACAGAGGAGCGGGCTTTATTCGGGGTGCAGTACACAGACATGGACTTCCTGTCTCTGGAAAATTCCAAGGTAAACTCTTTCTTCATCAGCTGCTTGATGACCTAAAGATATGATAAAACACAACTGCAATGAGCGCTCCTTTCATCATTAAAAAAAGAAGAAATGAAAAATGATGAGATCACTGTTACACAATACAAGGGGACTAGGTAACCCTTTAATTTACTTGTTGCTAATTACATGATAATGTCAAGAAATAACTATTAATTGCATAGTAATGTCAAGAAATAGCCGGGCAATTTCATAATGTCATGTTTTCCATAAAGGCAAAAGATTAAACATGCTTTTCATGCTTTCCTTCTTTGGGAAAAGGCCAGCATTTTTCTCCACCAAGTCCTTGCAAGCAATCGCTATATCGTGGCTATATTTCTCAACATTACTATGAAATTCACCGTTATTTCTAGGCTATTTCTAGACATTATGACGCAATTACTTGTTAGTTCTTGGCTATTTCTTGACATTATTAGGTAATTAGCAACCTGAAAATTACTTTTGAGTATTGGAGGTTACTTACAGAATTGCAGGCGTTGGCTCGCTCAATCTTGGACAGGCCTTTCACATCGGTATCAAACACGTTCATCTTCTCCACCAGGCACGTGAGAGCCGTCTCTGTGGCCTCACCCACCTTCTCATACACACCTTTGGTCTGGACAGAAACACACACAAGCACAGAAAGTGTCAGTCTTCAAGAGAAAATGTCGTGCAAAAACATGTCAGGTGTTGCCAAGGATTATCTGCCAGGTAACATGGAAAAATGACTCTCTGCCAACCTCGTTGTAGTCCAACGAGGAGTCGTTACAGAGCGCACAGATAGAGGCCAGCTCCACCAAGGCATCATACTGGGAACACTTGACTGCTTTTCCATCCTGGTACCTAAACAACAACATACGGATGTAGAACAACATAAGGAACTAGTGAGCTGCAGGAGTTTGTTTCATTTCATTATAGAAACATGATTTACACTCTAAATGAAATATATGAGAGTATAATTTGTAAGCGTCTCTGCTCAGGTCTACAAATCATACTCTCCAGACATAAACTGTTTGGAACAAGACCCAATACAAATCCAATTATCATTGTTTTCTGTTTTTTCAGTGAAAACAAAATGCAAGAACAACCACTCCAACTGACAGTGCAATTGAAATATGAGTCATAATAATGAAAGAATCATTTTTTCGGTATCATGCAGGCCTGATTCTGAGGCAACCAGGCTCAAGACACTGAATACTCACACTTCTCCATCTGGTGCATATGTAGAGCCTGTGACGCTGAATTCCTTCAGGGAACAGTGCTCACCCTCTGCACGGTCAATGATAAACATCTAGAAACACAGAAAATGGAGAGATATCGTATTAATACGTAATAATCGTACTACATCCCTGCTGTATCTGTGGGTAAATGCCTCCACAGGCAAACGCTGCGAGGCTGAGGGAGGTTGCTTTCAGCAGGTGGCAGCAGACTACCATCTGCAAAAAAAGAACGCTTGACTTCAGGAGCATACTTGAACATAGTACTGTGTTTAACAGTGAAACGCTGAGCCAAAGCAGACACTGAGCACTCTGGTGGGGAAGGTCCATAAATGTCATGTTACAGCAAGGCAGACGCAGAGTTCCTCATGAGTACACTCAGTAGAAAAGTGAATCACTTGAAGGGGGAAATAGTTTGACCGTGAGTATACAAACCCTTAGGGTCAGGAAAGTAGTTATAGTGTGTGGTTTATTCAGACCTTAAAAAAATTTATTCAAAAACTTCAAACTGTTTTAGTTGAGAAGCACATAGTGGAATTTGTTTATTAATATCTTATAGGGAAAAACACAAGGAGTTTTTGAGGTTAGACCACATTAAACTATAACCACAGCTGCCATGGACTGTCTGTCTTACACGTAAAGCATTTACATGTAAGACACATTTGTCCAAAGTTGAGAGAATCAGGACAGAGATGCACAAGGGATGAAAATAGAAATATCTGAAAAAAAATGATAAAGCATAATGGCTTCTCTCCCCTCAGGCACCAGCAAGACTACAAAAGGCAGTGATGTCAGTGTCGGTCCTACAAGAAGCAGTTAGAAATTGAACCCCCCCCTGCATGGACATTGCAGATAGATCAAGCGTGAGGTTTTTTTTCCTCTATCAGTGACAGTCAAATAAGCAGGAATAGCGTCTGACTGCTTTCCAAAATGAAGCCTTTGAAAATTGCTAAACATAAAAAAACATGCAGGATGAGCAAAAGGAAGAGAAGACAGACAGCAGCGAGGGAGAGAGAATCTTTCAACACAAGGTCAGTTATGCAACTCTACTGCTGGTTCTGCTGCAAGTGACTAACTACTGCATACTGATCAGCATGCTGCCTGAGCAAGAAGGGGGGGGGAGTGGAATGAGGAGGGAAGAAAGCAGGAGGGAAACGGCGGAGCAAGATAAAAGGCTGAGGAAGATGGTGGGACAGAGCAGGAGAGGGGAGTAGGATGAACCAAAAAAAACATAAGAAGTGCTAATGTGCTTAGTCTAAAAGGGAATTCATGTCATTTTTAAGTCTTAGCCAGTAAACAGATGTAGTTCATATTGCCTGAAGTTATTCATGCCGATAAGGGTTGAGAAAGTAAATATAAACACACAACATGTATTTTTAAATCTTATTTAATCTCCGTCTGTGTACAACTAAATCTTTCATTATCCGTTATTAGCTATTTGGTGTCAGCGATGCTCACTGCTCAGCTTATCCCCACTGTCAGCAAGAGGCTGTCAGGGTTACTGCATTGCTCACTGAAAGTTTACACTGACACTAAGTTCTTAGATGTCAGTAAAGTCGCAAGTCATTGCTCCTATTCCATATATGGCAACAGATTTAAGATTCTACTTATATTTGTACTTCTCTTCCTTTTTTCCCCCCTCTAAGCTCGTCATTGCTAATTGTGCCGTTTTCCTGAGGAGGATGTAGTCGAGCCATTTTGTGGCCATGACAACTTCAATATAATTGTTCCTACAAAAAGATCACAGACCAGAAAATGTTAGAACACCCAACAATAAACGGTTGATCACTTGGTTTAATAATGATCACAATCACGGTTTCTATTGTTTGGATCAGTAATAGGAACCCTGTGGTCAGACTATCAGAAATTGTCTGCTGCTTACTCAACCAAATCTAAGACAACATGAACTGTAATGATGTCCCATTTACAAAACTTCTGTCAGAAAGCTCAGAACCAAGCAGAAGTACGATTACAATCATGAATGGTGGGTTATTTTGGTCTTATTGCTGATTGTTTCTCAAATGACGTGACTGTTGTTATGCTTACATAATGTCATCTACTTAATATGCTAGCTGAGTTCTCTCACCCTCGTGTTGGCATTCAGCCTACCACGAATTGTCTTCAAACTCTCTAAGGTGCAGGCTAACATTTATACACTGGTCACTACGAAACCAGTGTAAATTCTATAAGATAAGCTAACAATGTGAACATGTCAAGTGAACTGAGTGAACTGTTGAAGGTTAGTGACCCTACTTTGTGCAGTAAATATGAAGAATAAATGGGTAGATGTAGGATTTTAGATTAGATTTTAGATTTCTTGATAAATGTATCCAATCAAAATTAGATGAACTTTTTATTTTGAAACTCAACAGCCAGGTAGAATTCCTGTAGAACTGTTCATAAGAAGACTGAAAGAGAGCTGGCTGACAACATGTTTGTGGTTTCAACAAACTGTCAAGGGTTGGTGAAGAGGTATTGACAAGATCTTCTTTCTAGATGAAATGTTCTTTAACATTACATCTTAGTTTAATATACTGAAGCTTAAAAATAATTTATTAACATTCTCACTTTAAATGTAGATTTCTGACTAGTTACCTCCACAGGCTATGACTCTCAAAGGTAGCTTCAAAAACTATTTCAATCAAACGTGCAATTTATTCTGCATCTAGACTGCAGCGTGTCGGTATGTATTATTAACTAATACACGAGATCCACAAAATGAAAAGTTTCTGGTTTCGTCTGCCTCAGCTGCTGTTGACCGCTCTCTTACCCTGCACACAGACATCTGATTGGTGGTCAGGGTGCCGGTCTTGTCAGAGCAGATGACAGATGTGCAGCCAAGGGTCTCCACGGAGGGTAGACTGCGGACAATGGCGTTCTTCTTGGCCATGCGGCGTGTCCCTAACGCCAGGCAAGTAGTGATGACAGCAGGCAGACCTGGAGAGACAGAGCAACATAAACAGAGAGGAGAGGGGGGGATTACGACATACGTGAGAGAGATAAATGGCTTGAGACGAATGGAGACGTCAATTTGTACTCATTTACTCAAGCGGTGAAATGACTATCCTTCGCCTCTGTTGCATGAAGTATTGAAAAACAGACCAGATTATAGGATTTTCCAACCAACTGTTCCAGCAGTCTGAATAGCAGCACACTACTGGAGCCTCTCGTCATAAACAGCATGTCATGCACATATCTGCAGCTTACCCTCAGGGATAGCAGCGACTGCCAGAGCCACAGCGATCTTGAAGTAGTAGACGGCGCCTCGGATCCAGGAGCCTCCGTGGACGGGATCGTTGAAATGTCCAATATTGATGATCCACACAGCAATGCAGATCAGTGTAATAACCTTGAATCAAACAACATTAGTTCAATTTTAAAAACGTATCACAAGTTAATAAATGTGTTTAAGAATATTCTAAAGTACAAAAAGGAAAAAGAGAGAACTTCACAAAATAACCTTGGATAGCTGCTGCCCAAATTCATCCAGCTTTTGCTGCAGCGGCGTGCGCTCCTGCTCTGTTGCTGCCATCTCGTCTCGGATTTTGCCGATCTCCGTGTTGCCACCTGTGGCCACCACCACGCCGACGGCCTTACCAGCTGCGATGTTGGTGCCCTGTGAAGGAGCAGTTAAAGGAGGCAGTTGAAAACAACAGCTTCTGGGCATATGGGTTGAACTAGTTAAACAACTTTTCTGACATGCAAGACATACAAATGGGGGGCTGAACATACAGAAAGAACCAACACAACGCAAAGAATTTACAGTATCAAAACTTTCCTAAATTAATTGTAGTGAAGTGAAGAGTGGCTATGGCAATGTTTTTTTTTTTTTCTGCCTGGACGCAATGAGAACATTTCTTATGTGGAAGAAGGTGAACATAACATAAAACCTGCCGAGGACTCTTCATCTGTCCAGTTGTAAGCAGAACTGCTTTGTATTTTTCATTCATGTGTAAAAAGGGAGAAACCAGGGACATAACTGGATAATTCAATTTTTCCCAGAAGTGCTGTTATTTTAAAATAGAAAAAAAATGAATGGAGGGAGGAGGATGACGACAGCAGAACATTGTTGCCATTATAGGTGTTGCCAAGCTCAGGGAAAAGATGAAAAGAAGCAAGGATTCTTTTTTTTTTTAAATGTGTAAGACCGAACAGCCGAAAATGGTCCCGTGAGTCACTCACAGAGAAGAGCATGTTCTTCTTGTCCTGGTTGACAGCACGAGGGTCAGGCACCGGGTCAGTGTGTTTGATCACAGACACCGACTCTCCTGCAGGAAGGAGAAACAAAACATATGAGAGAAGGAAGCAGTGGGAGAGCAAATTGGTAGCTGTGATGCTTGGCTGACACTTTGGGCAGATGTGTGGAAAAGGCTTTGCAGCTGACTGAACAGGCCTGACAATTATCAAATGCTGCACTGCCACTGCCTTTCAAACCCCATATCTGATTGTGTGCTTCCAGTCTGTGTGTGTGTATGTGTGTGTGTCTGTGTAATCATCTGTGAGAGGTCTGCACTGTTCTGACAGAGTAAGGCAGGGAGCATTTGACAGGCCGTATGGCCATGAATGGGGAAAGGAAGAGGGGAGAAAAATAGCTGAAACACTAAAATATCCCATGGAATTTGCTACCAATTAAGGCAGCAGAGCAAGACAAGATTTAAGGACTTGATTCGTATAAACCTCCTCTGTTATGCATTATCCACCATTCAGTGTTCTCCCCTTATTTTCCACCTACCGGGCTGCCCAATCATTCATCCATATATTCACATAATTCATTTTGCTGTCATCCATATCATACACTTCTCCTTTGTTCAAGTATTATCTGTCTGAGCAGCCATGACTGCAGGTTATAATGAAGGCAGTGCATCAAAAGGGAGCAGAAAGTACTTTTTCTTATTTTCCTGCTGATCAGGAGAAGTCAGGTGTTTGTAGAGGGAGACCAACAAATAATGCCCAAGTAATATGTGCCTACTCATCAAAGCTATAAAAGAAAAGCTCCAAGGAGAGTACTATGCAAAACATACAGTGAGCACGCAGACGCTCACAGAGACAAACACATTTTAGAGACATATTTACCTGTAAGGATTGACTGGTCTACCCTCAGTGTGGTTGACTTGATGGAAGACAGCCTGATGTCTGCGGGCACTTTATCCCCAACTGTGGACAGAAACAACAGAGGGGACATGTGAGCAGGTCTTCACAACTTAAAAAAGTCATTTGTAAATGAAACGCGGCCACAGGTGTATAGAGGGATTATCTGTTTACCAACAAATCAGGATGCGTGCGCAACCTGACTGCAGAAAGAACCGGTTGTCATGGTTACCTCCATGGATCTAGTGTAGTCAAAGCGGTGTTAGCTAGCGATGTTGTCAGCCTACTACAACAGTTTATCACCTACTGATGTAGTGTGTGTTTTATACATAGACGGTTTTATAGTTTTATAACGGCAGGAAAAAAAAAAAAAACGTCAGGACGGAGGATCGAGTTTGTACCGCGGCAACGGCAACTCAGCCACGGGACAAGCCACGGACACTCACAGCACGGCGTCGGTCGGTCAGCGGTAAAAACAACACTGTCACTGTGCATACCTAACGTTACCTACAGTTATTTAACAGACAATAATGTTCAGGAAAACACTCACGATTACAAAACTCAGTGGCTGTGAGGACTGATGCTGCCTGGTCAGAGACGAGGGAAGAGGACGGACATGTCTAAAGTCTGGAACAACTGCATAACGTAACTGTAACGTTACGTTACCTGCATGGCTGAGTATGTACCGGTAATGTAAAACAATATAGCTTAACGTTAATTAATCTCAGCTTGCTTTCCATTAGTATGTGACCTCGTCTTCAGTCACTGTCGTAGTAAACATTTCACAACTCATTCGCTGCAGTTCTCCAGCTGTGCCTGTGGGCATATCTAGCTTTATCACCATTCAAACCAACGTATCTAACACGTTATATTGCTCGAAATTAATCGCCAATGTACTATTTTCTCTCTCGTTTGCCTTGAAAGGGGTGCGAGTTGACGCTATTATGTAAATTTTGCGCGTTTTGTTATTTTTATCAAAACAATTAGTGCAACTTCCAGCACAAAAAGACATGATCACGGCTCTTGCTGCTCTCTTTCTGCAGGCGACATGCGCAGTAGAACCTCTGTGACGTAGGCTGGTAATCCCTCTATAGATACATAGTGTAACTGGATTAAGTTAATTTTGAAAGTGTACAAACAGTTGTCAAAGCAATACAAGGGTAGAGTCCTGTTATATGAATGTCCCATGTGGAAAAAGACATCTCTAAAATTAAAGCAGCATATAATGAAAAGAGAAGACACTTAAGATAAGAACAATAAACAAATCACCACACACAGACGCTTAATTCTTGGAAATAAAATCAACTGCTGTGTTACCCCATCTCCCTATGGGAGTAATAAAATAATCAAACTCAAGTATTTGTTGGGAAGAAGCCGAGAGAGTTCAGTATCATTGAAAAATTAATGTTCCACTCATCTCCTGTACAGGACGCAAATAGATTGCTGCTCATTCTTTCCACTAACAGAAGTCTTAGCAATACCCAGTAAAACAAGTTTAAGATGTAGATACAGTATATAGCAGATTCCTAACAAGAGTTTCCTTTGCAGAAAGAAGATAAGTCCCATTAAATCCAGTGACTTTTAATAGCTTTGCTGTAAAGGGGATCCTTTTGGCTCCTTTGTATGGTTTTACACGCAGCTTGGGCCTGACGTGGGAGATAAAAACTTCAGATAAGGAACCTCTCAGCTCTGTTTTGATTAAAGAAATAAGTATTTCATCAAAGTCGAACCATATTCTGCACTTGGATTCACATCTGCTTTCAAATTATATATTTTTTTCAATTACAAAGTACAAAAACTAAGATCCATGATAAAGAATTACAAAACACTACTTGAAAAATGGCTTGTTGATTATGATAAATACTGTACTGTTACAGTAAGACAATGGATCAGCTATGGGTCCATATCATAGCACTTATAAATGATGTCTGATATTTTAATGAAATTCTTAAGCACAATGGAAAATGTAATCATCATAGCATCATAATGAAATGTGACTTTGAGCTCAGAGTAAGACATCACACAGCTTGAAATGGTGACGGCAAAAGCAATATAAAAGCAATGACCCAGAGGCTCTTAAGAGATCCCTCTATGGACAGTGGTGACAGACATGTAAACCAACCCATGGGCCTCTGCGGTGCCCTTCTGAGTAGAGAGTGAGAGATGGGGGAGAAGGAGAGAAGAGAATGAGAAGAGAGATCGGATGAGTCCTGCAAAACACACGGCCAAAAATGGGAAAACTATTTTGATCAGTTGCAAACATGTACGGTTGGAGTTGGGGGAGGGGAGACTGATAAAAAAAAAGAAAAAAGAAAAAGCTTCTGTTTTAAGCAAGGAGAACCCACTTCACGTCATGAATTGAAATAGTAACAGTATGACGTGTCTTTGTACTGTATATGTTCTGTTCATTCATTCCCACCGTTATCGAGTTTTTATTGGCTTTCAGACATTACAGACACTCAAGTGAGGAGATTCTACACAAGAAACATGTAACCAACAAAACACACTGCGTTGTTCCACACTTGACACACACACACACTATACCAATAATCTAAAAAATGGATCTTATCACTGTAACATGTAGTAATGCTCAGAGTTCATAGTGAGTGATAATGCTTCTGGACTGTACCAGCTGGATTACCAAATATGGTCGTCCAGTTGAATAGTGGCTGTCAAAACTACTTCATCATCACCTGTCTGCCTTCAAACTACAGCCTCATTTAACACACACGCACACACACACACACACACACACACACACACACACACACACACACACACACAGTGGAGATAGGGATAGTGGAGGAGATGAACATGAGGGAGGACGCAAAGGAGACGAGGAGCTGCAGTCACTGGTGATATTAAAGAGCCAAAGCCCTGTGGGACGAGGTATCCAAGGTATCACTAATTAGAAAACCTCATCCCTTGAAGTAATAGTGAAACACCTCCCTATTTACCACCCATCGTTGCATACGGTGCAAACGATCTGAGCATAGTTTGGCAGCAAGACAACATTAAAACTAAACCTACATTCCTTGAAATTATAAACCTTTTACATTACAAAAAGGAAATCATACAACGGCCAGTAATAATAAGATAAGCACAAGATGCAATTTTAATATAATGCAATATTAATGCATTTGAAATTACTGATGCTATTCATCAGTGGTGCTACAAATCATTTTAGCACAACAAGCGAACTCAGTCATTTTTATAGTTATCTTCAGAAATGTGCTGCAGGGACCAAGAATTTGCAGCTGCTCCGACTGGTAAGAGTGACGTGATCTTTCCTTTCATCTTACAGAACATGCCCTTTTTAGCTCTTATTTTTCTGGGAAAGAGTGGACAGCCTCTGGGATAGGGACCTCTCCTTCTCCCATGTGAATAAGAGACTTTATCTGTGTGTGTGTGTGTGTATCTGTTCCCCCCGCGTGGGGGACAAATGTCAGGTTACACACACTTGAGTGATAACAGTCTGTCAGTCGATGAAGTCGTCTTGGTACCCTGTCCAGGCCAGCGTCTTGTCTCTTCTTTTCCCTCCTCATCCTGACTGTGTGTGTAAAGCCCGAGTGATTGATGGTGTAGCCTCCATTCTTGTGATCAATCTCAGAGAATGTGAAACTGCAGAACAGTCAACTACCCCATAAAATAGAGTTTGAGGTCAACTCAAAATCATAACATGGAACAGGACACCCTTAATTTTAGTAACTGCAGTCTAATAAAATGGCTAACAAGTCATCATGGGGGGTCTGAGTTTAGAAAAACTTCAGAGGTCTTAAGGGGGTTGTATATTTTCTCTCCCAGTGGCTGAAGCTCCCTGATGTGCTAGCATGAAAACTTCCAGCCTTCTGGGACCTTTCATAAGGTCCTGCAGCACTTTCCCACTCCTCTTATGAATGGAAAAATCCTAAGATCAAACTTAAACATACGCGACACTGTGCATGCAATGTCATTCCTGTGTATTGTTTCACTAATGGACAACACCTTGGACAAGTGAGAGGCCAGAGTAAAGTTGAACAGACAGGCAGAAGATGACAGATGGAGACAAACAGCGCGGGTGTTGACAATACACCATCCTACACTGTTAGACATGAGAAAGGAAATGTGGCCACGTGGCCAACTGGAGCACAAATTGTTTATCAAATTGAATCTCTTCCCATTTAAAAAGTTACATCCCGTCTTGCTGTCCCCCAGGAAAGGACAAGCCCACAAGATAAATTCTAAGCCAGGAAGTACTGAGCTGATTAGTCTCACATGATGTAATACACACCTGAGTTAAACACAACCAGCAAGAGTGAATAAAGAATAAAGGAGAAAGGAAGAAAGTCAGGACAAGCTTTTATTCCTTGTGCACAGGATGTTTGTTGATACACGGGTCAAGGCCTTCACTTTGGCAACTCTTGAATAAGGCATTGCGAGGTAAAACAAAAGCAAGGCAAAAGAGAGCAAAGAAGCAAAGAATTGCTACTGTTGCCTCAGTGGAGTACTGGCAGTCAATTACAACCAGTAGAATCACTTTGGGGTTTTAATGAAACCTCACAATAGTCAAGAGACAGTCTATGAATGGCTCAACCAAGGGACAGTGAGTCATAATGAAGTGGGCGACACAAGCGAGAAAGTCAAGGCGTAACAGGACAAGCAGGAGAGCTAAGAACTTTCACTCTAAAAAGTGATGTGTCAAAATAAGTGGCTAAGACTGTGATAGAAAAAAAAAACATTTTGGGGTTTTGGAAAAGTCCCTGGGGCCAGAGCGCACAGCCTCCAACTCGCGCTGTAACACATACAGCACACATTCCCGCCGTCTCCGTGACTTTTCCCATAGTCGTTTTGTTTTTTTGTGTGTTTTTTCAGACAGTAATAGGCCGACAACAACCACTATTGCATCTTCCTGTTCGCCCGCCATGTTTGTTTACACTGAAGTCACGTTTGACTACGCCAGATTTGGAATATTGAGCGTGAAGAACCTGATACTGCTGAAGATCGGTTAATGTGGTGTGCTCCGTAGTGCACATCACACACACTATAAGATCAGAAGAGAGAGATCTTGTGCGATCTGTCTTTTGTTATCATCAAGTGTGTGGTCTCCAAATCTGTGAGGGTTTGAAGAATGTGTGCCAGCCTTAAGCAGAGCAACCCTTTCAGACATTCACTGTTCTATAGTGTAGGTCGTTTTCTAACTATATTTGATGCTGATGCAACTTCTACATTACCTGACAAAAATGGTGGAGAGTGGATGAATTCTATTCAGATGATGAAAAATATCCTTCCCACCCACAGACCGATAAATTCAATAATGCCAGTCAAAGCATGTTTCTTTTGGCATTAATGAAGCAGTGCCTTATCCAACAGAAGTAGCCCACTTCCCCTACAACAGCTACAGGAAACCCTGACATCATTCTTTTTTGACTGATCCTATCTTTGATCAAAAAAGCAAGTGGAAACAAACTGGAATGAAGGACAACCGTGGATAAGACAGAAAAATGATTTCACATGATCTTCTTGTATTTGGGACACCTCCTAGTCGGCTCAAAGTGTATAATTAGCCAGAAGATGCATCAGTCTAGTCAGAGCCATGGATATTTAAAACACAGAAAGCAAACCAATTCTTTTCCCATTGCCATTTTTCTTGCGTATAATGTTAAATGTCACAAACCCACCAGAAAACAAGGTTAACGACAAATATAAAGCAGAACAGATGCCCGTAATTAAGGTTTCCTTTTATAGTTTTTAATGCCAGCTGAACAAAGTTTGAATGCTGTTTGATTTGCATTGAATGTAAAAAACAACAAAAAAAACAACAATAACCAGCCCATGACAACTTTTGAGTCATTTGGTCTGGGAATTAATGCGACTGTCAAAATGTAGCATAGTTAAAATGTCGATATATAAGCTACTGTGACATTGCGGTGATGAGTTTTCTAAACCTTTGCTGCCTGTTGATAGTTTGTGAACAGGAACTCCTGCCTGAAGTAAAACAGTCCTGTGTCCTGCACTGACTTGCTAGTAAAACTTTATCAAAGTGGTTTTGCTTTACACTTAATATGGGAATTAGGCTAAAGCTATAGCTGAACTCGATTTCAACAAGATATGACTAATACAGAATTTTTTTTTGAAAAGAGGACCGCTAGATGACCAGTTGCTACAGATGGCCACTCAGAACACTTCCACCAATACAAATGGAAGCAGGCATGTCACTTGATACGATGCCTACAAACAGATAATACAAACCGTGGTCATTGATACCAATTTCATACTCCCCAAAACAAAACTGTTAGTGCAACAAAGCCATGACACCAAAATGTGACAAGCAAATGTGTAGGGAAAACGTGTTGCAGAAGAAGATTGTTTTTCAGCCTGGAAGACAAGGGGCTGCATGTCTTCTGGATAACGGAGACAGCCGAGAGAAGGAGTGGGTACAACCTTCACTGTGTCCAAAGATAGGACTGTGTGCATTTCACACACTCAACACAGAGACGTCTACTAACCACTTAACGACAACCGCTCTGATGGAGTATATAAGGTGGTGACAGCAAAAATTATCAGAGCTCTACATCTAAAAGTACTTGAAGGATATAAACCACATGCCTGGTTTGACAGGACACTTTGCAGCATGCCATTACACAGCGCTCATGCTGCAACTCAACGGTTGACGGACGCATGCACACACGGCTCTTTGGCTACGCAACCAGAGCGATGGTAACTGCACCTGTAGATGCTGCATTTCAGTTTGTGACAGGTCCATACTGTGCGACTTAAATCTGTTCATCTCCATCTTCATTACTCATGTGCCCTCAGAGGCCCATCTATCAGCTTTTTAGACTATATTTATGCGAACAGCTTGCTACCACAGACAGTAAATCACATGCTGTAACAGTGCACATGAAGCACACAATACAGATAGAGATACAGTCCAACTACAACACACTTGGTGCACTGAAAAACCGCTGTAATGATGGTCGCTACAACATGCACAGTGGTGTCACTCTGAGTATAACAAAGGACAAGGTCTGAAGTGTTGAAGTGTTGAACAGTGTGACACGCAACAGTCCGTACTGAGCTCCAGTCCTGTTCCTGAGTGGAACAAGAAGAGGAGGCTTTAGTGCCTACTTGATCACTAAGATTGGAAAACTGCAGCATCAAACACTGACTGGTTCAGGTTCATGTTATTAGTGAAGTGAGAAAATAAACCCAAAAATTGACAAGGAAAAAAGTTCAACAGATAGAAGTCTAACAAAAATCTAACCGACGTGGTACTAATTTGTCACTGAGTCTTTTTTTGACTAGGATGAATGAAAAATATTCCCCATTTTATTTTGTCATGCTTCAGGCCATTGTTCAGTCCAGTGCTATATTTCAGTAAATATTGATTTGTCATCAACTGTCTTCTGTTGGAAGCTAAAAGAGGTTTTGACCTCAGTGATGCGTTACGTTTCTCCATTTTAAGTTCTGTGCTCTTTATCAAAAACAAGTTAGTATGATAATAATTAGCCTAAGAACTTCTCTTGCTCAAATTACACTGAAACATTTATTATTGAGAGTAACACATTCTGAGAGGTTAAATCCATAAACCTTTCCTTTAGTGCCGGTCAAAATGACAGATTATGAATTATGAATTCAGATAGTTTTAAATCTTCTCTGTAGCCCTGACTGACTAGCCTTTGCTTTGAGAGGAAGATAATGAGACGATACAATACTAAACAGAGAAAGACTGAATGAAAGTCAACAAAAGAAATGTAAGAAGGATCAAAGACAGAACGTGGTCATTGAGAATCAGTAAGAAAACGAGAGATGAGGAGCAGTGACGCAAAAGGAAAAAACATATGTGGCCCAGTCCAAGTTGAGGTTAGCCAAGAAATGTTCAGAAACAGAATGGACCTCTGCTCTTGTGTTGCATAACAGCTTTACTTACTATGCGCTACCATTATTCTGAAATTGTCATGGGAGTTGAACAGGATGAGAGATCAGCTGTGTGTTTAGACTGTGTAAAGAGTACGTCATAACACTTCTGATGATGTTTACAGAGCTGATGACCAATGTAATGTGTGCATTTCTGACAGTCAACAATAGCATCTGCATGTTTGATTCCATCAGTTCAATAGGCAAAACTGATGTGGCTTCTTAAACCGATTTGGTTGTTGAACCATTTCATCCTGTAGTGATAACTTACATGCAAGTGAGAATATTCTGCATTATTAAAATGAATCATGACTATGAACATGCCTACTGTTTTTCATCTTACCTGCCACCTCAACGATGTCTCCAGGCACAATGTCTCGGGCCTTGATTCTCTGGACGCTCTTCCTGTCCTGGCGGTACACTTTCCCCATCTCTGGCTCATACTCCTTGAGTGCTTCAATGGCATTTTCTGCATTTCGCTCCTGAACAGTAGAAAAGGAATTATTTTAACATGGGAACTACACTGATATGAGAAAAAAAAACAAAAAGACAAACTATTTGGTATTTGGTTAAGCTTAATACAATGAAATGGCCAAATTACATCTGATGCAGATCACGTGGTCTCTTAATGCATATAGATAACAATTCAATGTGGCATAGCAGCAAGGTTAATGATGAGCTTGTGCCAAACAAAGGATTGGTTATCAGTGTTGCAGTGGTTTGTTGATGCAGTCAGATTCTTTCTAAGGAAAGTTATCTGTAAACTTTGTGAAAGAACCCAACAAACTTTAAAACACTTCTGCACATGGGGATTATGAAAACAGTCTTAATGGCAATGTTGTGTTTTACATGAATAATTCAAATTTGTTCAGGAAGATCACAATGTAGAATTTGATTGAGATGAGATGTGTTGTTACAGCTAGAGCACAGATATTCAAAATAGCGGACGCGAGTTAACTCTTTACATAAGCAAAAGTGACAAATAAAAAATAAACCAAATGCATATCATGACACGTGTTATAGACAGTGGAGTTAATTATGTAAACATTGGGATAAACTCTAGGAACTGAACAACAGAGGACAGATTTTTGCCTTGGTTTTCTTTTCAGATGTTAAAAATATTGTTTGGTCTGACGCCAACATAGGAGTTTAAAGTAAAAGTCTCGAAAGACACAAGACTACAAACGTATTCTGTTTTTCTTCCCCTTCTTGCCTGCTCAGTTCCTTCCTAAAACACTCTTCACTTGCACTTTTCTGGTAGTGCTGACTTTTCCTTGTCTGACTGCTCTCAGATTGGACATGTTTAGTGGCAGCTCCCTGCCCAGCTGGCTGGCAGGCAGGCAGTGCTCACCTAAACATGGCAAGACAGGGTAACACACCCCAGGACATCATGGTCTTTTGTAAAGGATAGCAACAGGGACACAAAGCCATTAAAATGGCTGCCAGTAAAGGTGAGAGTTTACAAGGTTAAAGGGAGCTGGAGAGGACATGCTAAATTACACCTGCTTTTAATTCAGAGGGACTCATTTGAAAATGGGCAGAGTCCTGTCAGTGACCAAATCAACAGGCTTTGTTGCATTAACAATGGTGAACAAGCAGCTAGTTAACAACTCCCTATTTACACAAGCCTCACCAGGGCTGTAAACCAGCTTTTAATTTCCAAGCCAATCCAGCTGAGACCCACCAACCCTACCAGATGTCTTTACTACAAGCATGGGGGTTGCTATCTAAATTAGTTTATTAGACATCAACCCTAGGAGCCACTTGAACAGGCAGAAATGCACTTTGGGTCTATGACAAGGGCAAGAAATAGACTGAACAAGCCCTACAGGCCTTGATCTTCCACGTGTGACCTCTAGGGTTGTTCGGTATACCGGTACTAGAGTGGTACCGGGGTACTGACGCATTTAAAACGGTACCATACTGCGCTTAGATGGGACCGGTACTTTCATTTTGCGCCGCCGGCAGCGGTGACGTCGCCGCGTGAAGTCGCCGCATTGTAATTTGAGCCGAGGCGAGTGAGCGAGTCACAAAAGAAGCAAGGTGCTTTTTTTTTATTACCGTTACAGCGCCACCTGTCCATGTGCCTGTGTTTGTTTGTGTTTTCTCTCTCTCTCTCTCTCTCTCTCTCTCTCTCTCTCTGTGAACAGCGCTACGCGGAGATGAATTAACGGAGCGATATTGCGTTGATGGGGAAACAATAGGTGTGTGTTTGTGTAAAATGAACGTTTGTGTTTCATTCTATAAACTACTGAGAACAATTTCTCCCAAAAATTACAACTGGTCAAAATAACAAAAAATGATGCAGTGTTTTCAGACCTCAAATAACGCAGTTGATAATCATTTTTAAACAGACCACTAATGATTTAATTTAGGAAGAGTTCAGTACTGATGCATATGTTATAGTTCTAAGATTTTCTATTAAAATAAAGCTAATAATGACATTTTTTGTGTTCTCTTTTTATTTGGAAAAGTACCGAAAAGTATCGAAAAGTATCGAAAAACATGTTGGTACCGATACCGGTACCAAAATGTTGGTATCATGACAACACTACCTCTATGTGTGTGAAATAAGCAAGAAACATCAAGTCTGACAGGCCTTTTGTGTATTTCAATGATATCTGTTTAGATCTTCTTACATAAACCATGACATGATGTAACAAGACAGCCTGACATGCCAGTGAATCATGTCTAACAGAAACATGCCCATCACTGTATTGTTCATCCCATTCCCTAGTATGACATGCCAAGTCTACATAGATGCTATTACAAGTAGTGTTTAGGTGCATTAATTTAGACCTGCCCTCAACAAGACAGGTTTAAAGAGCTGGTGTATCTATCCATCCTAACTAACTTTGGGGTAACAGGCCTTTTTCTAGGTCATTTTGAAATTTGATCGACATGGGTGCCAGTCTAAAAAAAACACAAGATAATTAGGTTTTTTGTGTGAGGAGTCGGGTGCCTCAATCTAGGACTGCTGCTGCATTTGCTTCCTGCCTATAATTAAGGTGTATGTTGACAAATCAATACTGCCTCTCAAAGGGACTGACACTGTAAATCCTGGGGGGAAGCCAGGGCTTAGCGGCCGCATGTGAACAAAGAGGCGCAGAAATAACTCTTCATTCACAACAGTTGTATGTTTTGTTTTACCCTTGCAGACCAAATGTTGTCCTGCTCAGTCAAAAGGGTAAAAGCTAGGGTTCTCTGAAAAGATATGCTAATGAAAGAGGAGCCGAATATATTAAGTGAGGAGGTGGGGGGGGGGGGGGGTGAAGAAGGCAAGGTTGCCAGTATTACTGTCTTTATCCTGAGAGTCGAATAAGATATGCGCTTTATTCTTGGCCTGAGTGAGAAACATTATATTTCAAATTACTCTCTGTCGTGATTTGATTACGAGCTTTTCTTTCAATGGCATTCGTTTTACCTTTCACAGAGAATCCCTGTGCTATAAAGCTTGTACTTTCTCAGCATACTTTTAGAAACAGATGCCAACCTGGGGGGGAAAAGCTCATGCAGAGATACATTTCTAAAGGTAACATGTATTTACCTGCCACACTCCAACAATGGCGTTTGCTATGAGAATAAGTAGGATAACAAAAGGCTCCACAAAGGCTGTAACGGTTTCTTCTCCCTCTTCAAACCAGGCCAGCACCTACACGAACAGAGAAAATGAAAATTAGCAATGAAATATATAACAAATATCAACACTGAAATGCGAGACATGAGGGAGTGTTGAAGCCTTGACTTGCAGTAACACTCCAAAAAACACAACAATTAATTCTCCCTTGGTGGAAAACCACACCAACAGGTATTCACAGAAAACACTTTGAACAGTTATTAGGTAAGGTCACATCATTTTTATTGCACGAAAACTCTGTTCTCCTAAGTAGGGCAAAACCTTACAGGATATCGAAAACCACCACAATGTGTAACAGATAATATCAGTGTGGCCAACCACTTTACATCACCACATGAATGGAACAAACAGGAGGTAGAAAGGTCAAAGCTATTTTCAACTTGACTTGTATTAAGCAGTGTTGGATTGTTCTCCAGGTGGGGTTTGTCTTCGGCCTCGTCTGACATTAAATCTCACCGCTTATTGAGCAACAAGAATAGTAGATGTGTTCTCACTGTAGCCTTCTCTGTAGTTCACAGACTGCGGTGCAAACACAGTATAGGGAAGCGTGCCAAAGTGTAATAGACTGGAAATGAAAGCATTCTCATAATAGTTGTGTACTGTACACAATAATGTAAGCTACAGGTTTGTTTTGCTAGGAAAATTATATTCAGTCTCTTAAAGTGGTTAACACCTTAGTTGGTGAACTTGTGCCAGAACCGACTTTTACGGATCTGGCATGATGATTTTGAGCACCTAACAATAAGTCATAATGAATATTAAGCCAGCCTCTGCCAGTATTGCAGAAACTGAGCCCACTGTGTTAGAAAGTCGTTTCAGAGAGACTGATGGAGTAGTAACCGCTTTCGCCTCTTTTGGAATCTGTGCCAGGAGTGAATTGTGTCAAGCGAAATCCCAACGGCCCCCCCCACATCTTCTACTCCAACAACCTACTTACGCTGGGCCAATCAAACATCAAATTCAATTGTAAGAGTCTACTGAGATAAATAGTTTATGTTGCTCCCATCATTTTCAAACCAAGTGAATATAAAGCTTAAATAAATATAAGCTTACAACCTCGTGATTGAAATATTTACATTGGAATAAGTGTGACTGTCTCTCCATGTGCTTGTGTTATTAACAGCGTGTTGCTTACCATTACCACGGGCTAATAACCTTTACAACCATAGCTGGTTGTCATCGCCATGCCTCCAAAGTAGAAACATAGCCATGGGCTAGTGAACCTGACACTGTGTCACACAAATAGCACTTCACTGAAGAAAATAAACATGTTTGTTCATTTGTGAAAATGTGATGTTTTACTCTTCACAATAACAACATAAACGATGGATATGAAAGCAGTATTGAGACAGGTACTAGGAGTTTTACCCATCTCTAGAGTGCAATGGCAAATTGACATTAGGAAACTCAATCATCAGAGAGATATATGAACTCCTCAGATGTCTGTCACTTTCCCTCTTTAGCAGCCAAACACATACCTCAACACTCATTTAGACCACAGGCCACACAAACATTGACCATGCTGAACAAGTGGCACAACAATCTGTCGACAGTGTCACACCATGTCAGCATTTTTTAAACTGTGGACTTTACTACTATTGACATGTTAATAGAATCTCTATGATTTAAAAGATTTAAGATGTGCTTCAACAGCAAAAGCAGTAATGCACCAACTTGAAAAAAAAAACATTAAAATAGAATCATAAAAAAAGTTCATCTGCGTTGTGTCAGACAGGTTCTGGGCGCCTGGCTCCTCCACTTTACAACAGCATTCTTGCTAAGCTGCAATCTGCACTGAATCAATCAGAAAAAGACTATATGCACTTTGTAGGCTGACAGAGCTATACCAAGAAAATAAAAACCTGCACTGGACTCATCACTATGAGGTTGAAATGATTGGTGAGGGGGGATAACGTTAAACAATGTTTAAACAGCAGAGAGCCAAGGGTGGCTATTTTCTCCTTCCACACTGAAGGAAATTAAGGAGAATCTTCTGTTTATGTAAGCGTGAATTGCCCTCTCCTTACAACAGGACTATACTTGCACACTATCTACATTCAAGTTATCTTGAGTTGCATTTTCAATGCACCACCCGGTATCCAAGTGTGACACCGTGCTCAGACTTTTATTACTACTGATCTAGATAGCATGGTGAAGGAAGTATAGCCCTTGGGTATTTTCTTTTTAAACCAGAAGTAGCTTTATCTCTTGTATTTGAGCAGTGACTGAACAAATGAAGTATACTTACAAAAGATATGCAGGCAGCAAGTAAAAGGATCCTCACAAGCAAGTCTTCAAATTGCTCAATGACCAGTTCCCAGAGGGATTTGCCTAGAAAACAAGAGATTCATTCAATCAATTACAGGAATGTAAAGCTGAATCAGAGATTCAACACATGAACAGGTAGTAACTCTTGCATAAAAAATACAATAGTCCACTCACCCTCCTCAGCTGGCAGTTCTGCAGATCATCCCATCCACACCACAACCAAAAAGAGAAATGGACAAGCAGTTAGTCATGTCATGTATGTCTTCATGTAAAACATCCGCATGTAGCAGTATTAGCAGCAGTGGAGCCCAAATAACACAGATACATAATGTAACGGAGGGTCGTTGTGTGGACAACTGAGTCACAAAAGTGATGCTCGACAGTATTTCAACACAGAGCTCGTGACGTCAACAACGTTTCTCTTTTTTGCCCAGCATGTCGCCCGTTACAACCAGGAGCCTTGGCCCATTCATAGCTACATGACACCGGCGGAGGGGGAAACATACAGCTACATGTAACATAATTTCTATTAACCGACGTGAACCAGCCACTTACCGTTTGGTCCAAATCGTTCCCGCTGTTTCTTCACTTGCTCTAAACTCAACCCCGTGCTTTCATTCACGTTAAAAAAGCTGTAAACTTCTTCAACGGTCTTTGTGTGTCCGTTGTCCATGGTGAACGGCCACTTGAGGACTCGGCTTGTTGTTTCGCCTTGCTGCGGGTCCCAACCTCACTCAACCTGTCGTGGTTATTTCCCCCCGTTTTTGGTGTCACCCCCGTGATTTAAGACAAAAAAAAATTACGTGAAGATTTTCGAGCGGCTACTCCTGTTGTGACTGTTGTCGGCGGCTTGTTAGGTAAAGCTCGGGGCAGCGCGGCGTGCAGGTGTCTACCGAAGAGTGGACGGATTAGCGGCTCCGGAGCTAACGGTGGCTAACGAGCTAATGCTAGCTAACGTTTACTGTTGGGCTCCTCTGGCTCTGCTTGAATTCGCCGGCTGTGCTCCGCTAGCTTTCCTGCGAGACCTTTGGCAAATGATTCATATCAACCACCGCAGTCTTCAGTTCGCTGACTTAATGCCGCCCGTTTCTTCTTCTTTTAAAACGGCAGATTCCTGGCTAAATCATATCCAAATAGATTGGGTTTTTTTTTTAAACATGTGGCTGAGTTCAGCTCGGATCCCTTCGCCCGCTCTGCCTGTCTGTGTATTGCGGAATCACCAGCAGCGTCCTCATCGGCACCAATCGCGTTTGTCCGCTGCAGTTCTCGCGTACGTCGAATGCGGTGTTCAGTGTCCGCATGTGGAACAACCTCATTGGTCCGACATACCGGAAATCCTTCTCTCTCTCTCTCTCTCTCTCCCTCTCTCTCTCCATAACGATAATGCGTGGTGCGGTTGTGTGGTGTCATACAGTTACATGCCACATTTTCACATTACATTATTATACATTACATTCACTCACTCACTTTTTTTTTTTATTATTATTTTTTTTACATTTTCCACACAATTTCCAAATATAAGCCAAAGCAAAGTGTGCTATCCAGCAACAGGCAGTCTATAAATATGTTGTTACAGAAGGAATGATGGTGAATTTGATTGTTTTAAATCCGTTTCTCAATAATAGCCTTTATTTTGGAAAATGCACAACAAACTTGCCAGAAATAAGCCAAAAATTGTTTCTCCATCATCAAAATGGGTCTGTAGCCTATAGCTATCTGTTCACCTTGAATGAAATGTTATAACTGCTTCAAACAAGTCTATATTATGAGATCTCCACATATGAAGAATGTATCTTGTCAAAAGTGTAGGCTACTTTTTTGAATCAGTGGAATCAGAAAAACAACAGGCCTAGCCTATCAGGACTAAGTAACAGTAGAAAAAGGATTTCATTACTCTTATGGTGTATTGGCAATAGCCTATTTCATCACAGTAAATTACATATGACTCTTCGTCAGTGTTCATATATTCCTTTCTTTGTTCATTAATGTGAAATATTCTTTATCCTATTTCAGTGAAAGTGACAGGTAAATGAGGATAATATTTTATGTATAATAAATATTTTACTTTCCCTTGCTGTCATCACACACTCTTGCACTGCAGGCATCATTTTTATTGTCTTTGTCAGTGTTATTTGAAGTGTCTGTGAAAAATACCACTCTTTTTTAGATTGACAGAGCAAGCTGTGTTATAACACAGTCAGCCTTATCATTTGCTCTCTGGCCCTTAATCAAGAATTTATCTGTTAAATTAGTCACGGAAGTTGTTTTGATACTGTATAGAGTCAAATTGAGCAGCGACATATCAATCCTTTTTGCACCAGAGTGTAATCATACTTTGAAGAATTATATACACTGAGAGAAAATGAGAGAATTCAGTTAAAGGGTTAAACTCAAAATCCCTAAAGACAGTGGGATAGTTTCTGTGTGAGGTAGGCTATCTTTCAGCCCACAGTATCTGCTGTCTATCTGAAACTCAAGTTATTTTCAGACACTGAGATTAATGCATGCTGCCACAGACTCCTGTTCATTGACAAGAAAAAAAAATCTGCAACTACTCAGACACACAGCGTTTTGGGATAAAAATAAAGGTGCTGAGAAAGAGCTTAATCCTGTAATGCTCCATTTGCAAAAAGCATGATAATGCATGTGGAAAATAAAAACAAAAATACGCAATATCCCAATGTTTTTTCTACGCACATTAAACATGAATACAAACACACATGTTACTGTTTACGATAGTTAGTTTTGAAAGCACTTGATAAAAACCGAAGCAATCTAAAAAAGGATCATCACATTCCTACATGATGTAATGCAAATTAAAATGAAATAATGTGCTTAAGTTACAGCAGGTTATATACGGTAGGTATTCTGACCTCAGCCAAAATAGAGGATTCAAGATGCTTCTGTTGCAATGGACAGACTTTCTTTTAAACTACTGTCTAATGATAAAATGGATCCATTTTGAGAGCGCTATTTCAAGCTGAGTGTGTACTCAGTTCATCCTCATTGTCCATTCTAAAAACTGAGCACAGTGTCTCAAATAGTAGAAGCAGACTGACAATACTTCAAATTAGCTCAGAGCTACAAAAAAAGGAAAAGGATGTAGTCATTTCAAGCCTGATAATACATGCTTGATATAGTATAAGTCACATTGTTTAAGAGCGACTGGTACTTATTCTAAAAATAATTACTTTTACTTGATTCCCCTTCTATTTAGGGGATACAACGTGTGATGTTTGCTTTGTTCAGCACAGCAGCTTATATAACTCAGCCAGCAGGGTAACAGCTTCTGCAGCTGTGGATTTCATTACTAACAAAGAGGATGGCTTTTGATTAATTATTTTTTTGTTATGTATATGTGGAGGCAGTACACAGGCAGAGAGTGTCAATTCAACCTGATCAAGGTTGTGCTGTGCTGGATTCCTTGCACAGACTGCAGCCAGCTTACACTGTGTTGGAATAAAGGAGAGTGTGAGCTTTGCAGTGAGGTTTAGGTCTTTTTTTTTTTTTTTTTTTTTTAAAGCTTGGTAAATGGCTCTTTTTGAGGCCGGACTCTGTCTTCAGATGGTGGCTGCTCATTTCTTTCTGTCAGGCTTGAGATGAAACAGCGAGGATATAGTGAAGATGAACACTACTAGCTTTGTTTATGTCTATCTCCAGGGGATGGATGATCATTTTTTGCTGGTTCAGATCAGACCCCTATTACATAAGGTCGTCTTGGTCAAAGAAAATAATTGATTAAAATCCATGAAGAGACTTTTTTGAACATTTGAACATTATTCTCTGAGTTTATCTGCATACAATTTACAGTTTTTATGTGCCAACTGAAAGAAATTGTCTCTACACTCAGTAATTTTATAGCTTTTTAATTTTGGGAATTTAACACTTAGTCATGCCCCTGTTTGCTCCTGTCAAAACGAGAAGGCTATAAGCAATAAGTTAATAATCTAATTTAAAAATACTTCTCTTTAATCCCCCAAAGCCTTATAACAAGTCATGAGGAATCACTGTTTCCCATTTAGAATCACCATCATTCAGTAATGGGCACTTTTCCCATAACAAGCCTATGTTTGGCATCGGGTTTTCAGCTGAAAACTAGCTAATCACCTTATAAGGTGCTATAAAAAGTGCAAGTGTGCACTCTAAGGCCATCTCAGGATGAGAAGGTTAAAGGTTTGGCCCCTTGGCAACCAGACTTCCTTCTTGTTGCGGTGTCCTTGAGAAAGACATGAAGCTCTCACTGCTCTGTAAGTGCTGAGCCTCTTTACCGCTATAATTTGATGTCAGCATTTATCATCATGCATGACAGTTACATGAGTCACAGCACATTGTGATGAGTGACCACTGTAAATTGACACTGTAATACTTTATATGGTTTAATATGATGATGGAAAACATAGGCTATATACATCATGTAATTGATTTCTACAACAAGCCCATTTTTTATCAGGGTGTCTGCTTGCTTACATTATGAAGAGTTAAGGTGAGGTCTGCAGTGATGATTCAAGCGAAAGTGAGCAGTGCACACACATACACACAACCAAGAACAACAAGGTATTGTAGCACATGATATGTAAATTGGAGAACTCTGCATAAAAAAACAACAGCAACAAAAAACAAACAATTAAAGCCCAGCTGGCCCAGATTATTTACTGAAAATTGCAGTTGTTCTCATACAAGGCAAAAAAAGGGGGGGATTTTGGATTGAATATAGCCTAATATGATATGAGAATCAGATAAGGATAACCTAAAATACAATTTGGCGTCATTATGTTTAATACGTTTTTTTCATAGTAAATGGAAGACCTCTGTTCGTGTGATTTTGCCGCACCCAAGTGGACAAAGATGTCACTACACATAGACTTTCGCCTAAATTCCCTGCAATATGCATTTGGCTGAATGGGGGGCACTTTTCCCTTATTCTGCTCTGAAATGTAAAACACACAGAGACAGTATTATTACATCTAAACTGACTGTCGTGGAAGCATGTCTTTAAAAATCTGACGTGTGGTTGCTTTCTTAATTCCTTTTTTCAGAGTATGCCAATTTGATGGCCCAACTACGATACAGTGGACCTGCTGTTCAATCAAAGGCGTTATAAATCCGTCACTTGCCTATGTGGTTTGGTAAAAAAAAAAAAAAGAAAAAGAAAGAAAAAGAAGTTTTTTTTGTGATATTTGGTGTTGGATGTAGAATATCGCGTGTAAACAAAAGGGGTTTAAATAAATTCAACACTGCAGTTACAGAGGGTCATTAATAGACCATTTCATTAATTAAATGGTACAGCCCATAGACTGTAAAAAAAATGGTACAGTCCTGCTATGACGTACGCAAAACGAGAACGAGCAGGTCTCGCGATATTTTCACAGGTCAAAGTTGACCTGGCCATGTGAGTGTGTTGCCGTGTCTACCAAAGATTAGTTTGTGCAGTTTGCGCATTTCTCAGACGTATTCATCAATATAGTGACTAAAAAATTGGCACCAGAGGACTGTTTTTTTTTTTACGTGTTTGGTAAATGAAACATTTCGTACACGGAGCCGTATACAGATAGTTTTAGCAGGGTCGTGTGCTGCTTCGTTAGCCAGCTTCGCTTCAGTTCAGCTGATGTGACAGTTTGCATCTTTCAGTAGAAGAGTCCTCTTGATGATGGCTTAACCTGACATGTTGAAATTTCGACCACTGCTGAGTGCCTTAGTTAACCACACACTGACGTTGAAGACAAGCGGTAAGACAAGTCTCTATCTGCGCTGGAAGAATTCATTTTAATTACCTATTTATGTTGTTTCCTGTTTAAATGTGTGCAATATGTATTTGCTGTCTCTTTTCTGCTCACATCGCACAACTGTACTCTGTGTGACTCTATTCTATACACAGTGGTGACAGTGGCTGGTGTAATCTTCACAGGTGGCCTTTATCAGTCCAGTCGCATGATGAGTGAAGGATCTAAAGATGAGTCCACAGCCAAGCTGATGAAAAGAGCCAACGAGGAAAATGAAGCCTCTGCTGAAAGGGTGCAGGCTGCTAAAAGATTAAAAGCAGAGGGGGTACAAGCTGAAGATGAAAAGAAATATCCTAAGAAGAAAGTGGTCCTCCTCTTGGCCTACTCTGGAAAAGGATACTATGGCATGCAGGTGGATGTTACTCCCTCACTCAGTTTAGTTCTGTGCACTTTTTTATTTTGTTTATCTTGGCTTAAAATGTTCTGTTTCTTTGTTTCAGAGAAATCCCGGAACTTCTAAGTTTAGGACCATCGAAGATGAACTGGTCACTGCACTTGTTAAATCAGGTTGCATTCCTGAAAACCACGGGGATGACATGAAGAAGATGTCGTTTCAAAGATGTGCCAGAACAGATAAGGTGCGTCCATAGCATAATTTGAGTTCAGTGAACAGTGGTTGTCCTACACTGCAATTATAAAGAAAATGTTCAAATTTCCACTCAACCAGAGACATGTTTTTCAGTGTAATCTACCTTTGCATTGCCATGTTGTTTTACACATTCTCTAATGAGCACTATTCTATTATAAAAAACATATGAAATATTACTCGTATGTTATTGTATGTATAGTTTTGATGTTTATTTCAATGAACTTGTTTAGGGTGTGTCTGCTGCTGGCCAAGTGGTGTCTCTAAAGGTGTGGCTGATTGAAGACATCATTGAAAAAATCAATGAGCATCTGCCACCACAGATAAGAGTGCTTGGTGAGACTACTTATGCTGTATTACCTACTATTTGCTGAAATGGTAAGAGGACAGAATCTGTCATTGAGAAATAAAATGTTTTATATTTGGCCCTCCACAGGTCTTAAGCGGGTGACCCAGGGTTTCAATTCTAAAAACAACTGTGATGCTCGTACATACGCCTACATGCTTCCAACAGTGGCCTTCTCCCCAAAAGACTATGACACGGCGCATATAGCAGACTTTCGCTTGGAACCAGAGACACTTCAGCGAGTGAATCGTCTGTTCGCTCTCTACAAAGGCACTCATAACTTCCACAACTTCACCTCCCAGAAGGCTCCAAGTGACCCCAGTGCCCGCCGCTACATCACAGAGATGTCCTGCGGAGAGCCTTTTACCCGCAGCAATTCCCAATTTGCGGTGATCACTGTGCGAGGTCAGAGCTTTATGCTGCACCAAATCCGCAAGATGATTGGCTTGGTGATTGCGGTGATAAAGGGCTACGCGAAGGAGGACGTGATAGAGCGGAGCTGGGGACAGGACAAGGTGGATGTGCCCAAAGCTCCAGGACTGGGGCTGGTCCTGGAAAGGGTTCACTTTGACCGCTACAACAAACGCTTCGGTGGGGACGGGCTGCATGAGCGCCTGGAATGGGACGGCGAGGAAGAAGCAGTCAAGGCTTTTAAGGAGGCTCACATCTACCCCAGCATTGTTGAGACGGAGAACCAGGAGGGCTCCATGGTCAGCTGGATGTCAACGCTTCCTATCCATGATTTCGAAGCCACCGCCGCTGTAACACGAGACAATAAGGACCACAAACCGGTATGTGGGGATTCATAATAAAAGAACATTTGTTCAGAATACTGATGCATGATGTCAATAATCAGTTTTGCTACATTCTGATTCATCATTGTCACCTTTTTTCTCCAGGACAATGCAGAAGAAGGAAATGACTCAGACTAGGTCACACTACCTGCTGAAAGAAGAGACTCACCAAAACACTCTTTCTGTTGCTGGGAATTTGGCTTCCAATTTAGGTCTAAAGTGTATCTTCCAATGTTGACTTTTTTAGTGGGTTTAAATTGTGTTTCTCTTATACAAATGTTATTAAACAAACATGATAACAGATGCCTCTTTATTCTTTATTCCAATCATAGTTTCTTATTAATAATGTCATTGTGAAATCCTTGTGGATGCCTGTTCCATTTGTTTGGTGACTACGTCTGCAATTATAAATTATAAATTCATTTACATCAAAACAATTAGATGGACATTATATAGCAAATGTAATAGTTGCCACTGCCAGTTGTCTCTCACCAGCTTAAGTCTTTGTCTTGTCTCTATGGGTTTGGATTCTTGTGTCAAATCAAGTTGGTATCAAAGTTATGTAAACTCTTACGATAACATTGTGTGCTTTATTCAGCATATGGGCCTCTTTTCTATTCATTGATATTTTGTTTAAAACTCTTCTTAGCAGATAGTGTCATTTAAAACCTCAATTAATGTGAATTTCTTCGTAAACACAGTCTCCAAGTGCAGGTAATTAAAATACCTGTGAGAACTTGTAAGTTTGAATGATGATGAATCAGAAAAAAACATAGTCAAAGTTGAAACGAATGCTTTTATATTAGAACAAGCAAACAGAGGGCCCTCGGCACGTTTTAGTTTTTACTAGAGGGACAGACAACTAAAAAAAATGCAAAATGACTTTAAACGCTCAAAAATAACTACAAAGTAGGGAAAATGTTTGCAGTTGTAAGAAATGGAAAATAGTCAAAAATGAATTTAATTCATTTTTTGTATTTTGAATCTTTGTGGATGTCAATTGCCACTGTTGATGATTTTATGATATTATACAACTATCGATTACCTTAAATATGACAATAAGTGCTGAAGAAATGCAGTGTAGACTGTAGATAAAATATGTTTCCTTTTCATATACAGTCTATGGTCCCTGACTAGAGTATCTTTGCTGAGGTGTAAACCATACTGTAAAAAATCATACCGGTAAGCTAAAACGTCAACCTCCAGCCACTAGGTGGCGATACAACAAATGTATGGGTATGATTTATGTCGCATTCATGTCCTCGGGACGTAGAGTAAATTACGGTTTCCATCCTCTACGTGCTCCCACGGCTTTGAAATAAGTGATAAAATCTAAACTATTCATGTTATCTATACAAAAATATGTTTAAACAATCTACTGAAATGATAAGTTTAAAGTCATAAGAAATTTCTTTTAGAATGTGTGCCCTGCATTATCCTTGTTGTTATGTAGTTTAGGATTTTCATATTCTTCACACGGGACGTGAATGCACCATTTCTGAGTCAAACATGGCGCCGGCCAAAAAACGCAACGTGAGTTCGGCAAAATCAACAGAACAAAGTGTAAAAACAGCTAAAATCGACCTGAAAAGCAAAGTCGAGAGTATACTGGAGAGCAGAAAACACGCCAACGATGTCTTCGACGTACTGGAGTTCCTTCAGGTAGATAAACACAACACACACACGAGTGGAAACACACAAGTGGAAACACGCTGCTCAGCTGCTTGGGCCAACATTACAGTAGTTAACATCTTATTTAGGTGACTAAAACTTTACTCTTTATTCACGTGTATGTTTGCAGTCTGAAAAAGAGAAGGATGTTATCGGTGCTGTCGGTTCGTGCAGCAGATTGTTCTGCACCTTGTTGGAGAGAAAAGACCTGTTTGTGGGTAAACTGCCCGCAGAGGAGGAAGCATTGACCGGTGAGGACAGGCTCATTACCTATAATTGATCAGTTGAACGAATCTATTCATGAGATGTATCTGAGTATGTTCCCCAAAGCGAAAGTCATGTTGAGATAATATATGAACCTGCAGCTCATAGTTCATGGCAATATATTTAAGAACTGTTACTCTTTTATATTGAGAGAAATAACATCTTTAATCTGTCTGTCTGTTGTTTTGTCTTTTACAGGAGGGTATAGTGCTGAGGAGAAGTACCGCATCTTCATGAGACACCGTTACAACAGTTGTGTGGAGATGCTGCTTGAGCACCTCAGCCATGAAGTTTACAACATCAAGGTAGGTTGACTATCCTACATGGGTAGAAAGCCCTTTTAAAGGAAACAAAAGCATGTAGATTGTTGAATTTGTATACTGCCATGGCACAAAAGTGAAACCTTGTCAGCAATCAACACTTCATTGTTACCCATCCATTGGTCAAACATTATGCAGTGTTTTAAATGAAGGTGTCTCTCTGTCCGAACACAGGAGAGCGCCCTGTGCTGCCTGATGAAGTTTGCGGCAGAAGAAGGACAGCATCCTCTCGAGGACTTGGACTGGAGTGAACACTACACCTTCCCGAGGGAACTCATCCAGGTTGGATTATGTGAAATCTGTATGACATTTGATGTATTGATAATGATACTTGTTTTTAATCTGTTCTGTTGTGCAACTTCAGTCATTTCTTCTCTGCAGTTGACAAAGGCGTGCTGACATTTCTGTCTCATGTAATGAACAGGCGGTGGTGTCCAGACTGCTGCCCAAAACCACAGACAACTCCCTGCTCATCTCCAGGTTCCAGGAGTTCCTCGAGATGGAGGATGTCCGCTATTATGTCATGAGCTCCATTCGTGAGAATGTGGGCAAAGTCATGGAGCAAAACAAAGGGGTAGGAGAACTCTACGTAGCTTTATGTATATTATGTTTTTTCATGGGGTAAATATTGCTTCGTGTGCTGATATTGGTTTGTCTTCTTCTTAGGAAGTGGTACCTATATACCAGAACAACGTGTTCACCCTCATGTCCAACATTAGTTTGCCGAGCCAGGAGTCAGAGCTCACTAACTTCATGGTCACACAGGAAGGTAAGAACTCCCATAATGCCATAATAAAGTAATTATTAATCGTACATTCCTTTTTTGTGAGATATTAATGAGATAATGATTTTCAGCAAAACATGAGGACTGGAAAGCTGCTAAACTGAATGTAAGTAAAATGTCAATCATCACTTTCTGCTTGCACCAGAAATGGATATGTGAATGAGATTGTACATGACCTCATTACAGGAGCACAAGCGTGTCTTTGAGAGGATGTGGCTCGGCTTTCTCAAGTATAAGGTAAATATCTGGACTGCACAATCGTCATTTTTAATCTCATCTATGACACTGTGCCATTTAACACTGTGCTTTGTCTAATTATTTGTTTCCCTTTTCTATTATAGTTGCCTAGCAGCATGTATAAAAAGATCTTGGTGATCCTCCATGAGTCCATTTTGCCCAGCATGAGTAAACCTGCTCTGATGATTGACTTCCTGACTGCTGCCTATGAAGTTGGTAAGTAGTACATGAGGTTTAATTGTGACAACACTCTAATAACTCAATGTGAGCTCACACTGACTGTTTTAAAGATACCTATCTCTCACACCTGTTTTTCAGGATGTAATATTTGCATTGAGTGATGATAATCATGAACTGATGATGTGTTGTCGCACCTTTTGTTGAATAGGTGGGGCGATCAGCCTGCTGGCACTCAACGGTCTTTTTGTCCTCATACATCAACACAACCTGTGAGTATCATGCAGAAATATTTTTTTCACATTGAGTACTGAGTAGAAAAAACTTGAGAACAATGAAATAAAATTGTACATAACTTTTTTTTTTTTAGGGATTACCCTGATTTCTACAAGAAGCTGTATAATCTGCTCGAGCCCTCTATTTTCCATGTGAAGTACAGAGCACGCTTCTTCCACTTAGCCAACCTCTTCCTTAGCTCCAGGTAAGATCACGCATGCTTCACTTAAAAGAACTTTAAGCCGTGTTTATCCAACTAGAGCGGTCTGCAGCTCTTCTCTTGTTACGTACAGTTGCTTCCAACTATTCAAGATAATGAGCATTAAAAATGTTTGTCTTTACTTCAGTAACTTCATGTGTGTTTGTCCTTGACCCCAGTCACTTACCGATGTACCTAGTGGCTGCCTTTACCAAGCGCCTGGCTCGTTTGGCCCTTACAGCGCCACCCACAGGCCTCCTGATAGTGCTGCCTCTCATCTACAACTTGATCCGTCGCCACCCGTCCTGCAGAATCCTTATCCATAAACCCAGCACAGAGAATGGTGAGAGTCTCAGTTTATGGTTTGAAATTGCCAACATTTAAAAAAATATATATTCTTGCCACTATGATCTTCCTCTACCACCCAAGAAGCAATTAAATGTTTATTTGTCTTTATAATGACAGAGTCTCTGGAGGACCCTTATCTAATGGATGAAGAGGACCCTGCTAAGAGCTGTGCCTTAGAGAGCAGTTTGTGGGAAATTAAGGTGTGTTCAGGAATCACAAAATCAACCACCCACTACATCAAACTTGCCATATTTTTTCCCGATGTTGACTGGAAAGCAACGATGGAGAAACATAGGAATCTATTATCTATTTATTTGATTTTTTTATTGAGGTAGACTCAATTTCTTTTGTGCCTTTCTCGATTTCTGCAGACGTTGCAAAAACATTACAATCCAGATGTGGCCAAAGCTGCCATGTTGATTAACACGCCTCTGTCAGAGCAAGAGGATGACATCAGCGAAGTACTGGAGACAACAGTACATGAGGTAATGTGACATTCACAAACTTAATTGAATTCCACATTGAATTAACTCAATTGTTTAGGCAATAGTGGCACAATTCTTTCTTATAGTGCATGCAAACTAAATGTAATTTAACTCAGTCATGGTAATATTTATCTTATACTCAAAGTAATCTAATTAATGTGAATAATGTCCCTTGTTCTTATCCCCAGCTGATGGAGAGAGACCTGAAGCAGACTAAGAACAAGAGCGTCCCACTGGAGTTTGAAACGGCCTCTCAGTTACTTAAAGGAGGGGGAGATGTGCTGGGGCAGCACTTCTGTCTGAATTAAATTAAAGTGAAAACAAGGGGCTGCATTTACAGCGTAGTATCCGTGTCTGGGACCAGCTCATCTATCACAGTTTGGTCTGACTATTCTAAAGAATAATTACACAAAAGCCTTTTTGAGAGCAGCAGCTGCAACATAAGTGTTTGATCAAGGGTTGTGTTGACATGTTTTTTTTAAATTTTCCATGACTGTTGGTGTCCTGAATGTTTGACTATTGTACATCAATAGAAACCTTTCCCAAAGCTCATTCTCCTACTGCCTGAATTACTCCATAATAAACACACCAGAGACTGATAAACGCTGCAGCTTCACAAATTAGAAAATTTCCTCACAGAAATTTTGAAAGTGCTAAGGGGGTGCTGCCGGGGTGTGATCTCTGTCAACATGGGGCCAACCCGGGAACAATATGGCCTTGGGCTCGACCAGGCGCGTTGATATGTGTGTGTGTGTGTGATATGCTTTTGGTGTTTTTAGAGTAAATATTTTGGAAAATCATGCAAGCTAGAAACAGGAGGAAATCTGCTCTAAATTGTGTATTGCAGATGGGCTATGTAAGATCATGTGAACTTAAATAATTTGACACAGAAGAACAAGAGGAAGAAACATGCAGGTCAGGATAACACTACACACTGACTCTAAGGAGCTATCAACCTGTGTGTGTGTGACTTTGACAGTAACACAGGTTGTGATAGAAACCTTAAAGCAATACTTAAGGCGATTAATGCTGCAAACATCCTGCATCTTCGTAATATCTGATTCTGATTTAAAACACCTGTGTGTCAGCTTGCCCCTAGGTTGCCATGGTGATTTTACCAGGTTATTCTTTACTAGTGAGAGACTCGGGTAAAAAAAACGTACCTTTCAAAACCTCTAATGGCTATAGAGTTCAGGGCTAATAAAAGGTTTCCTTGGCTTATTGTATTGTTGTACATTTGCTCTGCTCTGACAACAGGTTGTCATTTTCTCAGGAGGTGGGGGCCATATAGCCCACTGGATATTTTTTGTTTATCAGTTGGTAAATGCCAGAGAAGGACTTTGATGCTAAACTGTGCTACCACTTCTTGAGAGAGCTGTGTAGGATCGCCTGAGCTGCAGCGTTTTCACTTAAGGCTTTTATACCCAGGTAAGTGACCATGCTGGACCTGACATGTTGGCTACTCACATCAAATTTGCTAATAAATGATGAGGTAATGACTTGGTGTGTGTGCCAAGTTCAGAGGCGCTAATTAGCCAATCTGGCTAAGTGCAAACACCTGTGTTAGCCCACTGTTAGGTAATATAACTGCTTCAAGTTTTTATTTGTTACAAAACAACGTGTTATGTAACAACTAATGCTGTGAGCTTATAAGAAATATATCTAATATGCTACAAGGAGACAAAGAAGAATCTCAACGTCCTCCCGCTCATTTTATCATGACAGGTGAGAAAATTGCCTTGAATGCTTTCCCCCCCTTTCCATCTCTATGTTTCACCTTTCTTGTTAGGTGGCCATATGGCTTCACAGCAGGCAGCCCTGGGTACAAGAACACCGTGAGAGAAAATTCAGCATCACAACTGTTTGAAAAAGAGCAAGTCATATGAGGAGGAAGCTGTCCAAACAATGTGCCCACAGATGGACACACACACACAGTTATGAGGAGCAAACCATATCTGGAGCCGTGGAAGCTACAGAGTCCGCACTAAACCTCTGCTGTATGTTAGATTTTTATGTGGTGCATTTAGTTATTTTCCTTTTTTTGTTGTTATTATGAAGGATTACATGCGGCAGACATGACACCAAGCTCTGCCAAGACCGACAAGGCGGGAAGCCAAAATAGAGGATCACAGCGAAGAGGATGAGAGACACTGAAGAGACTCACTTAAATGGGTAATAATCTTTTTAAGTGAAACTTGCGGCAAAGTGTAGTAGCCTATAGCCTTAATGTAAGAATGTTTTGCACGTTATCAAGTCCTACATTAGGCTACCAAATTGTTTTTATCCTCCTGTGACGTGGTGCAAACTGCAGTTGTAGCCTGCAAAGTTTTTCTCCACTGGCAGATGAGGTGCAAATAGCTTTACACACTTGTGGATCTTGGTGCAGCAGGGCTGTAAAACCATACACAGCTGATTTTGTAGAAGATTTTGTTTAATTGAAAATGAAATAGGGTAATGATCCCATTTCCTGAACTGCACTTGATTCTGTGCTAGCCAATTGATTTTTTTTTTTTAAAGGGTATTAGTTTAGTGTAAACAATGCAACAATGAGTTTACAGAGTCCAGCTAAGTTGAGGACATGGGCTCATGACAGTAAACCACTGATGTCTTATTCAGAGGGAGATTACATAGCTAACCCTAAGCCTAAAAAAAAAGCTGTGTTATCCTGAAATTAATCTTAGTAATTGATCGATAGATTGATTAATAGGTAGATGGCAAATGAGAAACCTCATCCAGGCCTGGATAAGTGACGTAGGCACAGCTCTCTCCTCTCACTTTGATAAATCTGTGAGAGAGATGCTTTGGCAGCACTGCAGGTTCACAGAGGTCTTGGCAGTACGGGACATTTCTGCATAAATCTACAGGACTCCTGAGCTTTGTGTGGTGGTGTTGTTGTTGTGTCTGTCCTCCTCCTCCACAGTCCCCCTGCGAGGAAATAGAAGCTGTCCAAGGTGAGTCAGCACTGAGAAGCTGTTTGAGCATTTGGCTGAGACTCTGAGAGATACAAGAGAAGAGAGACGATTAATCCTAATGTTTTTTTCTCTTACCTGGGAGAGAGAGAGAGAGCAAATATGAAAACAAATGACTTTTATTCCCTCTTTATCCATTAGTTATTAATTGTTGATGGTACCCAAATGTCAGTGGGCTTTGTTTAGCTGTTACTGAGCAAGATCAATAGTCAATTTATTTATTTATTCTTTTTTTTTTAAATGTGATCTTGTGCTGTTTTAATTTATTTCAAAAACAAATGCATTAGTCTGAAAGAGAAAAGATGAATGAAATCAGCTGTTGGAGTATTTGATATGATGCGGCTATGGAGTCAGATAAATCAAATCTCCTGAGGTACAAGCAGCATTAACCTTCTTAACTTTCCACGTGCTGGTGGTCTACATTATAGTCACTGTGGTGGATATAGGCACTCCTTTGTGTAAGTGTGTGTGTGTGTGTGTGTTTGCACAAAGGTACAAAGCAGGTCAACATAGATGGGGATTTGAGGACTGATAAAAGCTGATGTTTTTTCTACACTCCCCTCTGTCATTGTGTTGCTGTGATACAGTAATCCCCTCTTATGTAACTGAGTGGATCTCTCTCTCTCTCACTCTCTCTCACTCTGACTGAACACACTCATACACATGCACATGGCCACACACATGTAAATATCAATCTTTCCGGTCGGCACCTGCCAATACACGTAGAGGAAGCGATGCAGGGGGCAACAATGTTAAGTTGGAGCAGTTACTTTACTTACAATATGTGGCCGATTTTGCTGTCAGAGATTGATAATGAACTTAAAGGAAAACTGACATTAACAAGCAAATTATGTGATTTTAATGAAAGAAGATGAAGGAATTGTACAGTAAGTGCCAGAGAGCTTTTTGCTAGATCCATTACATATGTATATGCAGTATCCCATTCATTCTTTGTTGTTTTTATGTAATATAATATGTGTGTTGCTTTTTGTTTTGCTTGAAATTATGGCAATTTCTAAATTAAAGTTTGTTAGGTGGAAGCATACTCAATTTCAGAATGAAATGCATGAATGGAAAATGACTCATCTTTGTATGTAATATTACTTCAGGTGAGTTGTCATGCTATTATCTCTATGCCATGCTCAATTTACAAACAAGTCAAATTCAGTGTGATTCAGTTGCATGCATGCATTTTATTCTAGACAGTATGTAGAAGTACAGTTGTTTGTCAAAGTGAAATTAAGTGAAAGCTTTCAAGTACGGAAGTAAGGAAAAATAATAATCCTTATGCAATAATATGCATTCAGCTGTACATTTTCAGGCTTCTGTGCAATATATTTGTATGGTTTGTTTGATAGTGTGTTATTTCTGCCTGTGTGGGTTTTGCAGGTGATAATGCGGAATCACACGTCTGGTCCTAATGTGGAGGAGCTGCTGAGGCAGTCTCAGATGGAGTTACAGTGGATCCAGAGACAGCTAGCTATGATTGCTGCCAGAAACCTACACCATCATCACCTGCACTCCAAGGTCAAGGTACTGTGATACCACATACTGTATGCCCGTGTTACTACTACTGCTACTACAGATACTACATGTAATAGAAAATAACTTGATGACTCTACCTGTTGTTATGGTGCCACTATAAAATTATGGATTGGGGCTGAGTTTAAGCTCTTTATTAGCTGCATCAATGTCCTTGATTCATAAACTACACATGCATGGCTGAAAACTGATAATGGTGTGCAAGTAAGTGTCTTTAAATGAAAATACTCTGTCATGGGCCATTGTGATTATGCATTATCATCCCCAATAATAATAATGTCTATATGGCTTTATGTTCCTACTAACATGATAAAATGAAAATTATCCTGAACATTAAACAGACCTCTTGTGTTATTAGTCCACTTGAGAGGAGGAAATCTGGGGATAAAGCAACAAATTTATGACCTGTCCTTAGAAAAAAGGAACATCTGCTCAACCTAATCTGATCTTCATTACACATTATTATGACGTAACATCAGAGAACTCTTTTCAGAGTTATCAGCTGTCCTCCGCAGTCTGTCAGCCACCTTTTCCAGCACATTCCTTACAGCACAAAGAATGAGTGATGCATTGCTCATTGTGTTGTGTTTTGGGCCTTATGTTGTTGGATTGTCTGTGTTTCCCATACTTATAAACATATCCCAGTAGTGCCTTGAAGAAATTTCTTTAAATTTGGCACAAATGTTTCCTTGGACTCAAAGATGAACTGATTAGATTTTGATGATTGAGGTCACTGTGACCTCACAAAACATGTATTGGGCCATAATTCATTATGATACAATTTAAGTGTCTAATGGGATGAAATAATGACATGATGGCATTTTATATCCAAAAGGTCAAAGGTCAAATCCACTGCATGTGACATCCTAATGTTCTCCAAAAACACTTATCTAGCCATAATTTAACAACTCTGGAACCAAAGGAGGGATGGTGACCATATTTCACTTTGCTGACACAGAGCAAGCAGGCAGAGCAAGATGTTCACAGAATATTTCTCCAAACTATCTTATGACAGTGTAACAAAATAATTATCTGGAAGTCACCGTTATTATTGGTGAATGTTGTTTAATCTCATTCGAGCTGTGCACAGACATCTGACCACAAATCCATTGTTTTCAGTAATGGTTTACCTGTGACCCTAACAACTGTACACCTGTCTATTGTGTTTCTAACTCTTTCTATAGCCTACAACAGGGATTTTGATGGCAACCAGTAGGTTACATTACTGTTTTGCCTTGCACTAAGTATTTGATTCCATGATAGGGTTAGGGTTAGGCTATAAGATAGGAAAACCAGGGTTTTAAACAAACATGCAACCAATGACACTATCCTAGATGGTCTGGATAGTTGTATACTTGTAGGCTACCCTATTCCGAGTCTTCAGTACTAAATAAAACTTGAAAAACAGACCAAGCCACGATGTGGTCCAAAGCTAACAGCTTGTTTAAGTTGTTAAACGACTCTTTGCCTACAGCTATTTGCATATTTTATTTCTGCTCAATCCACTTTCTATGTGTTCCTGTACCCCAGTCTCAAAGGGCTCCATGTCAGGCCTGAAAACCAATTCACTGCGAGAGTAATGCGTCTAGCGCAAGGATGGGAACAGACAGTGAGCAAGTGTTGCTAGGCAACAGAGTGGAACAGAGCGTATGGTCTGCTCTCTCTCCTCACTCACACACACTTAGTGTCTCTTTCTTTCTGTCCTCTCCTCTGTCCTGTGGCTTCGTCCCAGTGCTAAGCAGAGAAAGGCTATTGAATGAATACGCCGTGCCTGCTGCTGATCTCACTTCACTAAAACCGCCACACTGATTCAATTTGAACCCCCCTGATGAGGGGTTTAAAAAGGGTGAAGAGAGCAAAGAGATGCTTGTGCGTGAGGTTTGTCCAGGAACATGATGGCACAGATTTGATTTAATGCTAGAGGAAACTTACAGAAACAAGTAGTAATACCAAAGAGAAGCAAAGTGCATTGACAAATTCAGACCCCTTTTTTCACATTTTGTTATGTTTTAGCCTAATGCCAATTTTTCCCCTCCTGTCAGGAAGTCATAATGACAAAACCAAAACAGACTTTTAGACATTTCTCATTTTTTGGAGAAAGGAGAAACTGAAATCACATTATCCCATGAGCATTCAGACCCTTTACACAGTACTTAGTTGAAGCACCTTTGACAGAGATTACAGACTTATGTCTTCTTGGCTATGATGCAACAAGCATTGCACCCTTGGATTTGGGCATTTTCTGGCAGATCCTCTCAGAGACTGTCAGGTTGGATGAGGACCGTCAGTAGGCAGCCGTTCTGGTCTCCTCAGAGATGTTTGACTTGGCTCAATTTGGGGCTCTGGCTGGGCCACAGGGCATTTCAGTTGTCCCTGTGTCACTGCTGTGTTTTTCTTTTTTTGGATGTCTGTTTAGGCTCACTGTCTTGTTGGAAGGCAAACCTTAAGCCTAGTCTGAGGTCCTGAGGGCTCTGAGCCTGCTGATGATCCTTTAGCTTTCAATACTGACCTGTCACTGAAAGACACATCATGTCTGTATTCCTCCTGCTTGGAACTGAGTCAAACTTTCACTGAATAGTGAGGTCTATCTGGCCACTCTGCCAAACAGCTGAGATCAGTGAAGTGCTGCATTTATGTTTGTTATTTTGGAAGTCCCCCCCCCAGGGTCGCTGGAGCTCCAACAATCAGATTCTTGGGAATCTCTCAAAAACGCCCCTCTCCCTCAGCGGCTCAGTTTGGTCAGGTCACCAGTTCTAGGTCCCAGTTGTTAAAAACTTTTTGAATTTAAGATTTATGGAGGACTCTGTGCTCTAGGGAGCCTACAATGTAGCTGAATTTTTTTTTTGTAGTTTTCCCTGTATCAGTTGCTCCCTGCAGGTATAGTTCTTGCAAACCCATGGCTTGGTTTTGTTCTGTCATATGTGAGACCTTATTATAGTCAGGTGTGTGCCATGTACAATCAGCTGAATTTGTCACAGGTGAGCTCCAGCCTAGGTGTAGAAACTACACAAAGACGATCAAGAGAAATGGGAGACACCTGAGCGAGAGTTCAAGTCGGTCTGAATATTTCTGTGAATGTAATTCTTCTCAATTCAACATAACAAAATGTGGGGAAAAAAAGTGAATGGGTCTGAATATCCTCTGAATGCACTGTATGTACATGTTGAGTGGAGAAAAGTAAGACACAGATAGTGAAACTGGGACATTGGACCATAATCTGCCCTGTTTGGGAGATACAGTATGTTCAGATTGAAAGATGCTCATCTACGATGTAATGATTTACAGACTCACACAGCCCATCTAATGAAAGCTGTCATGCATGTTTTTTTCCCCCGCATGTGTGATGCTTATGGTCAGTTGAACAGGCCGTGCATGATGTCTGCATGAGTGAGACGGAGTGATAAAAAAAAGGGGGGGGGGGGGTTTAAAGCACAACAGGAGGGAGGCATGCAGGAGAAGGCGTTAACACGTTCAGGGATAGGACTGAGGGAGTGTGCGTGTGTGTGGGTGAGAACCATGAAGCCTCTGTAGCATAGTGTGTGTTTTTGCTCACACTGTTAGGGTGCTGCTACAGCTGTGTACAGAGCGGGCGGGCTAGTAAAGCTGCAGACTGGAAACGCTCATTGCGACTGCACACACAGGCACTCATACACCGGCTTACGCATGTACACACATGGACGTGTTGCCTCTGCCTTCAGTGCCAGCTTGTGATGTGACGTGATGGGATGAGAGTCATTTTGGGACAAAGGGGGTACTGCCTTTAAGGTAGGGAAGCTGTCATTTTCTGTATCAGAAAAACAGGCGTTAGGATTGTTGTCCCGCACCCCTTTTTACATTGATAGGTAGTCGTTTTTTTCTGACTCCCGAAACACACAAATGATACACTTGATGTTACTGCAGCTACCATGGCTCTTAATGATATGATCATTTTTGGGAAACATATATTGCCTCCGAGGATCTGCCTTGGTGATAGTGATTTTTTTCCTCTCCCCAGTAATTAACTGACAAGATTTATAGCGGTCTGTCTGAGCCCCCCCCCCCCCAAATTAAAGCTGTACATTCACGGGTGACTGCACCATGCAGCACTGATGTAAGTATTTCACTCACACACCAGATGGCGATATGACAATCCATTTAAATCACACCTAGTCAGAATAAGATTACTTTAGGGTTGCCTGGTAGCTTGGTTGGCTGAGCACATGCCACTTAACCACAATGCCCTTGGTTCAAATCCAGCCACCACATGCTGCTCTTCTAATCCATTCTACTGTGTACCCATAAGTCATCTGACAAAGCTGAAATGCAAGAAAACAAATGCTAGAAAATGAAAACATGGTTTGAGAGCCATTGAATGAATATACGCGTAACATTTGTATCATGGTGATTTAAAATTTAGTAGCTATTAATTACTGCAGGAGTGGAGAGGAGCCTTACACTGCATGGAATAAAGTAGTAAAAAGCCCCTATTACATAATTATATGCTGTAACATCTTAATAGCTAGCTACCCACATTATCTGCTTTGTGTAATAAACACTAACCCCAGATCCTTTTGTTCATCAGCACGTCAGAAAATTCACAGAAATAAAATTGACTGTATTTTTTGTTTCCTGCTCTGGGGAAATGTATAGCCAATGTTGTTTCAAAAGGAATAGATCATTCCTGGGCTACAATCTGTGAATTTTTGATTATTGAAAATGTCTTTATACCCTCATGGTTGCTATTCTGGACACAAACTCAGCAGGTGGGAGAAGCATATATACCATTGAGTGGAGATTCCCCTCAAGCATTTTTTCACATTTATTTGTGAGCACTAGGGGCTTGGAAGTCAGTGTCCATAAGAGGCAGATTTTAGGCTGGCAAATCAGTGTTTGAAATGTTCAGTTCTGTCTGACCTCCAGGCAAAACTTGTTTGTAGCTCAAGTAGTCCTTTTCCTGTGGCTGGACTTACTAAAGCTTGAAAGCACTATTTGAAGAAAAACAGACAGACTCTTATTTAATAAGCTTGGGGTACACAGGCAACATGACATTTTTAATAAACTGCACAGCATCACTAGATCAGAGAAACATATAAGCTATTGAAATATGTATGCAGACAAACAATTGGAGATGATTGTTTTTTGTTTGTGCATGCCTGTCCCACTGTGATGATAACAAACAGAAAGAGCAAAATGTAATATTAAACACACAAAGGAACGTTATTGATGTAATGGTAAGTCTCAAGGTAGCTGCCACAGGTTTTTTCTCTCACTCACTCTTTATGATTGCTTAGTGTGTAGTTTTTCCTTAACTAATTACACTGAACAAAAATATAAACACAACACTTATGCTTATGCTCCTGTTTTTCACGAGCTGAACTCAAAGATCTAAAATGTTTTCTATGTACACAAAAGAACTATTTCTCTCAAATATCGTTCACAAATCTGTATAAATCTGTGTTCGTTAGCACTTCTCCTTTGCTGAGATAATCCATCCACCTCACAGGTGTGGCATATCAAGATGCTGATTAGACTAGCCTCGCATCACCAGGCTCTTCAGAGAGGAGAAGAGCCTGGTTTCTGTTTACTCCGAATTTTGTCTGCATTCTGGTTCCGGTCTTGAGAGCAGATCCGGAAATCACCAAATTCACCAAAGTAAAAGTGTTCACCAACATAAAACTTATAAAAAAGGGGAAGTGTTTAGCTCAGTTGGTAGAGCACCTGCCCCATGTGTTGAGGCTATAGTCCTCACTGCAGGCAGGCGGCCCCGGTTCGAATCCCGTGTCGAGCAGCCCTATCCTGTGTGTCATTCCCCCCCTCTCTGCCTCCCATTTCCTGTCTCTCTCTCAACTCTCCTGTCCATTAAAGGTGAAAATTATTATATTATAAAAAATATATAAAAACAACAACCTATAAAATAGACAATAACTTGCAATACAATTAAATACAATAAAAGAAAAAGGTTAACTTAATGGCTCTTGGATTTTGACTGAAAGGCCTCTCTCTCGCCCTGGTTCCGGTTGCTTACCAAAACAGCAAGTCAACAGCCCGAGACTATGATTAGACAGCATGATTATTGCACAGGTGTTCCTTAGGCTGGCCACAATACAAGGCCACTCTAAAATGTGCAGTCTTATCACACATCACAATGCCACAGATGTCGCAAGTTTGAGGGAGTGTGCAGTTGGCCTGCTGACTGCAGGAATGTCCACCGGAGCTGTTGCCCGTGAATGGGGTCTATGCACAGCTCCACCACTTCCTGAATTTAAGGCAGGTCCTTCATTTCCTGTCTTACATTATTGGACACACTGATTAATCCAGGTGTGTCTGGGTAGTCACAATGGTCAGACACACCTGGATTAATCAGTTTGTCCAATAATGTAAGACAGGAAATGAAGGACCTGCCTTAAATTCAGGAAGTGGTGGAGCTGTGCATAGAGCCTATTGAATGTTCATTTCTCTACCATAAGCCGTCTCCAAAGGCATTTCAGAGAATTTGGCAGAATTTACATCCAACCGGCCTCACAACCGCAGACCACGTGTAACCACACCAGCCCAGGACCTCCACATCCAGCATGCTCACCTCCAAGATCGTCTGAGACCAGCCACCTGGAAAGCTGCTGCGACAATCGGTTTGCATAACCAAAGAATTTCTGCACAAACTGTCAGAAACCGTCTCAGGGAAGCGTATGCTTGTCGTCCTCATTGGGGTCTCGACCTGACTGCAGTTCATCGTTGTAACCGACATTCGATGGCGTCTGCCACTTTGGAGAGGTGTTCTCATCACTGTTATGTCACCCATTAAGCATGTTTGGGATGCTCTGGATCGTGTATATGACAGCGTGTTCCAGTTCCTGCCAATATCCAGCAACTTTGCACAGCCATTGAAAAGGAGTGAACCAACACTTCACAGGCCACAATCAACAACCTGATCAACCTGAAGGAGATGTGTTCCACTGTGAGAGGCAAATACTGACTGGTTTTATGACCCCCACACCTGTGGAATATTCATGCTGTCTAATCAGCATCTTGACATGCCACACCTGTGAGGTGGATGGATTATCTTGGCAAAGGAGAAATGCTCACTAACACAGATTTAGACAGATTTTTTAACAATATTTGAGAAAAATAGTTATTTTGTGTTCATAGAAAACATTTTAGATCAAAAGTATTGCGTTTATATTTTTGTTCAGTGTATTTCCTTTGCCCCAATGTCGCCTTACTACGCATATATTTCTGGCCATTCACAGTGGTTTATCTGGATAAGCTGTTTTCTACAGTCTTAATGGCTAAGAAAGTCCAGAGCATTTCAAGGCAGACCTACCGTGGTATTTTATCACACAATGAACATCATATTGGCAAAATCTGGATATTGGTAACATTTGCATTATATAATACCTGGTATAGAGTGTCACTGTGTTTTCTGACCCATCCACACTGAAATAAAAGGCTGGCTCTGGGAGTAGATGAAGACACTGTCCCCCTCAGGTCTTCCCTTTCTGGCTCACATTTAGCAGGACATGATGTCGGTATTTCCTGTGGCCCCAGAGTTGCACGAGTGCATCAGATGTTACCATCTCTGACGCAGCTCCTGTCAGAGCAGCTTTGGCAGCTTCCTTCGGTACGAGGATGACTTCTCCCAAGTGGACAGCACAATTGGGCCATGTCCGACTTGGGACTGGTTGCAGTTACAGCCTCCAAATTTGTGTCATTACTCATCCTGACTAACTGATTTGGAGACCAAACTTATATTTTCTCACCAACAGATTGATTACCTGTCTTTGATTCATCTATTTCTTTTCTCAAGCACATTTACATTTTACACCAGTGTTTTTCTTATCTAAATATCTCATAAATCAATCCTCACATGGATGTCCATATGCCCTAATATCTCATTCTAAATAGCCTAACTGAATGTGTTAGTTTGTCTGTGTTTGGAAAACCAGCAGCGCTAGTTGGCATGGCTATCCATCTGTCTGTGTTCTTGGAAAGTCCACCATATTACACTGGTGGCTCTATCTGTAGGCTTGTCTGCTTGGCAGGTCTGCTGTAATAGCAGGTGGATCTGGCTGTCTTTCTGTCTGCTTGGCAGGTCCATCATACTGGCATTGGTAGCATTGGCTGTCAGGCTAAACTGATATCTTGCCTGCAACTTTGTTTTTTTATTTGTTTTGTGGAGGATGGCAGTCTGGCTTGTAGTCAGGGGATGTGGTTGTTGTTGTTCATGTGTGAGTTCTTTTGTGGACCTGACAAGATACCAAATGTTCTGGAACCATACTAATTGATATATTAGAATAATAAAAACCGATGCTAGGACCATCTGTTGGTCTGTCAGGGTTTCCTACAAGACATCTGTAGTGTGCTACAGGAGAACAATGAGCTGATCTTTACTTAATTTTTCCCCAAATGAGAAAAAAAACATAATTAAAAAACTGAGAGCAGAGATAAAGATGTGAAAGGAGAAATGTGAACAGGTTCAGAGTAATGCAGCACACGTTTCTTTTTGTCTCGGGTCATAATGTTTTTTTTATGGCTGTGGTAAGAGTTGAGGGGCTGGGCTGGCTAAGTGTGCTTTTTCAGGAGGCAAATGGGAAGACTACACCTCATTTGGGACATCAGGTTGTAGCTCTCCAAAATGTTCCCATTTCATACATTTATATTACTCACAGTGGATAGCCTAGAGTAGAGCATCATATTCATTTTTAGATTAATTTGTAGGGAAGAATTCTTTCTTCTAGCAAAAAAAATGAGAATAGAACGTCCTTGCATCCTTGAAGGGTGTTTAATTTCAGGATGCACACACTGAGTTTCATCCACTTATCCTAAATCACTTTGCCCTTACCTCAGCCAAACAGCTGCACAATTCATCTACTATGTGAAACCCTTGTAGCGTCAGTGATTGGAAATTTAGAAAAGTACAAGATTGACAGCAGAGCAGTTCTGTTCCAAAACAAGGAAAGTGTGAACTCAAAAAAGCGCCATCACATTTTACAAATTGATGTCTGGCATGTAGGAAAGTAGCTGCAGACCTCAAGAGAAGCTTCCAGCCTGCCTATGGCAGATATGCAGTGTATTTCCATGGAGGGTTCAAGCGGGTGAAAATACGATTTCAAAGCCCACTCTCCGCCATCAAGAACATTTCTAAGGAGGAAAACACTGACTGGCAAATCCCGCTGAGGCTCAAAACCTGTTGCAGTAGCAGCTTCATTTTCAGGCCTGGTAATCCTTTTCCTGTGACTGACCCTGCAGGATGGAACTAATTCCTGAGTACATAACTGTAAGCAAGATTGGCAGAAGCCTTTTTCATAACTTGTATTAATCAAGTGCTTGTTTCCTCTATATATATCATTTTTAGACTGGCTGGTTGATTGGTCTATTAGTCAGCTGGTTGATGGATGGTCCACCACTTTGTGTCCAGACTTTGTTTCTCATGAATTGCATGAATTCGACCAGCAGGACAAAGTAATTTACAGTTTTAACAGACATTTATATTCTGAAGATGCTGTGTAATAATTTTGGTGATCCCACATTTAAGCTCATATTTAATTTACTAATTAGCAAGTGCTAAAATGTTTAACAAAGATGATGAGTGTGGTAAAATATAACACCTACTGTCACCACACTGTCATTGTGAATGACAATGAATGTAAGTGAATATGTGAGCAGCATGCTGACTGTATTTAAGTAACCCCTGCCTCTTAGATTTGTTAGATTTTTCATGATAGACTATGAAAACTACTACTAAAGGTAGTAATATGATAATGATAAGTAATATTAGAAATTGGTTGGTAATTTTTTCCACATATTTATTTTTGTCCTCCAGTCAAGGTATGAGGTTTCATCACAGCAAGCTACAGGCCTCTCAGTCTACAACCGCTTTCGACTGCTGGAAGAGAGAAACCGAGCTCTGAAGCTTGAAGTAGCCACACTTCGCCAAGAGAAACAGCAGTACAGGAAACTGGTAAATCCCCCACTCTCTCCACTCCAGCTTTGTCTTTAGCTTTGTCTTCTTTTTTTTTTTTTTTTATACGTATCCGCACACATCATCTCTGACTGCCATTCTTCACTGTTCATACACTCATCTGAAATGACTATCTTTATGCCTTGATATATAGAATCTCAGTGAGTGCACTATAGTCCTTCTTGGAGCTTTTATTCTTCAAGGACACAGCTGCCTGTAGCGGGCTGACTTCCATAACCCTGTGCATACATACTCCCCCTACTTGGTCTGGTCATGCACACGTGGGCGTTTGTAATGTGCTGTTAAATAGATAAGGAGGTGTGTGTGGTTTGAAGTGTATTATGCATGGGGAGTGACTGTTTGCGGGGCCACATATATTTTTATTTGCCCTGTATGTTCATGCATGCATTTGTATATATAGCGACTTTGTCCTTTGGAGGCCTCCCCCAGGTCGTCTCGGATGGCAAGGCGTGTGAGCTGTTGTCTTGGTAACACGCCCATTTGCAGGAGTGTGGACAGACTGGCAGAGGGGAACTGACAGAGCGTAATGGCTGCTTCTGTTATAAGCCTCAATGGCGTGAAATTAGTGTCAGTGAAATAGAGGGAAACCCACATGCTACCGTCTGTATTTACAAACCTTGTATTGACAGTGTTTCTCTTCACTGTAGCTCTTAGACTAAAATAGTTTGTCACACCACTCTGTTGGGGTGTGATTGAGAGTGTTGTCGCCTTCTCAGAAGCGTTTGATACAGTTGATATTTGCAATCTCAGAGACAGAAACCGATGTGATTTGCTACACTTTCCTCCATATATGAAAACTAGATGGAGTACAAGTCAAGAATTAACTTGACTTTCTGCCATCACTCTGTCTCCCATTGAGAATAATCATCGAGTCCTAAACTCTGCCATGGGTTCTCTCCTTCCACTGTATGGGCAGAGTAATCCTTTCTAGGACACAGCACAGTGCTTACTGTCTCCTCGTCTTACCTTTCTGTTACTTAACTGGGATTCATGGCAGTCTGCCCAGTGGCAGACTTTGTCAATCTTCACGGCCAAAACCTTGGCATAAACAGGCAGACCCGGTGGTCTGTTACCATAACTAACCCACAGTACAGTAGATGGCTACATAAATGTGATCATGTGTCTGTGTGTGTGTGACACTGAAATCACTTTTGATTTTAACACTTTATTTAACTTGGCTAAAGGTAGAGGGTTGTGGTAATACATCCAAATAAAGCATGCATTAAACTGAAGATATAAGATTAAAGGTGTACAGAAAAGAAAATTGAATTTGAGCCCACTCTGGGTCATAAAATTAGTGTAATAACTCATCTATCAGACGATGTAGGCCAAACTTTGTGCAAAATTCTATTTTTGAGTAAATCCGTGATGAAAGTGTGTATTTTAGTGTAGTTTTTTTTTTTCGTATTGGATAATGCAGGCGCACGGATTATACGTCAGCCTGTACACGATTCACTAGCCACTGATATTGGATCCGTAATCCGTCATTCAAACGTCTGAGACACGCACACACACACACGGAGCTCGGGCTCGCCCCAAACTTTGAATATCCCGCCCGCTCGATAACGACCAATCAAATTAATTTTCCTTACTCGGGTAAACTCGTGTTGCAGCTCGTGACAACTCGGCGCGACAAACGGGACAAACGGCCATTTCTGTACACCTTTAAGCAATATGCTTGTACAACACACACACATGCACAAAAGTTGTTAGTTATGCTTTTAATAAATGACCACTTCAAGTGTCTTTAATACCGGCTCCGTTCTATGTTATTACTGTACAATCCATCAGCTGTCACATATTAGCATCTTGAAAGTGTCAGTGTGCATAATATGTTTGGTTATAGTTTATATTTATCGTACAAAACACATACTTAACTAACACACTGACTCAGTGTATGAATAATGCGGGGTGTATCATGATCCTTATGAAATCACTCTGATGCGATTAGTTAACACATATTAGATGATCAACTAATGGATATTTATTCACAGCTGCTTAATAGATATCCAACCACATTAAAGTTACATTGAACAAGGGCATTACAGACCTGTGCTTCTGGAAGCAAAACTATACCCACTCTGATTCTTCAGCTTTTTTTTTTTTTTTACATGAGTTGAATCATCATGAGTCATGCATTAATGAATCATTACTTCATATGTTTTGACTTGAGCACTATTTATAAAGTGTTAACTGTAATCTACCTGTTTCCAAATGTACCAGAATAACACCATCTTTTAAATTGGTTTCTTGGCTGCTGCTAAGTGTCCAAAATATCAATATTTGCACCATAACATGTCAGATGTGACGGTGGTTAGTGTTTAGCCTAGTAGTGTTGAGTGGCTGCTCATAAGGAAAAATATTCAGTTATTGGTACTGAAAAAACCTGAATGATTTTTTACTTGACATTTTTAATCCCCTGTTCTGTATATTTAGGTATGGGTGACATTTTGGGCTGCCAGCTAAATGACTAAGATCCACCACCTCGGCCTCCTGTATTTAACCCACTTTTTGAGAATACATTTCATTGGTTGCTCTGAGCATTGTCCTCTCAGCCATTTCATTTGTGACTTTGCACCTAAATGGCAAGAAACATACTGAGAAGGTGAGCTGCTTGCCTGGAAAAAAAAAAAAATCACGGAGCGGTTGCCTGGAAACAATCTGTGATCGACAGTCAGAGAAACGTACCCTAGGTGAGGAATGACCTTCTGTGTACTGTGTAACTGCTGCTAAAAGGCCACAGCTGTCTCCCTGGACACCATCCCTATGGCAACAATTGTGTACTGCAAGCAGCTGGCCCATTCAGATGAGTCTTAATGATGATATTGGCTGTCCCAGTGCAAAGAGTAACAATGTCTAATCAATAATCACTAATAGTTGTGTTGTCTCAGCTGACCCAGTAATCTCCATTTTAACTCCTTCTAAGCAATGACGCACAGACACAGCAGCAGGTTGATGATAGTCAGGGCTGAGTAACACAGGTCAGCTGGAGTAATAGCTACTACCACCACCAACTGGATAGGCAGACAACCCACATTGTTTTGACTCAAAAGTCTGTGTTAACAACTGATATTAGACAGGGTGTGTTTTGGCCGAGCTTTCTCTTCTTTCCTTAATTGAATTAGTCTTTCAGATAGCACAAGTTGCCTCTATATAACTACATTATCCTCTTTTCCCAGTCCATGCCCCGTCTGATTGTTACTTAAGTAAAACTGCTAAGAGCTAAAGCAAAGCATAGTAAGTTTCAGAGGAAATGGCCAGAAAAGAGGAAAACACATTTTGGTTGTTTTTTCTTGTGGCACCACTTATTGTACATTATGTGAACTAATCTATGAAATTAATGGGTGAGACCCCAAGGACTTTGTGGCTCAACAAGCATTAGTAAAAACAGCTGTGCTGATTTTCAATTGAACAATGCACATACTTTAATGTACCAAAGCCATAATGAGTGAAACAAACCCAAGGCTTGTAGAAAGCTAATCTTGAGATGTGACAGCATATTTTATATTTGAAAACCATAGGGTGTCTTCAGAATAAGTTAATTTTCAACTGTAAAACTTGCTGTATTATAATTTTATTGATATTTTCTGTTGAAATGTATCTTCAAACCCTTTAATGTGTAGATATGGTACCCAGCTAAGACTGATATCAGATATTTAAGATAACAGTGCCAACAGTGTTGCTCCCTGGTCCAGCCTCATCACCCATGAAGTTAAGTCTATCTTATCTCACTTTGCCTAGTCATACACAACTCTGATTATAATAATGGTCATTTCTATTTTATATCATGCTACATACTATACTATGCTATATTATGTTATGTCATGTTATGTCACGTCATGTCATGGATGGACACACACACCCACGGGATGAGTCATCTTGTTTGTTTGTCACTGTCACTGACTGTCTTGTCTTGTTATCAGCATGTAAAAAAAAAGATAACAGTGCCACTGTAATTGTTAGATCACAAATAATCATTTCCCACTGAAATGTACAATCGTACCATTTTTTTCCCAATAACAATATGGCCGAACTATCAGTGTAGTCTATTAGATAATAGTGCACACAGCCAGCACTGAGAACATGCTTGAGGATTAGGGGTAGTACTTTCAATCTGAATATTTTTATATTTATTTCATATTTCTTCATATATCTTCTTCTTTCTTTTATCTGTTACATTTCCTCTGCTTTGTCACTGCCTGCTATTCTCACCATAAATTTCAATAGGTCTTCCCCTCCATTTACCTTCCCAGACTTTATCAACCCCAACTCACCACACACATACACTTCCTGTCCTAACCTCTTTACTGCCAACTTCCTGGCAGAAAGGTTGACTGAGGCCACTGGTCTGGCCTGTGCAGCCTCATGCTTGCAGTAATCTAAGCAGAGTAGATGTATATCAGCGAGGGCCATGCCAGCCCATAATCAAATTTCAGACATTTTCACAGAGTTCATTCTAGACACAAATTTTGAAATGAATTATGCTTTCTTCCCGGTAGCGAGTGGATCATGTTTAAACGATAACACCAGTGTCATTTAAATTTTCTGTTTGATTATTATTAACTGTCCAAACCCACAGCCGCACTTAGAGGCTGCTGCAGTCTGATCTATGCTGGTTTCTCTTACTGATCCTGAAAGGCATACTCTGTGTTTCATGCAAAGTATTTCCACTGCCACAGTAAGTCTACACTTAACCTTCAATTCTAACCAAATGGAACCACTCATTATGACCTTATTAAGTCACTTCCAGTATATACTGCGTAGTCCGAGATGTAAAGCTGTTGGGACATCTGTTCATGCTGCACTTCAATGGCAATTGCTACTATTCCACCACAATTAATAATGTACCTCTCTGTGCTGCCTCTTAGGCAACGAATGCTTTCAGTCTTTATTAAGTTGGTGCTGGCTATAGAAGTAGCAGAAAAAGCTGTGAGTAAGAGCGAAATTACTTTGATACAGATACAGAGACTGACATTTACATATGGTGAACACTGACTTGATTTCAGAATATATGCTGACAAAAATACTAGCAATACATGGTGTGGGAGAACTGATTCATATTACCCATAACACTAGTAGGGAAAACAGATTCTGTTGCATCAGAAGGAAAATGTGCTAAAAATATTACACTGTCAAAATGTAGGACCCTCCTGGA